>NC_091052.1:2500000-3125000 GCF_963966145.1 Tenebrio molitor
TAATGAACAATTTAATGAACATTTTTTTATGCAACTTGAGATAATCATAATGAACACTTGAAATTTTCGATGGACATTTGTCCTCTATTAACTGACAACACTTGTGAATCGCATCGAAATGATTGCAACTTTTTTTACGTCAAAGTTACTGTTAGAGGTCGTGTTATAGAAAATAAATATGTTGTTGCAACAACAGTCAAATAATTAAAAACTGGAAATAAAATTTATTCGGCAAAAATACAATGTGATATTTGGCTGGGATAGTCTCCAATTCACTCTGTATATGTAATCTAACTTGGAGAAAACTGCTGCATGATAATTCAACAGCCGATAAGGCCTTATCAGCGTGAAGAAAACACGTGTCGGTTTCCGTTCCATATTTGTGTACTTTTTTCCATTTTATTCGTTTTATCTCCTCACCAACCGAAATATACTTACAGAGGTTTCCTTTTTAACCCTGAGGAGTGGTTCATCTGGTTCTGTCGTGTCTCCAGCTTCGTTCGCGGATGGTTCTTCTTCCCAAATCGATAGGTCATGATCACTGGTCGACATTGCATCATTGGAATAAGTTTCGTCGGCGTTCCCCGTAACGTTCATAATTTTTGGTGCGGTGAACGCCTGCTCGTAATCATCTATGGGTGGCCTGCCTCGTTTTCTTTTGTTCGATGGCGTTTCCACTTTGGGATTGTCCATGACGGTCGAAACTTGCGGTAATGCCGTCTGTACGCCATTGATATTGTTGCTGTCCACATTCTGCTGATCTTCGTCCCGCCAAGACACCTCGGCCAGGCCTTTGATTTTCAGTTCTTCAGCAGTCTTCAACAACGTAGCGAGGTGACACTGAAAAATGTTTCGCACGATTAGATAAAAAGTCAACAGTCCGTAATCGGATGATATACTTAACGAACGATCAAAAGATAGGATCCTCAAAATTCTACAAACACGAAAAAGCCCAAATTGAATACACGATTTTTAAGTACTAACTTTAATAAGACCACTACAGATAATTTTTTGAGGGCCCGATAGCGATCGGAGGATCACCGCAAACGTGCGTGGCCCGTAGACTTCGCCCTCGTTAAAAAATCAAAAATTATTATCTAAATTTTAACAGATCTACACCCGATCTGGGAGTAATCCCGTGATAACGCGCCTGTCAAAGATTGATTGGAAATAAGGTGAAGGTCATTTGGAGAAGCTGGACAAATACAAACGAAAAATTACACGTTGCGAGCAATTTATGGCGTGTTATTTTCAGTTCGCGATAACGAAACTTTTATTACGGTAGTTGCAATTTTTTTGGATTAGTCCTGCGAGTCGTGAAATTCTACAACATCCTGTTAGCTCCGGCCGAGCGAATTAGGGTGATGTACGAGCCTCGAGAATAACCATTTACCGGACTCGACTTGAAAGAGAAAAAAAAAACTACGCGAACTGGATTTTCACCGTTTCTAATGCACAAAAATGGGCACATTTTTCTCGCAGTCGGTCCATTTCGCGCCTGGAAAACATAAATTCCGTCTGCCGCTTTCTGGGTGACACCCTGAATTTAATTATCCTACAAATCTTTCCAAGTCTGATTGCGAGATGCTGCATTCGAGCAAACTACTTTTCTGTCCTAAAAAATTACATGATAACAATCTTCTTATCGTATCCTCGACAGACAACTTTATCAAAATGGTCTACTTGATTTATCAACAATCTCAAAATGCAGAAAACCAACTAAACGTTAGACAACTTTTTACAGGCGTTCATTTTTCTCGATTCGATCTGGAAAAATTTTGAAATTCGTAACAACCAGAATAGAAAAGAAATAATCATACATAAACCGCAACAACTAGCAAAATTATCAGAAATGTGAGGTATCTGTATCAATGCGGAAATTAACATGCAAATAAATACATTTAAACACAAACATGTTTTCGTCATATACAACTTTTTCCTTGGAATTTTTTTAATCAATTATTGCTAAGAAATTTTGCTGTTGGAATTATGACAATTACAAAGAACAAATATCATTAGCAAAGGTTCCGTACTTAACTGATAAAAAAGAGAAGGAAAATGAAAAACGTGGGGCTTCTGTTACCATTTTAATAACGCAAAATTTTGTAGTTATGTTGCAACATTATAGCCGGTTCTGTATTATTCTAGATAATTTTTTATCGTGTCATTGTGGGCATCGCTCTGCTAGAATTTTTTTTCCATAAAGTACTCGTCACATAAAGCACAATTACAATAACAGCTGTTACGTAAGATTAAGTACATAATGTCGAAATTACATGTGTTAGAATAAATAATTTTGAAATACACTGAAATAATGTGAAATAATTCTGTTCTTTGTCAGTAACAAAAATAGCGATTCTATTTTTCGTTTTTAGCTCCTATTAAAAAAAGTATTCTATCGAGAGTTGTTTAGATATGAATGTGGCAGATTTTTTGAGACACTTTCGCTAAAAATATGCGTTTTTTAATCCATTTATCGTGAAATTATTCAATTGTCATTTTACTATGTATTTTTTCCGTCAGCATAAAATTCCGTTAACGTAAGTTAATCATAATTGTTCATCTTTTCAAAGGAAAAGTAACGTTATGTGGCAAAACCCCGCACGGATGATTTGCAAAATGCGACCTTTGAGTTAAGTTAATTTAAATTTGGAGTGCCCACGGCAACAATTATTATAGTAAATCAATACGAACAATCAAATAATAGATAATGTTTTTTGTAAGTACGAAAATCGAAACATTGTATGAAACAATAACGTCGAGACTTTTGAAAAAAGTTGATTCTTATCGATTCCCGAAGTTAATAAAACAATAATAATAAAAATTGATTGAGAGTTGCTATTTTTCCAAGTAGCACTCGAAGGTCCACAACTTTTTCGACTACAGCTGGCCGTTATCTCAACACATAAAGATAATTCGATTTTGTTCGTCCAACTAAATACATTATTCATCTTCAAAACGACCAAAATCTATCGACATTAAACATTTACCGAGAATGACAATAAATGAAACATCAAAAGATACTTTACACATTTTTTACAAAGAGAATTTATATTGTTCACTGTAATTAAATACACAGTACGAATTAAAAAAATTATTTTAAAATAGCTTATTCAACGTGCAGTGCTCGGTCTTGAGGTGCCATCACGACGTCATGTTCGAAATGAGTGCCGACAATCAACAGGAAAAGCTGTCCTAATATGGAAACCACCAAAAAAGCGGCCGTGAACAAACACTAATTTCTTAACGAATCTCAATGACATGTGGGCAAAGTACAAATTTATTTTCCTCAAAGTTACTATTAATCAATGGTTCGGTGGGGAGACATCAATGTTCTCTTCTTTTCAGCTTCAAATATCGCTGTCCAAAAATAAAAAAAATCTATAATCAACAGTATGATTTCTCACGCAAACCATTACATTTATTCTCCTCGTTTCATGGGAACATCGTTGGTTATTAACTGAGGGGTCATTTTTGAATTGGAGAATTTAGCAATACAGAAACAGTTATTCGGCGTAAGCCCCGCAGCTACGGAAGTGAATAGAGTTAATTAGGCAATTAGTTGCAATTTTGCTAATCTACGATCCTGCCGAGCACCACGTTGGTCATTCATAATGAAAGAACTGATCGAAAATTCATAAAAAATAAATCTGATATTAATAATGGACTCGAGGTGATGACGCAGTTTAGAATCGATAATGTCACATCTTGAAATTAGTGAGTCGTAAAAAATTTAAATTTCCCGCGTCCCCTCGATTTCCCGTCCAACTAACCACTCAACAGGTGGCGCTTGTTAATTTATTTAAACATACAACACACATGTGTTTTCACGGATTTAAAATAATGATAATAATAATAGGAGACAGTCCGGTGTCAATTAGACTGACACGAATCGGGAGTCGATTGGATTATATTCAATTGGGCCCTGACTGTACCGGTATCACAATTAAGGCATTAACTGAATGTATTATAATTGAGACCTAGTTATTTTTAATTAATCCACTTTGATAATCGTTCAATCTCTATCTCGTCTCGTTTTTGGCGAGGATCACAACGGTATCAATTTATTTGCAATTCAGAGACATCAACTTTTGTTTTTCGGTCAAGAATTGTAAATCTACATAGCTTGTTTATTTTTTATGTTTTATTGACGTTAAGTTGAAAACGCGTTCACGTAATGCAATTCTAGAGAAAAATCGATTGTTCACAGTTTGCATAACATGTGGAATTTCTCATCAGCTCATAAAAAATGAAACAAGCACTAGTGGTTCCCAAAATTTATGTAAAATGGAGCTTACATGATCGACGTTGATCTCTCCTTTGTACATGAACTCAACCAGACACTTAATATCTACATATTTAACATCTTTCATGATGAGAATGGGGTCTTTTTCTTCGTACTGTGAGAGGATGGTTTCGAAGTATGTGCTGCACGCAGACAGGACGATTTTGTGTGCTTTGATGGTCCTTCCCTCGCAGGCCAATGTGACATCACAGAAGGCCTCCCTTTCCAGGAGTTGTGAGAACATGGTTTGCAAATTTGAATGGTGGTACCTCCATCTTAGACAATACTGTTGAGGCAGCATTTTTCTTGTTGGTTATGTTTGTTGAATATTTAGATTCCTTTTTGAGTTAATTTGATTATTCGTGTCGGGAGATGACGAATATCATTAAAAAAATAGTGAGTCACCGCCGAGAGACCTTCAAAACACTAAAAAATAATCAATACTTGCACACTTTTTCAATTCTTTTGGAACACCATAATTCGTTTGTTTTGTTTTTTAAAGCACTAACACACTGGCACAGCACAACGCGTCCGCAAGTCGAGTGTTTTTGTAACGTTTAATAATACAAAGTCCGCACGACCTTTTCTCAAAAATTTGGAGACGCGTATGTAAATGTTCAGTCATTTGGAAAATTCCGACAAAAAATGTGTCCCTTAGTTTTTTATGAGTCAGTGAGCCAATAGAAACCACGTAAGACCCCTATAAACCATGTATAGTCCGTATATTCGCCGGGCCAAGCCTTTAAGGCAAATCAATACCGCACGTCTTAAAAAATTCTCGCGTAAAAAATCTTGGGAATTCTCGGCTTTTTTCAATCTCCGACCGTCACACACAAATATTTGTCGAGAGCAACGGCTTTTCAGCTTAACTAACGGCACCAAACTCGACTAACGCAGATCCAAAACGGGGTCAAAAATTAAACCGACTCCGACTCAGACTGTACTGTAATTAGGCCTTTCATATTTATTTTTATAAACTTGAGATTTTTCAGAGCCTGGGAAAGAAAGAGAAAATCTATCAACTGTTCAAGTTCAACGATCGCCCGACGCGCCGATTCCACACAAATTTCCAAACGAAACTCGAATTTTCACACACAAAACGACCCATAACACACTCGCACGTACATGGCCCGTTAATTTAGGCGGTTTCCGCGGCCAAACATCGTACGCAAACCAAGATTTCCGGACCAAACTTGATAATCTCTCTCTCTCATGGAATTTTTTGGAAAAAAATTTAGAAAGAGACAGCAAAACGCTATGTAAAGAAAACAGAAATATTTCTTTTGTGAAAGAAATCGTAAAAACTTGCTGTTGGTAACCCTGTCCGCACTAGTCTAGTTACTTTTTTTACGCAACTCCGAACGTCATTTGACACGCCGAAACGTTTTTAAACTAACCATGTAAACAAATACAATTTTTTAATTACTTCGCACGATCACCATTGTTGATTTTTTTCGCATTTCAGTGACAAAATGTCCGACGATGACGATGTACAGTACGTGAAAAAACCGAGAACGATCCATTACGGATCTTTGGAAGACGCCGAACGGGCCAGGTTAGCCGCGGCTGATGGAAACGATGATAGCAATGAAAAAGCGGAGGGTGTCTCGGCGAACCCCCCGCAAGTACACATTTCTACAGGTATACTTGTTTACAAATTTATTTCAGCTCTGCTGCCTAAGTGCAGTGCAGTATCAAACAGTACTCTCAAAAATTTTGCGTAGTTCATTAAGTAAAAATACAAGGCGTTTGATTATTTTTTATTTTTCGTGTGCATTTTTTATGCACATAAACAATCTAACAGAAACTATGATTTACAAATGTAATCAGTTTCATTTATTCATTGCTTTAAGGATGCTACATGGTTTTTAGGTTAAGATAATAAAAAACAATTTTAATAAAGGTTTTTTTCCATAAGCCCAATTTTTAAGGATCTTTGTTACCACTCAAATTAAAATGTGATTGATCTGACTGAGAAACTCCCATACTGGAATATTTCTATAAACATCATTTAAAAAGCTTCTCATGACTTGGATAATGTGTAGCTCACTGACATAATGTGACCTGATTCAGTGTCTAACAGATGAAATATTCACTATAGTAGTTTTGTACCTCATAACGTATATATTTTACAATATTGTGGAGGTGGTGCATTTTAATTGTATTCATAACAATGTTAAAAACTTATTTGAAAAAATAGGACAATCCAAAATCACTTTTTTTTCTAACAGATACATGAAATTAGTACATTGGGTTAGTTTCAACATGAACCATTTTCTTCATTTACACACTGTAATATTTATCTCGGTGGAAAGGATTTTTTTTAATTGCATAATTTTTGTTTTGACACAAAAAATTGTCTGCGCTTCAAATGTATTAAATTGCAAAGAAAGGTTGGTGAAAGTAGTAAAAACACCATGAATCAAGTTATTTTTTAATCGAGTGACGCTGTGTTATGCTTGTATGCATATTGCAACATTATTTCGGTCTTTGAAGTGCATATTTATGTTATGTTTGTTGTAAACACTAACCCATATAATCGGACAATAGAAACGACGTTGTTTGTTGAACTCAAATCTTTACTGCTTGCTTTAAATACAAATTAAAATGTAACGGTTTTAACCATATTCCCGTTACAAATGACAGGATATGAATATGTAACGCTGATAAAAGGGACAAATTAATAAAATCGAATTTCTTTTTATAATCTTGTTTGTAAAATTTATCGCTTTACCGGCAATATATTCACGACGTGTTAAAATTTGTAATTATGTTGTAAACTAAATTTTTATATCAGTAATAAATTGATTAAACTGTAAATGTTATTTTAAAAGTGATTCAACTTGTCTAAATGGTCGAGTGGTACCTGTTGAAGTCGAAAATAACATCTAACTCTAATGTAACACTTCTATAGAGCTGGATTTAAATATCTGAATTTATCGTTAATAGACATTCTACAAATTGTTCTTTTTGGAATTCTTCCAAAAATGTGGATAACATCAAGAACATTAAGGATTATTGTTCGATTATATTTGCTTTTATTGATACAACTTTGTCACTAATTTTATTAGTACCTACAATTTCCATGTTATCTAAAATGAAATTATTGCGGTCCTCCTGTTTCGCTCATCCATTTTCCGTAAATAGTATATTTACAACTCTGTAGTTATGAAAGTGATACTTTTTTCATGAATTTGCAGCTTGATTAACGAGGGCAGAGCCCGAGTTAATCAAACAAATGAGTGAAAAAAAGAGACTTTCATAACGTGTTGTACACATAATGATTAAAAAAAGCACTACTTTCATTACGATTTTTCGTTAAAAAAGTGCTACATACTTTCATTTCGATTTTTCGTTAAAAAAAGTCAACTTTCATTATCAATATGCAAAAAAAGATATATTCAAACTTGAAAATTCATTTCAAGAATACATGGAGCTCGAAGATGCCATGTCTAGAGATAAACAGGCGCTCTTGGAAGAGTTTGAACGTCGCCGGAAAGCTCGTTCTATTAACGTTTCGACAGACGACGCTGAGGTGAAGAGAAACCTCCGTCAGTTAGGTGAACCGATCTGTCTATTCGGCGAAGGTCCCGCAGACAGACGATGTCGACTGCGTGACATTTTAAGTAGAATAGGCGAAGATGCCGTGGTCCGAAGAGAGGCAGAAGAAGAGCGAAAACAGTTCGAGAAAGATCTAGAGACCACTTGGTACCACGAAGGTCCCGAATCGTTGAGAATAGCGAGACTGTGGATCGCAAATTATTCATTACCTCGAGCGAAAGCGCGAATCGAAGAGGCCAGAAAAATGACAGATCTCCCAACAGCGACAAAAACGGCGAAGAAACAAGAGATTCAAAAGAAATTACAAATAATGGCTATTTATTCGAGTCAGATAGGAGACACCCGACCAATTTCTTACTGCCAGTTTAGTCCAAATTCGAAACTTCTGGCTACGGCATCTTGGTCGGTTTTTCAGCACATGAAAAAAAACACTTATGAGAATAATTTTGTTTGTAGGAGTGGGTTATGTAAAATCTGGTCTGTTCCGGACTGTACACTAAAACAAACATTAAAGGGACACACGTGTAACGTGGGTGCGATTATTTTTCATCCCAAAGCTACAGTCAGTCAAGAAGAAAATATTTGTAACATGGCGTCATGCGCGGCTGATGGCTCAGTTAAATTGTGGGACTTTCAGAAGTAGGTTTTTGCCGTAGACTGTTCCGAAAATAATTTTTTTTTTTTTTGTAGTGAGGAACCAATTGCAGATATTGAGGGTCACATGCCACATCGCGTCTCCAGATTAGGCTTCCACCCTTCGGGAAGATTCCTAGGAACGTGTTGCATGGATTGTTCGTGGAGATTGTGGGACTTGCACCAGTGCACAGAAGTGTTGCACCAAGAGGGTCACGTTAAACCAGTCTATTGCATCTCGTTCCAAATTGACGGCTCAGTTTGTGCAACAGGGTACGTAAAAAATTGTTTCGTGTGTTCGCATAATAAGTCAATTGCGTTTTTACCGTGTGATAAAAAACTCTCGTTACTTTTCCTAACAGAGGTCTCGATTCTTTTGGGAGAGTCTGGGACTTGAGAACCGGAAGGTGCATAATGTTCATGGAAAGTCACTTGAAAGCCATCTTAGGAATAGATTTTTCACCGAACGGTTACCACATAGCCACGGCCAGTGAAGACAACACCTGTAAAATTTGGGATCTTCGGAAAAGATCCGTTTTGTACACGATCCCTGCACACACGAATTTAATTTCCGATGTTAAGTTCCAAAGGGACGGAGGTGATTATTTAATAACTGCGTCTTACGATAATACGGCAAAATTATGGACGAACCGAACGTGGCAGCCCTTAAAAACCCTGTCAGGACACGACGGTAAAATCATGTCTGTTGATATATCCCCCGACAATCAGTACATTGCCACGAGTTCTTACGATAGGACGTTCAAATTTTGGGCACCAGAAGAGCAGAAGTAATATAGATTGTTTTATATTAACAGTTTTGTACAAAATAATATGTTAAAAATATTAATAAAGAGACCAATCAATTGTACGTTATGTTTCTCATCTGTCTGACGGCAGCGACATACCGTGCCGAACACCCAGCACTCGCCGCATGATACTGATCGTTTGGTAACTTGAGCAATACTGCCAACTGCTGTAGATTTTCACTTAACGAAATTCCCAAATCCTGCAGAACGTTCTCCAAGTATCCTGCGAAAAATCCCGATTGCAGCGCTTTTTTCCACCAATAACCCACTCATACTTATATCATGTGCCAACTGTCGACTAGCAGGTTGACTTAGCTCGTAGATGGACAAAATACGATCGCAAAAACCTTGACAAGTCCCTCTGGCGATAACCTTGAGAAACACGTGAGCTAACGCACCTTCAGCATCTCCCGCGGTGTGATACTCTTGGTCGATTGCGCGCAGAGCACATGTGAGGGACGGATTGTCTCTGAATAAGAAAGGTTCCAAGTGTTGCGGCAAAGTCATTAGATACTGACCAATCTGGAACACAAACTCGATTTAAATGTTTGCACAAATTGCGAATATTTTTTCACCTGAGTGATGTATTCCTGAGGCGAGAAACTGTAGTCGGGCAAATCTGAATTGTGCAGAGTCGAATTAGCAAATTGAGTCCACGTTTTTGGAGCTTGGACCACATCCAGTTGCACCGAAATCGGTGCAAAGACTACTTGATACGTGGTGTGGTGGATATCTGAACACAATTTATTGAATTCGGTGTTGACGTGGTCCAGAAGTGACAACTGCGTCCCTTCTGTGACGCATTTTACAAGCGATTCGTATTCTTTCCGGTCCGCAGCGTTCAACAGCAAATATTTGTACTCGAACTGATCTTTGTTTTGATTTATTTCTAATATAGTAGCTGTCACGTCCTTTTCCAGTTGATGCAAATTTACCAACACCTCGCCTGTATTTTGTAACAATGAAAGACACAACTGGAACGTGTTCCAATCCTCTTCTTGTCTTTTGCTGCGATCGATTTGCCGCAACGCAACTCGGTACTGATCGGCGTAACTTAATAGAAACGCCCTCAACGCTATGATCAGACCGCAGTAGCCGCAATTTTCAGTAATTTGTTGGCAACGTTTTTTCGCATCTCGAGCGATATCGATGACTTGAGGAATGCTAAGACCGAGCGCTTGAATTGTGTCTGGAAGTTCTTCCTTCATGCAATTGACAGTTGACAGCTTTTTCATGAGATGTGCTTGTTCATAAGCAGCATATTTGTTGATATAGATTACGAGATGGTTGTAAACAGCTTGCAACAGAAGTAATAACTTGTCTTTTGTTGGTTTCCCTAAAAACTTACCGACGTGAAATCTCGTATCACCCCAAAGTTGTGTTTTTGGTACAAACCTGTTGATGATTGGTCAATTACGTCCATCAGATTGCTCGCGAATTGTTGAGTAACTTGCTTAACTTCAAGCAAGAAGCCCAACTTATCCTCGGTCTGCTTTAAGGCAGCATCTATACATTCGTTCAAAGTAGGATCTAAAGAGGTCAGCACGTCTGTGTAGATCTCAACAAATGACTCGCAACTATTGTGACTTGTAAAAACCTGATTAAACCATTTTTGTTGTGTATGCCAGTTGGACAACATAATTCCAAAAAAGTTGTGAATCCACTGGACAACAGATTCATCCTGTTCAATCTCCAACTGATTGCGCCACTTTTTCAATAGTACATCTTTTTGACATTTATGATAATACTTAAGTAGCTGGGGTAAACGCCCCATTGACTTAAAAATTCTAACATACATAGAAGATTGCTCTGAAAAAGTACACAATACTGCTGTAACTGGCCCACTTGCGCGAATAATGATGTAATCTACCTGTGTTGGAGGAAGTAAATGCTTGAACAATTGCAGGACTTGCTATTGCTTCTAGTCTATTTTTTAACCCTTCTAATTGCAGCTTACGGTCCTCATAATCTCCTACATTGACTAACAATTGAAGAGACCTCTGCATTCCAATTATTTTTGATGAAATATTTTCAACATGTTTAGAATCAAAGACTTCTTCTAGGTCATTAACTATATGCCAAACATAAATATCAGTGGTGGATTTATTTAAGTATACAGGGTGTAATCAAAATAGGCGGAAATATTTTAAGCCGGAAACCATCAAAACATTTGAAGACGATTTCCACTGGCTGAAATTGCGAATTTAAAAGTGGTCGACGCTAATGAAAGTGAAATGGTAAAAAAGACACAACGAAAACGATACGCAAGAAATTTGACACTGACACTGAATTGTCTCGGAAAAACGTACGAGTACAAAGCACTTTTACTTTTAGAGTACTTATTCACAGTAAATACTGAAAATGTTGTCCTTGATGCATGATACACGCCTATGCCCTCCGCGCCATTGATCCACGGACCTTTGAAAAACTTCACAATCTTCCCGAATTTGGGCACTACTGCCACGAATACTTTAAATGCCCCCATAAAAAAATCTCAAGTATAAATCCGGAGATCTTGGCGGTACTTTCGGTTCAACCACGCGCTGGGAACGATTTGTGCCACAATTGTCCGTTCTTGGATGGAACTTGCCCTGTGTTTCTCAATTATTGCACCGTGGAAATAAACGTTTTTGAATTAGCCTGTCTGGAAACTTTTTGTACAGTATTTGGGCTAGGACCGCGTTGCCACCCGCCGCACCCTACGCAAGCACCATATCCATTCATTCCACGTTTGTAAAATTTGGCATTTTAAAAGATACAATAACAAATTATTAATGCACTCCTACGTCCTACACTGCACCGTTTGTGGAGTTGCAAGTAACAACTGACCTACACCAACCCAACCTCCCATAAAAAGATCCTTTTTTGTTATACAAAAAGTGTATGAAGCGTGAGAGTTCGCTTTTTCTTTATTATCTTTTTTATGGTTTCTACAGTGAAACCAAAAGAGTGGCGCCCCCACAATTTATTGTCTAAACTGCCATGCCATTTGTTCACGTTTTTCAAAAAACGCATACTTTTAGTAGTACTTGCGTGTTTAAATATTTCCGTGTATTTTGATTACCGGCTGTATTAAAACTCACCTAGAATTGTCCAGTTATCACTCTCATGAAGTCCTTGTTTAGCTAAATTCAGTTCATTTTTGATTGTATCTAATTTTTCTATTGTGTTAATAGATTTTCCTGTATCTTGTTCAATTTTAACTATTTCATTTCTAACTGCTGCCATTTTTTCTTTTAAAACAGTAGCTTCTTGGTGCAGATTTTTAGTGTCTCGAATAATTTTTGGCAGTGACATTAAAACTTGTTGACTGGTGTCTTCCAGAGCACTATTTACTTGTTGGACGCACAATTGCAGTTTCATTACTATGGACATTGTATAATTCTACAAAATAAAGCCTTTTATTTAGTTTAATTGAATGTGCCAACTAGTGCTTAACCTCTTTTTTTTCTTGATTTTCAGCATTTTTTAATACGTTGTTTATCCACGCTTTTGTATCGAAATTATCGTCAGAAAATGCACCGATATCCTACAATTACAATATCTAACGTGTGTTTAAAAAAAAACATTGAAATTTACCATTTTCCAGTTATTTTGACGTTTAACTTAACCTTATCGTCGAACATCAATCTGTCAAATGTCAAACTATGAAAATAAATATTGAGTCAGGGATTACGAGTTTTTTTCTATTTATTTTTCTCCTAGGTCAAGGATTGGGGAGATCCCTGTATTGAGTTAAAAAAAATGTAAACAAGACAAATAGCAAATACCAGATCTTATGAGTTATGACAATAATTCACACTATCATGTTTACATTCGTGTTGCAGAGGTTTTTACTTTTAAACAAAAAGCTTTTAAATTAAATAAATAAAAAAATGGAAACTTTATCATTTCTGCCAACCCAACGGAACTCTGAGAATACAAGTCTAAATGGTCTAAACACAGAACACCTGGTTGAGCTTTATCGGATGTTCATCAAATGTTATCACTGCTCAAAAAAGAGCGTCGCAATGCATTTTTTCCTTCAAATTTTGCAACAGATTTCATTTATTTCAAAGTCAAAGTCAAACACTTTTCTGTGTAACTTATCAATTTTTTGCAAGTACTAAAAAAGATCGTCTTCTTTCATAATCATTAAAGGCAGCAGAGATAAAGTGATCCGAAAGTTTTTCACATGAAACCATAACAGATCACCAAGGTGGAAGTGATACAAAAAATTGTGTTACACAACTGTTGACTGAAGGCAATTTATTTTACTTATAAAACTATTAAAAACTATACTTTATCGTGATGTTTCAAGATATCCTTGATCACAGATAACACCTTTTGGTATAGGAACGACTGCCTGAAAAAGTTTCATTAATTACATCACATCTTTTGGATTTGCGCAAGCTAAGTTTACCTGCTCGCTGGCTTGCAAATGCCCAAATGATCCAAGGGTATTTCATAATACTCCCCGCATCCAGGATTACCAGAGTCAGGTTCTACTACTAAAAATTTGAATTTCATTGCTGAAACCACTGTTGGTTGAGTCTCGACAAAGGTGACAACCCTTATCGGATTAATTTTCGTCAGTTCGAGAAAGTCTTCGTGCATTTTCAGCAACTGGGGCGAATCTAGTAAAAATGGTATAAAACAAACTGTCACGACTCTGTTAGCGAATACCTCTCTGCAATTCCTGTACCTCTACAGACGGCCATATTACTAATGCGGAAGCCTGACTGAACGTCGCCACACTTGATCCTATGTGTGGTGTACTATAAAAAATTATTCCCTTGGTGTTCAAATACATATCTCTGATCGCTTTGTCGCTGCTTTTGGAAGCTAAAATGCGACAATTACGGTGGAAAAATTTAGTTATAATCAAATTGAACCTTTATTTAACAGACATTTGACTATCAAGCCACCCATGGAGTGAGTCACCCACACTATAGGTCTCTTCCCCACTTGAACTTGCGCTAATTGCTCGATTAGTTCTTCGCTGCGCTCGGTTAAATTTTTTACCTTTTCAACGCGACAAATAGGAGCCCATAATGACAAGTTCGTTTCATAATTTACACCTATAATACGTAAGTGTTCGCAATCCTCAGCTAACCAATCTCGAGGCCAACAATTTGTGAAATAATCGTCACTTTCGGAACAGTTGTATTTATATCCGGGGCAACTATATGGTCCTACAGCATCATCGTTTGTATTCGTGGGAATATCTTCCCACACGACGTCGTATTCTTTGCACAAACTGCTGTAACCTACGTGCTCTTCTAAATCCTCCATGAACTCTATGATATCGGGATCGCTGCTGCAGTGTCTTTTTCTTTTAGTACGGCAAGGTTCCACATACGAACTTTTCTGTGTTATACTTTCTATAAACATGGTACATTTTTAAAACGGCTCAAACAACTTGATTGAACAGGGGAAACGGGATTGGGTAAGGATTTTGTGGTGGGGGACAGAATCCTTACTCACCTGGTGTGCCCTTCTTACCAAGGAACCCCAGAGGATCCTGTTGACGGAGTCTTTGGCGCCAAGTGAAAAAGACGCCCCCTAGAAGTCCATGCACAAAAACTACATCTACTCCCGCATCCCGAACTATGCGCGTGGTGGGATGCAAGGGATAGAGTCTTTGTTTGTAGAGCGGCTCTTCATCAGAGTCCAAATTAGCAAGCGCTTTGGCGGCAGGAATAGAAATTCTGACGTCGTCAGACTTAACCCACCGAGCCAAAATTCCGATCCAACCTAAACCAGTTAATAAAATTGACATTTATTGTAAAATCAAAATACAAAATACCAGTGTTGTATAATTCTTCAAGTAACTCAGGATGCATGGAAAGATACGATATTATCCGACATATTGTCGCTGATACTTCCACGTTATCTTTGAAACGATTATGGATTTCCATGAGGAGTGGTAGACCATTTAGTTCCGCGATATCTTTGGCGTAATTTCCTACACTTGCATGATGAAGCAGTGACTCAAGACATAACGGTAACAACTCATCACTAGACTGAATGGACTTTTTTAACTCGATATACGTCATATCTTCTGTGAATTTCTCTGGTGCCTGAAAATGAAAAAATAATTTGCTTGTCGTTATTACGCGTTACAGATACATCAATGTCAGAGAATGCTTTAGAAATGAAGTAATCCATACACGGATGTTGCGATATTGCGTGTAAATTAACAAGCAAATCTTTCATAACGTCGACGATCATGTTGTGCGTGTGACCTAGGTATCGCAAAGGTGGAGTAATGAAAAATCTGGGATCAACATCTGGCGTCCTGGCCAACCCTACCGCCGTTCTAGCGTCGATCATGTTTGAAAGTAAATTGAATTGCCAATTATCTAATTTTTTGATCCTAGCTAATTGCCTCACGGCTTTCTTCCGCAAGTATTTGTTTTCGCTATTGGCAAGAATGAGCAATCTTTTGGCGAAGGAAAATTTAAATGAACTCCAATTGCTTCTGAACGACGCATCTTGTCCTTCCTGTTCTCTCCCCATGTCAATGACGACGAAGTCTTCGTTTTCTGGTTTTTCGGTGATCGTGGGCTCCACAATTGACAAAATCGAAGTGTCTAAAGCATTGGTGAGTACATTTTTGGTTGTTTGTATTTGGTAACATAACCATCCTGTGCTAAACAATTAATTTGTTTGATGTCAATAAGGATAAGATGAATGTTACCCGCCAGATATTGTCGCTAAACATGTAAATTTGAAGAATTTCGGGTATTTCTTGAAAAAATGCATCGAAAGGTCAATGCCACATGTCAATCAATAACAAAACATTGTCTGTCAACTGTCAAGGAGTTGTCAAAATGTTCTTCTTTTTAATGTATTCTTTCCAGTTTAAATTAAATAATTGAAATAAATTAGTACATAGAGAGAGAATAAAGCTTTGTATTTTGTTAAAATTACAAAATTTTCGATTTTTGAACGTGATTTATTGGTTGCATAAACTCCAGGCGCAACTTTTTTGTTTGATTTCTTTCTTTTAACTTACAATCTGTAAGAAAATTCCCAAAAAATATGATGTAATTCATGTACGAATTTGCATCATATTTTTTGGGAATTTTTTAAATGTACTCAAAGCCTTGAATGTTATTAATAATTTTAAGCAGAATCGTTGCATCGTAGATGACCTTTTTTCTTTGAAAGCATGTTGATTATTTTTGTGTTTTCTTTATTTGTTCTAATTCTAATACACCCTGATTTTGCAACGAATGCATCTCCTGCATCTAGTGAAAATGAAAGTCGCAGCGAAGAAGTTATCCAATGTAAATGTGTAGCTTATTATCATTGCCACGAAGTTAATAAATTTATGATACTTTCTAGAACAAGGTATTTTTTTTTTTGTTAGTTAAATATGTAATGTTTAAACCTGAATTGTAGTGTGACTCCGAACAAAACTCATTGCTTTAATGACGATTACACTTGTTGCAAAATTGCACTAACTTCTGCAACCGATGATGATTCAACAGATGGATTGTTGAACTCAAGTCTAGTAAGCTTCAAAAGTAATTGTGGAATGCCTAAAACGAAGATAAATCCGAAGAATGAATCGGCGACAACAATTCCTGGTGAAATCCCCTGGATCGTTGAAATTTTCAAGAAAAACCAAAATTTTCCTTTCAGATTTAAATGTGCCGGTTCATTAATCCACCCGAAAGTGGTTTTAACTACAACACGTTGCGTTTTATCGTTAGTATTCATTGATATGTTGCAATCATTTTTATTTTCATTATGTTGCAGAGCCAAAGAGAAATCTTTAAAAATCGTTGCACCCGGTGAAACAACCTTTGAAAGTCTTGGAACTCGTCCAGAAAGTGAAAGAAATGTTTTGAAGATAATCAAACATCCAGATTATTATTCAGGAGCGTTGTACAATGATATCGCTCTATTAATTCTGGAAAATGAGTATAACTTTTCAAACAATTTCCTAAATTCTGTATGTCTACCCCCTTCTAATGAAAATTTCAATGGAAAGAGATGTTTGTTAGTAAAGTGGGATAAAAATTCAAACCAGATGAAAATACCATTGCTAAAAGTTGATGTTCCAATCATCGAATCACAACGTTGTCAAGATTTTTTACGAAAAACTCATTTAGGATCGAAGTTTATTTTAGATTCGTCTTTTTTATGTGCTGGTGGTGAAGAGGTAAAAGCGGCGTGCGACGGAGATGATGGAAGTCCTTTAATATGTCTGGGAAGCGATCACAAGTTTGTGCAAATTGGAATTGCTTCATGGGGTATCGGGTGTGGGGTACTAAATCAACCAGGAGTATTTACCAATGTTGCTCAATTCAAAGATTGGATTAAAGAACAATTATTAAAAAATAAAATTGAAATCAACTAAATAACAGAATAATAAGTTTTAAAATGTATTTTTGTTTAAGTAAAATGATGATTGAAGGTTATCATAACATAAAAAAACGAGTTACCTGGATTGTGCTATTCTGATGCTTTGATTGGTTCAAACCACCATTTTCGCCTACTGAGTTTTTTTTTTATTCGATCGCACGGTACTAAGGACAACGTAATATTTTATCTGCCCCGCCCATTACATTTTCTTAGTTACCAATCAAATAGGTTGTGTAGTTGTGTTACATTTACAAAAAAAAAGCAAGTCGTCTCGATCATCCGATCACCTTGCGCACGACTCGCGGCTAGTCCGTTTTCCGCCGAAAATAATATAAATCTGAATTGGGAGGGGCGAAAGGATAAAACAGAGGAGTATCGGGTGTGAGTGGGGTACCAAATCAACCAGGACTATTTACCAATGTTGCTCAATTCAAAGACTGGATTAAGGAACAATTATTAAAAAATAAAATTGAAATCAAGTAAATAACACAGAACAATAAGTTACGTTTTAAAATGTATTTTTGTTTAAGTAAAATGATTAAAAAAAAAATAAAAAAAATTTTTTTTAGTAAAATGATTGATGGTTATCATAACATGCTCAAAATAGTTTATAAAAAATGTCAAATTTAACAGACTTGTACGTATTAGTTTACACATAAACTTTAACAGAAGTTCGGCAACCAGTTATACAGTAGTGTATGCAAATGCTATATAACTATTTGTTAAACTGTCACTTTAAAATTTAAATGAAGACTTGAGGTTTCTATCGGGAGTACAGGAAAGCGAGCAGGTTGACAATTCCTTAGCGTTGGTAACTACAGTTCAATAAAATGTCACTTTCTTTTTTCTTTCAAAATTAAAAACATTTGTAAGAAATTCTTGTATTATTTGCACTATTTTTTGTTGTATCTTTTCACCTCGTCTTTTGCAGTGTTTGATGAAAGATAGTTCTTTTATTTTTTGTGGCATTTGGAGAAACAACGGTCCTTTTGTTGTTTTTAAGGCTAAGAAGGTAGTAAAAAATTGGCGAATAGAGATCTTCATAATTGTATTTAAGTGTATAGATTAAAGAATAAAATACATTAACTTGAGGTGCACAGGTACTATATCTATGATAAGGCTATTTCATCAATCAACCTTGCCACTGCAACTGTCCTGAGCAGGTTTTTACAAAAACTCAAGCTAACAGAAAAAACATCACTTTACAAATAGGATGTTGAATTGACTTGGTTAAGAACAACGTTACTTGCATTCCTCTTTATTTGTAAAAAAGCTCTATTTATCACATCCTTATTGTAAAGCTTGAAGTGGGACGATTCAAATTGTGCAACGTATATGAAAAATAGTAGCAGTTCTAAGAATATTGTCCAAGTTATTCATATATACATATTAACTAATTAACGATTTTTAAACGTACACGGCCTAATTTCGCACATACAATTACTAAAATTCACAAAATACTGTCTCTTTAACATCACACAGTTTTATAAACTGACAAAATTTGTTCAAAATTAAACTTAATAATAATAAAAATGTTATGTTTAAAATGATATATACTTTAATTTTACGAATTTATTTCATCCATATTACCACATAACATTTTAAAATAAATTTTATTAAAATAAATTTTAAAATATTAAAATTTATAAACTGACAAAATTTGTTCAAAATTAAACTTAATAATAATAAAAATGTTATGTCTAAAATGATATATACTTTAATTTTACGAATTTATTTCATCCATATTACCACATAACATTTTAAAATAAATTTTATTAAAATAAATTTTAAAATAATAAAATTTATTTTAAAATGTTATGTGGTAATATGGATGAAATAAATTCGTAAAATTAAAGTATATATCATTTTAGACATAACGTGTATATACATTGTTTAAACTTTGTGCGCCTACAAGTTATCCTTAAATAGGTTTAACAAAAATTATAAAAACGAAGGTAAGTTTCTTGTCCGCCACAGCAACAAGACCAGTGAAGCTACAATATTTTAAGACAATTTCACAGCATCTATCAGTTAACGTTTCTGTTCGCGTTCGTGATCGTGGCGAAACGTTAAAAAGCAACTTTGAATTTTTAATGGCATTGTAATGAACATCTTTGTTGTTACTTGTAGTTTTTACAAAACTGATTCGATTTGTTTGATTTCCCTCTCCCCCGGACTGGACGCTGTCTCCACTATTTTGGGAATCGGGCCCGTTCCAACCCCGCCACCGCCACCACCACCATCCATAGCTACTTTGTGTCCCGGCCCCATGGTGATACCGGCGTCCTCTTCCTCCTCGTCCTCGTCGATCGGGGTGAGCGCGTCCGCTTCACCGACCGGTTGTTCCTCCTCCGACGGGCGCTTCAGACACGGCGCTATGAAACTCGTCACGGCCGAGATTGCGAAAAATAAACCGCCGACGTAGAACGGGATGTCGTAGGTGTGCGTCGCGTCGTAGATGACACCCGCCAACGGTGAACCCACTATGGCGGCGGCACCGCGGAAAAGGATCAACAAGCCGAACGCGTTCGTCAATTTGTCCAAGCCCAGCAGGTCCACTAAGATGATCGAAGTTAATGAAATGTATCCGGCTGCAAAAAAAAAATTGTTATCGATCACATTTCACGTATTTTCTATTTGGCGCCGAAGTGAGGCGCCACGAGCGGAAATGGAACTTGTTTATGACGTTCGTCCAAATTCTAAAGGAAGCAAAATTACTTTATTTTTCGCTAATAAAATCTGTTAAAAGCTGTAAAACTTATGATAGAGAGACGAATCGTTAAAAATTCTCAAATTCTTGGGACTTTTTTTCGCAAATGTTGGACATTCTGCTGACAATATCGTGTTTGACAACAGACATAGGCGTACGCTTTTATTTTAGACAATGAATTAACGACAAATGTCAAAATGATTTTTTGGATTTTTGTGCACGCCAGTGACTTGATTTTAGCATCAGTTTCGCCAACGTAATATTTTAAAATTACTACCAACCTATCAAAAGTCGTCACCAGCTTTTATAGTACCTGGTATGAGTTGAAAAAACAACCTCGACTTCCACTCGTGGTAATGAGGAATGTTACATTTACATCATTTTATATAATACTTACATATCGCTACTCCGAAGAATATTGCCATCGTAATGTAAGCACCGTATGTGTGACAGAAAGGTGTCGCTATGACAGCTAGGGCAGAAACCACCAGGCAAACATTATTTACAAAAAGCGCGTTGACTGAAGGGAAATCCGCAAAGTATCCACAAGCGACACGCCCAACTGTATTAGTGATACCAATTATGGACAATAAAAACGACGCTTGGCTACTGTCGACGCCCTAAAAACAATCACGTTAGATAATTTGTGATTTTTTGTTTGCACTTCGCTTACGTCTTTGATGGCACAGTCGACTAGATAGACGAACGGAATGTACAATCCAGCCATTCCGAATAAATTCGATATTCCGATCAGGACGAAAACTGGATCCGTCAGCAGGCTCACATCCAACATCTGTGCTAAGGCTGATGTGAAGCTCTCAGGCAAAACAAGGCATGGACAAAGATCACCAGCTACGAAAGTAAAAGATTAGAAACGAGACGTTGCACGTTTGGAATCACGTACGAACTCCTTCGGAATCCAACCCTTTGGCTCTGGGAATGCTCATGATACTTTGTCTGTAATTCGTGAGGGACTTTTGCGATTGGTGAAATTCTGGAAGATTGACGATGGATCCGGAATAAAAGATATCCTTCCTCGACAACGGCCTGACCATGTTGCTCTTGCTCTTCTCCCTCGGCAAGGACAATTTCGAAGTGCACGCCAGACTTTCGACGTCCACCTGCAATTCATTAGAATCAATCTGCAATATCGTTGCAAAAGAGATACAGTTGAGGGTCAACCGCGTTTATAAAATGTTATACGAACGGAATTGGGTAACAACTGTTGAAATCGAAAACCAGTCCTGATAAAACATTTAATTGCACTTAATGCGGCGACACCTCCACGTCGGTTTTTAGGGTAAAAAGATGCAATCGGTAGGCGCTGTCGTAATGTCATATGAGGCAATAAAAAATAATTTCAAGAGCAAACGTCTCTTGATGCATTCCATTTGGAAAATGTCCAAATTGTGAAATCGTGCTATTTTTGATTCATGTTACAATAGTTGACCAGGTGTTTTTAGGTACACCCACCCAGTGCCTTCTGTCTCTCGTACACGTTTTGAAAGGTTAAAATAATGTCGTTCAAATATTCATCCTTCTCGCTGTTAT
Source organism: Tenebrio molitor (assembly GCF_963966145.1). Classification (NCBI taxonomy): domain Eukaryota; kingdom Metazoa; phylum Arthropoda; class Insecta; order Coleoptera; family Tenebrionidae; genus Tenebrio; species Tenebrio molitor. Next base: position 2,521,905 of record NC_091052.1, read on the forward strand.
TACGGTCAATTTTAAAGAATGCACATCAAGTTGACGTCTCAAAATTGATATGCCATTAAGGTCAAACTTTTTAATTAATAATTAAAGCTCAGCTACTAAGTTATTGAATTACCTCTCGTTACGAAATAAATTGGAAAATTAATTAATGGAGATCAGATTCGGGCACTTTGAGTTCCATTAGTTTATTAATTTGCGAAGTTGCAAGGGAAAAATTTTCCGATATTGTCATACCACAATCGAACATTACGTAACGCTGTGCTATGAATGACCAAACTAACTTGCTGTACGAATTACATATCGAAAAAATATAAATAGTACTTTTTTTATTTTAATCTGAAGCCAATAACGTTCCTACATTCTTAAGTTTTCTTTTTAAAATAGAAGCTAATCAGTGAGTAGGTACAATGACGCAAACAAGTAATTAGTAAACAATAGCTTGCTTATTCAGTAGTATAGCAATGATTTAAGACTGTTGGTTTTTCTTATATTCAATAAATGTGCCGCAACTGAATACACATGAAATTTAATGTAGGTACTTTCTAATCAAAAACAGATTATTAAATTTTAATTCGTACAATTACATATTATTACCTTGCTATTTAAGTGACAGAACTTCAGAAACAGTATTTTAAAATAAGGATAATTTTGTTTACAGTTTTGTAATGGCAGAAGCATGGTAAAACTAAAAACAACTAGTAAAAAAAAAAGAGACAACGAACGTAGGAGAAATGGGGCATAAAATTCGTTTTAAAAATACAGTCTGATTTTGAAAGTTATGCAGATATTTTAACCTAAGATAGTACCTATAAACCACTCACGATTATTTCAAATTCGGACTATCTATGAAAATCTGTCATTTTAGTTGGCAGTATTGTGATTTGTCTTAATAAATCTATTTTAGGTTATAATTCAACCGAACACCGTATATGCCGTTCACGATTATTTTAAACACGCAGGAGGCTGCCATATTTTTTTGTTAGATTGGCGTCAGGTCCTGTCATATGACGTTTCGTTTTTAAATATTCGCATTGTTGTCAATTCCGTCATTAATTTAGTTAATAAGAATTTACCCAGAACTGCCCTACAAATATGTATGTTTCATTTCAATTACAATTTTACGATTATTGTTCCTAATGCGTTCAATTATTTAAAAAAATGTAACAACTTGGGAGCAGTGTTCGGTTGAATTATAACCTAAAATAGATTTATTAAGACAAATCACAATATTGCCAACTAAAATGTCAGATTTTCATAGACAGTCCGAATTTGAAATAATCGTGAATGGTTTATACGTGTTAAAAGACGGCAAAAGAACCCAACTTGCATTATACAAATGTTAGTGGTTTTCAAGAGAATCAAAAAGGAATCAGTTTGTTTGGGAAGCGTTGAAAATTTTCAAATTTGGCGGGCAGTTGTGACGTACGACCAACCTAAAATGTCTGTGATTCGAGGTTATGTTTGGTTTTTATTGTTAAAGTTTTTTAAATTTCATCATGAATTTTTGATAGAATTTGTAAAATGATGATAAAACAGTGCTGGAACTTATTCAGAAAACAACAATGTGAGAAAACTGTAATTTGGTGAGCAAAAGTATAAAATGAAAATGAAACATCAAAGAAGTTGGTCAAAATGCTTGCCATGGTCTGAATTGCAAGCTTGAGCACGACGTGCCCAAGAAAGCCGAACTCGATTCAGAATGCTACAAACTGAGCCACTTGTTCGTGGCTGGTTTTCAATTTCGTAAAGAATTTCTTCTTTTGCGACTAAAATGCAAAAATCTTCTCGTTGGCGGTTTATTCATTTCGAAACGCCTGAAATCACGAAGATGCTGCATAACGTTTACAAAGGTTCGTGCATTGGGAAGTATCCTTTCAGGAAACCTTCACCGTAGATTTGCTGTGCTGGCTCGGAATGTCCACGGGCTTCGCCATAGGTCGATCTTCCCCAGGTTAGTGAAAGCCATTTGTGATTTAAATTGAGGTTCTTGTCAAAGTGACTTAATTTTGAATTAAATGACAACAAAAATGTCTACTATGAATTTTTTTTTACCCATTTTTTCATAAAATTCTGTGACTCCCAAACTTTTTAAAAAAATTTTTTTACCCCCTTTTCTCGAAAAATATCAACATTTGTTAAGGCATTATTGGCTCAATCGTTACCTATTGTGGAGTTCTACCACTGATTAAAATAACTGCACAACTTTTAAAGTCACCCTGTATAAATAATAAACAATTCGTTTGTCTTATCTGATAGGTTGCGTAAATGTTTTTTACTCGTTGCTATTGCAGAACTTAGTACCTACCCGATAATCTGTAGGTAATTGCTTTTTTTAAGTATATTGACAATTTCATAATCAATTGAGATCAATTAAATTCTCCAACGCAACTCAACAGCAAACAGTGAATCCACACAATAAAAATTTTCAACTACGAATTTCGTTCCTATTTTTTTTTTTCCATATTTACAATGTACATACTTTTAAACGTAACGAAGTGTTTCATATCAAGAAAAATGTGTGGAATATAGAGACAAGATGAGAAAAAGAATTTCGACTTTCTGTTGAAGGAAATAAAAATTTGTCGTATCTAAGACGACAAGAAATAATATAGCACCGACTCACTTCGCTGTTGTTGTTCCTGCTAACAAACGACGAACTCGAATTGTTCCTCAGTTTTCTCATGTCTCCGTTGGAGCTCAGCGTGGCCCTGGACGACGACTTGATAGGTACCAAAGTCGGCTTAAACCTCTCGCTCATGGAAGTCTTCCTTATCCTGTCGAAAGTGGGTACCGACCCGTTCTTCGGCAACCCTTGGACGTGCGTCGTGAACGCCGGTTGGCTCGCATTCCTGGGCATCTTCGAGGCAGCGTTGAAATCCGGTGCCGACGAGACCGGAGCCGGTGGTGCTTCGTTGCTCGCGCCGATCTCGCGTTTGGCCCTTCCGTCTTGCTGCTTGATCTCGTCCAGACGCGGATTCTTGACCGGCGGCCGAATCTCGGCGTTACTTTCTCCAGGACTGGGCGATCCCGAACTTCCGCTCTGCTCCTGGACCTTGACTTCGGCGATGGTGGGTAAGGTGGGTACCGTGGGTATGGGCGTGATGGGCGTTCCTGGAGCCAGTTGGTCCAGGTTGAGACTAGAATGCACTCCCGGGTCGATGTTGAGCGGTTGCTTCAGCCGTTTCTCCATGGTGCCGTCCGGAAGCTGCACCATGAAGTAGGAACCTCCGATGCTGCCTCGTTCCATCTGGATCCTGCGCTCCTCGGCCATCCTCTGGAGGAGGGGTTGCGTGCCGTTATCCTTGGGGTACTCCAAGGGGCGCATCAGCGCCCCGAATATCATGCAGTTGAAGATGAAGCCCGCTAGGATCAGGTTGGTCCCTCTCCATCCGTATTCGTCGAGCAGATAGGTGGCCAAGGGGGCGAAGGCGAAGGTTCCCACCCCGGAACCGCACACGGCGATTCCGGTGGCCAAAGACCTCTTGGTTTCGAAGTAGTAACCTACGCAAACCACTGCCGGCAAATAAATTAGACCGAAACCTATCCCACCAATGAAACCGTATACCAACATCAACCAGTTTACTGATGTACAAAATATCGACAGAACGAACGCCACTGTCGAGATAACACTACCGGCAACGCACACAGCACGACACCCGAATTTGTTGGTGAGGGCGCTCACTAAAGGACCCACACTAAGGTACATCCCGGACAGAAGGGAACCGACCCATGCCGTCTTTCCTTTCGTCGAATCGTAATAGTTCATCATTTGAGGTAGAATAATGCCGAAAGTGTACGCTATCCCGTCCACTATCATGTTGCACATGAAGGAAGCGAAGACCACGACCCATCCGTAGCCTCCGTCGGGCGGTGGAGGCAAGTCGTGGTAGTCGCAGTAGGACAGGCCATCGTCGTCGGCTTCCTCCTGTTCGACAGTCAAACGAGCCGCCTCTTCGCATGCCACCTCACTATCAGTCTGAAATGGAAAACATTATGATCGTTAGATTTTAATACGAAATGCTGGAAACGGTGGTACGAGTTAAACGATCGATAACAAAAATTTATCACATCTTGCGAACGGTATTATATCTAATACGCAGAAAGCAAATTGTTGATCGATGCTAACTCAAGTTTAATCAGTGCAAAACATGCACATTTATTCATTTATTTTATGAACTACTTAGAGTAATTAAATCATCCAATCAAAATGAATGCTACAGTTAGGAATTTATTGCTTCAATTTTGATATTATGTAATATATGAAAATTTTCTGACGGCTGTCCGGACTGTTTCACCACGAAAAAGAGCTTCTTTTTTTGGGCATGTGTGTCATTTATCAATTATGTAATTTTCATTGAATATAGTCACAGGCTCTTTGTAACCACTCACATTTCTTAATTCCACATATTACCTGTTAATTATTTTGGGATCGCTAATTTTTTAAACATCGAAGTACTAAGTTTACTGAAGAAATCTTCAATTGTTCTGCAGTGGAGAAGACTAGTAGAGTTGCAACTTCTTGGAACCAAAATATGTTTCTGCTGAGCGTTTTTTTTTTGCAAAATAACCATAGTGCAATTTTGAAAGTTCTGGTAAATAAAAGATAAACTTGTTTTGTTCATATGCTTCAGCGAAGTGCTAGATTTTTGGGTAGCTTTCTCTCTTGACTAACCAGGAGAGGTTGTCAAATGTGTGACGGCTTTTTGAACAAAAAAAAAATCAGGGTGGTGGCCCCGACTGTCCATATCACCACCCTGAAGGGAAACGCCCGAACGCTCGTAAATTTACGAGAAAAAAAATGGTGGGCCAGTCGGCTAAAGGGATCTAATTTAATTTACAAAATTTAATTAAAAAACAAAAAAATTATAAAGAAGGTTACAGTAATGCGTTTTCTTTCTTTCAGTATTAAAAAAAAAATCCGGCAAAAAGTTTCGAACCCGGAGCTCGAGCGTTCGGCCTGGGTCATCACCGGCGCAGAAACGCGTCAGAATTAGCCTTTTTTTTCTCGTAAATTTACGAACGTTGGGGCGCTTCCTTTCATGGTGGTGATATGGGCAGTCGGGACAACTACCCTGATTTTTTTTGTTCAAAAAGCTGTCGCACATTTGGCGACCTCTCCTTGTAAGATTAATCTTGCAGAAACTGAATCGTCAAACAGACCCTCTAGGGTGACTGCAGGCAAATTGATATTTTTGAATTACATATATTTGTTCTTGTAAGAAACCATTGAATTGTTTTAGGGTAAGTAGATGAAGATTTAGTCACACCCCATAATTAATTGTAAAACATATTTTTTTTAATTTGCTTATCAATATTCTTTTCGTGATTTTGAAATTAATTTGTAGAGGTATTGTGAAAAATCCTCTGTACATACCTAATAATACCGTGTGAGCAACAATTACTGATTGAGTTGGCAATAAATTCTAGTAACTTTTGGTGACTTTTTACCATTTTATTAATAAATATTACAAAAACTGAGACCTTTAAATTTGCAATGTATACCATCTGTCAATAATGTCAATAAAACCAACCGAAATGGGTATAATTTACAGTCTTGAATATTTTATGTAAAATTTTTTATTGCCAACTGAAACAGTTATTGTTGCTCACCCTGTAGTATCAGATTGTATCATCAAGAGTAGAAGAGTCTTTTTGTGGTAAGCCCAGAAATTGAAGACCGAGACGAAGTCGAGGTCGAAACTAATTTATTTTCTTTTGCAGCAATTACAGTAAAATGACAATTTTCAAACTCACAATTTTAAAATTGTAAGGCATCAGTAATTCCTAGTTCTCTTGTCGCAATATTATTAGAACTTGAAGGTTCAATAACATTAGTAAAGTCTACTAAAGTGTAAAGTTTACTATTTAACCTTGAACGGCCATCTTGCTATTTTTTATTTTGACATCTGTCATCCGTGCACCTGGGCGACTCGTGTTACACCACAAAGCACTGGTTAAATATTGGGTAATAATTTCGTTATTTCCTTTTTTAGAGGTTTTTTTTTATATAGATACGATGGTTTCTGTTTTTATTTTGTGCTTTAGTATGATGTCTTCCACGATTTGAATCTTTAAGTTGCTTCGCAATTTTTGTTAAATTAAAAATGTCATACAACCGCTTTGCGTCCTGACCAGCATTTTTTCAAGTATTTATTGTCAAAATCTCACCATGTCAATCAGAGCATAAAAATGTGCGTAACGTTTTTTCAGTCACTATTCCGATAGATCAATTCGGTCAATCGGAACAATTTTTAACATCATTCCAAAATTTAATCTTGAATGACATTTCTAGTCGGCATTTCAACCATTTTTGGCAGTTTCATGGAATTGGGCAATTCAAAATGATTGTGGATAAGTATGGCGACTATGTACGAAAATTTATGTGGCAACTGTGTGGGTAGGATAGAGTTGACATTTCTTTGACAGTTCATAGTCGCGCAATTTTGAAAATTGTCAAATCAATGTGCAATGGTATAAAAAATTCAAATCACGCTTATGAAATTAATGTCATACAAATGTCAACTCTACCCCACCCACACAGTTGCCACATAAATTTTCGTACGTAGTTGCCATACTTACCCACAATCATTTTAAATCACCCAATATATTGGTAAACTTATAAATCAGAACTTGACGGTTCTCAAATACAGCAGCATTTAAATTAACGCTGCCAACTAGATAATATGTATTAGTCATGGCTTATACATTATTTTTATAAATAGGCAAAATCTTTGGATTACATATTTACAATATCTTTAGAATTATTTTGGATGCAAATTTATTTAAATAAATTTGACCTGACGACTTGGTCGAAACAAATGTCAACATTAATATTTAAAATCTCGCAAAAAATGTCACGAACCCAAGTGCTAATAACAAAAAAAGAATTATTTCAAAATATTTTCATAATCTTCAGAGATATTGATCAGTTAGTGTTAGCTTTATTCAAGATGAAGCTATAAAAATTTTGAATTGCGATCCAAACACTTGGGGTTCCATAAAACACGTTTTGTTGATTTAATTTACGATCTGAGTCAATGTTTTGAAAGATTTTGAAAATTTTACGTTGCTTAATTCAGAATTATGAAATGTAATGACATTTTCATGGAAAAATATTGATCGCTCATCTTTTTCCTCGTCTTATTCTCTTTTTCTTTGTATTTTTTCCTTTGTCACTTTTTTTTTCTCTTTCTATTTCAGATCCTCCACTCTATGACCAGTCAACACCTTATATTTTACCGTACCTTCTTTTTTTTCGACAAATAGAATCAACCCATTCGCTTCTTGCATTAGTATCTATCTAGTTTCAACATTCCCGGTAAACATTTTGTTTTCTGATTGTTCCTGAATGTAGTACACTGACCCTTTGTGTGAATTTTAATCTAGTTTCCCATTTCCTTTGTTCACTTAAATTTATTAACTTTGGTTTTTTCATTACCCTCAAATGGTAATCAGTAATCACTAACAGCGACAGTTGCTTTTCTGCATTTTCTCCTCACCTCAACTCTTACCTTGCTCTAGATTATCTCGAAAGATTTAAACATTTCTCAATTTTAAATACTCAAATATTGTTAACCAGCATTCTCAAATCTTTGCCATAAACAGCAATAACAATTTCTTTACACAACCTGCCCTGAACTTTACAACTCAACAATTTCCTATTTACTATCTATTAAAAACAACAATCTTGTGAAAGCCTTATCAAAAATGCACTCTACTTCCTCCTGTTGTTCCACTGTCCAATAAACATTCCAATTTACTTAAATCTAAATCGGTCAATGTTAAAACAATCCTTGATTTCGGTGCTTTGTTATTATTAACCTATTTACGTTCATTAAAACGGAAACCGTTGTGCTTAAAAAATGTAACACATTGTGCGCCACTATCAAATTTTTTGTTTCCATGTGTCAACCACGCCTCCTAATCTGCAAGTTTTTTTTTTCATACGATCATCCTGCGATATTGTCGTTAACCGAACGAAATAAACAAATTGACGTTTGACGTGTATAACCCTGTAACAGATCCACGAGAACGTTGCCAACACGAGGATGGAAAATTTCGCACACGAACAAGCTACTGTTCAAAACTGTTCAAATTCCGCGTGCACACCCAAGGACGGTTTCAATTGAATTATTTTTAATGCCGTTTTATTATAGAAATCGGGTTTATTTGTGTCAATTAAAAAGCTCGTTGCCAAATTGTTCGCTTGTTTTGAGGTTGAATGAACCAGGAGCAAGACCACCCGAATATTCCGCTTTTGTCAGGAGCAAACACTGATCGATGCGAAAAATTCACTAATTCAATTAGACGAGAATGTTTGGCGAATTTATTTGTACGATTGGCGAAATGTGCTCGAGACTAATCGAACGGCAAACACCTGATAATGCCGTTGATATAAAATGCAAATTTTTCGAAAGCGATGCCTTGTAACTTAAAAGTCGAGTGATGTCACTAATTTATTTTTTATTCTTCGATTTGACCCTTATCACCGGTGCGTTTCCATTATTTACACAATCTACGACCAACAAATACCGATCTATTAACAGTTCGGGTGTTGCACAAACCATGATTCGTTTTTGAACGTTGTCCACGTCGGTGTTTTCGGTGTTGTTAATCACCATTCGAAAAATACAAATAGACCGCGGCAGATCCTCATAATATTTACATCTGCTGGGAGAGTTCGAAACAAATCTAAAAATTCCGTTGCCCACTCGATGCTAATTTATTTTCGCTTCGTCCCGACCAAAAATTAATTGTCTGGCGAACACTCTATATGCGAAAAAATTTCAACGTTTTCAAAACCGCCGTTAGATTAGCCGGCCGAGAGCACATGTACTCATCACGTGATTTTCCGAGAATCTTCTATCCAACCATATTTGCCATATCAATTATTCTATTTACAAATATAAACTATCTACACCCAACACGCCTCTTTTCTTTGTTTCTACTGGACCAATTTTCAATCGAATTATGTACGGATGGATCAATTCCAAGGCTACATCCGCACTCAAACATATCTGTTTAGTATCGATTTTTTGTCAATATCGTGGAAATTACACCTGGATTTGATATTTTCGTTTGTTTACGCTTCGAATATCAATGCTCGACGTGTAAAATGGAGCAGCTATCTGGACGGAACCGCTTTCAACATTTATTACGAGTAGTCGTCATACTTGTATGGTGCACTTCAATTAATTAATTGTAATTTACGCCATTTTGGTTCAATTACACATACTCAGAGTCCCAACATTTATTGTCAACGCTCTGAAATCCTACACAGTGCTTTTCTTTAATTGGGCGATTTCTATGATGGAGTTTGTTATGCGAAAAACATCTTGTAAGTATAAACATGGAAATTAAGTAAAGTACGACATGTAGGTATGTCAGGACTACTTTAAGCTCATTAAAATGCAAAAATACAGCGTCCAAACAATGCAGATGGTTTAAAAAAATCATAATTCTCATAGAATTTTTTCTTGTCTTCAAATTATTTGAAAGCATTATTTTCTTATCTGTTTCGTCCATCTTTGGCTACCGCACGTGTAAAATTGACCCTCTATTATGTCAGATTAGGTATTACGAGAGGTAACGTCATATTTTTAGATTTCTCCGGTTCCATTTTCCAACCAACTGAGCTTAGATTTTCCAAACAAGTTTATGACAAAAAAGTGCAATAACGAAAATAAATACCGTCTGAAGAAACAGAATTTTTTACATGTTTCAAAATCGTTTAAATAACATGTTATATCAAAAACGATATTCATAGAACTTCAAATTGTCTGCAGAACAATTATTAAAAAAAGCATTTTCTATCCATCTGCAAATATCGCGCGTGCAAATGAATTCCTGGGCTGAGTAGGCGTTGGAAAAATTAAACCGTTTAGAACAGTGTAAAGTTTGAATTTCCCGCCGTTTGACTTTGATATTTGCTTCGAGAATAGGAATCGTTACGTTATTCTATTTTTAATGTAAAACATTGCAAAGAAACAAAAAGAAAATTTGTTTGGCTCTAAATTTTAGGTTAGCTGTCAACATGCTCCAGTTAATCTACGCTTTTAAAAAGCACAACAATTGACGGTTTCCGACGCCTTTCCAGCCCAGGATTTCATTTGAACGCGCGATATCTAAAATGCATTCACGTTATTTTGGCATAACGGGAGGCCATGGAAATGTTGCATTTAATTTGGTAGTAAAGCTGTCTGTGCAATTAGGTTATGTTTTTCTAAGTTTGAGGTTATAAATAGCGTTAATGTTACTAATTTGCAATAGAAGAATACTCAGATATCACAAGAAATTCAGCAAAATGTTATGTTCATTTTGAATTTTGATAGGTTCGAATGTCAGGCACTTTAGTGACGGACATCAAACAGTGTGTCCAACTGTCCAACGTTAAAAAAATAAATCATGGCCTCCCTTATGCCAAAACAACGTGAACGGTGTTTAGTTAAAATATTGGACTATTGGAGAAAAAGTTAAATAATCGTTAAAAAATTAATGTAATCTCAATTTATAAAAAAAATCGATAACGTATCGTCAAACTACAAGTTGATGAAGATAATTCGATAAAGTCAGAATCTATCTATAAAAAATCGAGACACTAATAAAATAAATAAACAATTAGGCAAAGATGAAAATTTTTCAAGAACCTTTTGATGTGTTGCGACATTAAATTCACGTAATTATAAAGTATAAACGGTTGATTTAGTTCATATTTTGTTAAAACGACGATAAATGTGAACTGTCCAATCAACGCACGTAATTAGAAGCGGGGTAGAAAAGTGGCAAAGCAATTAATTTCTCTTTATAAATCCGCCGGAATTCCCCATTATAATAAAATGTTACAAATGCTTGTGGGTATTTTACGAGTTGCTAATCTAAAACTGGTGCCACAGAACAGCAGGATAGCCTTGTCTGGGACCACACGTGCCTTATTATTAACATCACTAATGTCATCCTAATTAATTTATTTTCACTTTTGACATTCCTAATTTTCGAATAGTTTCGACGGAACACACAAAGTTAAAACCGCGTTCATGATTGGCTTAAAGTGTAAATTAAAAAAGGAAAAAGGATGTTTGCTTATCTCATCGGTTTCTTTACAGTTTCCATGAATTTGTAAAAGTGAGCAAAACACTCGACAAAGAACACCGATTTGTTTTCCATCGTATCTTTAGTAAATAAGATTCGCATAAAAAAATATTAACGAACTCGTTTGTACTTAATTTTTTCCTAGGATACCCCCACGATTGGTTGATCTTCCATCGATCATTTAAAAACTAGATCTGTTGAGCAATTAAGTGCGTGTTAGAGGTGAATATATTTAAACGAGTTATTTGCGAAACATCTGCTTGTTTAATAAAAAGCACAATAATAAAATTAACATTGAATCTTTTGTCTTCTTGCGCGGCAAAAGTCAAGGTTATGCGAAATATAAAACTTCTTACTACAACGAAACAAGAGAGCTTTCATTCATCATATTCACACCGTCTTCATGACCAAACAAAATTATCGGCAAGACATCAGGAAAAACGTCTTTGTGTCGGAGCGATGTTTATAACTAACGCCTCAGCGTGACAACCCAAAAAACACCCCAATTTGACTGTATCCCGTCGAATTAACCCACTTTATCAACTTCTAGTAATCAAAATGGCAACGTTTAATCATCTCTGTTCCCGAAAATGTTCACCCGACGCTGATTAAATTGGATTTCGTCAGTGAACAGCTGTTGCGGTGAACGAATTTCCAAAATTGAAACAATTTCCCAGTATTGCAGTTTGTACTTTAAACGTGGTTGAACTGCGGGTTAATATCATCCCTAAACACTTTAAATGACTCACAAAGCCGCCCGTTGTAGAGCAAGCGTATTTCCGGCCCTTTGCATATTTTATTAATAATGCTGCTAAACAGGATCAAGCTGTTTCACAGGGAATTTTGAAGAAACTCGACTCTAGGAGCTGCAATTTTCTCTTCTGCTCATTACAGGGTTGGTTTAAACGCGAAATGATCGCAAATCGAAGTTGTCGTTTCGTACCTACGATCAGCGTGTTATGCAAATCTATCGTATCGTATCTAACAAAGTGGGAGGACACCGAAACAAACAGGCCAAGGTTCTGTAGATTTCATATGCTGCTCAACTTGTGCTAGAAAGTGAATGTGACTGAATTATTAAATCGCATTGAGAGATTTTTCGCGTTTTTATTTCCACACACGACGACTTTTCCGTTTTTTTTTTTCTTGAAACGCTGCAATTCATAAATTCTGCATATCGAACCTGTGGACTATCAGCATAAAATATTATCGCCAAATATCCAATATTTGAACGTCCGTGCAGAGAGTGTTTGCACGATTTTAACACATCCAATCCAACCGTGTTCGTACTTCTTAATTTGCTCTCATCACCGACAAATAAAACGAATTCGGGACGAAACAATATTTATTTAAGGCAATTTATGGCATATATTTCGTTCTATTTTACCAGATAGTCATATTCCGGGAAAGTAAAATTAGCTAATTCAACGAAATTGTCCTTGTGCTAACATCTTGCGGTATCACTGTTTGTATTTCGTTTTTAGCAACCTCTGCCAGAGATTTAATTAGTCGTAAAATCTACGAAAATACGTCTCCATCTACATCCACCTCGTGGAAATAAAAAGATTACCAAGCTCTTGGAGACGAAGCGTTTAATTTTATAGTAAACGTGGGAACGTGGGCGAGCTTTGTTTAGTTAAAGAAAAGTAAAACGCCTTGCAGAAACTTCATTTTGTTAAAATTTCAGGTGATATAAACAAGTTATTTATAACTTCTTGTTTAACCTAAGCACACACGTGTACTTTATGTCATTCGCAAATTATTGCAGTGGATGAAAATAGGCAATAAATTATCATTTTATGGGCATCACGTTATATCACATTAATTTAGTTTGATTGTTGCTTCATAACCGGGTTAGTTCGAACTTCCAGGTGGAGTTTTGTTTGATGTGAAAGAAAATGTGGAATATAGCGATAATAAAATTAGCAAGTTTAATGTACGTTCGCAAGCAAAATGACTCGAGTGCCTAAATATACGCGGCCATATTTAAATTTAAGGTTATGGGACCAACGTACGCTTTCGGTCACGGGAAAAGTACAATGCCGCAATGACTCGGTGGTGTTCTTATTTTGGCCCAGCAGACAAGATACATATTTCGAAAATTATCCTAAACGTTGTTTGTGTAAAAACTAGCCATTTCAAAGAGAAATAACTGCGCTGCTGTTCGGAGGAAGTGTCCGGAACGACCAAATTGTCGAAAATATAATTGGGTGGGACGGAAATATGTATGTTTCATTCTGTTGAAGCGAAATATTAACCAACTGCTGGCGTTAATTGTTAGATGTCAACGGTAATTATTTCGTTGCACTTAATTTAAACATAGAATGTCCCGTTTTTATGAAGCAGATACGGTCCAGTTGAGGCAAGTTTTTCGATGCCTCATCTACAATGAATTACATTAAAAAAGCGTGTAAAACTTTCAAAAACGTATTTAAGACGTTGATGATGTTTGCAAAGTACAGCGCTCTCGTAAATTTTACATAAAACTTTATTTGCAACACCATTAAATCGTTAAAATCACTTCGTATACACTTTTTTATTCTTAGCAGAACTGAAGGTACGCAAGATTCAGCCTTTTTGTGCACAACTGCTGTGATATAACACATCAGCACAAAATTACTCTATTCTTAGAAATGCTAATGGCAAAAGGTGACTTCTAAAAGTAAATGTTAACAGACTAAATTAAAAAATTACAAATAACATTTTGTCTCACGAAGTTACCAACTTCTTTGCAGAATTACAAATTGGGAGTTATATAACGGTAAGTACCTTATAAATACATGTGTTGTGAATTCATGACTTACCATTTTAATTAAGTGATTAAGTGTTCTTCTTAGAAAACTCTTAAATCTACACTAACTGTCAATGTACCTCACATCGTTGAAGCGTTGGAAAAATTTTTGGGTTACTACGGCTAGACTAGTTCGTATCAAGAGATAAACTGATGAGAATTTTATTTTCTCTTGAACGATATCCCTTCCTTATCTTTAAGTGCATATTAGCTCATGTACAATGTATTATATTGGAAGTACTAGATATATTGTTCGTGTCACCTCATCATGTTAATTTTTGAACTCGTTTCATTACGAAAACACTTATCATGAAGTAATTTGATGTGTTATCGAAAATCTTTATCACATTTGAAAGTTCTTAAGTTGACTATTCGATCACTTAAACCAAATTTACGACATTTTTATGAAAAAAATTCACAGGAAAAGATTTCCACATAATAGTAAAATTCCAAAAGTTGAAGTATTCCAACAGATAACCACTTTCGCGGTCAGAATTCAAGAAAAAACTGACATATACAAAACAGGAAGGGAGTAGTCCAGTCAGAATTCACAATAATAAGTACAAATTTCAAAATAACTGATTAACCTTTTACAAATAGTGATAAAATTTATCTTGCCGGTATTTAATCGACAATAAGTGTATAGAAATACACAAATTACTGATCTTAAATGATACAAGATTGTCGAAAACAATTGTCAAGTTTTAACGACTTTATATGCATCTAGTTCAAATTAAGACTTAAATCTTAAAGTACGATAAAGTATGTTACGATAATTTCAATTTTACGCATCTCAAGATTAAAAAAATACAACATTCAATTACTTTTTTGAAATGGAATGTCGAATATAAAAACGATCGCAAGTGAAGCTAGAAATTTAGCTTTATAAAAAAACATGACCAACAAAGTTCCTTTCGTGGTGATGATCGTCGAAAGAGAAGGTTATAAAACCAGTTCGTTTCAGAAGACGTCTTTTTATTCTTGGAGGCTCTGCACGCTGTGTGACACATGTAAAAAAACACGACAAAGTGGCAAAACGGAATTTTGCTTTTGTTGGTCAAAATTGGGTCAGACCAAGAGATCAACTGTGCGTCCAAGAGATTTAAGAAGCTGTTAATAGTGCTAATTGTTCCCTTTTGTGCTTTAATATTTGAACCTACATAGAAAACATTTTTACGATTACTTAAGCGCGGAATTATAAAAAAACAATTAGTAGTTTATCGTTAATCTTATCTCGACTGCGGTTCACTTATGAATTTACCGCAGCAGACGCAAAAATGAAACGAGAATAAATTAAAAAATCACGTCATTAGTATTTTTTGTTAAACAAACCACGCTTTTCAAGCCGGTAAAACGATACAAATTTATCCGGGTCGAAACTGCTGTTCTTTCTAAAATAACTTTGATAATGTTTACCCTTAATGTGTTGTTATTTCTGATCGAAGCATGCGAGATGATCGATGAATAATAAACAAATTTATGCGAAAATAAAAGGAAATTTCAACATGGGCGCAAACGTTGTAAATCGAGTTCGCTAATAAATAACTTTACGATCAAAAATCGAAAACCTGATGCACTTTGCGGCACCCACTTTAAGTGGTGACATTTCTGATATCATAACAACAAGTCTTTATTATGTTTTTGCCAACTTTCACTTCCATAACAGATTTTATCGATTTTCACATATCGTGGCCTACACCTCGAATATTTTCGTCGACCAAACTTTCTTCGCATACTTTTCTCTTTCTTTTCTTTTGCCCTCTGATCGATCACGTGCTTGTCAAATCTTATTCAATAACAACCAACGCCGCTGTTACAATCGCATGGATCTAGTTGATACAGGTAACTTCCAGTATGTCATGAGGTTTGAACAGAACTGGCAGTAACTTTCCAAATTAGATATTTAATTTAAAATGTTTCACTGTAAACAGAACAGTTAAGTAAGTTGGAGCCACTGGTTGCACTGTCGCGCTCCAAAACGTCAAATGTGGCTGCAGAATGGCCACCAGTTACATCGATTAAAATTTGTTGCGATAGTTGCACGCTTCATTCTCAAGGCCGCGATATACATAAACCACAATCTTATGTAATTCAACAAATGGTTACGGCCACTTTAAAAATATCGGTGTCGATAATAAAATCCAATTGATCAAAGAGCGAACACGACCGACGACGATTGTCGTCCTTCGTTGGCTGTTTCATCGGCAAATGGATCACATGATAAGGGACAGAGCAGTTTCTGATTAATTTATTGTCCGTGCGGTGTTTTCGAACTTGGGAAATTTGACCATGAAGAAAGATGGAAGCATGATGCGAAGTGTACAAATTTTACGCGGAAAGTAGGTCGGTGTATTTTAGGTTGGTAAGCATGTTACCTGAAAATAGGGCAGGCTGTGGCGAACAATGCTATTGTTTTTGTTCAAAGGTAGGTAACCCTGTAAATAATTACAAGTGACGCACTGTAAAGTGTAAACGCCACCACAGATCGAAGTCTTTTCGACGCTGTCACGACTGCTGGCTCACATTCTGCAATTTTTATGCGACAAAGCTGAAATTCGTTGATGCAAACACCTGTAGGGAAAGGATTCGTTACTCGCTTAAATCTCTAAAGAACTGGAGATTACGGAGGCTGTTTCAGATGAGTAAAAATAATACGAGCCATTACACGGTATTACGAATTATTAAAGGCTTAACTGACACTCGAACTGACGCAAACTTTTGAAGGTTGCAGGACATTCTTTGCAAATACGTAGATAATTAATTTTCGAATTAGTTCGAAATGTTTGTGTTTGTTTCACGTCTGTATCTATCCTTTGTCATTGAACGGATATGCATTTCGCACGAGTCCGCGAGATTATATCTAATCTGGGGTCGATAACGCGCCAATCAGCCCTCAATTCTGTTTCTAACTCCCGTCTAACACCATCCCAAGGTCTCACCGGCTCAGGAATTCACAAATGACCGTTGGGACGCAGCAGTTTTGGCAAGGACGAGTTTTATCGACATTTAATGGCAGAATAAAATTATTTTTATATATTCCTTCAAACACCTCGACTGCTTGTTACCGAAATACGCGAAAAATCCGATTTTGAAAAGTCGTTACGTTTTTATTGACCACGTCGCGGCGTCCCAATAAAATTTGGTGTTTATGGACCGCAGGAAATGGTTTCTCTGCCGGCATTGCTTACCGGCCAGCGTGCAGGACGACACTGGTTTTTGCATCAAGCGGGATTTACACAATCCTGCAAACCGTAAATTTCGAAAAGCGTGTTATGACAGCGGAAAATATGTTTCTGGCGAAATTCCACCATTTCACGACCATTTTCAAGGTCGAATTTTTGCTTATCATTTTCCCCGTTCTTTGTCTTGCGGCGATGATGCCGACGCTGCTTCCATTTTTTGATATCGTTGTCGAAATCCAAGTCGGCCGTGTGTAAAAATCGACTCGTATCGATAATTCGATTTTAAATTTAAACCGTCGAGTGGCCAGGACGCTATTACGCCGCGCCAATTTTTGGGCTCGGGGGGGTAAAAATGGGGTGCATACCCTGCTGATCTTCCTGATCCTCGGCTGTTTGGCCGTTTTGGCGAGTTCGCTGGAAGACATCGCGGCCGTAAGTTTGAAAAGGCCGCGCGACGCTGTGGCGTCTCTTTCTTACTGGAGATGATCACACTGTACAATGTACACTCACTCACACCACTGCACGCACGTTACTCCGCCGAGGGGGTTCCTGCACCCCAATCGCCTTCGTATGCTCCCATGTCGGTCAGGTCCACGTGGTACAATGTTCTAGTGAAGCTTCCAACTGCTCGTGAAAGCGCCCGAGTTTGTAGTAAATATAAATTCACTAGATATAATTATAACGTCACCGGCGATGGCGGCCGAAATAGGCTCCCATTTCGATTAAGTCGTCGGCAATTTTCTCTTCTCCCATTAATGTGTACTTAACTAGGCTTCATTAAGTCGCACTCTTTTCTCAAACAATCGATAACGACTTATCCACATACAATGACAAGGGGACGCTGTGCTGTAATGACCGACGGGGATAAGGCTTCTTTTCCCCTACCAAACACTTCACCCTTTACGACAAACACTCCATTGCAAATATTATGGCAGGGCTAAATCTGTGTCGCTCAGCAAAAATTATAAAACCTCCATTTATGGACGTAATCCGATGTTATTGGCGTCCCTAACATTAGACGCGCTTATAATTTGCAATACTTATGACGGAAAATTTGTTATGTCACATAAAGTCCAGATAAACCCTAATTGCGTCGCCCCATAATCCCCAACCCTACTTTGTAATAATTGTGAAAGTGGAAACGATGATTCACCAGATCTGGCATTAGAATTTTTACGTTATTTATAGAATATCAGATTCAGATACTAATCAGCAACTTTAAACATTATTATTACACAAATAAATCCTGCTCATTTTCTTATCTGATCCATCGAGTAACAGGTACAATCATACATCTAATAAATAATTAATTTCAAACTGAAGATCCGAAATGCATTTTCACTTATTTTGTCACAGTTTCACACCTTTCAGTAGTGATCGGTGTTAAACTCGAGGGTACAGCTTTATTAACACGGTACGATTAGAGTGTAAACACTGATCAGCTGATTCACAAAAATCCTTTGTAATTGGCGAATCGCTGTTGATTGCAGGACTCTTCTGAACCGAAAGTTTATTTCACTCCTTACATTTTGTCACATTGACATCGTTCAAACTCGATTAAATAAATAAAAACTTGAAATGAGTAAAACGCCAATGTTCGTTACTCGAGGGTGTTCCAGTAAGTCAATAAAATCGTTCTAGTTTTATTTATTGTGGGTCTAGAGGTCAGGAATTTTAAGTTTAAACGGTTCAAATGTTGACATTTAATTATTCATATTTCGCTGATGAGATAAGACTATCATTACGGAAATGTTTGATTGTTGTTAGTGCAGTTCTCTTAAACAAATGGAATAAAGTCCAACAACGAGTGACGAGTTGACGCCCCAGAAACAAATGTGACAATCATTAAATTCATTTATAAAATAAACAGGGATTAATGTATTTCATCTTATAGACTGTGGTTAGTACAAACGTTAAATTATTACAGACAAACATCTGAACTATTCACGCAAGCACGAAAGGGATGTCGACGACCAGAATGTAGTGTTATTGGTCTGTAATAATTAACATTTCACGATCACCTAATCATGTAGGATTTTGCGACTCATTATCTGCTAATGACCCGGTTCCTTGTGTCTAAAAGCTACTTATCACATTTAAAAGTATTTTGAAACGAATCGATGACGCAATATGTATTGTACTTCGGACAACAATTATTGCAGATTTTTAATTTAACTAAGCAGACCAGTGAATAACCCTTTTTTGTTAAACAGGTTTTTCCGAAAGTAGGTAACGGTTAGGCTTCAAAAGTAGAAGTAACAGAATAGATACGTCAATAATTCATCAAAAGAAAAAATTCCCTTTATTAACAAAAATAATGGCACAGACCATCAAACTTCGATTAAGATTACAGTCGTGGCGCCTGAGTGACCTAGAAATCTATACATGTTCATTCATACACTCTTACTGTATTCTAAACACAAAACTACTTTTTTATCTGACTGACACCAACTGATTCTTATTGAAAAAATTTCGTCTTGGAATATGAGAAAGTAGTGTCTTTGCCGAGATGCAAAATCAAAAAAGATATAGATACATAGATTTTGGAAAATCTTAATTATACATACGCAGTTTAATAGTGTATTAGTTTTATGAAAAAAAAAAAAAAAAAATGTTCATCGGTTTCAAGTGTTTGAAATGGTGATGTAGGCAACCAAATAAACATGTGTTAATTTTAAATCGAACATCCTTTTGGAACCTCATTTAAATTTAATTTAATGAATATGTCAAATGTGGAGATAAAATTCTGAAGTATTATCGTATCCATTTATTTTTATAATGAATTGTTCTAGGACGGGCTAAATGTCGACCAATCCGCAGCATTCATCTAATAATTTCGAAGTTGTCGTTAGTGTTAATCTAATCGAAACGAGGCCATTATTTTAATTCCTCCATGCGGTTAATAAACGCAGAATTGGCCTGTTTCTGGTAAACATCTGACAGCGTCTATTATCCTGCACTCAAACAATAATTGTAATTAGCGGACATTATCTGGAAATTGCCGGGGGTTGCAGTGCTTTGGTGCACGCAGCCATGGCATGGCATGGTAACGATTGATCAAAACTAGGATAGGTATAAGTAGCTCGTTTTAAACGGGAGCTTTGTTTTTATCGAACGGTTGTTGCAAAAAAAAATAATCAAAACTCGCTAAAAAACAAGGTCGTACTTGACGAGAAACAACATGCATCTGAATTATGATAGAAACCTCACCAAATTTGCGGATGTCCTTCGAGAATTGTATTTTTCGGGGTCGTCATCAGCATCTTCTCTGCTCTCGGCCTGCCCCATGGCCCCTCCGGGGGCTCATCAAAGAGGCCGGCCTTCAGGTGCAACCGTCTCCCGATTCAAGGAACGAGCACACACCACCCCGTTCTACCGCCGCTTACCTTACCGTTACCTCGGTTACCCCGATAATGACGTAAGGGTTTTAGGGGATGAAATGGCGCCAATATTTGTGTTGGTACCAGCGTCGCGGGACTAGAAAAACTGATTTATCTGTTTGGAGATGGTTTCGTGTCTTGTTTTTACTGTTTTGCGATATATTTTATGTTATGTTCATAAACAAATCGCTGATTTGCTTCAACAACATGAGATATGTCATTTTGTAGTGAAACAACCAATTGCCAAGAACATTATCACATCGTGATTTTTAAGAGTTCTTGGCTCGAATATGTTTATTACAAACCACATGTGACTAAATATACGTGTTCATTTTTTATTTATTAAAAAGGAAAGTCATACAACCGAAAAATTTTACAATATCTGACTGTAATCAAGTGCACTTACGCCTTCTGTTGTTTATTCAAGTGTACCACAACAAAAAAAAAGTAATTAGTTTAAATTACAAAATAATGTGTTATTTCAAAAATTTCAGAGAATTTTGTATTTCACCGCACTTTTCTTCGGCTCACGCGCTCAATGACAATGACGCAGAGATGGCAACATTGTTTTGGTGGTAGCTATTAATATTTTTGCAAGAAGTAATAATAATTTTAAGATATTTGAAAGAAATATGAAAAGACCAATTCCAAAAAGTACATTGCTTAGATTTCCACTTATATTTGGTGGTTTTCTAGGTTTCGTTGGATTAGGACTTCTATACAAGTATTTGAGGTTAAATGAATTAAAATTTAACAAAAATATGTTTACATTGCAGAGAGTCGTGGATGGGCAATATTGAACGAACTAGAAACCAAATCTTTGAAAAAAGCTACATAGAAAGTAACCCCATTGACGAATTTAAAAAAGAAGTGGCGGCAAAAAGATGATTCCAACCATGAAGACTGTAATTTTTTGTTTAATACGTAATTATTAAATAACTATAGTTGTAAATACACGTTTCTCATTTTATAATTGACTACTTTTTCGAATAATGTTTTTATTAAATCCCCTCTTGCTTCTGTTGGTGTGATCGGCGTGTAACCTTAGTTGCATCCTGCTGCCTGCTGTTGCTGTGACGCTGACGGTCTAGATTATAAATATAACCTCAAAAGTATTTTATTTTTTCGTGAATAAAAACTGCAATTTAATGAAACTAAAAGAAAAACGCGGTGTGATGTCGGATGGTAATCAGTATTGTTCTGTTTTTTTTTTTTTGAAGTGAAACATTTCCTTTCAGAGGACATAATCAAACGAAAGTTATTAATCGACGGCGATGGAACGGGAGACGACAGGCGATTGAACGTAATATCGAAAACTCTCAAGAAATGGGCAAACTCAACTGACGATTCCTCGCTAGAAAATCAAGCGACGCAAGACAAATTATTGGCCCAGTTAAGTCTATGTGAATATTCAGTCAAACGGTCTCAGCTACTTACAAGAACTACTGCCAAGCAATTGGAAAATTATAAGAAAATTTATGAGAAATTTGAGCAACAGATTGTTGAAGTGAAAGAGTCAATCAAGCAAAACAAAGATAATTTAGTTCAAGCAAAAATTTGGAAGCAGAATCATGTGATGTACGATTTGTTAGCTCAAAGCATTGCTGAACAGCCTGCACGAAAAGAAACAAATCAGAGGTTATTAAATCTACAGGCTGAACTGAAAGAATTGCACAAAGAGAAAGAGTCTTTAGAGCAGAAATTGGACATGAGGAGGAAACAATTTCATGTTTTAGTGTCCAGTGCTAGTAAACTGCAATCTATGTTGGAAGAGGCAGAAAATGATTATAACAGTGGCAGTTTACTTGAAGATGTAGCTGATAGCACTGGACCAGAGCCCATGTCTGAATAAGTGTATTATGTATTTTTTATTAAAAAAATAAATTAGTTCCATAATTTTATTTTAAGCACTTTAATTACATTTCTTATGGTAACAGAAATTCTAGTCTCTCTTTTAATTTTATCACCCATATCATATTGTTTTCCACAATTAAGTAGATTGGCACAGCCTTCATCAATAACATCAAAATCAATTTCTTTAATGGAATGGAGGTACTTTGTGTACATTTCATCTTTGATCACCACTAGACTACATTTTTCTAGCAGTAATTGGCAAATCTTTGTTCTGTTTTCATTATTTTCTTGGAATTCCAATACTGTATGTGAGCCACAACTAATTGTTGCTATAGTAGGATAAAATAGTGGCCCATCTGTGTGAGGCATTATTCCCTGGCCTGGAAGATATTCGTTGACTAATACTTGGTTTGGCTTGTTCCCCTCAAACACATTTAGCTGTGAAACTTTCTCCATATATTTTGTGAGCCAATTTGGTATTGCTTCTGGAATCATCCCCTTTTCATGAGGAACGCCACCATAATCTTGCAGTCTTCTTTTGGACAAACAAGTCCATTTAGGTTTTGGAACTGAATAAACATTCTTCAGTACGTGAGCCTCCTCATCGGGAGTTATGAAATTGGGAATGTAATAAACAGTTGCAGGAGCTTGCAAAACTTGGAAACTACTCAAATCCATCGTTTTTTAACAAATTACACACAACAAGAAAATAAATACATTTAAAAAAATAGGATGGGTTTAAAACGGGCTGACACGACGAGACACCGGAAAGACGACACAAAATAGGATGTTTTAATTAAGAAGGGTGAGAATGATAGGGGTGAAAGATCGAAACGTAACTTCAAACACCGACAGTCGACATTTATTTGACATTTGCATAACCTAAAATGAGTAAAATGTCATTGATGTCAAATTTGTTGTTCATTTTTATTTACAAATTTTGTTGATATGAGGAGTTGTTTTTAGTTGAGTTTAAGTAAACGGTGTCATGTCTTTTATTAATACAGTATTCATATCGAAAAACTTGACACTTACCGGTGTTAAAGTTTTAAAAAACTTAAAAAAAAATAGGAGTTTCTCAATTAATGCTATAAATTATCTTAAAAATGATGACCATATTATGCAGGTATTTGATAGGAACACCAAAAGTTTGCAAAGAGAACGCGCGGCTTCCGCCCAAGATGCAAATTTATATGATTACCTGAAAGATGAAATAGGCTACCGATTAGCAGATAGAGTGTTTGACATAAAAAGGAAATTTAAATTAGCTGCTGACATAGGTAAATACTCAGAACTTATCTAGTTCCAATGAATTAAAAGATATCAATTTAGGATGCAGCAGGGGGTATGTTGCCAAGCATATTTCTCCAAAATGCATTGAAGAATTAATCTTGTGTGATATGAACAGTGTTAGTTTAGACAGTTTTGAAGTACAAAAGGGTATTAAAGTGAGAAAACAAATATTGGATGAGGAGCATATAGAGGTTAGATGTGATTTATTGAAACAACAAAAGCTTAGTTTGATACAATTACAGTTTGATCCCAATTCCCTCGATCTTGTCATATCCAGTTTAAGCTTGCATTGGGTGAATGATCTTCCAAAAGCATTTAAACAGATTCTGAGGTCTCTAAAAGAAGATGGTGTTCTTTTGGCGGCAGTTTTTGGGGGCGACACCTTGTATGAACTGCGTTCTTCTCTTCAATTGGCGGAACTGGAACGCCGCGGCGGTCTTTCACCTCACATATCCCCATTTACAGAAGTTACAGATATAGGGAATTTGTTAACAAGAGCTGGTTTCACAATGCTCACAATAGATACAGATGAGATAGTTGTGAACTATCCTACTTTGTTTGAATTAATGTGGGATCTTAAAGGTGACATTTTGCCATGATTTTACCTAATTAAAACTTTTTCTCCTCTGTAGGTATGGCAGAGAGTAATGCTGCATTAAACAGATCACTGCATTTACACAGGGAAACCCAGTTTGCGGCAGCGGCGATCTATCAACAACTCTATGGTAAAATTGATCAAGAAACTGGAAAAACAACAATACCTGCCACCTTTCAGGTTCATCTATTTAAAAAAAATGTGTTAATTGTTTTATGTTTAAATTTTCAGATAATAAACATGTTGGGTTGGAAACCTCATCCAAAACAACCCAAACCACTTGAAAGAGGAACTGGTGAAGTCTCTTTAAAAGATCTGCACAGGTTGGATGAAATCATTAAAGAAGTCAAAACAGTGAAAACTGATGATGACCAAAAAAACTGATTTGCCACATCGACAGTGTTTGTTCATTAGTATGTATATTTTGCCTTTGAATTTGTATATTTTATTAAAGTGTTGAGATTAAGAATACCTATGTAGTTATCAATATCACTATGCCCATAGACTTATATTATAACAAGTGACACAAATTCAGTTGGACATGTGTAACATGGTGTAAACCTCAGAAACTATAACTAAATTCGTTTTTTTTGCATATTGATTATGAAAGTAGACTTTTTTTAGCGAAAAATCGTAATGAAAGCAGCACTTTTGTCGACTACGTTGAGTCTTTTTTTCACTTATTTGCTTGATTAATGAAACTACAAATTCCTGAAAAAAAGAATGACTTTCAATACTAGTTGTACAATATACTATTAAAGGTTAAAAAGGAGTTATTTAATGAAAGAAAAAATTAAAAACTGCAACATTCAGAACTGTCCAGTAGTACATTAAAAAGCCATTTTAATCATTAAACGTGTGAAAACTAAAGTATGAGTTAACACTAATTTTTTGAAAACAAGTTTTGAATATCAGTAAAATGTAGGACTTTTGTACTAATTTCTAAATGCAGCACACAATACAATTTTCAACTCGAGGATATATTTTATGATGAGATAAAGCACCTAATTTTTGAATATGCAAAAGTTTGACGCATTTCATTTTTTATTACCCCGTAGATAACTTACTGTGATAACAAATATTTTGTGATCAATTGTTGACAAACTTAGATGGCTAAAAATATTTGTCTTCTAACATGTTTTTGAATCTGGACAACGTTCAATGTTTAATATTGTTGGAATCATAAATTCAACTCGGCACGGCGCGGCGTAGCCTTAGGCTTTGTGGACGACCAGTTCACTTTTTTAAATGTCAACACGGTTGTTTCTATCATTCCATCACTGACTAAATGGGACGCGCAGTCAGAAGCCAGAGCCGGCTTTATAATTTTTATTTAGAGACCAACAACGAATTCAATTAATTTTAGAGTGTAAATGCTTGTAAACCGAAAAAGAACGAGGGCCTAAAAATACCATCAGCGATGTAGTTGTTTAAAAAATGCGTCATCTTCTATTCACGCGTTATCACTATCATGGTCGTTCTCATATTCGGCTCTACTTGTCCTGGGCGAAGATTTTCACGGTCGAAACGTTGCCATTGTTAATTTCCAAAAATATTCACTTGTCACCTTTTCACACAATTGAATAAATACGTACAATGCGGCTCTGTCTGCAGTGGCACGCGACAAAAAAAGTAATAAAACAATACCAGTTGTAAAGCCACTTGACCAGTTCGGTACCAAGTGTTAAACTGTTATGCGACGTTTAAGAAATAATTGGACGACTACCTGGATAGACACGTGCTTTGGCATCTCGGACTTCAGAAAAAGAAAAAAGAAAACATAGCCTCAGGCGTGCCGAGTATTGTTTGAACCGACAAAAAAATAAGTCGTCTTTCGTTCGTGATTAGTGATTATTTTGTAATTTTCAATGTTGACGACTACGCCTAACATTTTGAGCACCACTGTCAGTTTAAATGTCAACGTTACGTCAAAAATTCTGTAGCTGTCAAAAAACTAAATAAACATAAGTCAAAGCTCCAAACATCAATAATACTCAGTTTTGTAAAATTTTAATAACTTTTAACGTAATCTACTTTGTGATGTCATTAATATATAGCTCGCAGAACTGCCAGCTTAATTAAAACAATGAATCGACGAAAAAATATACCAGGTGAGAGCATTTAATTATTGAAACAGATGTATGAGCAAAAATTTTAGATACAGCAAAAGGGAACACCGTCGGTCGTGCACACTCAACACTAAGTGTGTCGGCAGTAGATTATTACTTAAATTTACCAGTGTCTAGTCCTCCTTCACCTGCTATTTCTACAGTAACCCTAACTCCTGGAAGAATTCGAAACATCGATCAAGACATGGAGGCGTTAAGAGCGTCCAGACAAGACAATCCATTCATTCAAGTATATTTAAAGCAGTCTGAACTAGTTAGTGTTATTATAATTTGTTTTTTTTTTTGTAGCAAGTTATTGCAAGTAGAGAAAGTCTTATAGACAGTTTGGAAGAAGAGTCGGATCACGCCAATTTAATGTCAAAGGTAATAACCGTGACGCTCTGGAACGTAATTGAAATTGAGAAATGTTGTAGGAGTTGTCCATCGATCTAGATGTAGATCCCTTAACTCTTCCAGAGATGCACGAACACATGATACGAAGTCCGCCGCCAACGACATGGCCAAAGTCCCCAAACTTTAAATTCTTTCAGTTCCCGAACGGCGAAGAAGAAACGCTTCAAGTGGAAGTTAACGTAATTCGATGTAATCATTTGTCAAATTGACGTATTGAACGGTAAAATTTCAGACCAAAGACAAAACCAAAACTGATTTGAAACCAAAACATTCAAGTTGGGATGGATCTGAAACGTCGCCTTTGAAATCTTTATCTAAGTCTCATCACCATCATCAAGACATGTTTTCACTCTTGACACCAAACTCACTTCGAGCGTCAGGTGAGGATAGTATTCATTTGATGGCCGAAGATTAATGCATTCCAATTAAATTTTACATTCCTACAATGGCAATGTGATATGCTGTTTTTTCTAGTCAAAGCGTTGCAACTGTTGTACTTGGTCATTATATTTTCACTTTCTGATGTTGACTAAATTATAAGAAAATTTAATGCCATACATACCAAAGAATTATGTAATTCAATTTTGCCATAATTTTACCAACGATATAGTTTAGTGTTTACCAAAGCGGTAGCGTCTAAATTATTTTCTTTGTGTATCCATTGAAAGTAGAGAAACTGATTTCATAATGTAGTAAGGGTAATTAATAGCACAATAAGTTCCATAAGAAATTGCGAAAATATAATTTTTATAAGAATATATTTACTGAATGTCCTAGTTTTTATCAAGGCATTATGAAAGTTGGAAAGGGGAACAAAAATTCTTCCTTCCTGTTGAAAAAAAATTATATATTTTAACTTACTTACGTAACATAGTCGTTAATGATTTAAAAGTCCATATTGAGTCAATTTTTACTTATATAAATCAATCACAGGGTGGACGTTAAAGTCCATTGTTCATGATCTCTATCTTCGTTTAAAAAGAATCTCGAAAAAATTCTAACTGTGCGACCACATACATAACAAAAACGAGTAACTAGTAATAAAAGTTGTGGTTCTGCATGGAAGACATTTTTTTTGGGCATTTTATCATCTCATATACTAACTTCTCTAAATATTTCATCCAGTAGAATCATGAAAAAGATCTTATCAATAAATTAATTTGGAATTGATATTGCGTGTAGGTCATGGTAGTTTCGTTGATTCGGTTTCCAGTATTATTGCGTTTAGAGCACCCAACGTAGCAGCTTAAGTCGCGATAAGGTGCAGGTCACCACCCAAAATGGGTACTTTGTGATATTGTTTGTAGTACCTAATCAGTGGCATAAAAGGATTCAAAGCTAGGATGCGTTCATTGTGCGAAAAAGTATTTTTGTTCGTTTCCCGATCGTGCTTCTGTTTCTTCAGTCAGTCCGAGGTGCAATTCGACTGCTGGTCGTAAGTGGTCTTATATTAAACTTTGTGTAATATCTATGTACAAAATGCTCCTGTAATGGTACAGTTTGTTTATAAAATTTATGTGTCATTTATTTATACTGTATAAATAGCGAGTATCTGTTGTGTAATTGATCGATCTATTAAGACATTTAAATATAAAAATGGACCAGAGACAGCTGATGGAGCTTCAAATTTTACGTTACAGTTGAAAGTTACAATATATTGATGTACCTACGTATGCATCTTTTATACAATACGTGTTGGTGTTTGCCTGTTCTTACATTTTATTTCGAGCCGAGGTGTTTCTAGTCCATTGTAAAAGTTACATAATTAATTGATTTAATGGCAAAATATTCTATTGCTTCAAAGTATATCCGCTGTTTAGCTGTTTAAAAGACAAGTTAGGCCTGAATAATCTATCACGTAATAAAAGCGAGAGAATATTTTATTGTTAAATTCTGACCGTAAAGACATGGCAGTTAAAGGAATTTGATGAACAGTTATAAAACAAGTGTACAAGTTAAACTTTTTGTAGATTAATGTCGTGTTACATGTTGAATATTATAGGTGAACATTTTTGAAATAAAAATATCTATTGCAAAATGTGTTTAAATTATCGATTAGTTTATATGAACAGGGGGTATAGAATCACGAGTGACACTGACCTGTATTTGTGCAGCCAATGGGAGTACTTCTGGTATATTTCTTAAAATAAAAACAAACTACTTTTGTTTAATTACACAAAAGACACCACGAGGCATTTCCTTGCAAATACTGATTTACTGTTAGCGTAAAATTCGGGTTTTCTCGAACTGATTTACGTAATTTCATCGATTGGTATTAAAGAAATGGTAAGCAAAAACGTCAAGGTTAAGATTCAAGTCGAGTTGAAGCTTTTTGTTTCCGACGTAAAAAATGAAAATGTGTCTGAAACGTCACATATTGTATTACATTAGTAGGTCTCAGGCAATACGGTGGAGAATGAAAGAAATATACGTGTCTCAGAAATAAGTACATTTTAACTATTTTAATTGGTAATAGAACTCTTTAATAGCAACAATATTTTTTTCTTAAATCTTGAAGTTATCTAATGGGGATTATTTGCTTCGCCGATGCCGATAAGCGAAGAGCAAAAAACAAATGCAAGAAAACTTTCACTTGTTTCTTGTACAGCGGATAATTGCTGTGACCTGTTATGATAAGGTTGGACGAGAAAAAAGAGACTCAAATAGTAGATATTAAATGAAAACAATTTTAATAACAAATATTTTAAACTGACCCTCATGAATCGCCTATACCTAAGATAATGAAAAAATGTCTCCTAAAATTAGTGTACTAATCCGTAAAAATTCTCATAAGTAATCAGAATAATCACTAATCATTACAAGAAGTGTTCAAAGTGACCGCCGTTATTGTCAATACAATAATGAAGGCGCCGACAAAATGATTCTTCCACTCTTTCCAACATTACTCTTTATTGCGAATTGTTGTAGCAGTATTTTTTACCAGATCTCTTAAAACTTCAATTGTATCAATTGGGATCGAATATACCTACCAAGTCCTTCACGTACCTACCCTCACAAGTAGCACGGAAATTCTCTGGGCTCGAAGAGCACTCCCGCACGCTTCACAATACGCCCACACAATATCTACGAGTATGTACCCACTATTCGAAAATAAACGCACCGTTTTCAGAAAATTTTAGCTCAGATCACAGAACCAACACGTAAACACCTGCCTTGTGCAGTCGGTTAAAACTAACTAAAAATGTAATCCTCTGGTCTCTACCTCGGCCGCAGAGCGAAAAAACTTTATTCTAAAAATACAAGGTTTTGCGTTGATTTTACAAAAACTACTATTTCACGGTCACTGTCATTGTAATTAATGTACTTATTTCTGAGACACGTATTTTTTTTTTTTTGTCTCGACAGTTGAATTTTCGTCGTAACGGTTAAGACTTTAGGTGAACTTGAGTTCTCGAGTATATTTTGATTGTTGTATAAATTCGAAGAAAAGTCGTGATTGTAATTAAATTAATTTTATATTTAGTAATACCTAATATTGCATTAAAATTTACAATTTGATGACAAAATTTTTAACGGAATTTATAAATGCTGGACGAGTTTTTTTTCATTTATAACATATCTATAATGTATATATCCTCAATCGATACACCTAAATTTTGAAATAATTAAGTAACTAATAGTACACAAATTTTTATTTGTATAGAATTGAAAAATAATGATAAAACATAAGAACAATGCAATATGAATAGTTACAAGTATTTATGTACAATTAATTATCTCATACAACCAATGAAGAGTTGATGCAGGTGACAGGAGTGCTGATCTAATAACTAGGTATCGGTATCGAGTCGGCACACCTTTCAAATGTATTGGGCACAAAATGGAATGGTTCTAAATGTGTTACGTTGTGCAAAAATCTCCAGGGTGGAGTCCTAGTCGAAAAATGATGATCGAAAAAGGAAACACATCTGTCGTATATATCGTATTTGTGCCGGCAGGTACAAAGAGAGGGCATTTGAGAGGGTGGCGAGCCGTTACCTCAAGGAGGGAAGCGACTGTCCTAAACATAAAGCAGCAAGATGTCTTGAAGGTGGGAATTACCTACACCCTAACTTATCTAAGAGACACGTATAGACATTCAAGTATCGACTTGGATGTGGCAATATTCAACACTGTATCAATTCATATTGCTGCCACCACGTCGGTCAGATAACACAAGTGATCAGTAATATACATTCATATTTATTATGTTTTGCAAAAAAGCATTTTGATGTATAAGTAAACAGACATTGAAAGAATCCTATAGATTTGCAAACTGTTGGCTAAGAGAAGCGGACATTTATAGAAAATGTACGACGAGATGGCGCCGCGGTCGCCGGGCGCGACAGTACGGACAGACTATCTCAAAGACTTGAGTATGTACTTTACAAAAATAAGTGAATATAGTCATGGAGGACCCCCGGGGGGCTCGCCGCAGGACTGCGCCGCTCACACCTCGTCGCTTACATAATAACAACACCGTGCAATCACCTGTCAATCTCTCAGACACGCAATCCACATTCACGCCTAATCAAAAGAGGCTCAGTTCTTGCGAAGACGGGTCGCGGCCGGACACCAGGACCTGTCCACGGCTTATAAAATATAAGGCCCCCGTCCGTAGGGATATGGGGGCATATAAAGAATTTGTACTCTTTGAATGCTAACCGATGTTGGGAGCGACGACGGGCCCGAGATCTGACGCGGTGGATGGCCCGCCGCCCACGCCGTTTCTCATTTGTTTTGTAAACACACTGTACAGTATTTGTTCTTTTTACAAATTATAATTAATGTTTTTACTCCCCGTGGAGTTGATTTAGTGTGCTCTGGGAGCACTCATGGGCACGCGAGCGCTGCAGACTTCTCTAGAGCCCCAAACTGGCCGAGCTCATCTATAACAACCCATTACCGATAAACTAATTCATTACTGGACCGTGCAGATTAGATGCGAACTGGAAAAACAAAAAACTGTCGAGTGACGTGTGTACCCGACACGCGAAAACTCTCCAACTTCTTTTCTTTTTCCGTTTCCGGATCTGATTTGCCGGGTCCGCGGGGCGCCCTCCGCCGCTCCGTCCAATTGACGGACGCGGCGCAGGGCAATCAGGGGGTTAATGGTTAACTAACTAAGTAACAGTGGGGTTAAGTAATGTGAAAGGGGTCGATTTTTCTGTGAACGAGGTATAAGAAAATGCGCGCGCGGCCCGCAGGCAGTCAAGTCGCCTCGGTAATAATAACACTATTCATACTCTGATTTAGATTTAAAATATTTACAATGTACATAAATAATAATTTATATTGTGAATACGATGATAATTTGGAGGTGGCGCACAGACAGACAGACAGAGATGTGTTCGTTGACTAGGGCAGACACGTCGCGCGGGTGCCTTCAAGGCTATACTGGCTGGAGGCGCGTCTGCAGCCCGGGCACGTCCGTCTATCGGTCTACAGCACGTCCATAACGTCCATCTCGGATAACGTAAGGCGGCTGGTCGACATGGTCACTCCGCTGTCGCTGGACGCCGACTGCACGCTGGAGTGGTCGTCCGTGTCGCTCTGGGTGCTCGTGTAGCCGATCACGTCCACTTCGTCTGCAACAAAATACAACACATCACTAAGCGTGATCTACTCCACGATCTGCAAAAAATAACGCAAGTCCGAGAATGCATCCTTGTGCTACCCCGCGCTTCCAAATAAAACGAACAAAAACCGACAACACGAAGAATTTAGTAAACAATAAGTACACACTCTTTTCAGAGAGAAGATATTGCGCAGTTATTGATGCTTAACGTTTGCTCATTTTCATGGTTCATGGTATTCCATAAAAATGCACAAAACTGTTTTGTATCAACAAAACCTAGCTCGTAACCACATTCATCTTGTTTTATAATGCACCCGGCAGTAGGAATTGGTTATTTTGTGATATTCCAAAGCAGCGACATTACGAACTGTTTCGTAATGCAAAGCAACAATCACACATTTTTAAATGATTTTAATTACGTCGATCAAATAAAAAAATCTTCTCCCGAAGCAAAAACAATTTTTTTCCGCTCCTAACGAGTTTGAATTGATGTTCTACACTAAAGTGTAGGTCTTAAAAGTAAACAGCAATTCAAGCATGGATTTTTTTTTCGATTTTTTTTGGATATTGTCTGCCTAAACAAGGTGAAAAAATTTCAACATCGGACGTAAATGAGACTTAAGCTTCTCTAAAGTGGAATTTTCAGGTCACCCAATTAGTAATTTTTCACTTTGTATAATTATTTATACAGTCTGATTTTGCAAGTTGTGCCAATATTTTAACTTGAGCTAGTAAAAGAAGGCAAAATTAGCCAACTTGCTTCATACAAATGTTAATGGTTTATAAGAGAATCAAAGAATCACTTTGTTTGGGAACCGCTGAAAATTTCAAATTTAGCGGGCAGTTTTGACGTACGACCAACCTAAAATGTCAAGTTTTTCAGACATTTGAGGTTATGAGTGATTTTTATCTTAAAGTTTTTTGAGTTTCATCATGAAGAAGTTGCTCAAAATGCCCGCCATCGTTTGCAATGCAAGCTTCAGCACCACATGCTCAAGAAAGCAGAACTCGATTCAGAATGCCTCTGTTTTGACGAATTTTCTGAGCGGCGTTTTGAACTCGCAGCCAAACTACAAACTGAGAAACTTCCAGGGCACAGTATATTTACCCATGGGTAAATATACTGTGCCCAGGTGATTTGCAAGACGCCGAATACTTGTTCGTGGCTGGTTCTGAATTTCGTGAAGAATTTCTTCGTGTGCAACCAAAATGCGATCTCGTCGGCGTCCAAGATCATGCTTATTCATTTCGAAACGCGCGAAATCGCGAAGATATTGCACAATGTTTACAAAAGTTCGTAGATTTGCCGTGGTAGCTCTGAATGTTCACGGGCTTCGCCATAGATGAAAACCATATCGGTTTTCTCCAGGTTGGTGAAGCCATTTGTGATTAAAATTGAGGTTCTTGTCAAAGTGACTTAATTTTGAATTAAATGGCAACAAAAATGTCCATTTTTTAAAAAATCAATTGTCAAAGTGTTGTCATGTTGGTACATATAAGCAACTGGTTATTTGATAGTAAGTTATTGGATTGGCAACGTAAAATGTCAACTGTATGTCAGTCATATTGATGTGAAGGCGCTTGCGCTATTGAAGCCGCAATTACATTTAAATAAAAATACAAAGTTAAATGAGTTTCCGAAAACAAGGATCTAACACAACGAGAAAAATTGGCTATGATTAGATTACGTGAAGAAATGCAGACAGAAAAACCGACCATGCTAAATTGCAGTAAAGATGCACACATCATATTCGACGTATTTTCTTTTAATATATGGGTTCGTCACTGCGAGGGACTGATTAGATAGGACTGGAAAAAATTGATAGGAAATCTACCAATTGAGGACATTCCTCTTCCGCAGAATCATATTCGGAAGACGATTGGGGGTTAGATTCTGAAAATGAATAGGTAAACTGCTTACGGTAACCCAAATAAATTCCCATTTTCCTGTATATGTTCAGTTGCACTTTTCAGTGTCATTATCGTCTTTATTTCTTGTCTTTTGGTATAAAATTTGGTTACACCTGAAACTTTCCTGACATTTGAAAATTACTGATATAACCTCAAACCTGATCTAGGGAGATTTTACGATAGAGGTGTCCCGAAACGAAAGGTTTTAGGGTGGTACAGCCTGGTCTTTGAGGGAATTTTGACATTGACAATTGATTTTTACCTACTATGATTTTTTTAACCCATTTTTTTCATAAAACTCAGTGGCTTCCAAACTTTTTTTGAAAAACTTTTAGCTCCTTTGTTTCGAAAATTATCAACTTTTGTATTACCTATCGTGGACTTCTACAACTGGTTGAAATATGTACCTCCATATTTGCACAACTTTCAAAGTCACCCTGTATTATTGCTTTGCGATTGTGTACGATCAGTTGTAGTCTCACAAAAACGTATCAGATAAAAGCCACTAAAAATTAAAATAAAAAATCCAGCCTTATAAAACAAAATCGTTCGACATGACATCATCAATTATTATTATCACTGTGTGGTCAATGTTTTGAAAAGGTCAAGAATAATTTTCACAAGGACTGGAAGACAACAAACTGGACCGTATTTTTGGCAAAATGTTGTTCTCGATGGTGTATCAATCATAAATCTTCTACAGATTTACCTAATTTGTTGAAAAAGATCGTTTCTGAGAACAACTTCAGAATAATTTAAGGAATAGTAAAAGGGAATACAGTTCAGTAATGAAGCACATTTTGAGCGTCGAATTGGGAGATATCTCCTCATTCAACGTTTTGAGCAAAGGATTTTTCCGGAAAGTTTGAGTAGTTCTGCATGAGCGCTTGATGCGGTGAAAATTTCCGCTTGTTGCGTCCGACCTGTAGGTACATTTGTATACGGTGAAAAACGACACTGGACGTAGATATTTGTTCAGAAAGTCCGGACCATGCCGACACACTGTTTGATAGAAAGTGGTGGTATTCGTGTCGTTAATAGCATTGTCACTTTTAATTCCTGTCATTGGAACGTGTTTCCAAAGTTTTGCAATTGCACCACGGCACAGGTGGCCGCACAACGTTAAAGCCTTAAATTATTTCCCTGCCGTACCATAATGAGATTTATTTAAAGTACGATTCCCGCATCTGGTGAATTGCGTTCACCATGTAAATGTATCTAACTGTGGCATACTAATGCGAGCGAGATTCTAAACTGGAAACTACGCTTAACTGCAGCATCAATAAATAGTTTTGTCAACCTTAACGACTATCGCCATTAGAGAATTAATTCAGAAACGGTTACCGAACATTATTGTCTGTTAAACAACCATATAAATGCAAGCGGAGGTTACATTTTATTGGAAGTTATTAGGGCCATTTCCTCAAATTAGGCGGCAACCGCCGACGCACTAACGCCACTCTTTTAATTCATACCAAATTGAAATTAACGCCCAAATTTAAATAAGCGTAGAGCTTTTTTCGAGTCTTGGAAATTACGCCACCGTTGCCAATCCGTAATTTAACAACGGACCAGTTCATTGAGCAGAAATATACCGGTCGGTCGACGACGGCATGAAAAGCTGACAGCATTATTGAGCTTGTTGGTTGAGTGCCAAAGCTCTGCTCTATGTAGATAGGAAATGACCAAACGTAATAAGCTCACACCGCGGCTTAGAGCGCGCATGATTTGCTGGATTTCGCCGATGCATATATCGATAAATTCCTCTTCGCCAATTTACCTTATCAGTGGCCGTGCAGCGTGCAGCGATATTTGCAATCGGATTTATTTCATCCCAGTTTAAATAACTAACGTAGGTAGATTCGGAGACTACTGAAGACATTCACAACTTCCATTAATTTTCTCCCACTTGCTGGTATGTATTTATGCAAGAGGAAAACAACGATTATCGCAACTTTATTAAGCACGTCGGGAGGAATTTGCACCTCCATAACGTGAGCATGGATTTCGGATGGAATTACGTTAAAACGCCGTAGGATAGGCCACTGGCGGAGGCTTAATCAAATTTTAATCTGGAAAAGTTTTCCATGCTACAAGGCGGCCAAGTTCACACATTCCGACTAGAAGGGTCCTTACTAATTTATAGGCGGACACCCCTGCAGTTAGCCAAGCATACAAACAACGGTCGGTGGATAAATTTATTTACGACATGTCTCACATTGTAGTTTTTTAACGGCCGAGCAGATTTAAACGCGCCACAAACATTATCTGAATTTATCCCGAGGCTCAATTAAATTGGATATTCAACGTTTGCGATTAAATATTTTTTTCTTCCGTTACCGATACGAATTGCCAGCTGTATTCAAACTTCCAAATGAAAAGAGAACGCGATAATCACGGCCGATTCAAAGAAGGAAGCAGAGCTTCCGGGCGCTACTGCATCTAAACAATTTACCAAAAAAATGGAACATCAATAATCGCATAAGCGTTAGTTGCACTCTCTTGGTGTCAACATTTTTCTAAATTCTAGCTGCGACAGCTCTGAGTTGCAGATTTTGCAAGCTCGATGGAATTGAAAATGCAACCCACAATACATTTCTAAAGTTAACGTGGGTATTTGTTTTTCGAGTTAAAAAGAATATAACATTTGCACAAAGATCAAAGCTGCCAACTATACAGGGTGTCTCAAAATTCGCGAATTCTGAATTCAGAGCGTTGTAGGGGATCACTTCAGTAATCCAAATATGGAGATAAAAAAAATCGGGACAAAGATACATTGGTCTGAAGGTGCACTCTTTGAAGTGCGTTTTCTTCAAATACAGTTCAGTGTTTATTGTTATTTATGATGTAGATGATGGTGGAAAATAATAACGTAAAATAATTTTTTGAAAAATAGCTTTACTTTGGAGTAAAAAAAATCTTAAATTTTTGTAATTTTTCTTAACGGCAACGTAGCTAGGATAGTATTTTGTCACTGTGGATATGAAGGCTGTGTATTGAACAAAATTAAAGTGCTTATATCTTCTTTAGGAAGAGCGATTTATTTTTCTAAGTATTTTTCGAGCAACACTGGGTCCTTCCCTACCACGCTCTGAATTCGGAATTCGCGAATTTTGAGACACCCTGTATAAACAAAAAGTACTGGCAGGTAACTATGGCAACGTTACTTTTTATCGAGTGTAGTAATGAACTCGAGTGTGGGTTCTTTGGTTGCGTATTTAAGTAAATTTGTTTCTCAATCAGCCTTGGCAGTAATTGACATTTTTTGAAAAAACCGGGTCTCGTCTTGGTCCTTCACTTCGCCTTTCTCCTGGGAGGTAAGAAATATCTCCCGCTAGGACGAAGGTTTCGCGAGACATTAATAAATTATTTGCAACATCTACCTTTCGTCAAAAATTTAGTGCTCAATTAAAAAACATAATGATCGCGATCGTTTGACCTCGACTCCGTCGCCACCAGGAAGATGGAGCTTGCCGCGTCTAGTTGGAGCATTTGCAGTCGGTCGGGAAACAATTTATTTGCAAAGTGGCCGAGGTTTATTATTATTACAAGCCCCCGCTGTTTAATTACGCGAACATTTTGCGGTGAACACTTTATATTAAAAATAATAAAGTGCCTCCAAGATCTGAACTCGTAGCGCCTAATATTGTCTCTAAAGTACAAAAGAATGTACCTCCATTCTAATTTATTACACCTTAAAAAGGATATATGGAAGTGCTAAAGCGGTTCCACGTAGGACGCTGGTTTAATTAAATAAAACGGTAGGTATAAAGAAAAGCGGCGAATTTTCTCGGCTTCGTCAAGCCACCTTGTCGAAATTTGTCGGGCGAATATTCAATTCGACGCGTCCCGGTGGTATTCGGTGGGATTATTTCGCAAATATTCCACACCACAATACAGACGGGAGGAACGAACAACGTACATTTATCTGCGGCTGAAATGAACACATGAAATCAAACCGAAATAGCGAGGGATGAAACGGATGTTGTAAATTCTTAAACCGACAGTTTGCATTTTATGTTTGCTACAACTACAAAAATAAAATATAGGCAACAATACATGGGGGAGTTTCATAAAGTTTAAGTGCTGACGGAAATCATCAGTGAGCGAATCCCTAGTTTAACATATTCTTTAATTTAGCGACGCTCTTAGGAGTATTTCACCAAAGCGCGATGCATTATTTCCCTTCAACTACGGCAATACACCTCTTCTTGTAACTAAACGTAAAATACACGAATATATACTTAAAACTTTCCTCGGTCGTATTTAAATAAGTTGCTCATCTTAAGAAAGTCTTCATCGTAAATTCCCAAGTTCTTCGTTTCTGTATACCAAAGAACATTCAAGAGAGTGTGTTAAATTGGATTTTTAATTATGTGTACAACATCCATCAGAAATTCTGTATTGTGAGGGAAACTTTTTTGTTATTCATAAAAAAAATATATTAAATAGGAGTAACGATCTGCCAAAATTCTACGTTGAAGATAATATTTTCTCCTTTTCTCTAAATTAAGAGTTTCGTTTTTTACGGTGTAGGAGGGATTTTGGAGATTTTTTTCGAGGGCACTGTAAATTTGGACGTCAGCAAGATAAAATACGCTTATTAATTCGCCCTTGGTGTGATTTTTTTCTAAATTCGTGCCATTCCGGGAACCTTTTATTTCCAGACTAAATCCTCCGCGTCCCTTATTACGCTCCCGAATCGCCGGGGTGCACCTTGGTAGCCATAAATTCCGATAATGTCCGCAAGAACGGGTTGAATTGTTATAATACAAGGTGTGCGCAATGTGATTTCATCTTCAACACGAAAATATGCTAATACAGGCCATTAGAACAGTCCCTAATCCCTGTGCCCTCGTAGCAGTCCCGGTCCCCCACTAAAAATCCTTATCTCCGCGATTATATTCACAAAACAAGAAATTTAATTATCGTATAGAGTGAATTGTGTCCATTTCGCAATTATCTTAATGTAGAAGCGAATTCGGGACGTAATCCCTCGTGCGGTTTTGGGTATCAAACAAAAAGCCATAAGCGGTTCTCCAGTACGAAGCAATTAAGCAAATAACGACCTAAGAATAAAAGGATCGGGGCTAAACGTGGTCAGATTTTCGAGCAGATATTCGTAGCGCACCCTTGGACACGCACCATCTATATGGGGCCGCTGGGTCACTCACAATTACCTTTATCTGGAAGGAAAGCGCACTTTGTAACGGCGGATAAGTCCGGACCTTCTGCTGGTATGCAAGCACCGAATCGGACTACAAGACTACATTAAAGGATTCGTTTCGGAGGCGGCGGCCCCATTAACGTGAAAAGTGGATGGGCGTCGCTTACCTGGACGCATATTTCACGTGGCCTATTGTATTTTGACTCGTTTGTGGAGGAGTAGTGTGCTGTTCTACATTTGCGGAAGAACCTCGACATTCTATTGTCTGAAACGTTGTCGGTTTCGATAATTTAACATTACAGAATTCGATTGATGACCGTAGCAGATTGTAATTACACAGCATCTGCACAGTTTTTGGTCGGCTGGGTTTCCACCACGCACTGTTCAAATAACCCAAAGGAAATAAACAGAGCCGGTTTTGGGCAGGAAGCAGTGGAAGCGCCGCTTCCGAGTGCCACTGTCAGAAGGCTTCATAAACAACAACAAAGTGGTACGGCTTAATGTATTAACCAAATCCGGCGAAACGTAGCATATGCAGTTTAGATGCAAGTTGTAGATATTCCAATCCATCCACCAAAGATGCTTTGATGCTATTTTCAATATTTTCACAAGACCACATTTGCTTTTTTAATATCTGGAAGGGTTAATTTTATGATATTTTACAGCAGCAACCTACTTTAAAGGGCAAGGCAATAACCGCACTTTATAGGGAAACGATACACGTAGGTGTGTCGTCATTTTCCACCGACTCGCTTCAAAATCCTGTTTTATGTCTATTAAAAAAGTCGGAACTATTTTTGGATGTTTGGATTTACATTCGCCATAATCATCTGGAGACCATGGACATCCGCACGGGCGGGGGGCAACAAGGGACACTTGCCTGCTTTCACACGTTTTTAAGAATGTTTTGTAACATTTTATCGAATTGATCATACTTTTGCTTTTATTACAAATTGTTAGTTGGTATATTCAATCTGTTTATCAAGAAAATCTTTGTAACTGGCAAAAATACAACTCCAATTGCTTCTTAAAGTAGTCGTCTCAGTTTCTAGTCAATAGAGCAACTGATTTAGTGATTTCTAAATTCGTACAATCAAAATTTTTCACAATGATACAATCATTATTTTATGATAAATTATTTCCGATTTATTTGTATCGATTTATAAAGAAATAATCATTAAATATACAAGTTGACATTTTTAATCGGATCTTGTTTTGACTCAAGAGTTGGTCGCGTTGCGTTAGCATTGGTGGTGAGTCACGTGGTCGTCTGAACACTGGCTGACACTTCCGCATTAATAGCTGTTCATTCTTAGTTTTCGCAATTTTTCTCTTTGGAATGCCGGATCAGGATGGTAATTAAGGGCACCAGCGAATTCCTTAAGTCATTTTCTATCTTCACAGTAGTTTTTTGTCATAAAATCAATGCTTTTTAAGAGCACAATTTCAATTTTTATGTGCCCGCGAAACACCTGTCCATAAGATGCCATGTTATTCAGGCCATTTTCAAAAGCCTTTTATTCAAAATTTAACTCGGTAAGGTCCTTAAGAAACTTCGGATTCATATTCCAAAAGTGTTCAACTTTTGATTTGTACACTTTTTGTTACAAATTCAATGGTATCGATGTGACGACCGGACTACTTTAAAGAATAAAATCTACGTTTGTGTCAACATAGTCGTGTTAGTTTTTTGTTGTTCTTATTATACAGGGTGACTTTGAAAGTTGTGCAGAGATTTTAACCAGTGGTAGAACTCCACAATAGTTAACGTTTGAGGCAATAATGCCTTATACAAATATTAATGTTTTTCGAAAAAAAGGGGCTAAAATTTTTTCAAAAAACAATTTGGGAGCCACTGAATTTTATGGAAAAATGGGTGAAAAAAATTATAGTAGACTTTTTTCGAATCTTCAACGCCAACTTTGAGGAAACATTTAAATAAATGAACACCCGCTACATTTTTGAGTGATCTTTTACATCGTCTGTAATGTATTGCGGTCAATTTGCCATTTACTCCCCATTGGCTTATAAGTTATAACCTGCAAAAGCAGAAGTCCATACTGGAGACTCCAATTACATATGTCAATTTATGTCTTTTCAGAGCTGTAGTTCTAGAATTAATCGTTGTTCAAATAATTTTATAGACACCCACGTGTACACATGTTTATGGCACCGAGGAATAAACATTTTTATTATTTAACGCGTGTTTTTCGTGAAAAGAATCGACTTGACCGTTCTAGTGGAAAATCTCCGAGTTCAGTGGTTGGAAATATCTACAAATGAATCTGTGACCTTTTTGCGTGGTTATGTAATTTGTTAGAGTATTGACAATAATCAAATTGACCAATTTGGTGGAAAATATTTCCAGTAATCAGGAAATTGTCCCATTTTAATCCAAAGTTCTGCGACCTTACATCTGACAATCATTTAGCGAGCGACTCAGAACCAAGTGCCAAAAATGCCTCCGGACCTAGATCTAACCTGATTTATGAGATCCTGGCATCAGTAAGGGGTGTTTTTCCAAGTTCGTGGATTACATCCCTCGAAAATATTACACGCAAAAGAGCCGCTGCAGTGTGGCAACACGGATAATCGTTTTTAAAGAACTTCCCGAAGTCGAGGAGATTCGTCACCAGCATGGAAAAAGTTTTATCTGTTCATTTTCATTTTAGGTCCGCCGAGTGGCAGTAACTGTAAATTATGTTTTTTTTTTTTAATCCAATCTTCCATCAAAGCGTCGAGTTCGCATCTCTTTATCGCTTCACTTTTCCCTTGTCAATTAAGAGTCGTGTACCAGTACGTGCGGCTCGATCCCGGCGATATTGGCCGAGGAAGTCGTCCGTCCACATCCCGGTCCGGCATTTCGCCAGCGGGGCGTTTCCCAGGACACTCTTCCGAGGGGCGGCGACGATGGACGGACGGGTGGACAAATATTTGCCGGTAGTTAGCGACGTGTTTGCCTCTCACACATGACGAAGCCGCCTTTGATAACACGAAGTGGAGGAGAGGCATCGATCCGAGACCGCTGACGAACCGGGGAAGAACCGATCGCGCTGCTAACTGCAAATTTATGAGACGCGCCATGAAAGCAACCGACCCATCCTTTCCTCAATAACTTTTCTTTGATCTTCTTATTCATTCGGCCGGCCATTTTTAACGCTTCTTCTTTTGGCGGGGCCCGGAGCCGAACCTATGCTCCGGGTTTATTGGTTTCCGCCGGCATCGAATCAATCCTCCTGTTAATAATAACCGCTCGAAAATGCCACGGCTCGAAAGGAACATGCGAGATGCATCGCGCCAGGAATTTATGCCTTCATGCTCCATTTCTGCAAGAGGGGTATTTATTACACGGTTTAAGGCTGCGTTAACGCGATTTCCCGCCAAAAATGTGTTTTTTCAGTCATTATTCCGAATTTATGGAATAAATCGGATGCAAATGGATTCATTTGCATGAAGGATCGATCACATTATGCCAACGTCGACATAAATCTTCCAAATAATCAACAAAATTTCGGCTATCGATGATGCATGATGTGAAGTTTCGACTGCGAACTTTCCCAATCGAGGCAGAATTCGTTTAATATCAATTATTGTACATCATTTACGTACAAAATACTTCCGTAGAGTGACGTCACATAAAAGACCTCAGTCCACAAAATCAATTTCGCAATATCTTTCAATAAATAAATAACAACATTAATAGACAGATTCAACAAAGTAAAAAAGTACATAATGAGCTTCCCCAATGATTTGTCTTTAAGGTAACGTTCTTATTACGGGAGATTTTATCACGTGTGTATTTCCATATTTTCCAATAAGAAAAAAAAATGAAAACTCTATCTAGGACTTCATTCTTTTACATGGCTTGCGTTCTCATTTTCCTTTCAGTCATCATTTATTGATTCCGACATGTTAAGTGGTCAAAAATAGTTGAGAGAAATTGGCGGCAGTGTACTTAAACTATTTGTGTAGTGTCAGCCTGAAGCAATAAAATATTCATTCTGGATTTTAGTATTCTAATGAGAGACGAAATCGGAGACCATAAAGAGGACGAGCTCTCCATAAGGCGACACATTTTGCCTCGGAACTAACCAAATTCATTGTCATTTGGGACGTCACATGACCAAATATAATAGTTAAAGTTACATAAGATGCGACATACTCGAGCATTATTAATATTCAATGCAGTACCTGCATGTATGCATCTGGTAATGCGGCTTATGTGCTCAACACGTGCATTATATTCTAATTAAGACGCCATGTTAATCGATAT
Source organism: Tenebrio molitor (assembly GCF_963966145.1). Lineage (NCBI taxonomy): Eukaryota > Metazoa > Arthropoda > Insecta > Coleoptera > Tenebrionidae > Tenebrio > Tenebrio molitor. The sequence continues at coordinate 2,565,536 of NC_091052.1, forward strand.
TTACTCGGGAGATTACTGTGCCGCCCTACATAACCTACAAAATGGAAGAAAAAGATAAACACGACTACGATGTTCTCCGCTACAGAACAAGAGAAGGGAAAAAAATTGGCTCTTCTTGACCAATGATTGGTTGCACCATCATATACAGACAACGACTGGCTTAGATTCAAATCTTACTGGACCAAACTAAAAGACTTCGTTTTTATCAACAGACGCGACAAGAATTGTTCGGAATCAACGATATTTCGTTCACAAAAACTCGGGATGTCGTAGGAAAACTATCATAAGTTTTTTTTTTACTACACTTTTGAGTATTTTCCATAACTGCTAGACACATGTCTGCTGCGGCGAAGTTTACGATCGCAACATCAACATTACAGAAAGTTTCCCAGTAAAAAAAGATAATGTTTTCCGAGGCGGATATTGGAATCTCGTGTTAAAATAAAATAAGATAAACAAGTTGATACGCGTGTCCGTAACATCCCCAGAATTGCAGAACTGCAGACGTTTCCGAAGGCAGGTGGGACAAAAAACTTTTCAAGAACACAAACTGCAATCGCATACAGATCTCGGTTCAGAACACCGCGGAGGATTTCCCTGGGGTAACGGACAGTTTGGCCCGCACGCCCCCTACCCGAGATTCATCTCCGCCGAACAATCCCTCTTGCAGTGAAAAGGTTCGGTCGGCTTCATTTTACCCCTTTTAGTGCGGGATTATAACGACATCATCATGTTAAATTGCGTTTGCCAAACTCCGATTGAGAACTTGGAAAAAACGGGAAATACTTCCTCCATTAACAGAATTATTTCATGCTAGGCTAAAAATAGACAAATGGCGCCCCACCGAATGTCACTTGCACGCTCTCGATTATTATCTTGGACTGAGTTAAAAGTGGTGCAAATCCCCTGGAAATTGGCCAAAATTTGCCGAAATTTAAGAGGCCCGAAATCGGTCTGTCTAATCTGATTTTTCGGGATTATGAGCGGTCGGTAAGTGACCGCTGAAACTTGGAATCGGACTGTTAACAGAATCTTTATGGCTTCCTGAGCAGAACCCTACAAGTGGGAACGCGACACGTGAAGAGCTACAAATGAAGTCCGTAGTCTAGATCAAAAACATCACTTCAGCTAATCTTTAAAAAACTTTAAATCTTGCAGTCTGTCAAATAAATTTGACAGTTTCAATCGTGATGCGCATGCATTTAAGGGGGATTGTAGAGATCGCAGTGACTAGGTCGCGAGGAAAGGGCGGTAGTTGTGAAATAATGAAAGGGCGGCAAGTGGTTAGTCCTTTCCCACTACGCTTTCTTTCCTGTTTTAGTCTGGGGCTAACCACTAACAAGGAAACGAACGAATGTGTGAGAGGGATCTCGTTACCGAACTACAATGATTCGATACGGCATGGGTCAAAGCCAGCGAAATGCAAAATCTTAAATGCGAAAAAGGGGAAAATCAGAACCAAAGGTAAAAAGCAATTGGGGTTCCTGTTTCTATGTTAAAAAAACAACAAATCGTAGACGTTCCAGTTTCTTAGGATGTTTATCCAAACGAAAGATCAAAAAAGGCACCTCTATATTGATTATTGACGAATAAGAAGAGAGGTCAAGCGTTATTAGTGGACGACGTTGTTCACGCTGATTCTAAGATTACACACCTCTTGTTGAGTAATCGACAGATAAAGTTTTCAGTTCAGCACAGGAAATCCGTAAAAGTTTAGAATTCTTACAAGTACGGTGCTACCATTTAAAAGTTTGGTTTGTTTCCAACAAATAAAAATGAAAATTTACTGGTGTAAAGAACAAATTTTTTTGAAGTAGAGCTGAGGTGAGAATTGGAATTCTCGAACCTCGAACACAACACGAGGTTGTTCTGGAAGAAATCGATTAAATCCGCCATAGCGAGCCTATGATAAATTTTGTGTCACCTGAAGGTCGGCTTGTTGGAAGTTTGTAGGCTGCAAATCCGTCAAAGAGAACCCACATAAAAATTGTAAGTCCCTAACAACTTCTTTGCCAGCTCTCGTCATACCACTCAATCACTTATGACCCCTCTCCTGAACCAGTACAGTGCTATAGAATACGGTCCCCTATTCTGTTCCTTTATTTATTTTTTTTAGTAAAAACCCCCCTAACAAGATTGTCAATTATCGTCCAGAAGACGAGAGATGCCGGTTTATCGAAGAGGTGATCCTTCAAGAGATATCGTTAAAAGTGAACGCACATTCTCTTCTCTTTATTTCTGTACCGCTGGATGTCTATTTTTAAACTAATTGTTGCCGAGAAAAAGAAAGAGGAAATAAAATATATTTAGAAATCCGCATGATACAGCAGGAGGAACTGACCTTAGGATTTGCGCCCGATTAATGTCTTTTTTGTACTCATAACCTCAAAATATTATATTTCTAGGTTGTCCTCGGAGTGTACAGCTGAAACTAGTGGGAATTGCATTGTAGGGTTGGTATTTGATGACGTAGACAGACGGAAACGTCAATTCACTTTAAACAAAATGGACATTTCGTCACATTTGCAATTGGAACATTAATTCTCAACACAATAAATCAGTAATTTTATTATTATAAAACAAATAAGAATACAATTGAAAAAGGTAAGAGGACTAACATAACAGAACCCTGAAAATAATTATTGTTGTTTTTCAAGTAAAGAAGAATTTGTTTAAATTTGTGTGATCGTAAAACTCGTGGAAGACGCCACTGACGCTTTAAATTTTAATAATCTAGTAGTGGCGTGGACGGTGCTACCAACCCAATAGTAAAAAAATTACAAATGTCAAATTTCGTTACAAAAAATATAGACTAACTTTTGCGAGAAATTTCTCTTCCCGCATGGGTAAGGTAAATAATTATTTTAGTTTTGTGTGGTTTTACTTTGATTTCGATGGTTTCAGTGTCGATTTCTTCTCGTTGGGGTATGAGCCTAGCGCGAAACAAAAAAGCAAGAATATTTCCCACCCGTAATTACACAAATGACGGCGACGAAACGTAATTTATAGATGACATGCGAGCCGAACCGATGGTGCGTGTCGCATACGGGTGCGTTTTCCCCATCTGCCAAGTCGCGAACGCCAGCTCCTTCTCTCCGAGATAAATCGCTCGATTCTGTGCGAAAATACGACGCATCCATCAATCATCGAAGCCGAAGGACGCGGTTCATTTTACGGTTTCGCAGCGAGCCAGGCTCGGATTTGCATCGAGAAAAATTAACGTCGCCCGGAATTTGATGTGTGTTATCGAACGAGTCCGGGGCACGGACCCGGACCGTTTCATCTGCTCAACTGATTTTACTGCAGTCGTTTATTTTTTATCAATGCTTGATGGCGGGACGGAATGGCCGAATTATGCCACTGTATACTGTTCTTCGGCCCCCACCCTCCCATATATTTATCGTGATAGCGCCAGTATTTTCTTTTATGTGTTTGTTACCGGAGACCGACGAACTCCACCGCCGCGGCTGATGGCCAGGATTAATCACGAATGATGGAGTTATATGTTTATTTATGCGGACGAGTGGATGCATTCGCCGGTGTGTGTGCATCATCCATTTCGGATGACAAAACCCCGCCGAAAATGGAACGGATTGGTCGCTGGTTCGTTGAGATTTGAAAGGTTTGACGGCGGAATAAAAAATGGGAGCGCACAAAATCCAAACATTAACCGGATTCGCGGGGGAGGAACCCGGTTTTGTAAATAATTACAATGCATCGATCATTTCCTACAGCAAAACGATATATGATAGAAATAAAATAACCACGCTGCCAACGCGATATTTTCGCTGAGCATTTTCCAATACTGCCGCCATAAAAGTATCCAACAAACAATTTAATTTGTAATGATTCTCATGCCTCGTTAAAAAAACAGACGAGCTGTCTTTATAAAGACGTTGTTAGATTAGCCGAATACGTTACAATCTATTTTAAGAACGTATTGATAAAGGATTTGAGGGAAAATGACGAGGACGTTTTTTTTTTTTTTTAACAAAACAAAAACTATATAATCGGGGTAATAATTTTGTGCGGCCTCATAACTGCGATTAGATGAAATTGAATTTGAAATTTACGACCAGCCAATAAAAATAAAAACATCCGTTCGCTTTGGCAACGCACACTAATCAACCGCACAAATATCAAAAAACATTCAGGTCAAAATATTTTTCCAGGCGATCGTTTATAAATAGGAACACCATAATTAATTTATTTCAAATTTGATGCACGTTCTGGACGCGGTTCTTGCAGTTGCAATCGGAAATTGACGCGGGTGCAAATAAAAAGGGGAACTTTCCCGAGGCAATTCCAAAAACTCGAATCGCAATTTCGAATATTTTAACAATAAACAAGAATTTAATTAACGGAATTTATAGTGCTTCGATTCAAAATTGTGCACTCGCCACCGCTCGTGATTCATGTTCCATCCGATTTCAAATTGAAACTTATTCAGACTTAATTGTTAAAATAATACGTGTAGGTTACAACGTTAATTAACACTTAAAATCAACGATCAACGATTCCAGTATTACGCTTTATCGATCGCCTTTCATGTTATTAGCGGCGATAATTTTGTAATTGCATGTCAAATATCTAATATATGGCGGCAACATATCAAAGGATAGATAAATCACGTTCTAAATAATTGTGCAGCGAAATAGCCCGCTAATGATAACTTTTGTAAAGTTTACAACTCATGACATTCCTAATTACGCCGCAATGCACAAGTACCCGTGCGTGCTCCCTAATTACCAACGTGATGGACTCCTTCCAGGGTGTAATAGCAACCAAATGCCAACCAATCGACGGGTCATTCAATATTGCACCACGAATTGATTCCAGAATGCATTTCACAAAGACTCAAAAGGAATGGGTCCGACTTTAATGGAGTGTTTTTGTATAAAACTGCGACTGCAGCAAGGGATAAAATGATTTGTCTTTTGAAGATGTCCCGCAAGATCGTGAAATGTACTTACCCGATTCGGAAATAGGTGATGGCGCCGACGAAAGTGACGCCGTGGAGTGGTTACTGGAAACCGTTGATGAGGAGCACTCCGAGAGGGAGCGCCTTTTTGACAACGCATAACTCTGCGACAGCTGTTCAAGTCGCCGCCTAAGAAATCTGTGTTCACGATTCAACTGTTCTTTGTGCGTTGAGTGTTTACGTTCTTTGTCTTCAAGATTCTGTAACAGAAAGACAGGAATAAAAAGAAACGTTAGATGACACACTGGAAGTTCGAGATCATGGCTGAAATATTTGGCGTAATTAAATTCGTCGAATTCTTCCCGTGGGCAGCGGCGCGAGCCTTGTTTAACAAAAAACTCGGAAAGAAACGGCGCTCTGAAAATAACTTCGGAGGTAATGCTCATTAAAATATTTGAGCCGTTAAAAAAAAGCTCAAAGGCAGACTTCCTTCATCGCAGGAAGATGACAGGTTCTTTTATCAGCATTTCGTCGGTTTTAATCACTCATCTACGTATAATCCCTTTATTCTTGCAAACCTCCTTTCCTTACCCGGCTTCTAATAAATCGCTAATTACATTTCCCGCATCTTTGCCGGATTCGGAAAATTGAAAGAAATATTCGGAAAATCATTTTCAAACATCAAAGGCGGCATATCTAATAACACTGAAGCTGTGAATAATCTTTAAGTAATTAGAGTGTTTCATTCATCGATTCAGAAGCCAGGACCGGACCGCCACGCTCTCTCCCAATTCTCAATTAAAACATTTTCTTCCGTCGATGATTAATTTGGTAATTACTTCAACTTTTCTATTGACAACTCTATCCAAAATTCCTCGCTTTGATTGACAATTTTTATTAAACTTTTGGTGGAAGTTCCTCTGGAGGATTTTCGAAAGTGGAAATAAATTGAGATGAGAGTTGTGAATTGTTGAAAACAAAAAGTTTATTCATTAGGTAGAAATTTGGCGAATGCGCCGGGCCCAAAGTGGTCATTAATTCCGAGGCAATTCCTCGATTATGTCAATAAATATCAATGATTTGCCTACGGTTGCTGAAAGTTAAATTTCCGGTGAATAGCGAGCAGCGGAAGTCCGCTCTTCGGTCATATTGATCTGGAGAATGGCCGAACGAACCATGGTTGCAACAAAAGCAGTCACGCATCTACCAACGTGGCCGTATCTACTTTATTAGACCTATAAAGAGTCTGCTTTGTCTCTGCAGCGCCGACGGCATTCTAACCTCGAAATTATCAACGGCCCCATCTTTTACGACGCTCCTATTCATATTGACGATCCGTAAAACGTCGAAAACAAAGATGAGATTTTTTTCCCGTCAGATACACACACTAAATTACGAATTAACAACGGTTTTCAGCTGGGATCCGAACCTAATTACGCATTCTTCCTACTATTTGTGTGAAAGTTTTCACTTGAAAAGGCAAGTTTTTGCTGAATCAGTTTATCGACGAACCACGAAGTGGCGAGATCGTACAAAGCTCCGAATAGAGGAAACGGGTTCGGACGTTAGCGCTTACTCAGCATCGCCAACCCGAAGATTTTTCGCTAAGGAGCTTTAAAAGAAAACTTCATTATTTAAGATAACGTAATCCGTGCGCCACAACACTTAGTTGCTTCCCGACAAGCAATGCAAGAAAAATGAGACGCTCCTCGAAAATAATCCATCGACGTACCAGAAACCAGATCGTCAAGCCGTGCGCGGAAAGAGAGAATGTTAATGAGTGATTACATGGTCGTTAGGAGTGCCATTATTCATTGCGAACAAGTAACTCCGTTAACAAAGATGCGAGCTGGTTTCGCGTTAATAATTAAATTGTTTGGAACGCCGTGCCGACGACAATGACTGAATATCAGTCGCGAATTCAATGCGGGAGCTCGACACTCCATCGCGATAAAAAAAATAGACCAACCACCATGAGGGTCGAAATCAAGGTTGCGAAGCGCAATTAATTCACAAGTAATAAAAGGGAAGACTCCTCCAAAACGAAGCACAAAACGAGTATTCATTAACTAGAAGCGGACAGAGGGAAACGGTCGCTTTAGTCATTATTCATAATTACCGGAGATATATTGTTGCTGCATTTTCAAGACGAAGGAGCTCCGCCGGCGGCGATCAACTCGCAGTGCAACTGCCTTCTTAATTTATACATTGTCAGCTGACGGACGAATGCTTTGATGATATATTGAGAAATTTTCGAGACGCTACGAGTAAAATATCGTTACGATTCAGTATTATACATAGTAATAAATTGCCATCCGGCTACCTACTACACACTAACGTAAAGTTACGTTCGACCGATACTATAAGATAAAGTTATGTTCAACCTGGAGCAGATGCATGCTGTGGCTACTATAAATTACGACCAATAGTGTAACTACTCTACTGAGAGTAGTCCATTCATGGAAAAATTGATTGCACTCGGTATGAACTTCGAAATTTACAGCCGCTGAAATACTCACCGAGTTATCGTTCGAACAGTCCAAATAAATTCCTTCCGACCATACTCATTTCTCCTAATATTTTGTACAACATAACAATCATATCGGTCAGCTTCGCACAATTTCTTTTATACTAATCGCGAATGTTCATAAAATAGTAAACTTTATAAAAGATAAGCAATTGCTGCGTTTGGGTATTCACTACTTTCACTCAGGTTTTACAAATTAATTGTATCTGCTGAGAGTTAGTATTTTTTGAGTAGAATCGTGATCAAAAATGTTTGTAATTGAGTGAGTCTTGGAGATGAAATTTAAAATGAGGCTATTTGAAGATTTTAATTAATACACTGAAACTGTAGCCCTTCCAACTTATTTTTTGACGTTCATTTCGTCAGATTCTTGGCAGGATTTTCGTTGTTAGTTGAATCAAGGCTGCACACATGTTTGCATGAAACGTCAACAAACAACTTTATAACCTTACTTTCCCGGATTCATGTTTTTCTGGCTGTCCTTTCCGCAATACAGATGGCTATAATTAGATAAAATAAATGTCCTCGTAGTCAATTTTGTTACAAATTCACGAATTTTAAATAATAAATCCGCATTTAAAAACTATCATTCCGCCATTTTTTCTTTTCTTTTTCTAATTTAATTTGACATTTATCAATCACCAACATTTCCAAGGCCAACTCGCTTAAATAAACTCCTGTTAAAAATTATCGCACCACGCGATTTTTTGGCTATATTCTTATTAAAATTGGAATTACATAAGTGCACTGACCGGCACAAAAAACGACTCACTTTGAATTTTATTAATATTGAGTAATTCATTGTCTTAGAAAAATTTTTTGATATCATGTTGTATTGATAAGTGTTATTTAAGTTATTCTTTGCCAAAGAATATCCGACAAACAAAACATTTAAACACAGCAAATAAAATTTTAATGAAAAAAAAGTAATTTTTTAGAAAAAAAATTATGTTATGAAAAATTGTCAAAATTTGAACAGGATTTTGAATTAGTATTTCGTATCACGTAAATCAACCGACAAAAATACAACGTGGAAGTAGCGCAAATTTTCTAATAATTTACTTGAACAAAATAATTCGGTTGCCATGGTGACCATAGCACTCCCGATCATTGAAAATATCCCAATTTGACTATAATAAAGAAAAATAAGCACAAATATAATTTCAAGATCATTTATTGAAGAAATCATAATAAGTCGTTTTTTGTGCCGGTCAGTGTATATGAGAATTATAAAAAATAATTTCTTTCAATATTCTATTAATGCATTGTCGAGTTATTTCCCTTCACGCTACCAAATGTCAATATTGAAGAATAATCCCAAAAAAAAAAGATAGTGGCAGTAATTGGAATGGTGCGCTAATTTTGAACAGGAGTTTAATTTCATGATCACGTGCTTTAAATTCATTCCTGAAAACGACTAATGGCCAGTTTCTGAAACGGCCCAATAACTAAAAGTCCCGTTAAAGCAAGCGTTGCCATAGAAACGCTAGAACGTAACCAATCACATTGTATTTATGGCCTAACTGGCCGAACATGTAATAGTTATTTTCGTATGAGTAGCGCTGTCAAATCACTTTTCAGGTATGAGGCCGAAATTTGAAGCACGAGGCGTTAGCCGAGTGACGCCAAACAGGCCAAATACCTGAAAACTGACAGCGCACGAATATTGAATAACGTTTTTCGTGTTCGTTTGGGCAAAGTCTCAATAAACATTCAGAAACCGGGTTAAGTGAAGTATTTTGTATTATTTTACGTACAGACTGATCCTTTAAATATGACTGAACTAAAACTATCAAAAACTTAGGAGATGTGCCTATTTTTCATTTATTTCAACATGTCAAAATATTTTATTTTGATGTTTTGATCATATTGATCGTTTCTAATTTTGTAATAGCTTCTCCAAAAAGGAACAGGAACTGCAGTACGTTACTACTAATTCTTGTAGTAAATTATTTTTAGTTATACAAATATGACTATAACCTAGATATTTATAATGCGGTACTTTCCTATTGATAATATTAGAGATGTTTCACAAGAATATTTTGCTTTTAAAGCACTTGAGTTTACAGAAATACACAATTGTTGTTGAAAGATGACAATGCCGCGTTGCGAGTGTGTTCCTCAAAAGAAAGTACAACATTTATTTGTCAAGATGGAAGCTCGAGTGGTATTTACTATTTTAGGAATCGGCAGAACGATTTTAAGATCTTTAGGGATGTGATCCTTTGACAATAATGTATGGAATAAAATGAAGAAAAACATGATACAAACCATCAAAGATCCTTTTGAAAATATATTTATGTATTAAAATAATTGCGACATCGCTACGTCTTCTTTGGCTCAGACAAACAACAAATACAAGCAAGTGTATTCCGGAATTTATTTCGTTACCTGGGGAGTAATGGAGCATGAAGAAATTGTCATCGTTGAAATTAGCTTACACCAAATTTGCCAGTCGATAATTCTAATCTTCTTATATGCATCAGCAATTTCGCGGTCGAATTAAATGGAAGTACACAAAGCTACATCGATTCCGACAATTCCGGAGAACTTTAGAAATACGTGAAGTGGTCAAAGCAGAAGAAATATTTAACGGAGTCGTCTTCAGTCACGAAAAACTACCTTCCATATAAATTTAACCGCAAAATTTAACTCGAATCCTTTATTAGACACGCTAATTATCCCAGCACACCTTGTATAGGATGGATCAAAAGTGGCCACCTTTACCAACACAAACGTACCTGTTCGGAGTCACGTAGAGTAGGACCATAGATGATTTTACATTTTTAACACAACACTTCGACGTGACGGCGCACTTTTGATTCATTTCTGGATAATTTGTCAATCTTGCTGGTGCATTGTGATCTAGTGGGTCAGCAAAGTCGTCGATTTCCTACTCATAAATTTCCCCAACCATAAATTCCGACCATTTTAAAGCAGATGCGGGGCTTCAATTTACGATCGATCCGAAAAATTTATTTGTTTATTGAGTCATCACTGTAAATCCGTGCGCACTCCCCCATTATCGAAGATGATGTATTTTTATGTAGTTTGTGCCATTTAAAATCGACTCAATTTACGGCTCGCTTTTATTGAAATATAAAATTGTTTCGACGGATCTGATGTTCGCGTTCTGTCTATTCCCGTTCCGATTAGCCCCGTTGGTTATATTGCCCGACCGAGGCGTCTAAGGCTCCTGTTAAAACGCACCACGACGAACAGCCTGTATCTATCGGGGCAAGAACCGTTACAAGGCGGAATTTATCATCGCAACCGAGGAAATTGAAGAGGTCGCTTTTATCTCGTCGCGAACAAAGACAGGAGCGCCGATCGTTTCCTATACGTTCGACCAATTTAAATATTCCGCTAAATTTGTAGTTTCCAATAAACAGAGCTGCCGTATAGAGGGGCGATAAATTTGTTTTTATCCAATGAATATCTCGTCGGCGGCAAGGTATTAGTGGCGAAGTGGCGGGGTCGCAATATACAGGAGGCCCTGCCACTACATCAGATGATTAGTGGTAACGTCCCCGTTGGTAGCCCTGGAAACGTGGAATTGGATTAGGAGGAAGCAGCAGCCGCCACGCTGGTCCTTGATTCTAATACCATAGCGGGTTATTGATTTACACCGGGCCCTATCTCTGTAAACAAATCTTGCCAAGGATATGACACGCTGCGTCCCATCTGCATTTCATCAAATATTCCCCGATTTATGCATACATTTCACTTTTACGGTTAGTATTTTATGGCGGCGCAAACGCCTAAATCGATATTTAATCCGAGATGCGCAGGTGATATCTTTGTGACTTAAACTAAAAAAGAGATATCATAGTCTAGGCTGAAACATTAACAGCTCACTTATCAGTTTTGGCAACACCGAAATGGATGCAAGTCGTTCCAATATCAGGATTCAGAATTTCAACAATCCGTTATTCATATCCACGTCCTACTTGTTTTCGAAAAGATGATATTTTTCGAATCAAATGTAACCGGAATAATCATATTTTACGTTTATTGCGACCCATACTTCTGACATAAAATTTTGATCGTATTATTATCATACTGCAGACATATCCAGTAACATTATGCAGATGTAATAGTTGGATATAATTTAACATCAAGCCCGTCCATGAAATAGTAATGATAAATGATAAGATTTACGAGGACCCGCTCTATTCAGACTACTCTAGTAAATTAAAACCTGTTTCAGTAAAAATGTCGACAACAAGCTTGTTTTTACCAACTAATTAACTAATGTCGGCGAGCTTGTTACAAAATCAATTTGTATTGTTAATAATAAAGCTGGCCGTTGTAAAGATATCGAATTTCTGAAAGCATTTTCATATAAAATGTAACCGGATATTTTAATTCTAGAAGGATAATTTATTAAAAGAAAATAGGATGGGAAAAATGGCCTGTCATAACAGCACAATACCCCAAGAGGGAAGTTATTCAAACCATATTATGCAGGGATTTTGTACACTAAAGAGCTTTTTATTTCAAACTAAAACATTATGTATTCCTTGTTGCGACTCTATTGTACAAACAATTGACATTAGCGCCGGCTTGATTTTATTCGTTTGCCAAGTTGGATGCACTCCTCCGCTCTAGGTTTCTATTTATGTTGAAAATTGGAAAGCGATTCATCAAACTGTTTATTTAATTATAGATTGCGGCTGCACTTAATTAAATTCGTGTTGACTCTGACTGAATGTGCCACAATTTACATTGAATTTACGCTCCCTCGAATCGTCGAATATGAGGTCCTGCACCGCACTAATTAAAAAAAAAGTCGGAGTCCTGACCCGGCGCCTCCGCCAAATTGACCGCGTCGAGAAACCGGATCCGTTCGGAAAAATCCTCCGCGAATTAATTATCCGCCAAGCGACTGCAACATGTTATGCCGTATCCTGGAGGGCTTTGATGTCGACTCCCGTTCACAAATATGCCGAGAATTCGAATTACACGCCGGCAACATCTGCAATAATCAAACATGTAGATCCGTGTCGGGCGAAACTTGCCAGTTTGTCGACATTTTGTGAGGCGGGCGGGCGGTTATGGCGTTGCAGTCTTTCCGGCGTGCGGCAGCATTTAAATGTCAAATACGTTATTGACAGACGGATTTGATGAGTCCTGAGCGCCGTTTCCAAATTACTTGGTACGGTTGCCTTCGGCTCGACACGACTACAATTGGTATATTACGTTTCAGACGATGACTCGCGAGGATTGGCTCGTTTCCAGTGGAGGATCGCGACTTTGGCACGCGCAGGGGAGGTGATGGATTAGGTGCCGCACTAGGATAATTTCAATATGGACAATTCTTCGACAACCATCTAAGTTTACACTCTCTAATTTCATCGCGTTCCAAAGCGTTTTCGAAAATGTGGAAAGGCACGCAACGATTTCTCGACCTGATAATGTTCCAGACAATTATTAGATAATTACCGAGGAGATATTATCTTTTTAAAAAAAATTGTTAAGAGTATACTTGTCTCCCTAATTAACATTCGTGACGATTTAGCAGCAATGCTACATAAAAATATTCACTTTTGAATACATTTTTGAAACTGCTTAAATTTTTCTTTATTATCATCTTTTGCTTCTAATGGCGTCGTGATGTCTCTCAACTTTTTTGGAGTGAGAAGAACTAATTGCAGTGTTTTTAATTAAAATTGCTAAAAAGGAACTTTTATCCTACTGATGGATGCTACAATTTAAAGAACAAGCTGATAGATGTTTCTGTATTTTCTTAGAGGCAATGCAGTTGTTAAATGCATTGGCTAGTGCACCAGTGTCTTAGCCTCAACAATTTCAAAACAATTAATTTACAGCAAGTTTTCGCTCTACTGCACTAGTGATTCAATTGCCATCTTTGCTCACTATTTTCAGTGAGCAAAGACCGCTGAAATTCAATGATCAAGGGGTATTTTCCGTAACTAGAATTTTTCTTGTAGGATTTTGCTCATTTGACTGTATTACAATATTTAAAAACAGGGGAAAAATATTTATTTTATTGTTCCCTCCATAATACAGTGGATTCTAAAGTTAATTGGGACTGATTTGTTCCTGCCAAGCATCCAATTATACAAATTTATAGTTATTATAAAGAACTAAGAAGATTTTCTTCAATGCAAGGCATTTTGTGAAGTGAGTGATATTGTCATTTTATAATATAGTAATTTCGTTTTATTCGTACTTTATACCTAAAATGAAATTCATTTTTAAATCAGTTAATTAATCATGCCTTTAGTGTGTTTGTAAAAAAGATTTAAAAATAGTTATTTATGCAACGAGTTGTTGTGTAAATTGGGCTTTTCTAATTGCCCGAGGACAATTAGAAAAGCCCAATTTACCCAGAAACGAGTTGCATACAAAATTTTATTGTTTGAAACGTCCCTGAAGCTTTTTAAAAATGGTTTCGCATTTGCTTTTGACAGTTTTGACAAATTTTTCAAGACCTGTCAGAAATGCAACGTTGAATCTGTTGTCTAGGGCAACGCTTCGTTATCTGCTCATTTTGCTTTAGGGCAGCTAAGAGGCAGTTTACAAAGGAGAAAAATTAGAATTTATGACAGTTGAAAACAATAAAGTTCATTTGCAACCACGAAATAACAACTAGTTGAATATTTTTAAATTCGGTTCTTTAGAATCGTACATTATACAGTGCGGATGTTGAAAATAGCCATAATCATTATGTATTTTGTTATTAATGGAGGTTCATAATATTTTATTCAGTACAAGTAAAATAAAAATGCAGCAGATGCAACAATGAAATGGGGTCATCGATTAACTAGAACAAAATAATATAAAAACAGGTTATGTAAAGTTGTTATTTAAAAAAATGCATCGGTGGAATAAAAAGCGTTTTCAATTAACAGATCTTTGACGCCTTTATGAAAAGTCAGTGAAGAAAGTTGTTTCAAATGATTAGTACTCGTATGCTACGTAGGACATTTATAAACGCGGAGAACTGATTTCGCGGCCGTTGTCCAAGAAGTTCATGGTTTCGGCAGGTGCTGACATTTGGTGAGCCATGCTGACTCCTCCGTTTCTGACCTGCTCTGAAGAAGTTAGCAGCATGGCTAATGAAACGTCAGCACCTGCACATCGACGACCGCCGCATCAACCGAAAACCATTAACTTTATTGTTTTCCTTTAAATAAAACACTCGAATTTTATGGAAAGAATTATTTATCAACGATCTGATGTCGACAAATTTCGACTTTTCACTACAACTGACTCTGATTACATAATCCTTTTACATAAGCATTTTAAATGAAAAATCTTAAAAATCTGTTAATTAAGCGTCCTCTCGACATCGTTCATAAATCGCGAGGTATTGATTTATTTTAATTTTATTACACAATACCTGCAGCTGTGTTAAAATTTGCATTCGTTTAAAAAAGTGACTTACAGAATAAATCATCGCTGTCTTTTACATTTTACAGTAGAGTAAGTGTTGTTCTTTCTGGTTCAGAGCCTTCAAACATTATAAACGCTAGGCTGCTTTGCTTATGTACTTTTTGCATACACGAGGTATTTATTTTTATAAAAGTACATAACAGACTAAAACATGTTGCCGACTCTCGCACGAACATATGTTCAGATATAAAGCTTTATAAACTTAGTTTTAATATCTGGAAGTAAACATTTACACGTACAACCTCGTAGCACGTTGGATCTTTGTGGGAGGAGTTCTACTCCTAACAAAATAAAAATAAATAGTAGTACACAACTACACCTCGGTACTCCGAAAGTCGGTAGCAAATATGTAAATAGAGAAACCAAAATTGAACACGTTGTGTTTAATCTCGACCAAGGGGAATAAATTTCGCGATAAATTCTGGCCCGGTTTTAGTTTACACATGTCGCCATGTTCCTGCTGATAACTTTTAAAAAATTAATTACCTGCATGACACTATCTGAACAGTGTTTTTTCAATTAGAACTGTTGTTTCTGGAGGAAAGAGATATGTTTATTATCATTTTAGGAATGTGAAGTGCAGGTAAAGTGGGCTCGTTGTTGTTATACTGATATGACAAGCTGTTGAGAAGAGTGTAAAGAAGGGAAAGTATAACTTCTTACCTTAATAAACCTTTTAGCCTTCGTTAAAAGTCCTAGTGTTGTGTGTCTAGATGCTTCGGGACCCAGCGGTACTATTTCCTTAAGTATCTCTAAACAGTTTCGCAGATGTGCACGCCTGTAAACAAATGACATCGTTACGTCCGTGCAATTTCTCAAGAATCATTTTGCAACTGATCCCGTTTTAAAAATTACTCCGAATTATTCTATTACGGTGACGTAAATGAAGCAATTGAGAAAACAAGAGAATTTTCCATGCGTTACTGTTACTTCTTTCAGACGAGCCCTCTAATTAGAGTAGGTAGATAATTGGGGAATGAATAGAAGTCAATCTGCAAATCAGCGTGCGGTCTACGAACAGAAAGTTGTGGGTTTGAATAACATCATTTTTTCCGCTTTTGCATCTCAGAGAGAGGAGAAGCTGCCATTCAAGTCGGGCTTTTAAAATCAGAGAAAGAAAAATAATTAATCAAAATTCTACACAGGAAACTCATGTAACGACAAAAAGCAATTTGCATGAAAAAAGTAATCTTGAATACGACGCAGATATATAAATTTAATGAGAACATTTTCCGCTTGTATGTTGCCTTGCTTTCGGTCCTTGTTTACGGAAGGAGAAATTCGTAAAGCGAGTAAATCATCGTCCTGAATAATAACGACTTTTATTCCTCTATCTCTGATCAAAAAATTACTTTCGTCAAGCGATAAAAAATTACTAAACCAGATCATTTATTATGTAGTCAGGGAAACCAACAACCAACTCTAACAAGTGCCATGCAAAGTTTATAAGTTCGTTTCGAGTCCGCACTGTTAAAAATTAGCACTTTCAAGAGGTGAAATATTAACGGGGCAAATTCCTATCAAACGTACTCGCTCTAGAGCTCCACTCGTGGAGAGGATAATATGGGATAAAAGGTTTTAGGATGTCTACAGAGATACCATGCATTTTTAAAAATAGTCACAGCTATGTACGACATTAATGTTTCATCTTAAGAAATGGGTTTGCGGCCGGTAGAAAACGAACCGCGTTGAAATCAAGAGATTGCCTGTCGCTTCATATTACCACGAATGTGAAACTTTATGATGGGAAAAGTATAAGCCGACGCGCACACCCTCAATTTGATGAATTTGGAAGCGCCTGGATTTCGTTTCTGCGAAACTCTCTTCCGGCTACAACAGAATTTAATCAATTATTTGTCTTCATGCCATCATTAAATTCATAACCTTGTTACGTATATTGACTTGAAAAACGCGCAACGAAAAAATAAAATCCGCCCGATGAAAGAGGAGGGACTAATTAGTAAATACTCCACTCTTTAATTATTTTCCGTGAAGATCAATAAGCGTATTTGAAACGCGGACCAGTAAGAATCCTTTTCTTTCTATTGATTTATTTACTAAATAAACCCCGTTTGAAATTTCACCTTAAAAGTTGATTACGTGGAAAACTCTGATAGAAGACGAGACCTAATAAAAACTGACGTTAAGTTGAGATCTTTTCGTGCATGCAATTTTGTTGAGTGTTCGATGCCAACCATTGCATACAATGCAAACGTTAAAAATCAAACTGCATTTTATGCCGACTGACACACAATTTAGAATATCCTGAAACGTGAATGGCGGCGAAATAATTTTATATCCTGAAAACTCAGGAAATTTCCAGACACATTTTTCAAATTCTACGAATTTTCTACTCGCTACAACATGCTATTTCCGTTAAATGTAAAAGGTGTTAATGTGCATTTTGCTACGTATTTTATGTAGATCAGTTTTTTCATTTGTTCTAACACAATCACGCTACATTCTTACTTATCGACGGATTTCATCAAATATTTCCCTCGAACTCCTAATTGATCAGCCAACGAGGGTATCCCGCAAAAGTTTAAAAAACACTCCGCCGCTTAGCATAACCACACAGAAAAAATCTTATTCAAACTTTGTTCTTGACGTAATTACTTCCTTTACCTCGAAACTCTCCGGTTACCCAAGGTGAAATTAGAAGGAAAAATTGCATCCGAAGTTCATCTGATCATACTGGGCAACATCCTTGCTTTTATCTTTGGCTCAACATTAAAATACGTGCTACTACTGAAACTTTCAACGGCTTACGTGATTATAATAGTTATTCGTGTATCAAGGCTAAAAAGTGCATCTTTTTCATTTGAGTTGTCTGGCCGAGGCGCAGCCGAGGCTTGAAAGCAGGCGTGGACAAAAGGCCCTTTTTGGTAGAGGTGCAAATTAAACTTTTTAGACGAAGCAAAAGACATCATTGGAAACATTACAAATTTATTTTGTATCTACTACATTTATTAATATTTTATTAACATTTTTTTACAGTAGGTATTTGTTATCAGCTTGCCAACAAAACTAGAAATTTACTATTTGCAACATAATTACTTATTTACATAATTTATGGTGACAGGACAATTATCGGTTTTGTCGGTTTTGTTGCCAACTTACTAAACAGACCAACGCGCCACGGTCAGCGTCAGAAAAAGAGTTACTTTTCGTCCGCTTACGTAAAATCACTGTTTTCATTAAGGGTGCCTAAAAAACTAGTTACAAATTTCATAATCAATAAAGGTCCACCGCAGCTGATGCATTTTTTTAGGGTTTTGAATGATATTTGACAAGTTGTCAGTTGAAAGAAAGTAAACTTGCACCGAATAAGATCATTGTCCATTTTCTAATTTCACTTCATTTCAAAAATGTAATTAGAAAAAAGACATGGGAAAAAAGTTTATGGGTTGCTACGTTCAGGTTCTTTATTGATCTTTTTGCATGCTTGTTTTCGCAATACATAGAAAATGTAGTCTGGTCCAGAACTAGTGGACCAAATTTTTAGGACAAAATTTAGATGGTTCGCGGATGTTAAATTCGTTTCAAATAATTCCCACGCTTAAGTAGTTATGAAACTACAGACGATTAGAATTGAGCAATAGCGAACCGGGTCAATTAAGGTGCCATTATTTGGGAAAAAATGTTGCTAGGCAACATTTAATAATGACAACTTTGACGAAATGATAATTTTTTGGTTCGTTCCCAATTTGATATTAATAAAAATATGACATTAGCTTGCTGTTTTATTGCCTCTTTTTATGATATCGTAAACTCGCCATAAACTATTAACGTATCGCAGTATCTGCGGGAGTATTTCCTTAAAAAAACGTACACAAAAATAATACATACTAGAAGAAATGAGTGAGTGAGCGAGCGAGCGAGCGAGCGTTGGCCACCGGAGCAATTTACAGGAGAGCCTGTTGACACAGCAACGGCAATTTTTTGAGCCGCCGCTTATAGTAACACCTCTGGACGAATAACGGTGCGTGATTTAAAATCGAAATGTCAAAGAAAATGCAATTAATTTAGCAGTTAATAACGCACGCGAGCAGGACGGTGACATTTATTAGATTGACATCCGGCGCAGTATCGCCAGACCACGCCTCCGCGCCATTGCGGCATTGTTCATTGTGTTATCAAACGGAATACACGGTCGACACGATCGCATTGTGTCGTTTGTTAATTATAATTGATCCCTTTCAATCCTTGGTATGGCACTCTTCATAATCCAGGTTCGGTCCCCGGTCCGATTTCAGCTCGTTATCGAACCTAAAAGGACGCTCTAACGACTCTTTCTCTTGCCCCGATTGCGGTGGAAAATGACCAAAATAGCGTCGGATTTAATGACACGTGCTATAATAACGTGACTCGACGGAATTAATTTAAATTTTATACAAAATAGTTGTTTACGCAACTACGTCGAAGAACATACTGGGCAATTATAGATGCGATCAACTCACGGGAGCCCTTAGACTTTCTATACGCCAATTCGAAAAGTCCGATGGTTGCATGCGAACCAGCCATGAGCATGAGATTCATTTTAAATAAATGGAAAGTTTATTATTGGACACGCATTATTTTAAAACATTACTTCCATTATGTGAACGTTAAGGAACCGAAGCATGCATTCAAAACGATTTTTAGACGATATCCGACCCCTTTTCGGCTAAAACAGCAATTTGAAGTACGGCCCTGTTTTTATAAGGTATAACGTCGTCTAAGCTCGCCAACTGTTACATGCAAGTTTCTAAAAAAAGGTCTAACGCTATTAACATCAACTTCCCAGCTTCAGAACTACCAAGTAGCAAGTTCCACAATGAAACCGTAGCGGGAGAATTATAAAGTTAGTTAAGCTCGAGCTATAAGTAAAGCCATTACTAAACCGGCGCGTCAGGACGACTCAGCCACCACCTCTAACCCGCTCAACAAGACGAAGCTCTCGCACATCCGCGACGAGCTTATTTGGAAAAAAAACTCGACAAGATCGATTCCAATTACACGGTCGGTCTTATTGGGACCACCAAGACAAACAAGATCAAGAACTGAAAACAAACTTGGAATGGCAAATACGAGCTGAATAACATCTCGAATTTAGACAAATTGACCAAATGGAGTCAAGAGTGTAGGGAGTACGTGCTATTTCACTTGAAATACACGGAGCAAATGAAATTCGTTCAGGACCCGATCCGGTGAGGGGTCAGCCACAAACATTCGAGCTTCAGAATTGCATCTATTTCTTGCAAGTCTACCCGCCAATCCCTTATCCGATGTCTGAAACACAGAACTGAAACGGTCAGACCAGAAGCTGAAAACTTTCAACGGAATTAACGGGGCCTTCCAATCACAACCGTCAGCAAGTTATGTGAGGAATGATAATGCACAAGAACTACGACTTGTCAACACCAATCTAATAGCCAAAAAGTTGCTCTCTCGTTGATTCGGATTTGGCTTACATATCATTTGGCTTACGTATCATTTTATTGGATGAATTTTAACAAGTCCGAGTTGGGAAAATGTTTGCTTTGTTCCGGAAGGGACACAATAAATTGTTTAAAACATGTAATAACATTAGCTCGAACAAAAAATGATTTCCAAGTTGGGAAACGTGGAACAATATTTATTTGGTAAATGTGTCCCATCTTCGGATCGATGTTTTCGTAAAATTTAATTAACAAAATGACTCGAGAATGTGATGTTCCTACGGCACATGTTTGATAAAATGTTTGACTCGTGTTCGTATCACGTTCATTTGCGAATATCTTCTGGTTTCCATCTATAGAAATAACAGGGCGAACATCTAAAAACAGAGTTGCTTCCAATTTACATAATAACAATAGGGTATGTGTTCTTTGTAAACAATTCTCGTAAAAAAAAGATAGAATTTCTGTAAACGTACAATTTTCGAATGAAAACCGTCCGACTAATTTATTTATAAGTATGGAAGCATTGAAAGTCCATTAGAGCAGCAGATAATACGGTCGTCCGAAACAAAAAAAGGGACTCGACGCAGATGATTCTCCTGGTATTATCCCAGAATCCCAACTGGACCGGTAAGTCTAAAACTTACTGGCCAACAGAGAGCCGACCGCGAGGTGAAAAAAGGAAGGGTACATGCGAAAAGTTAACACGATTATTTTTATGAATTTATTTGAGTTGATGTAACGAAAATGTAATCAACATCTCGTTTAATCCTTCAAATTATATTCGTCGAAATTACATGGACCGTAATTGGGTTTCGGTCCCTCTGCACACGTCTTATACCGGCCTTACTGCGCGCTATTAACATTAAACAAACATTAATTATTTGTCATTGTTGACATTTTCTTTGTGACAACAGTAGAATTCACGACTGCGTGGGCAAAAATAAAAATGGCTGTTTATATACATCTATATACCGTCTTTTATGCTGAAGTAGCGGAGCTGGGCCTTGTTTGCTCTTGTTCTCTACTTCGATATGGTGCTGTTTGTTGCAGGAATTGAGACACAAGAGACGGCAAACAATTTCAGAACCATGTTTGGAATCTGGACATTCCCTATTGAAACTTGTGATTGGATTCTGTACACGAAGACTCTTTTCCAATAAAACTATCATCGGTCTCGGCAACGTCTGTGCCAAAGAATTTTAAATATGACACGTTCATAATTGGGCTTCTCGGTTGAGGTGCCGTCAACCGTCAGAAATTCGATAATTAGGGTTTATTAACAATAACGGTTCGATGGCGTTCCCCATCGCGTACGGGATAAAAATAATAATCCTGTTCATTAGTAAGGTCGTGTTTTACATCAAGCGTGTTGTTTGTTTTACATCAGAATGATAGACATGTAACACTTGGCTACAGGCCAGAATAAAAAAAAAAAGCAAATATGATGGAGGCGAGGAGGAAAGAACTCTCCGGGTGGAAAAGAACTTCTGCGTCTCGTCATTGATAACGGTCCATTTCTCATAACTACATACCTGATACGAGCCTTCGTTCCACTCTCTGTAAATAATTCAGCTAGAAACACTAAAATTTTCTCCACTCCAGAGATAACAAAGTACACAGTGTCCGAATTGATACAAGTTTTCGTGCGCCCCATTCTGTTACCATGAATGGGCAAAATGATTGTACCCACGGTCCGTGTTGAATTTTGATACAACAACATTTCTCAAAGAAGCACGATTCCGTTTTATCACCTTGTTGTCAGGCACTGAATCTACAGCGGCGCTGGAAAACAGGCCGGAGAGTTCGTAATTAGAGAAGTTGGTCCGTATTGTCTTGTTTTCATTGCGAGAATTCTTGCGCTCTTACGAAAACAAACCATACATTCCGTATTCTTTTCGGATGAGAAACTTCCATTTAGCTGAATGCCCACCTAATGGTGTTTGTGACTGAACTAAAACAACAAAATTTAAACTGTACACCCTGGTTCCGGGGGGAGCAAGTCCGTCACGCCCTCGTTCAGGTTTTACCGCAATTATCGAAAAACTAGATGACAAAACGACTTTAATAAAAGCAACGATCCTGCGACGGCGTTGGCAGGAAAACAATATCACACACACTGAACGAAGAGAAATACGAATACAGACAGCACCTCTTCCTCTCGGATGAAGCGCGGTGAACATGACACGACACCGCACCACGTTCAATGTTCACTAATTAATTATTGAAGTTGATGTACAATTGGCGAGATGCTGCCGTTCAATACAATCCCCTAATGGAGAGAAAGCATCGTCGTTGCACCAGGTGCATTGTTTTAGCGGTTCGGATTATCACGCATTGTTTCAATTTACAATGCACCGAAAAGTGCCACGTTCTCTACCGCCACCACGATTTTTATCTCGATGCTGTTGACACGTTTCAATTGTTTGTGAAACATAATTTCGTAATGGAAAAAAATCCCTGCGGTCGACTCATTTAAAGAATCTCTTGTGAAACCGCTTCGTCCATTAGTTAGATTGACGCAGATATGACGAAGATGATAGCTGGAAATATTGTTCCTCCAATTTTCTAACTTCTGAACAGAAATAGACGTGACTCCGGGACCGGTGATTAAAAAATGTCTTTTTAAAAAATTCGGAGCTCGCTCTTCACTTATGTATCGTACCAAATGCGAATCGCTTCCAAAAAAGAAAGAAAACACGTAAAGATAACAACATACAGTCCATTTTTTTTAAATCAGCAGTCAAAGTGTTGACAAGTTGGTATGAGTTATTGAAAGTGCATTTCACAATATAGGTTGGCAACGTCGAGCCGTGCAAGGTCATGGGCGCTGTCATTGCGCATAACTGTCATTTGCGTTTGCGTTGAAAAATGTACGCACAAAATTTGAAAAGGTGCCTTCGTAGTGCACAGAGAGTGAAAAACTGATTCGGTACTGCGAAGAGTTGAAAGGTGACAACCCTGAATTGAGAAAGCTTCAAACATATTCAATGTATCGTATTAAATACCTATTTTCTAAATTCCCATTTATTTCCGTAAAGACTTTTCTAAAATGGATACCTTGGACGTCTGCAATCATATGTGACGGCTTTAAAACGACAAAATGTATTCAACCCCGAAAAAAATAATGTTTTTTTCATTATTTAAACTGCAACTGTGTTTCATTACAAAAAATCGTGTTCCAAAGTCCACTTCAATTCTTCAATGTACCTAAACGAAAGTATGTACATGCTCTACAAAATACTCTTTAAATACAAATATGTGCCTACATAAACCTACATTTCATTGAAACCTTTAACACTGACTACGTTCGACATTTCCATTACGTTAGACAGACATAACCTCAATTTTGACGTGGGGGGAATTGTTATACAGTTGGTCGGAAAGTACAAGATTTAGGGTAACACAGTGTGGTCTTTTACAAAGTTGACACTGACAGCTGATTTAAAAAAAAATAGACTATATACTTGCAGGAATAAATTTATTACAGAGCACTGGAGCTCGATCTGATATACATAGTTTTATAATATGTAGTAGATTATATCATTAATAGTAGAAGTGAGTCTTTTTGTGTTGGCTTCAAAAAAAAAAACGGGAATTGAAATCTGACCTAATGTGAATTGGAAATTTAATTTGTCAATTTATGTCAATTTGTATCCGTTTGACAGTAGTATTTCTGACACATAAGTGCAGTTTTTTAACCTAAAATCGAAAAGGCCGTTTCAAACTATAAAAATTTAATAAAATCTGACAGAACTTTTTCTGACAGTTCCCGTTTTTTTTTTGAAGCCAAACGTAAGCGCAGAGATTGAGACCGAAACGCAGTTGAGGTCGGCAACTGGGCGAAGCACAAGAAGACCCTCTAGTCTGAATGATATATAATATTTTATCTTCAAGCGGATCACAAAAATTATTTGTGCATTTACATCGGATATTATTTGCTTTCGGTTATTGTTACTAACAGGTATATCACTCACTGAACGACAGCCCTGCAGATGGAAAAATTGTTTTGTTGGTTCATCTTTTTTTGACAGTTTGTTATTAGCCAAGAAATGGGAAAAATGGACTGGCTCTGTATAAAATCACAGCTTCGAGGGCGGAGAAGCGTTTCCTTTTATGTACACATTTGTAAAAACAATACTGTACCCTCCAACATTTTTAGCGGTCCGTTTTGTCTTCTAGTTTGAAAAGATCTACGGAATTGTCTCTATATGGTTCAACTTCTATCACTTGTGTACATGTTGAATAACTAATATTTGCGATATTCCGACTTCCTTTGTCTGTACATATATCAAGAGATCGAAAAATAAAAGCTCCGGCGGTGCTTCACGGCACTTTCATTCCTCAATTCGAACCGAATAAGCTCGAAAGCAGTTTGTCGTCGAGAACAAATCAAAGTGAGATATTATAGAATAACATCAACAAAGGCGAACTGCGAACGTTTGACGCTCATCTCGTGTAATAATAACAAACGAACCGCATCGACTGTAGCAATGATATTGTGACAGAACCGTGGCCGTAAGTTGTAATGGAAGACAAACACTGGTGGCAATACAGAGACAGTTGTTATGATGTAACTTGATTATTCAAGAAGGAAGAGATGGTGGTGCATTTCCGCCAGGCAAAGCGACTCTGACTATCGCCACCAGGATAGATAACCGACAAACACTGCAATGCCGCTGCAGCAGCTTATTCGGGCGGTGCCTAATGAAAAGCAGAAGTGACTTATGTAAACAAACTTCCCCAGATATTGGACCTTCAAACAAAGCTCGCTCCTACCCGGGGCACGCCGACAAGACGGAATGCAATTCGGGAGGTTTTCAAAATGAGAGGGAAACAACACAACGCTCCACTTCGTCGGCGATTGTAATTTGTTGTTAAAATTCATTACAGCAATCGGGCGGAAATTCAGAAAGGGTGAGAGTGATGCATGCGCCGAGGAAAAAGCTGTGAAAAATATGTAACGAAATTCTAATTTCCATTATAATACAATATCCGTATTCTGGTTTCCGCTTACGCTTCGACTACGTCAAATGTGTAAATATGATTGTATCCGGGTGGGAAAAAACAATACTCAACAAATGTTAAAAATACAAGCGATCCAACACGTTTTATTTACATACTTCCCGTCTGGTATCGTACCAGTGATCAACACATATGTACATTCGAAATCACTGTAATTACCGTCTTTTATTTATATGCAAAGCGGGATTAACATCGGCGGAGCAGAAAAGCACGTAAAACACCATAAACACAGCCTTCGAGGTGGGTTTTTATTTTTAATTACGTATGTACAGAAGTTTGCTTTCATAAACGGAATTGTACCAACTATACAAAGCTTTGAGAATTGAGCCTCTTGTTCTCCCACTACAGATCATCCAGCAAAAAGGACATGCGAACGCAAATGTTTAATGAAAATATTCCATTTCACACTAATTATTTAACTTTAAGGGACTGAAATTTAAACGGAATTTAATGAAAACCGGTTTAAATCTGTGCTGCTACTACAGCAAATACGTTCTCTAACTTCGTCAGTACAAACAGACATTAAAGTTTGTACCTTTTTAAGACCTGACCCATCAGACATTCTACAAAAAATAAATGAGTTAGACTAGATGAGATCTAGTTGCAGTTGTGGACGAGGACTGTTTGTTCCTTGTAACTGATTCCCTTTTGTAGATCTAAATTAAAATGAAATGGGAATTTTAAAAATTAACGAACTAATCAAATTTACTCGTTCTTTGAAGAGATTCGCCTGACTAACTTTAACTGAAGTACATATTTAATTTCCCAATAGTTTTTACTTCTAAGGGGAAAGGTAAATAATACATATGTACATATATTACTCCCAGGAGTAAATATAGATACACCGAAGATACATCTAGAGAGAGAAACGCATGATTTTCCCCGAGTTGCAATTTCATATATGATTAGTAGTCGAATAAATTAAAAAAGTAAAAGATCAATGTGGAAGACTTTTCTGCAAAAAAACCTGAAAAAATTACTGAAGCAGCAAACGCTAATTTGTTATTTCTGTTGATTTTTGTATTTTAGAAATCAACTTCTACTCTCTGTGGTGAAAATAGTCGATTATGTCATTAGGAGTAGAAGTGAGTCGTTTTGCGCTGCGCCCAGAGATTGAAGACCGAGACAAAGTCGAGGTCGGCAACTGGGCGAAGCACAAGCAGACCTTCTACTCTGAACCATATACGAGTATACTATTTTATTTTCAAGCGGATCATAAAAAAAACATAATGATCATTTTGATTTTTGTGATCGAGTATCGAGTCGCGAGATATGTTGAATTTTGATCGACTGGAAGATGTAAGTGTTGAACATCGCGTTCTGTTCAATAAAAAATACGAACGAAGTAAATTTAGGCAAGCACATTACGTTCATTGAGCAAAATGAAAGGATTGGTCAATAATATTATCGATGACATTACTTAAAACTTGTGTACAACAAACAAATTTGATAAATGAACAATACCACGCTATTAGCTTCTGTTGGAATTAAATAGATATACTCCGTTTCTGAGTTCGATGCCGCTATGTCGTAAAACCAGATTGTCATGAATCAATAGTAATCACCGCTTAACACACGCATATGCAAATTTCTTTTGTCGGGGAGATACTTGCGCTCGGCTCACGTTAACAAATTGGCCATCCTCGTTCTGAAAGCTGTGTGTGGGTGTAAGAGTGAGAGAACATGATGTTTGGAAGATGCCACGCAAGGGATAGTACTTTAGAGCAGGAAATCCAAAAAGTTGATTTATAATATTTTAATACCAGTAACACCAGAAATATTAATCTTTCTGCTTATAATTGGTTATTCATGAAACGTTTTGGACGCACTGGAATTTGTCAGGCGCTTCGGTCGTTTTATGCCTTAGCGGCATCGGGCTCAGAAACAGAGTATATTTGATTTGAGTAGGTTCCCGCAATAACTATAGACAAAATTTGGTATTTTGTGGGTGGATTAGTTCAAATGGTAAAAACACGGTTTGCGTGTCTTCCACAATTCTGTAATTTAATATAGAAAACTATCAATTTATGGAGTGGGTGATCGCTCTTATGAAAGATTCAATAGGGTATATCTTAGCATCGTCTTCGGACACAAAACATGGTTAAATAATGCAGAACTTCCCCCGATGGTGGCATTTAGTTCGTGCGTTTGCGTTTTAAAATTCAAGCGGGCCAAGTAGAAACGTGACATTTCGGGTTGACATCCATTAAACGGGTTCCATCATTAATTCCGTGTTTTCGTTAGGTGTGAAAGCTAAGAAATCAATCATGCGCACATTGTTTCATTATTAGAGGAATGTATGTAGCTGTGATTGATTCTGTTTACACGTTGTATCCCGAATTCGGTTCTGGAAACAATTAATCCGGCCAGGAGGTAAGCTCTCAAGGGATAATACCTTCAGTCAATAAACACCGACATATTGATTGCTCTCTCGTTCGGAGAGTGTACGGGGTTGCTTTGGGGGGTTCCAAACTAATTATCGACTGCACATAAACATGCTTCTGCTCGATGCATGCAAAACGGCGGTTTACTTAGAATAAACATTTCGCGGCGCTGATACCTAAGTTAAATCACGAATCCGGAAGCTTCGCCTTAACAGGCACATCAAATATTACGCAGATATTGCGTAATTTCGTTATAATTCGAACATGTTGCGCAACTTCATTACAACTTCATCTCGAACGGGGCTCGATTCTGATGCGGCGGGGATAATAAATCTCCTCTATCCTGGCGTGGATTTTTAGGTGCGTGTGTCTACTGTTTCATTACGTTACCTAAGGAATATAAAATGTAATTTACTCGCACCCTGCAAGAAGCCGTCTTACCCGGCAATTCTTTTCTCTCGGAGGGACCGCTCCCGTATGCCCACATGGCGCGTAAGCTTTCGTCGTGCGATCAAATTTCGTCTAATTGTCAAAATGTCGACCTCATTCCTGTTTTTTTTATTTGGATCGCGTCTGGGGCACAAGCTCCACCGAAGCGGAAGTCGGAGTTATCCACGATTTGAGGAATGGCCAGTCATTTCGTCACGTTAGGTAAAGAATACAAAACGTAATTTAGACGACGGTGTGCCACGAAATTTCGAACCGCACCCTCGCTTTATTTCAGGCTGAGTTGCAGGACAGTCGTGATCCTGCCTGTAAAACAGATTCCATGCAAGCGAGTTCACTTGCAAATGTAATTACTGTTTGTGTGGAATTAATTTAAATATTTTAAATCCCATTAATGTGGAGGTAACCTTGCCGGCATTAATCAGGGCAATCATTGTACTTCACTTGCGAACAAGGCGTACTACATGTGGGTGGGTGAGGCAAAATGACCGCGCAACACAATAAGACAATCACTTATTCATAATGGAAATAATAATGGCTGTTTTATCATCATTATCACAAATGTAGCCGCGATACGTATGAGTGAAAAAGGTAAATGTAGGCAGATCAATAAAATATACCGCCCCACACGATCTACTTCTAAATTTAGTTTTTTTTAAAACGCAAATTCGTCGCCAACAAACGTATCGTAAGGAAATGCGATATAAATTAACGCCCGATAACAAAGAAGTGCAATTATGTTCCGAATGTTGAACTCGGTTAAGCACAGACACACGAATTATTTTTTATGAAGTACTCAAGATATTACGACACGATAAAAGCGTAACTGTACGTTCAAATGCAGATAAGTCCGTTATTTTTAAAGTTTTGCCTAGTTTAAAATTCAAATTTCATCTTACACCCGTATCTGCACAATTCCGCATCTGACATTACTTTTCCCCCCCAACTTGATGAATATATTCGTCATGCTCCATAATATTCAACAGTATTTAAAAATATAATACCCACCAAAAAGCCTGTCGTGTGCAGAAGCGTGCAATGTGAAATGACAACTTGAAATTTTACTCGCGTGAAGTGTCGAGCCTAGAATCGCGACTCGTTCTTTTTTATTCTTATCAAATAGTTTTAGCCAAAATATTTGGTCCCGTTTGTTGCTGATGACCTGAAGATCAACTAGTCCCGACGGTGTACAAAGTATCATGCGTTCAAATGAAAACCTGAGCTGAGTAGGCGTTGAGAAAAGTAAACCATTAGCAACAGTGTAAAGTTTGAATTTCCCGCCGTTCGACAAGAATGACATTTGTTTATGTTTTATAGATATTTGCTTCGAGAATAGGAATCGCTAGTTATTCTATTTTTGATGCAAAACATTCCAAAGAAAGAAAAAACAGGAAGATTTTTTGTTTATAAATTTTAGGTTAGCTGTCAACATGGTCTAATTACAACTGTCAATCTACACTTTAAAAAAGCAAAACAACTGACGGTTTCCAACGCCTTCCCAGCCCAGGATTTCATTTGAACGCCCGATACAACTTGCGGCAGTTTTCCTGCTGAAAGCATAAATGACTAACTACAAGCATGACTAGTTTCTTGGAAATAGTGTGATATAACAGGAACTACAGGTTGTTCGCAACAGTTGCTCACGTTGCAAAAGACAGAAGCTTTGTATTTGGAGTGAGATGTAACACAGAAGTTTCTAATGGAGTAATGGTAGAGCAGCCACGGAGCGTAAAGTCCATTTCTTAACCTAAATAATCCTCGAATTATATAATGGTTAGTTCAGTTCGCAAAGCCAGTTGGAGATTTTAAGTAAACACGTACGTACATAAAGAGCCTCTGTTGTGGTAAGATGCGTTATGTACCTACACGTCACGCAGCACAACCGCGTAACGTAATTGTTTTCTACAAGCACTTACGGTTCTAGCACCCGTAATAAAAGTACTACAAAACCGTTTACTATGATTTTAGTAAGTTTTTTTTCAATGTTATTTCAGATTTATTGCAGCCGACGTGGTGAAAGTTCTTTTGTGAATTCGATTTTTCCCCGTCGCCGGTGCGGAAAAGTCTCCTTAATTTAGGCGTCAAACTGCCATAAAATGGGCTACTTTTCAGGCCGGAATAGAACATTCGGCCGAAATGCCTTTACTTCTATCTGTCGTATTTTTTATGGGAGAGTTTGCTTGACTAGATTGCTAATCGGTCGCATTTACTCCGTATCGTCTACGACCCAATAAAATACAGATGCCAATAAGATTTCCGATAAAAGTAGCAAAAAGAAGAATAATAAACGCAATAGCCGGTGGCGACATCACAACAGAACCTCGACGGACTTCCGACTCGATGACTTTGTCATCACACCATGCCCTTTGTTATCCTTTTCTCTCCCTCCCTTGTCGATATATAAAAATGCAAATGGTCCAACGACAGCAATTCCGACTTTTTGTTTTACTCGTACTCGGTTAGGGCCGCAGGAAACGACGAATATGCACAAATCAAAAAAAAAAGCGGAAACTTCGCGAATTTGTTTTTCTTTATTAAAGTCACAGGCGAGTTTCCGAAATTATGTGATGTATCGGAAAAAATGGCCGGGCGGTTTCACGTTTCATTTTCTACCAGGGGGTTCTTGCCTAAATGAATTATGATGCGAATTTACAAATTTATGCGGTAATGAAACCTCTTATGTAAAATCGGTTATGCTGACAAAAAGACCGTGCTGGTTAATAGTATTTATGTATGATGGTTGAATATGTAGAAAGCGTATTTATGAGACGTCCTTACACTGGAACAGGCTTTATTTCGCTTCCTTTTACAGAGCCAAGTCTCACAAGAAACCAGTCAATGCGGTTATGTCAATATTTATCTTTCTTGCGTCGCGTACACGACCTATGCTAATAGAATTGATGACCTGTTTGCTCTCCTCTCCATGCTCTCCACGTGTGGACAGTTCTTTATAGTTCCATTGGCAACACTTATAGTTTTATTGGCAACACACTGTAACATCCAACAAATTTAACAAACAACAGGGGATAGATAACCGCCGTCATTTTTTTAAAGAACTCTATTTGTCAGAATTATCTCTTCAAACATATACCCAGCAGTTGGCCGGTGTCACACATGTCGAGGCAAGTTTATACATACCCACTCCAGAGTTGAACGCACCAGAGCAAACAAAAATACAATTTCTTCGGGTTTTCTGAATAAACAACACGAATTAAAACTAGATCTTCGCAAAGGCTCAAACTCCTCAAGTTGAAAACGTACAACTTGTGAAGTTACGTATTGTTACCCCAACCAGAATACATCAATAGAACAACCCTTTGTGTTTTTCTTAGGTGGCTTCGTCTAGCATCTCGGAAGTATTTGTGCAAGCTTTTCCGGAAATTGTTGACTCTTGTGACACCCCAGAAGACGGAGTCGATCAATTCTTGCGCGAATTACCCCAAGCATCCAAAAAATCCAGTTTCAATAAATAAACTAATTCCGTTCGTGGAGGGCTTTCAGACTTGACATGCAAATTGATTCTTTGCTTTATTAAAATAAACCATTCACACATGGTGTGTCATTAGTTTTGCATTTCCAATTATATACCGTGCATTGCGTCTACCAAGTTGCTAAATAACAAACAACACGTGTTGCCTTTTGTTAATTTTCTTTAGTAAACAAGGGGTTAAAGGAGATGCACCTGTTCCATTTACTGAGGGTCGCCTGTGCAGTTAATCTTAGTTGAAAAAAGAAAAAAAAGTCACTTATATCATAGAAATAGTGCTATAGTTTTTGTAGCGTAGTTTAGTTTAGTGATAAAGTGTACTTGGTGTGAGGAAATCAATAACTTGTTTTACAGTGCAACAGTTACTGGATTGAAATTAAAAAGTTGATTAACTGAGAGTTGAAATAACGCTTACTGTCAAATAATGCATGTTAGACTTGTATCACGACTGGTGTGAAGAAACAAACAAGCTGCTATCAAAATGGGTGTTACATGAAGAGTGCCAATGCTTGCTTATGGAAATGATTTATTTACCAGGGCGTGATGAATTAGTTTCAACAACCAGGAAACCATAGAGTTATCAAAGTTATTTTAATTGCAAGTATGACGTTATTGTCAGACACCTCGCGATACTGTATCACAGGTTTCATGGTAACATGGCTAATTTCCCGGTTACCCTCGCAGCAGATACGATAATGAAAGAAGTACACACAAGTGAAACAAGGACTTGCTGTTGATTAGTACGTAATCATTCAACATTTTTTTAAATTGTCGGAAAAAGGTCTGCAGGGTAAATAAATGCTAATTATATCGAAGGCCTCAACTCCGTCATTTACAACAAGCGTGTTGCCAGAAAACTTCGAAACTCTCCCACCCATTGTTTTGTGAAAAATCTGTACAACACGATGTTGGCAATACTACGAGTAGGAGTTGGCAATTAACTTAATATCTGGAAAGAAAAATTTCATTTTGGTTGGGAGATCTAATCGGAATTTGCATGTCAAACAGTGAAATAGTTGCTTTGGTTAAAGCCTTTGAAGATCTCACATTTGATGCTCAAATCTAATTAGTTACATAACGAATGTGAATGCAGTTATAAAGTGGATTAAACTTGAGAAATGTTGTCGTTTAAAGGAAGTTGGGAAACACCGAAGAAAATTTGTTTACAAAACTGCACACCTTATTTTTGAGACGAACGTGATTTGTAACGTATTTTTTTGTGTCGAGTGAAATACGAAAGTAGTATTGGATCCATGTCTGGAAAGAGAAAAAAAAACAGTTTTACAAGAGAATTATTTTAGTTCGGTAAAAGTACCGTTCGATTTTTATGTAAATAACACTTAATTCGAATTTTCGACATGAGTCGCTTAGAGCTTTCATATGCAACCTTAATTAGAAAAATATGTTCGTCGTTTGAAGAATGCTTGAAAAATGACTTTGTTGATTCTCCTGAATAATTAATTCATTTCTCTATAAGCGTTACACGATGTTGGTACGTTTTAATCTCGGAAGAATTCGAAAAATTCGTCTTCTGTCCTGACACAATCGCATTAGACAACTTTCGCCGCTGCGACTCCTTGGTCCTCAGACAAGATTCCCTTGCATTTGGCCGTCGTGGATGTGCCGAAATTAAAGTTACTAAACTACGTTTAGGAAGTTGGCTGATGCAGTTTGGCAAGTTTTTCGTAATGGTGGCAGTTTAAACGTCGCCAACATTGCCATTCTGCATTTGGTGCATTCAACTCCCACCGTCTGGTATAGGTTGAATGGATGTTATAGAATGGCGTGGAATATTAAACACGAAGAAACTTTACCGATAATGAAATAACTTGATCGAGTCTTGAATCTCCGACTTTATAGCCCGCTGATCTCGGATACTCATTGTTAGTGGCGAAGCGGTTACTTCCAGAACCTAATGCACTCAGTATTCCTTTCAAATTACGTCAAAAGCTTTAACTTCATAATCTTGGCAGCGCGACGCTCGTGCCGATGAATTTAAACTGTTCGGTCGAGAAGGATTAATCGAAATTCCTAAATTGAGTTACTCGAATGCGATTACGTCTAAATAGATATAAGACATGTGCCCTCTTTCCCAACAATTTTATCGTGGAAACCGTCGCTTATTCCGTGTGCCGGAATTAAATTTGCCTCCATTTAGCATCTGCGCAACGACGCTTTCTCACATTCTGCCACTTATTTGTACGACATATCGCAAAATATTCCTCCGATAAACTTGGATTGTTTACCGCTTGCGAAATTGCTGAAATTTTATCTCGAAACAATGCCGCTTTTGTCCCTCTCGGATTCGTCTTACTCCTAATGATGCTAAAGGAGGACCCACACCTAAAAATACTCAAGGTGCGATGGGTCACAGTCGAAGAACAAATTACAAAGCAACGAACCTCGTCTAAAAAAAACTTTACGCTTAATGTAATTGTGTAGTTACGCGCGAAACCGCAGACTTCACGCAGATCATTAATGCTCGTTTATGTTCGCATAATTATCAACATAAAGCGCAAAATGCAAATTAATAAGTCTGATGGATGTTGGTTCAATAAAATATGCCGAGTAACAATGAGAGTCGGATAAATACCGTCCGTTTACAAACATAATACAGACATTTTGCCGTCTATTCCAGTACATTTTCATCACTGAATCGGTAAATTTAATAAAAGTATTACGTTACAAACTGCCAGGAGAAAAATAAAATGTTACAAGAGACACTAGCTCGTCATAATTCTACATCAGACAAAAAAGAAAAATCAATACGAGCCGAGTAAAAAGCAGATATTTCATATTATTAAAATTTCTTTATTAAAATGCTGAAAGCGCTCCTGAAAAATTGTGAACATTATAAAGATAAACTGAAATTTTAATGTTTCGTTTGTCTTTGTTCTCAATAACAATGTTCGAAATTTCTCAAAGAATAAAAAGTAAATTAACAGTGCGAAACGAAAAAGGTTTGATGGGCTTCAACTCCACTCTAATTACAACTAAATATACAGAGCGTTATTCCGCGGTGACCAAAAAAACCACCACATCAATTAAAATTCAACCCCGAGTTTTATTCCTATTGTTCAAGAGATGTAAAAAACGGATAACGGAAGATCGAAGCACGTTTCAGAAACGAGGCATCGCGCTCAACTATTTTCTTGAGTCACGATTAGGAACGAAAAAAAATACGACAGCGAATCCAATTTCCTCAAAAAAAGTAAACAACAAAGTTTTAATAAAATTTAATTGATTGTGAGCGACAGTTCGTGAAAAGTGGAGATGTAACGAGTTTAACGTTATTTAATCTGGACAAACGTGACAGGCTGATTTCAGCCATCATCGTTAAATGTATAATCAGTTTACTGTCAAAATGTATTACTGCATCGTTCGTCGGAACAGAAAGATGGGTATCCACTCCGTTCGTTATGAAATTATCACCGTTGCCAACCGACAGCTTCTATAAAACAATCATGTTTTACATTTGAGAGAAAAAGAGGAGACGCTGTCGAGCGAAAATCGAAAGAATTTTCCGACACCAATACGTAACGCACTAAATGAGTGTAATGGCTGTGGTAGAGAAAGCCCATTTTAATTATTCAGAGACAATCTAGAATCTAGGCCAAGTACACGCCAATAGCCCTAAAAGGCCTCACGAGAATTCGCATGACACAGGCGCCGTTTCAGAAAAATTACAATCAATTTGCCGCATGAATATGTATTTTAATAAATGAAAAATTTCGTAGCAGACACGACAAAATGATGAGTTTAACGAAACGAAATCTATCGAGATCGGAAGGTGAGAATTGTGTCGTTTCGTCGGATCCGAGGGGCCCACTCGTCTGCGACACTCGCCAAGCCCTTTGCAGACTGCGGCATAAAAATGTTACCATTATCTAAATTAATGATCTGGGCAACAAACAACCGGATCAAAAAGTTTTGAGAAAACGCCGTCCATTTTTGCCGAGCCTCTCATCAATCTAATAATTCGGCTTGTCACTAATCCTTTCGCCGCCGCAGAGTGGCACGTTCATCTTGATCTTAATGTATTGTGGCGATTCAGGAACGATGACGGTCCATCAAATCGTACAAACAGTCCGTTGACCGAACCAGTGACCTGCACGTGAGCTTACACTAGTACACATGAGCTTTATCTCGCGTCGAGCTTTAAGGAAAATCCGACCGATAAGACCTCGAGATTACGGGTGCAAAACGGGAGTTTCATTAACTTAGTAATAAGACGTCTTTATCTGGATAGAGCGCCCAACTTCATTGACACTTTAGATGCAGATACAAGAAAACAAGATCGGTTCGGAATTAACCCGATTACTTGTCTGAGCGGTCCACACTACATGCAAATTAGTGGCGAGCATTAAAACTGATGGGATCTGGATCCGGTCGAATTTTACTGGGGGATTACCAGAACGGGACGGCGAAAAAAATTTAGTCCGAGAGGGTTGGAAAGCGTTGGACAGACGGACACACTTACCTGAAAGAAAAATAAAATTGTCAGTTGTTTGGTCAACGCAGGAAAAAGAGAAAATGTTTATTCATCAAACAGCAATTAGAGGAAAGTCGAGTTTTCAATTAGACTAGACCACAAACACGAACTTGATGAAAAATAAAATACACCAAATTGGAGGACGGGATAGGTAATTAACCGTTCAAAATCGAAACGGAGCCCCACCTTGCCGCTTATTCCCGAACGTAAACATTTACCAAACCATGGGTACGTTCTATCAAGTTTTGTGTAGATTGTGGAGCAATTAGAGTCAATATTTCAAGGGGCAAGAAGCTGGTCG
Organism: Tenebrio molitor; assembly: GCF_963966145.1. Taxonomy (NCBI): domain Eukaryota; kingdom Metazoa; phylum Arthropoda; class Insecta; order Coleoptera; family Tenebrionidae; genus Tenebrio; species Tenebrio molitor. Next base: position 2,601,962 of record NC_091052.1, read on the forward strand.
TGGCCTATTACGAGGAATCGTGAGCACGACCATTCCGACCCCTCGTGCACGATTCCTGCATTACCGGCTGGCTCACGTGACCCTTCGAGCCCCGCACAGATACAACTAACCTCTAAATAATTCTTTACGCCCGCACGGCACTCATTAATTTCAACCTCCGGGCGTCTGCAGACTACACTCGAATTATTGTTGCACTGATTTAAACGGGTCCGGAGTCGGAGGAACCTCCGGATCGTTCCGGCTTTATTAATTATTGACAGGGGTTAAGGCCAAGCGAGAACACCTTATTTCATCGTTCGAGTGACCGGAAAAAACAACTCAATTGAGATCTTGATCGGCTCAATCCGAAGATATCGGACTTGTATGGCCGAAGAAATAACAGAAAGAACAATGACGGAAAACACAAAAGCAACAAGAACAAAGAAGCGAACAAGAAGTTGGTTTTCTCAACAATTCGAAACGAGTTTTACCATTTTAATTAAACCAACGCAACGTTCTCCACGCGGGAAACTATCGTCAGTTTTGCGATTGGCTGGTTGCTGCTGTTTCAAATTTTAATGTCATTCAATACGGTAATGGAAATTCAAAATTATTTTAATAACGTGAACATATTTCAATTCAGCTGAAAGCAATATATTCCGATGAAATGAAAAATGCAAAAAATGTCAGTTTATTTTGTGCCTTGGGTGAAAAAATGTCGAGGCCCAAAACGAATACATATTTCAGTCGAGTTTAATTCTGATTTCAACCTGGTAGTTACGGATTCTGCTGGGAGTCTTAAATCTTGGCCGACGCGAAGAAACAACCAGGACAAAAAGTGGAGGTTGATGGAGGCGGACTTAAATGAATCGGGAAGTAATAAATAGAAGAATAATGAATCGCTATCAACCGACCAATTTTTTATTCGCGTTATTTATTTGGTAGATGTCAAAGACTCCTCGTTGGCCCGGGGCAAACCTATAAAATTAGGTATTTACTACTCGTTGGTAAATATAATTCAACCGAAATTTAATAATTAACAGTAATTTGAGGCAATAAACATTAATTTGATGTGTTCGTCGACGAGGTTCTAACATTATTTATGATGTATTTCTAGTGAGAATCACGGTAGGAGCTGAATGTGATCTGGAACAACTGTTCATTTCCTTAAATGTATAACATCGACTTTCTAGCATTTACAAACCAGAAGGTTAATTTTCGTCATGTCGATTCCGAGCTGGGCTTTTACGTCTTAAACCATCTGATAAATCTAATAATGATCCGCGTTTAACTTTATATTCAGTACAAGCACTCGATTATTTATGACCGAGATTAGGGTGCACGTTACCCCTCGAAATTCGTTTAATTTTACGGATTTGAAAAGTATTTAAGTCATTGAAAAAAAAACAGGCCGAGAGAAGTTTCGTGGGCCGACCCACACGCGAATTCCTTCAAAAACAATGGTGCGTTTCCAGGTTCAGATTGCTATTATAGATGTTGCACGGTTTGATGGATAACTGTATTTTGACCGACTCGTAGAAATCCTCATTTGTTCTTGAAGATGCTCACGAAACTTGTTTCTGTTAAAATCGAATCGGTGGAAAGCCGATTGTCCCATAAATACAGACAAAGCGCTCCCTCCGTCGATCGGTCAACGTCCAAGAAACCAATTTGAATCCATAATCAAATGATTACATTTATCACGTTAGATTCCATTATCGTCTCCTTTCCTGTATACCAGGCGATTTAATTATTTTACCCCAACAGCAAATAGAACCGGAGTCTAACACGGATCCACTTCGAACCTTAACAGTTGCTGCTTTTAATTTGATTACGCACAATGATAGTGAATTTAATTTAAGTATTTACATTTGAATTCCTGTTCGGCGAATTCTCGGAAAAACTTCCAATATACACACGAAACGTGAACGAAATCGACAACCCAACACAGGCAGAATTTAATCACTCCAATTTGGTCGGAAAATTTGAGAATTTTGGCAACGGCCGTTGCGGGAGCGACTTTAATTTTTCCTTATTTATAGTACGTTGAGGGTAATCTTTATTACCATCTCTCGTGGGTAATATCAAGTTTAATGTCATAAAATTCGAGTTAACATCTTAATTGTACAATGCTTTTATATTCACCATTAACACATTAAACGTCTTTTGATAATCTCGTACATTTCTGGGTTTATATTTCGTAACGACGAAAACACGCACCTCCTTCTATTTGCGCTTCACTAATAAAATTCAACATAGAACAAACACGGGCTAGACTGCTTTTCCTATGGATCACAAAAAGAACTTTACGAGCTTCGCCGTGAAGATATCAGCTGTTTACGACCGACCCAGCTGGCGAAACTTCCCCACGTCAATGTAGACACGCTTGACTTATACACATGTGTGCACATATTCCTGCGTTTAAAAGGGCTTAAACTACTAACTTCACTCTGAATTCATAGTGGAATTAGTACGTGAAAACCTATTTTATTGCTCACCGACCCTCCTAAGACCTTTCCACTATTTTGCTTTATTAGCAGTTTAAACGGACCGCCGATCGACTCAACCCGACACACGTACACGTTGACAAAAATTACACCATATGTATTCTATCCAAGACTTTGGACATGACCTTTACAGATACAGAAATAAACCAGAATGTGTAATTGAAATGCCGGTGGGCAAACGTACAAAGTTATCAACGCAAAAATGTATCCTGTGCAGAGGCAGGATCATAGTCGTAAAGTTGTGTCTCCAACATAGATTAAAAAAATTGTAATCGAATCAGCCTTGGAGAAAGAGCATCTTTGATTATGCTCTTCATTAGATTCTTGTTATATCGGTGTTCATTTAAATTTCTCCTCAAAGTTGGCGTTGAAGAGTCGATTGTGAATGCACCACGGATTACAGATCACGAATCGGCTGTTTAAATCTAACCTCACTTTTTTGTTGTTTGTTTGGTGCGTTCACAATCGACGAAACGCCAAATTTGGGGATACATTTAAATGAACACCCGATACATTTAGTCCTAATTTGCACCACGGCCGCACACGTTTTACACAAACAACTTCCTTGTCGTCTTCATATTTTCTGGCACTATTTTATGCACTACTTGCAAAGTGTTTTCTTTTTTTTTTGAAAATTCACAAAGTTTTAAAGACAAAGTTCGTTCGATTAAGAATTTTCTTAATCACAGGATATATTTTCCATGTTTCTGGTAAGATGCTATCAAATTCGAAATCTAAAAATATGTTCGCAGACCTCACTGAAATAAAGTGAGGATTTTCGGATTTTTCATGTTTGTATAATTTATATTTTTCTTTAAATGTCAAATATACCGGAAGACACCGCTGATACATGAATCTTGTCAGTTTGTCTTTTCTAAATCTTTAGACAAAAAGCGACGATTGTCGTGGTAAATTTTTTTCCAAATCAATGAAAACTTCTGTCATGATGGCATCTTCTGGAAAAAGACAGTATGTATCGGGTGTTCAAATGAAATCCTGGGCTAGGAAGGCGTTGGAAACCGACAAACCGTCAATTGTTTTGCTTTTTTAAAATGTAAGTTGCAGTTGTAATTAGAGCATGTTGACAGCTAAGATGAAATTTATAAACAAAATATTTTTGTTTTTTTTTTCTTTGCAATGCAAATAGAATAACTAACGATTCCTATTCTGTACGTAAATATCTAAGGTTCTATGGGCACCCTTTCCTAAAAATAAACGAGTTCAATTATGTGTCGGTTAAACATAAACAAATGTCATTTGTGTCAAACGGCGGGAAATTTAAACTTTACACTGTTCCAAATGGTTTACACTTCAAAGCTTACTCAGTCCAGGTTTTTTTTTGACATGTGTCTTTTAAAGATTCAACCATACAAATTAGGGTTTTGCAGTCACTTAGAGATATAATTTTTTACAGTATTTGTATATTTCGAAAGATATTTATTCCACTTTCAGTAGCTCTACTATTGAGAAGCCACTGTAGCTTTATTTTATTTCCTTTCAAGACTGACCGTAAAAGTAGTTTTAGTTGGAGGACAAAGAAGAACCATAACAAAGTTTTGTGTTTTTTTTATTCGACAAAAGGATGCAGGAGGTGCACACTTTCGACTGTTTGTAAAAATCAAATAAAGATATTCGGGTTCTCGTTGAATACGCAACGTTCGCATCCGCCAGCTCGCAAAAAAGCACCGCGTTCGAAAAATGATTCCTTTCAAAGAATTATTTGCCAAGTTCGTATACCAAATGAAATTTCAGCAACATTGTCAGTTATATAAATCTGATGTGTATTGTGTAAGAATCCAGAAGTCAGCATTTTACACATCCCCATTGTGGTTTTGCCCATGGAAGTGCACGGGGCTGACGTTTATTGCGTGATGTGATTCTTTTTTATCCTTTAACCGAGTGTAGTTTTTGTTAGGGCGTATAGTTTATTTGACAGGCGGCCTTTGAGGACGGAGGATTCCCCCAAGTGGCAACCTCGTAATAATAGAAGTCGTAAACCGTATCTCGAATTTGGCCCATTTACGACTATTCCTATAATGTAATTACCATTTTAAATGCGGACCTCAACCTAATGCTTCTACATGGTTGGATTTATAGCTGGACTTGCTCGGCTAGTTTTAATTCACGTGTGTTATGTTTGTGCGCGCGTTTAATGTTGCGGATATGACCCTACGGCGCGCGGCATGGGAACGCAACCCGGAATGAAAAAAATTCATAAACTCAACACGTAATAATCGAATTTGTCTACGTTTTTGTAAGGAATAAAACTAATTGATAAGCATATTTATCATAATCGTGGCTAATGTTCGAGGGAAACGGTACCTCTGGTCGCAGAGAAATTGTTAGGGTGCCGGCCGAAATTGTTTTTTTAATAAACTAATTTATGGTTTGTCGTGACACAACGCATTACTAATATCGTCGTGTTGCCGGTTCGAATGATAATGTTGTGGATAAAATGGAATAATATTATTCTTGTCAAAAAGCGTTTTGTCAAAATTCCATAATTACAAAGAGCAAACGCTTTAATTCCGGGATAGTCATTATTGAGTTTAAAAAGAGCTCCGGAGTTCTTTGATTATTTAATCAAATTTAAAAGTAATATTTTTCGTTAATCACCAGAGACATTAGCGGAGCGCCTCCAAGTTCCAAACGCGGCCGTTTTTATTATTAAATCGATACAGTGCGGCCTCGTTTGCATCTCTGCCATTTTTTCACATCATTTACTTGTTTCCAGTGTAGGATTTCGGGAAAACGTCGATTAGTTTCTTGTTTCGTCATTACAAATTTAAATTCTTTTGCCACATAAGAAACAGCGCATCCACGAATCCGAGATGAAAGGGAAACGATAGAACCGTGGACAATTCACCTTTCCACTTTGGAGGTCGTAAACCGTAACTTTCTGAAGTGAACATTAAAATTACAAAATTACGTAATCGTGAGGTTAAGAAAGGTGACGAGTTTCCACCTTGGTAATTAAACAAACTTTCGTAAGACTTAGTAAAGAAAAACAATTAAAACAATTAGTACAAAGCATTCGCTCGGTAGGCCGAGGAAAGTTTCTTTTTCTGGCCGACAACAAAGACGCTCGAATCGATTCGAAACAGACTGTCAGCTATGATAAATGACCGAATTGTCTGTGCAATGAAATTGACCATTCCTCGATTTTTTCCGAACCATTGTACGTACATGCTATTAAAAATTAATGGGAACTAAAAAGCAATATAAAATAAAACGACGGTTCCACTTCGTCGATTAGATCAGACCAGAATACAGGATATTCATGTGGATTAATTATCAAAGCGTTGAGTTCTACATAGATTTTATCAAAAATGCCTAAAAAGTTCTCGTCATTTCGTGACACCCGTGCGATAAATGTATCATGCGTTCAAATGAAAACCTGGGCTGAGTAGGCGTTGAAAAAAGTAAACCATTTGGAACAGTGTAAAGTTTGAATTTCCCGCTGTTTAACACCAATATAAAACATCAAAGAAAGAAAAAAAAACAGAAAGATTTTTTGTTTATAAATTTTAGGTTAGCTGTCAAGATCCTCTAATTAGAACTGTCAATTTACACTTTAAAAAAGCAAAACAATTGACGGTTTCCAACGTCTTCTCAGCCCAGGATTTCATTTGAACGCCCGATATAACACATTTAAAAAACGTTTTGAAATTAGTTGTCTAAAAACCCAAGTAATAACTGATAAAATAACGTTTTTGAAATAATTCCCATTATCGTGTAATGAATTTATTAATAAAAAAGGACTTATTTCTTGTTTGGAAAAAAGTTATAAACGAGAAATAATGTTGATTGATTGCTCCGAACGTAATAAAATTATTTATGGAAAAAATGATTTATTAATTTTGTACTGTTCTTTGTGTGGATTATCCTTGGTAAGTTTCGAGTACTAAATCATGGTAAAAAATTTTACACTTAAATTAATGTTTGTTCCCATCGAAATATTGTCCTTTGGCCTTGGGATCTTGCTGTAAGCTTTTGAATTACTTAAATCCTCATTTTATTATAATCCTGCCCGAGTTGGTCGCTGTTTATGAGTAATATTTTTTATACATAGTCTACCTAGTTCGTCCTACTGAAATTCCATCATATTCAAGTCTGAAGTTTGTAAAGACCATTTTCTATGTTGAAGAAGTATTTGGACTTCTTTTTCCAAGTTTGTGGTAATTTACATAAAGACCTACATATATGTATTTTTGGAAATTTATCCTTAGAAATTATAAGAATCGCGCACAAATTATGTTTATCTAACATCTCTTGGATTGTAAATTGTGAAAAAACATTACGATTCAAATCGGGAACAAAAACAGTGTACATTATAAAGAGTTACTTTTTAAACAGAAATATATTTTAATTTTATTTATTAATTTAATATTTATTTAATCCATATCACAAAATTTTAAAACTATTTGAATCCTTATTTGTTAAATAATAAATAGAAATGACGTAAATCAACGATTATTATTACCCTTGCGGTCCAAGCAAATATTTTACAGAAATATTTTAATCATACTAATTAATAACTAATGTAGCTAAGTGAGTGTTTTTGTCATTTTACAAAGAAATTACGAAAAAACTTAAGTAACCATAGTTTTGTAGAAGGTCTCCGGAAAGGCTTTTGTTCTTCATTTCTTCAGGAAGAACAACAGATTATTATTTTGTGGTGGCAATTCACAAAAGAATTCCAAATTGGACATTCGATATACATATTATTAATTAGAGCAGGAGATGTAGATTCGTCCAATTTGTAATTCATTTCTGCCAAAAAAATTGCGAATTGCCTCCACACAATACATAATCTCGAATTTCCTTTCTATTTTCTGGAATATTTCTCCGTCAATTTCACTTTCCGATTTGTTGTTACCAAACCGTTTTGAATTGCTTTCCATTTCAGGAAGCGATTTGTTTGGCTATTATTCTTCAAAAAATAATGCAACAATTTTGAAACGAACCTAATTCTACATAATTTTCTAAATCGTCAAATGTTTGTTTTCTGTTACTATAGAAATTGCGTGACCTGTTACTCGATATACCGAAAACTAATTTAAAAAAGTGGGTTAACTCTAGGAATAGTCAGTCCTCCGTATACCATTAGTTGTTAAAGTATGGTATATTACTTTTGAGGTGCCATCACTCATGTTTGTTGCGCTTGGGGATACCACTCGTGCTGGCGCACTTTTTGTATTTAAGATATCTTTTATGTGATCTATCCTTTTGGTTTACACAAATTGACATTTTTTCGTAAATTAATACGACATGAAAGTAGGAAATGAATACCTTTGAAATAAATAGGAATGATCAACAGACGAGACGGTACAAATAACAATTCAAAGTGCACTTGTGTAATGTTTGCTTTTCTTGCTGAGTACTTACTTCACTTTAAAAGTTGTTTTAAAAATTTCAAAACTTCGTTAATCACCTATCTATAAGAGGTACCGTTCATGAAATTATATAAAAAATAGGTTTTTCTTTCAGTTTAGGCGCTGCATTACTTCAAGCTTAAAGTGAAGTATGGGAACCTATTAATATTTTTGGCTTAAAAAAATACGGCGATCCTATAACCAACAAACAGACAATTAAATTCGTTGCTGTGAACTTGGTGGTTTAAAGCCACAACAAAAAATAATTTTCTTGGCAAGTAGTTATTACAACGTTAAATTAAAAGCTGGAACGCAAAGAACGCAACGTGGTTTATTTCTTCGGGTGCGAGAGAGGCAATCAACTCGAGATCAAGATGGAGGGTTATGATGTTTAGCCGTAACATTTCCGGATCCAGCTGACAAGTGCTGGCTTGAGGCTCCGTTATTCAAATGGAGCCGATGTGGGTGGTGTATGTGTAAACTGCAGTCGTCTTTTCTATCAAATTCGCAACGTCAGACACCTATTTCATTTTCACCCACCTATATAACCGGAACGGAGCAGCGATACGTTCATCTTATTTTCGTGTCGGTAAAAACCGTCAGAATTGAATTTCGCATTCATATATTCATGCAGTGTAGATCTATAGAATTTCGTCGGGACTAAATTGGTGAAGGCGATGGAGTGGACTATCGCAAGGTGTGCAGGAGGTGTACACGGAGAGAATCTAATGTGATTTACTCCACTTTAATTTCCTTTGCATAATAGGCCGCCACTTCATTTCCCTCGACCCGAAAGCTCGACAAAATTTCAGCACGGCCCAATAACACTACAAAATTCCACCGCACTAGTCGTTATGCCGAGCTGGCTTTAACGGCCCTCCGCGACCTCCCCCAAAAACTTCATTATTCGGACCTTTTTACTGCGAGTAGTAAAATAAATTGAAAATAATACTAAAACCCAAAAAACGTAAAAGGCGGTCTTTACAAGAGACTGAATGACAGCGAAGGTGCGCACTTTCCGATGGCCGCCATTGAAACGCCATAAACTAAACATCGGGCCTTTTATTTCGCATCGGGACATGTTTTAAGGGAGCGATAACACCTCCATTCAAAGCCGCAAATAATTTGTTAAAATTCAGTTTAGATCACCTCCGGATAAAATTTTTTGCTCGCTCTCGCCCGTTCGGCACAAGAGATAAATTCTTTTAGCGGAGAAAGGTTCAAAGAGAGCGTTTAAAAAAGAATTTATTTCGTTTTATCATGTTTTATTATGCTGTTTTTTATCAGACACTTTTCCATCTATTTCTTAGCTGTCACCCTGCGCATGTAAGTCGTTCCCGTTCTCTTTGATGTGTTATCGCGACACAAAATGCATGCACTTTTTTCAGAGGAGGAACGAAATATTATAAACCGTGCCTTTGACATGTGGTTTGTTGTACCACGTGATAAGCAACGAAGCTTTGTGTCGTCAATGTGTAATTTTATTGACCGACATAAACCAAACGGAAACAACTCCTGGTTTATGTACAAGTCTTGGAATTAGGTGCGGGAAAAATTTGAAGGTCACCGGGCTCGGATCCAAATTTCGGGGGAGACGAAACCGAACCGCCTGTCAGAAAATCCCGAAATTGAATTATCTTCCAATAAAAAGCAATAAATAAAGATACGAATCGGGAAATAAAAACAAACAAAATAAATGGTACTCTTATTCAAATCCGCTATACATTCGCATAAAATCGTTATAAAATAGAACGGCATCAAGATGTCACATAAAAAGCCCAAGAACAAACAAACATGTTTGCCATAATAATTTAAGCATGACAAACATTCCAAACAATCGGAACGGCATTTTTCGTATCTTTGCCGTTGGTGCACCATCCAAGTCAAAACACGGAAAGCCTTCTACTCCCGCCGAATCGCTGGGATGTACGCAAATAAATCAGAAGGAAGCTAGAACGACGCCAACGTTAAATGAAATGCGTGTCGTCGGCGGTCGCGTTCGAAGTACGCCTCGAAGATAAAACTAATCTCCTTTAGGATTTATATACTTATGTGTGAAGACGCCAGGGAAAATTATTTTGGAAAACGGACAGATTTAGATAAGAATCGATCATTCGGACGGATTCCCAGTTACGGACGACCCATTATGGACACGCAAAATGGAAATTTCTCAAAATAAGGCCGACAAAACGAATCACTCGAAACCATTCGAGAAAAATTACAAAATTTTCGAACGGGATGAAACGGAATTAACACATCATTCTGGCATCGAAACATTCCGCAAATACAGATTTTTGTGCTGCAGCCAACTAATCCGTCTATATTTTTAAATAAAATATAGAGCGCTGGAATTAATTTCCTGTTTTCACGTGCAAAAGCTAAGTGTGACAGTAACGAGATTTTCACATTTCAATTCGCACACAACGCTGCAATATCGATGCGAAAATTTCACAAATATTCCATAATATTTCTGGCTTCTGTTTTTATTCTTACCAATTTAAGTTATATAATACAAACTTTTATCAAAGACGTCCTTCTAGTGCGGCCACATTCATACACTCAAATACTGGAAAATACATATAACTATTACGAAAACACAAATTTTGAATAAAATAACGGGTGACTATTAAAATTTTCACTTAGGGTTGGCTATGGATCATGCTTTGTTTTCTGTTGCACCTTAGACACTGACAAGTTTGACATTTCAATAAATGTTTTTTCTCTTAATTTGGTTATGTTTCAATTGTACTGACTGACATTTGTCGTTGGTTCTTGCGTGTGTCTAAAGTAACAGAAAAAATAAAAACTCGTTCAAAGCCAACTCCAAGTGAAGATTTTAATAGTCACCCGTTATAAACATCTACGAGAGTGAGTACAATACATTCCTGGTTTTAGTACTTTTGCTCCCTTGAATGTTCGATGTCTGCATTACAGAGGTTTTACTGTGCTCGATTGTCGGGAGGAGACTAGAGAAAGTTATTACATCGCATAAAGATGTTTGTAAAGGCATTCAAACATTTCACATTTAACAACGCAAAACTATTGCTAAGTGGAGAACGAAAGGTGTATTTCGTGTTTATTACACTAACAAATACCTCAGTCATTTTATCTTGGTAGGTAATACAGGGTGTTTTTTAAATGCTAGTACAAAAAAAAGAGAAAAATAAATTAAATTTTGGTTAAAATTGTCAGTACGGTACTGAATTAAAGGTAATTAAAAATGTAATTGGAAGCAAAAAAAGTGGGACATCAACATCACTGTCTAGAGTTTTAATGTGAAATTACCATTATTTGTTTCTAACCCTACTTTGAATTGACTGACGTTGTCATTAAATATTCTAGGTTTTATTGAATGAGTGTGTACTCGTAAGTAAGCACGTAGTGAACAGTATTTATTTAATGCAAAGTCCCAATCAAAATCTACCTTTATCAAAAGAAGAGGGCATTTGGAAAAGGAACATAGGAGAATAAAATAAATGTTTAAACTGTCAGCTAGAATAGTGTCAAATTTCTGTTACAATAATCAAAGGCAAAATGACAATAAAGCTTGAACTACATCGAATTTTTCAAAACTGACAGAAGTTTGATGTCCCACTTTTTATGCTCCCAATAGTACTAACATTTAAAAAACACCCTGTATACCTACATTATACATGCTGTATCACAAACACGTAGGTATTTTAATTTTAAACCATGAACTCTCCGAACTGAATCATTTTTCGTTATAGAATTTTAGAGAAATACATATAATATTCTTCAGTAATTTGTCACCCCTTAAATTTAATCAGCTGACTCATTAGGCGTGTGTAGCTGCTACATCTGAGTTAGGCAAAACGGCTGGATACTGATAAAAAAAAAAAAATTTGTTGGTGTACATACTATATGACTAGGTAATATTTTTTACTAGCATAAGATCTGTCATCGTCGGAGAATTACCTTTTGAAAGCGGTTTATAGACAACTATACTACTGATACTACTCTAATACTGAATTGCCATCCTAGTGTGCTGGACAAGTCCGAAAGCTGTACGTTACCCTGATTGTGATGTACTCAAGGTGCATACATTCACATTAACTCTGCCACAACTTCGTAATCATGGCTCATTTAACCCCAAATGGTGCAAGATCATGGTTGAGCTCGTTTTCGTCGGAGAAGGATCAGTACTATATTACAGTACAGTATTATAGAAGACTTGCATTGGAGCACCATTCGACAGTATGGAGAATCTTTAAAATATGTACGGTTGGCTTCAAAAAAAACGGGAACTGTCAGAAAAAGTTCTGTCAGATTTTATTAAATTTTTATAGTTTGAAACTGCCTTTTACAATTTAGGTTAAAAAACTGCACTTATGTGTCAGAAATCAAACAGGCACAAATTGACATAAACTGACAAATTAAATTTCCAATTCACATTAGGTCAAATTTCATTTCCCGTTTTTTTTTAAGTCAACTGTACACGTGTGACCATTAGTGTACGCCGTTTCGGTTGATACTTGACACGCTCTGTGAGGGGGTGCCTACTATCTTTTTTTCGCGAAAGCATCTTTTCAAATTTTGTGCGTTAATTCTTCAACGCAAACGACAGTTATGCGCAATGACAGCGCCCATGACCTCGAACGGTTTGACGCTGCCAACCCACACTGTGAAATGCACTATTTGCTACTTTCAATTCCTCATACCAACTTGACAACACTTTGACAGCTGATTTAAAAAAAGACTAAAAACGCTGATCAAAAATCAAAAAACACATTTTTCATGACATTTCCTATTACTTATCACAGTGACAGCTAAGTCATTTGCACCACAATGGTTTTTTTTTTTTTGAACAGCGTTTACCTATAATTATGTTGTAACAATGTGCTGTATAATTCCAAGTGTTACAAGTATTTCGCTTTAAAGTAATTCTTGTTGAATTCAGATGGCGCTCGAGTGGTTTGAATATACCTAATTATTTTCCCGGCCAAAGTGGAATTCATTTTGAAATCATTTTTAATAACCATTGGCGCTAGTTCCCAATCAGTCTCGCATTAAAATACTTCTGCGGAATCTGTCCGTGCTGCGGGCGTTTATTTTTACAGTCTTTTTTCAGATGCTTTATCTGCCAATTAAAATTATTAAATCAACAACTTTTTAATTTATTTTAATGCGTTGTAGCAACAAATTATACGAGTTAACGGATTAAATTGGAGAGTTGCGTTTGGGAACGATCTCAATCGTAAATTATCTTCTCGAAGACAGATGCTTCCCGGTAGTTCTTCATTCGAATAGGTAGGGTGACAACAATCTATTAGTCCCGATCTTTAAATAAAACCTCCAACACAAGTTTGATGCGACTCGGTGATGTCAATACCTCATCAACGGCAGAACACACGAAAGAAAACAGTACGCATGGCCAACGCTTTTTAGCATAAAATCCGTTGTTTGATTGACACAACAATAGAGCAATTTATTTCTACACGCCCATTTTCATACCGTGCGAATGAAAAAAATGCAAACATTTTTAGTCCGTTCACCGAACTGCGATCAACAGAACCGTGTATTTATTCATCACGTGTGCGTGTGTATATTTGCGCAAAAAAACTCATTTATATTAAAAACCATCCGACGAGCACTACCCTGCGAGTTTATTTTACTTGTAAGTTAGTGCATCGTAAATAGTGGGTTTCACGTGTTATAGTAGTCATGTAACATTACATTATTTTAATTTGATTGCGTTTTTATTGCTGCTACTTTTATACGGCTGCCTCTGCAAAGGAGGATGAAAAAAATGTCTTATTAAAGCGGAATGACCGCGCTCGTCGGCCAACCACGGGTATGGTAAAATGATAGTAATAATGATAATGTATGTACGTAAATTAGACTATCTTGACGTTACGACCTGGTAAGAAAATGTTTATTTATTTGGTTCAATTTATGTTGGCGAACAGTCTTCAGACTCATCTCCGATCCGTGCTAAAAAGAGCGATCTAGTTGGATGTCCCACAAACGACTAGCTCTGTGGAATAATAATTACAGAACTAGCAATAAATAAAAGTAGCGTTTGTCGGGAAATGATTGCAAAACCATTCGGTGAAACAGACGCTTCGACCAAGCGTGACGATGGCAAAATTTAACGTACGGCCTGTACACATAAACCATTAATCATTCCGAATTATAATTACAAAATCTGTTTTCGGTTTTGTTTATTATTCTATTGTCTACGCCGTCGTAGCTGTAAAATAAGTGGACCATTGACATGTTCGGATAGCGAAAATTTCAATATCCACTCTATTTTGCATTTCAGATTTCGAATCCTAGCAGATCCACGAATCAGGTACATAATAGGATTCACATGTTTCGCAACGCGGCTTCTTGATAGCTATTTATAGACCGAAGATAAAATACTGGTTGAGTGACCGAAAAAAAGAAATGAAAAACAAAATCTATATGAAGGCACCCACACGCTCGTGTTCCAAATAATTATAGGTTAGCTGTTTGGCTGTAAGCCGGTAAATCAAGTACTCAGGCGCCTTATACGGCGCTGTATATAAAACGTGGCAGGCATTATGAATTATGCACACACATGTTGGCCAAAAAACTCTTGTTGATACGGTAGCTGTTAAACCTGTTCTTTTATGTGGGTCGGTTACTCGTCTTGCTTGTGCGATGATCGGTTGGCTATAAATAGCAGCAATTTGCTAATTTTGCCGCGATCACTTTTATATGCAGCTATCGCTGCTGAAGGAACAACATAACGGATGTTGGAGAAACGGGCAAAAAACAGTATCGGATTGCCCAACAAGATGATGCTAATTAACGCAGCGCCGTTGACTAATAAGACGAAATCAGTCTGGACAGCTCCATTCCAGTTTGCGAATTGATCTGTCTCAAAAACACAATTGTCGGTAGCATCTTTAATTAAACATTTCTTGAATTCATTCGAGCGGTGGCTTTAAAATGATCGATAACTTGTCAATTAATAAATAGTAGCGGGTCGATCAAGCCACTGTTGCTTCTGCTGGGACTCTTATCTCGAATCTTACTCACTTTATTATTCTAGATATTTTAATAAATAATTAAGTACAATGCCCTCGTTACGTTATAGGACACGCTGTACGTGAAACCAATTTTATGACGATTCAAAATGTTGCGACAAAAATATAAATTTCAGCCTGCCTAGCTTAATGGCACTCCAGTGTCTGTCAGATAAAAAATTTCAGTAGAATTTCCTTCGAAACCTTTGACATAAATTTAAATTGTATATAGAAAGGAAGTATTTTCATTTGACTGCTGCCTAAATAAAATATTAATAAATATGGTAGCAAATTATCTTCAACGCTTTTATGTTCAAATGGTAAATGTTAAAGATCAAAGTTAAATATCTAGTATGTAACGCTGATTACATTATCTTACAACTTTTTCCGGACAGAAGTACAAGATTATTTGAATTTTCATGAAGATAAAGTGAATCTATGTATAATTCAGTTGGTCATGTCAAAATTTTACAATTTTTCCGTAAGGATCTAAACTAATCGAAGCGTGGTTAGTACCTCTGACTTTAAGATTAAGCAGCAGTACATGTTATGCAAGCAGTAATAGTAATTTTGAGAGGATAATGTCATGTCAGTAGTACCACACCACGAATTCTACTCTATATGTTCTTTACAAGGCAATGATACAAAGGCTTTTGACTAAGTTGTTCTTGAATTATCCACTAGTGAATATTTGCTAGACGTTATCGGCTAAACTCTGCAACGATTATTGTAACGCTTCAACCCTGAATCACCTCCCGGCAACTCTCAAGTTTGAGAAGTAGAATTTAGCATAATCAAATATAAATACATAGAGCGTTTCTATCAAAGAACCTTAATTTCGGTGTAATATGTAGGTTGTGGCTACACTGCAAATTCAGACATTTTATAAAAAATTCAAGGAGTGCATTTTTCGCGTTATGGGTACATGACATGTGTGGGAGTATGTACTGGGTGATTCAAAATGATTGTTGATAAATATGGCAACTATGTACGAAAATGTATGTGGCAACTCTGTAGGCACGATAGAGTTAACATTTCTTTGACAGTTCATAGTCACGCAATTTTGAAAATTGTCAAGTTAATGTGCAATGGTATAAAAAAAATCAAATGCACGCATATGAAATGTCATACAAATGTCAACTCTACCCCATCCACACAGTTGCCACAAAATTTTCGTACATAGTTGCCATAT
Source organism: Tenebrio molitor (assembly GCF_963966145.1). Lineage (NCBI taxonomy): Eukaryota > Metazoa > Arthropoda > Insecta > Coleoptera > Tenebrionidae > Tenebrio > Tenebrio molitor. The sequence goes on from NC_091052.1 coordinate 2,618,028, forward strand.
TTATCCACAATCATTTTGAATCACCCAATACATATATTCTGTATAAATAAGTAAATTGTGTCTGCTTGCTTTCAGACATTATATAATTTGTGTCATATAAGCTAGTCAACACACAAAACAGTACAACACAAAAAATGTGCCAGTCATAGAAGCTTGACATGCAATAAGCAAATGAACTGGTTGTTTGTTAGGTAAATTTTGCTTTTTTTGAAAAAAAAATTATGATTTTTTGTTCTCGTTTTATTCTTTTTAATCTGTAGCACTACTGCACCTGCTTAAACAACTGCTATTGTCACCATCTTTCTACGCTAATATTTAAAGAATTATTTTGTTTTTAGATAATTTGTTTACTTGGGTATCTACGTATGTATTTTAACATTTCTGTCTGTTGATTTTTGTTATTTCTTTATGCACATATTTAAAGAAACACTTATTTATTTCCTGTTCCAAAGAACGTTTATTTTCTATTTTGATATACATATGTATGTATGTATTTACAAAGATATTTATTATTCTCTATTCAAAAGATGTGTGCATAATTGCCTACAATTATGACGGGATAACGCTGGAAAACCCTAACGCAGTCGTTATGCCGGCTTTTTGCAAAACTTTTTGTTGTTTGGATTGGCATTACACCTTACGACACATATAAATATTTAAACTAGAAAAAAGATATGATTGTGTTATAATTGTACCATTTATGGAATTACTATTTTCAAAGCTGAACCATTGTTGAAATAAATTTAAATCACAAATCTTCTAATTTATACGAGTGTTGAACCATAAAATTACATAATGTTATTTTTTGTCACATGCGTATAATTCCCAGACATCTATTTTTGATTGCCCAGTCTGCCAGATGTCAATTAATCTCGCGATAGATTCAGCGTTGATAAGAGAAAAGAGAACGCCAGTTACATGATCTCGTTTAATATTCCACTTTTGAATTGATGTCTGTCTGCAATAAATCTTAATCTTAACGACAAATGTATAAAATTAAACCCACCGAATGTTAGTAGAACGAAGATGATGACCATATTCTACAAGGAGGCAAGTAGTGCAGATTTCACTTCAAAGCCCATGGAAAAATTATTACATTACCGCTATTTCGTGAAATTTTTGCAAAAATAAAAAAATAAGGTCGTTTCAAAACATGTACAAAGGAAACATTTAACAACGTATGCTGGATAAAAATAAACCACGCAAGTATTCAAAAATGGTGTGAAAACAAACAGTCGTTCACAACATTGTTAAATTAGCACGAGAGTGCAATAACCTCCACAATGGGCTGTTTACGCAAAATGTGCGAATTTTATGGCTTCGTGTATAAAATAGCGGCGATATTTTGATTGCTGTAAAGTAGCAAGTTTAATAGGTATTCCATTTCCAAGACCAATGTGTTTTTGAAACGTGTCGGTAACACGGCCGAATACTTTTAAAATTTCACCAGTCCCATTATACGGTTTTATTTCACTGGATGTTATCGTGCGTGTGGTCATAACAACATTTAACATAATGTCACTATTTATTGCAATTAAAATTGAAGTGATCCGTTGCAATACAGCATGATTCACACTGACTTAAATTGAATAGGTTTCGTTTCAATAGACAAATCCAATTAAAAGTGGGCAAAGTGCAACGATTAAAAGGTGGGCTCTCGTAATAATTCAAAAACTTGCGCAGTATGTGAATTTTGTTGGGCAAAATTCCCTGTTAGATTTGCATAAAAATCAGGTGCGACTGGTTGTCAGCAGGAATATCTGCCGAATCCTTTGACCTCCTGTGTACGCACGTCTTTCACATGACATTTATTGTTCGGACGACGAAATCTTCAATTCGGCAGCCGTGAAAATGTATAAAGTCCAGTTCGTTGACTGGTTCGCGGGTGCGTGCAGTTGTGCATACCAAAATGGAACACGACCAGGAAGAACCGCACGCTTCGTGCTCTTTCCGTACGCAATTTCAAGTCGTGCTCACGTCCTCGCGACATATTCTCTGTTGGTGGTAATAGAGTCACTCACCCGGAGTTGTTGCAAATTATATTAGGCAACGAAACTCGACCGTGAAGACAACCAGATAAAAGGAGTCGGTCATGGTGGACAAAGGAACCAAGTGAAAAAGAACAATCGACTGTTGCACGTGGATGAACTCTGGCTGGGTTCCTCCTCATCTTGCCAACGCCATCCGTCATCTCATTTGCAAATTACAAAGCGGCGAACAAGGTCGCTTCCAAAGCTGAGCATTATCCAACTTCGCCAGATTTCATTACTGAAGATGGTCATCCTGCGTCCGGAAATACAAATTTTTTTTGAGTCATGAGAAACTACAAAGTCAAGCGGACAAATTGATCGCACTTAACAAAAGACAGTGATGGATCGAGGTTCATGCAAGACGTGAAGTGGGTGGTGCACGACGTAACCGAATACGTCTGAATGCTTTTTAATAATCGGCCCGAGCAATACGAGATGGTCTAATAAACTCATGTTTGCAGAAATAATTATTGTAAAATTTTGTTTCTTCCTCGATACATCCACTACACGTAAGCAGAAAATAAAAACAGAGAGCGAAAAATATAAATATAATCGAAGTATGTAATTATAATGGTATATTGCGTAGTAATGCGGAAAAGTGATCAATTTCTCACGAGTGTGAAGTGCAATCGCATTAGTAAAATTAAGACTTTTCGCAACTGTTACCACAATATCTTTTCTATGATCATGTAAATTATTGATAAACTAAAACACATAACCAAAAAATGACAGTACCATGAGAAAAATGCCATTTAGATAGTAAATAGTATCGGGTGTTTTTTTTTTTTAATCACTTCGTAGTAGGCGTTGAAGAGTCGATTGTGAACGCACCACTCGTGTAAAACGTAAGATTTATAAACAGCTGATCCGTGATCCATAACTTGTATAGTGCGTTCACAATCTTCAACGCCTACTATGAGGTGAAACTTAAAAAAACACCCGATATGTAACTTGCGATCAATTAAAAAAAAATCGAGTTAAGTGGATTGTGCTATTCTCATGTTTTGATTGGTTCAAACCACCATTTTCGCCTACTCTAATTTTTTTTTATTTGATCGCACGGTATAATCTTTTCTATCTTGAATTTATTTTTTAAAAAAATGAAATTTGTCCAAAGATTACTTTGGTATCATATCATTTGCGTCATTGTTTAAATAATCACACGGAGTAAGTAAGTACAAATCAACAATATTTTTTTTAAATGTTTACTTTTTATCATTAACCAATCAGACACCATCTCCAATTATGATGTATGCCTTCAGATAAGATTGACTTTACACTTTTAATAAAAGTGAATTGATCAATATCAATTATCTTTGAATAGAAAATTTAAATTTCATCCAAAAGACCTTCAATTCCGAATTTATTTAAGTCTTTTTGTTTTTGACATATGAAGCATTGAAAATTTGTTCGAAATTTTCAGTTCGTTACTGAGTACATAATTAAAAAAAAAAGAAAAAAGATACTGGAAATTTCCAGCATATTTTCAATGCTTGATATCTCAAAAACAGAAACTTTTCTTCTACCTATTGGGTGGTGTACGAATAAAAATTATTATTATTATTATTATTATAAAAAAAGTTTGTATTTAACTTCTATTGATCGTCACCAACGACCGATTTTTTTTGACATGCATGGTTTCGTATATGATTTGAATTGGTCAACTTTACCTTGCGTTGAAATTTATTGTGAAAGTCAAAAACATCAATAAAAAGAGTGACCCAACAACACCGAACGATTGAACACAAAAATTAACCTGACTTTCTTCCAGATATACGTTTATTAGGGCGCGTTGTGTCAGAATACGAATGGTGTTGTGCACGTTGGCAGCAAATTAATAATAAAAAGTCGCATCTCACGACGCTGTTCTCCTGGTGTTTGGTTCAAGAGATAGGAGAGCTGTTTACGCCATTATCACAGCTACTCGCTCCTTCCTGCAATCTTGATCGTTTCCGTTCCAGTTAACCATCACGAGTATTAATCTTGTAAGAGGTTTTTTTTTTATTTGCTCGACCAACAAATTAATCAACGAATTCATAATCTCCTCGTAGGGCGACAGTTTCATTAATTCGGCGATTTTTCCCTTAACAGATCTCGGGGAGGATGGTGGTGGGACCGGATACAGTGAGATATGGGTACGTTAGTGTGGTGGCTTATATAGCGGTTTGGCCTTGCGGGCTTTTAGCGACCCGGTAGGATCATATATCGCCTTCTTCGCAACCCCGCCCACGCACTATGTCATCGCTTTGCTCATCGTTTACATCGGATCCGGCGATGTGGTGAACCTACTTTACGCCTGCCAAATATATGGACCTGTATCCATACACGCCCAAGTCGACTCGTTTCTTTTTCGAAAAAATAAGAATCGCGACGCACCCCACGCAGATGGTCCTCATCAGGCATGCACGCATTTATTCCCGCTCCTGCCAGCTGCGAGGGGCGTCTTATCGACAATCAACCTAATTCGATTACGACCACTTCAATATACACAACGAACAATCGCAAAGAAACTGTTTGCAGAGAGTCGTCGGGCAGGAACCCCTCTCGAGTCTCACCACCTTTGCCAGTTTAAACATCTAAATAGCTAATTAAGAAATTTGAATAGGAGAAAACACGCCCCCGTTACAGCTCGTCGGCTCTGATGAAGCGCCGTTCGAAAATCTGCATTTAGTATGCAGGCTTGCAAATAAGCGCAACCGAGGGCAGAATAAACCGAACGTGAAATTCAAGGAAACACCACCACGAGCTACCGGATTTCTTTTAAGCTCGACGTCGAAATCTTGCGCCGTAAATTCTTACGTCGAACGTTTCATATTAAAGTGAAATAATAAATGACGTGAAGCACTTTAGCCCGATCTCAAGCAAAATCCCACTAGATCACTTTCCAGAATAAACAGTAATTGCGGGAGGAAGTCGGATAGGAAATGTTGAAATACAATTTTGCTATTGTCGGCGCTTGTTTCCTACGTATCCTTTTATTTAGAACTAGTTGAAAAGTTTTATTTAAGAACCTTGTATTTTCCTCGACTCAGCAAAGACAATTATAGTTTACTGCTAAAAGGATATCGTTCTATAAACTCTTTTTAGATACGTTCACTCTGAAAATTGCTTTTGTCTCGTTTATTTTCTTCCTCTTCTCTTTCCCGATACCATACCTGTAACTACAATTTCATCATTCATTAAGTATCCTCTTTCAATCTCGTTGACAGCGGATTCGGTTTCGACGAAGATTGCGAAATGTTCGAATGCCTTATATGATGGACGTCGTCTGTCGTATGATTCAGCCAAAAACGATAAAAACCACTTTCTACAAGTTTTTCATACACCCACGTTGTGTCGAAACAAAAGAAATATTTCGCTCCAGCGACATGCCTTTATTGTTTCAATAATAACGGTCTCCAGTAACTGTTAAATAGTGTTTACATAAATGCTAAGGTCCGAAGAATTACTGAACCATTTACGCCAGCCTGTCAATTATTCATCGAGTCACACACATTGCCAGCCTTGGACGGGAATTGATTTTGAACAATATCATATCCGGCAGATAGACTTTTATCAAATAAAACAAAGGAGTGTTACAACGATTGTAATTTTATGTAAACAAGAGGGCATTTACATTCGGAAGAAACTAGATATTTAATTTACATTTTGAATGCATATTAAAATTTCCCAAAGGATAAAAGAAAACCCGATCATACTAATGAATGCAGTAGAATTTAATTGCTTATTTACATTTCGTGGTTTAGATTTGATCGTTGTTAGCATAAAAGTGATATAAAAAAATGTAGTTACAATGGGCTATCTCATTATAAATATACATTATCCTTTCATCAGTAGAATAGCACCGTAATTTTTAAATAATCGTCTAATTAGATAACGAGATATTCAAATAAAATATTCCGGTAGAAGAAAAAGCGGACAAAACCTCGACCACGGTACGGTACCATCGAGAGGGAAAAGGACGAAACTCTTGAACTGTGACAGTGCAAACTCGACACGGCACGTGTACCAGTGAATCAGACCATAAAATAATTTCGGATCAACGAAATAAAACACCCACGAACAAAAGAAGAAATCTGGGAAACTCGCCCATTGTTGGCAACAGAAGAGAATTGCCGAAATCAAGATCAGAACGCGCACCGCACCGTACTCCTGCTGTCGGTACCTTTTGGAAGAGTAAAGTAGGAATGTTTGCCGCACATCCGATTTAAATATCGATTATCCTGCGAAAATGCGATCGGAATACCGTGGATGGTATAAAAGAGATAAAAATGATAGAAATAACGGAGTTTCTCCATGGTTTCTAATATGCGCTACAGCTTTTCGATTTGATATCTGCCAAGATCCAGTCGGTGTAAAATGACTTTATGTAAAACGATCAAACTTTTACCGAATCGTCGAATAGCAGAGCGGCCATATTCATTCGCTGCAAAATCTCTCAATAAAAAAAGCCTCGTATTCAACGTGAGTCGACTAGAATACATGCCCAGAACCTTAACGTCGGAGGGGAAATATCAATTTTCTAACCAGCAGATAAAAACCCATTACGGAATGGAACGATGCGTTGTGTTTTAGTACGGTTCTGGTACATTACTCTCGAAAAACGTGGCGAACTGAATACATCAATCATGTAAAAAAGCGAGTCTTTGCTTGGAGGCAACGGCTATCTCTTATCGGAGGATCACGCGATCCTCCACCAGAGAGTAACGGACAGGTAGAAGTAATAACGGACGGTGCAGTTTGCGATATTAACTGGATAGACGTGGAGCGTCGGCATAAAGCATGCCTGCCGTTAGCTGTCACTCCTATTAATAAAGCTATGCAGCCCCATTGTTTCATTAAAGCTCACGGATAATGAACAATGAATCACGGAGTGGAGATATCGCTGCTTCTAACTTATATCGAATAATTTGTATTGTGGATATGCGGGGCGTCGCCGAAATTACTCTTGTGATGTGTTTCTCTAGCTAAGTTCAATACACTTGATGATGGTTATGTAATTGTGTCTGGTGCATGAACAATGGGAAAATCGCTTCCAATTTGAACAGTTTTGGATGGCATCGAAGGCGAGTTCCCGCTGGCACCATTGCGAAATTATCATCGCTCACGGTTTGTTTCTCCAAGTGCGGCGGAATCTTCCGTTGCACAACTGACACTTCCCGGTTCGAGACCACAATAAAAATTTTCGTAATAAATTCGGCGATGCATCATACCACACATTGAAATGAAATGAAAACGTGTGCTTCGGCTATAAATTTCATTTACAAACGGTACTGTCCGTAAACCAAACTGCAAAACCAGTTACACATAAAATATGAGCGGCGGTTGTAACGTGCATGCACACAGTAGTCCGTTATGAGTTTGTGGGAGAGACCGTCTTGTCCTGATTTAAATATAATACAATCGACGTACCGACAAACAATACGCGATACGGTCATAATGGATCGTGCGGGAAATTTCACCTTTCAAATATATTGAAATTGCGACGTGATTTATTATTATGATTAAAAGTCGACGATAGTGAAGCGCGCGTTACGCGTCTCGAGCTTTGCAGGACTCGGAGATCGCTTTTGTTGTAAGTTTGTAATACTGTTAGGAAAGGGAAACAACTGTTGAACCGAAAATAATGAATTATGCATGTTGAAACATGAAAACGATTCGATTTTTATGGACGGGTGTGTTACATATTTCACCACATTAACATAATGAAACACGTTTCATAATTTACTTTGAAAAACACCAGATGATCCGGCCCACATCTCATCAAGGGGGATCTCGATGTTAGATTGGTTTCCACATTCACCTAATCGAAGGCCCGCATCCCCGAACTTGTAGATTTGATCCTGATCCTGTTTTTAAAAATTAAATTCTCCTCGCGGGGCGCCGCACAGTAATTACAAGCTTCATCGCCCCCGGGGGTGCCAACATTTTCCAAAATTACCGTCAGCATAAATTATTCATTGAAATTGAAGAAAACGTTAATTAACTATCTGTTTTCGGTGAAAATAAACAACTGGCGAAAAATGGTGGATGCGCCGGGACAGGTGATCGAATTGTGAATCGAATTAATCTGCCCTTGATTTGGTTTGTTACTTCAGTCGTAAAGAGAGCTGGTGGGCACCGAAACGAAAATAAAAATAAAGGAAAAGTTCCAGCAGCGATTTCTTTTTCTTTTCGTTTATATTTATGCGCCGCCGGAGTAATTGTTGCAATAAGAGAAACAGGAAAGTGAAACCTACGCGTCCCTAGAAAGTTGTATGTAAAATATACAGTTCGTGCCAAGCGTTTTTACAACTTATTGCCAACACGTTCCAGTAGTAAGACACAGAAATGCCCGGTTGTAGCCCGGCTTTACGAAGAAAGTTTATACGTATGTATTTTTTATCTCAAGTGCGCATCCCCGATTCTGACGTTCTATTCTCGGAGCTGTTAAAATATTCGAAGCCAATTAAGTTTGGCACATACGCGACGTCGCAGATGAGCTTTTTACGTGGCGATTAAATGAATTATGTTTCGTTGGAAAGAAGCTGGTGGCGGTGCGCTGAAGCGTCAAAGCTGCTGTGTCTGTGGAGTAATCCGGCAATTAGAATGCAGTTTTGCTTTACAGCCGGCAGTTATGACGGTGTAATTCGACCACTTTCATCACCGCACCAGTTCGTCTATCTAGTCCCGCACTTTAATGTGAGAGACACCCCCTTTTATCTGGTGTTATCCTAAACCCGCATAAAAAGGACCTTCGCAGGATCACTATGACACGACATGTTCCACGGGCAAGTTAATTAAATTGAACATAATTTTGTCCTAAAATAGGACGAACCGTTAGACTCCAAAGCAGTTTAGCTTTGAATTACGGGATAAAACCGCTTATTAGACCCCCACGTTGTACGTATTCGACTCCACCTGGGGCTATTTATTGTGGCCAGCTAGACCTAAACTGCCGGATTATGAAACTCACGAATTTCAAACACACCACAACCAACTTACACAACGCTGCACAATCCATATCTGATGAATTATTAACGGCTAAATCAATCGTTACAACTACGTGGTGGTTAATGAATAATTCCTCAAAGTTTTAGGGTAATTAACCGTTTGAAAAGCTCATCAAAAATTTAAGACTCCGTTTTTAAAAAGCCGAACGTAAAAGGAGCACGGAAAAAAGACTGTATGTTACAAAAGAGACGTATCACAACTTCTTACATAATTGAGAATATCTGAAAATGACCTCCAAAATAATATTACGAGCACGAGAGCAACCGTGAGAACACTGCAGTGAAAGGGGGAAAACATCAAACCGACACTTATTTTATAAATTTTTTACTACTTTTATTTTGTATTCAGCTCCCCATGTTCGGTATATTACTCCTCTGGACTCTATTTTAATTAGAACTTCTCCACCAGATGAAAACTTTGTTTCAACTTTACCAGGGAAGATTTGATAATGTTGGAACTCTCTGCAACGCACTTATTAAATAAATCTGCTTAACCCAGAAAACTGCCCTCTCGCCGGCGCAAAATATTTTTGTGTGCAACCGTACGCGAAATGAGCACTTCGCGTGCGTACAACAGGCCGCGAAATTGAATTTCGCAGCCGTTGCCTTGACGACGGCCGTAAAAGTAAAACTCATTTTTATATTTATTTATTATCACAATTACAACATATCTATCTGCATATTTCCGGTGTAATCTTACAAAATCTGGATTGGTTACAGTTAAAGTTTGATTTTGTGTCAGGGACGGCCACTAATTTCCGCCAATTTCAAATGAGACAGCCGCATGCGGAGTCGATAAGAAAGATCCCCATTATCGATCTATCATCTATATCAAACATACACATGTGAATCAGGTTAATTTTGGTTAATTTTTCACCGATCAAAAAGAGAAATATCTCGTAACATTTCCTGAATGTCATCAACAGACATTTTGGTTTATTTGTGTCTTTGCACGGCTCCTGATATTTCCACGATTAAAATAACCTAAAAAGGAGCAGATGATACAACCTAGCATAACAGAACTTAACATTTACCTTACACAATAAATAAATGGCGACATGTAGGCCGACTTTATTTTTATTGACAGTGAAGGAAATTTTACTTGTTCATTTTATAATTACAAATTTTCGGGTTGCACACAAAATGTTGTGTACACCTTGGCTACTAAATCCTTTGACGATTTCGCGATTGTCTTGCCTCGGCCGCAAAGCGGCCTTGGCGACAATTTTTCTCTCGGTTCGTCAAAGTACGATTTCGCATCCTTAATATACAAATAACTATTGAAATTGCGATTTGCAAGCCACACTAAATGAAATACGTACATCCAGACAAAAGATGATTGGCAAATCAGTAAACCATCAGCATAATAATTAACGATGGACTAACTTTGTTATTATAATGTCGGGTTGAACGACCTAACAATAGCCACTACCAATTACCAACTTTCACAAGCATTCGAATGATTGAAATGTAATTTCGCGCCAATTTGATTTACGGCAACCTATCCATGTGATAAATACAAAGTCGTTTGTGTTGCACGAGTGTTTACTTTAAATTATAATATTGTCGAGTGGCAGGGAAGAATGCCATTTTAATTCGTTACTCTTGACACATATTCCTAACAAAGCGAAGACGCAAACGATTTCTACAATAACAAGTTGATTTGCAAGACGGACGTGTCTAACTTTCGAATAAAACATTTTCCGAAAAAAAAAAATGGTATGTATGTCGAAAACTTAAACATCTCGGTTTCTCCTGACACCTGCGAGAGAACACGTCGTCAACAAGTGCGGATGCGAATTTGTTTAAAAGTAATTTTCTTTGTTCTTCCATTCCGAAATTAACTCGGCTCGGAAGACGCGGATCGCTCCAAGAATAGCTCTGCAACGGTTATTTGAGTTTAGATGGATACAGCTTGTATTGCACTAGTGTATGGGTATTATCCTGGCCCGGTCGCTCTGGAAAAGTACTACAACTGGTGCTTTACTATAAGCGGTGACTTTTGTATCGAGTTTTATGGCCTCATTATACGCGAATGTCGGTGCAGTGTACAGTTTCCATCTGGGTCATAAATCAGCTATTGAGTTATCGGCACGGCAGGACTTTGGCATCGAATTTGGCATGAAGTATTGTCTTACTGCGGCCACATCCGGCCGAACCGGGGACATTATCCGCCCCCCTCGCGTTGCAGTGTTTTCATTCCGTGTTCACCTCCCTCGATTAGGTGAACGTTCGCAACATATTCTCCGTTACAATGACTCTCTGCCGGTCCATAAAGAACCGGCAATGGCTTATCTTCATCCCATGTTTGGCCACATTTCATTCCGTCAATGGAGGCAAAGTTTTGTGTGCGCGCGCGCGCACACATGTGTGTACGCCACCCTTTCACAATTATTCGGCGCCTTTAAAAACCCCATAAAACGATACGACACTAAAGCAGACAATAATTCCCTAAACAGTCGCCAGTTTTATTCCTATAGCTCCACCGATAAATGGCCATTTCACAGATTGGGGACTTTAAACAACCCCTTACATAAAGTTGATTCGCATAAAAATTGATACATGGAAGCTTTCGGATTAGTTCTTGTTTGTTTTTCTCGGCCGAAGTCGGCCGATCCGAGTTGCAGTTTATGTCATATCGACAACACCGAAAAACAACTCGCAACGTCGACGACTAAACCGGACAATAAATATTTCAACGATTTAAGTTCTTTCGACAATTTCTTTCCTTTATTTTGTTTTCCTGCGGAATATTTCGCATGAATTATTGATAAGATTACAGCGAACAAAACAGTCGGCTTACAAGAACGCCTCTCATTTAGGTCGGACCGGCAACTAAATATTGCAAACTACGACAAAACTAAAACCATAACGTGGAAATATTTGATCGATACGGTATTCAGATGGAAATCCACTATAGCTGTCCTCGAAAAATTGAAAATATAACCGGGCAATAAAAGAAACGCTTTGTTAGTATTCAGTGTTGACAACGCGAGGGTCATTTTTTGGGTCCACCCATATCTGGCATGTTCGGATGGGATTACAGAACAAAAAGTGATAAGTTCCCATAAATATTAGGTGGGAAACGGGTCCCTTTCAGGCCAACACCTATCGTGATCCGCAAGTAATATAAAAAGCTGGTTCTTAGACCTGAACACAAAAAGAAAAATGAGGAAGATGAAGGGGAATCGTTAGTCAAGTTCTGACAAGCTCGGCTGAACGAGCACCAACGAAATCGCACTAAATCTGACTGGACAAGTACGACGCACACCAAAAATTATAATAATTACTTTGAGGTTCCAAATCGAAAAACTCGACAAATTTCAATCGAGCCGTTCACATTCTGGGTCTTGGCGCAATTTCCTAAAAGTGATAGGTAAACAGCACCGTTATTTACCTTCCAAATAAAAAATGCATCAATCGATCGCGGTCGTGGCGCGGTATTTATAAATTTCACTTTAACTCGACGCCCGGCTTTGCGGAATTTTACACAAATTTACTTTTTACGCAGGCTCTAAGCCGAAGTTTGAACATTTTTAATAATCTCCCGAAGTTCCGTCGAAGGATAATACATTGAAGCCGCAGATAACTGCTGCATCACCAGTCTTCCGTAACTAAATAACCAAGTATACAGATCCAGAGAGGTTAAAAGTTTGGGAACCCTTTTCCAAACTACATTAAACTGTAATTGGAAACGCGCCAAAACAATAACGCCAGTGGCTTCGGCCGGAATCACCAGAAATAAAGGAAACCTAAACCACGGCTTGTACGCCGAATATACGCTCATATTTCCAAGCAAACGACAAGATATTACATTTTTTATGAGCAGTTAATACAATTGCATTAAATTTCATGTCGTTTGGTTTACTTTACACCGAACTTTACTCCTTGCGACCGTATTCTTCGACCGAACGCCGCTCTCCCATATTGATTTGTTTATGGAAAGACGAATTTACCTCGTGTCAAACGACCCAAAATAAAAATTCACCTCGCTGAACCAGGATCGCGAGAAGTTTGACACGGCCGAAGACGACCCAAAAAGTCCCCTGCACTACAATCCATCCAGTGTTCAATTGAAAAGTTCATCAATGACGAAAGTTAGGTTATGTGAGTGCCAGGTTGTCAAAAAGGTTTATAAATTAGAGCAGGACATGTCTCTGGCTACATTGAATACAAAACTTCTTAATTTGACGAAAGTCGCAGCGATGTCCAATCTGTAAAATTTTAGGTTAGATGTGTTTTTTATGTTGACAGCATTAAATGCACACCAATACATCATTGCCTACGTTGTCGACAAGCCCAATTGCAAAGATGTCATTTTTGCACTGCTGTGACACGGTACACTCGCAAAACGCAACATGATGAACTTTTCATTTGAACTCCCGTTACATGAACCAGTCTAATTTTTCAAGTTTATTTTTTCCTTGCTAGTCTGATCCACTCTCGTAAAATAAATTCAACACGCTGTAACATTGTTTTCGTAACATGTAATATGTTAAAACCTCAATAAAACGGATGCTCAAGAGAGAAAAAGTACCATCATTAAGATAGAAGACCTCGTTATCATAGTATTAAACGTTCCATTAGTATTAAAAGTATTTAAATCTTTGAGATATGTTATGAAAGCAAAAGGTTATGACCTGAGATGCACGTCACACCTTCGAAAATCGAAGAAGAAATATTCGTGATGGTGTAACTAATGGCTAATTCCACATTATTAATATCTCAATACAGACTAAGCATCCTTCGGGAGTGGAAAAAGTTGAAATTTAAAATTATTAATGCATGCGCAACTCAGTAGTAAAAATTAAATTTTCTCAACTGCTTTAGCAAAGCAAGTGAACTGAATGCTGCTGCATGCTGCATAGAAAAATTGCAAGAAAGCACTCACATTTATAAATTATGCTCTAATAAAATTTCCCAAAGCTTCACTAGAAGTTGTACGGGAAGATTTATCAAAGCTCCGAACTAATAAAACTGTCGTTCCATTTTGGTAAATAATAATTTATTTCGTTGGCGGATTTTTTGACATATTCAATCATTTTTTTATGGCAGCGCTTCAAGTTTTCCCATAAAGTGCATGAGGCCGAGTTGGGGGAAACGATTGTTTTCCGAATGATGGAAAAAAGAATTCTGCCTGATGCAATTATTAGAGGAGAGGTTTACGGACGGCGATCGAGTCTTGAAGGGTCGAGGGTGATCGCTTTCGCGTATTTGAGACCAAATGAGGGGCAAAAAAAAAGGGGTTAAAACATTCGGAAGCCCTCGGTATGCAGACAATCATAAATAAATTCGAGTTTGCGGCAAGTCGGGCATCTCCGATTACTAGACTTTCCGATTGAGAGAACTCCGGATCGGCCAGATTTAATTAAAATGCTAATTTTATTAGTCCGCTAAAGAGGCTACTTGAATATTTTACAGCGGCATTTTACGATATTTATCTGGCACTGGTTCAGCTCGGAGAAGCGGTCATCCAGAATCGGAAAATCGCGTGCACACCCCAAACGCTCAAAACATTAGCCAATTTTGCCGGTTTTACGGCACTTCCCGTAATTACCGTGCAATTATTATGTACCTAGAACGGGCATAATGGAAATGGGTACGCTCGAAAACGTAAAACTGTAACAAACAGGAAAATAATCAGCTCTGCTCTTAGCTTTATTGACGATAAATTTTATATTCCGCTAATAAACGCGAATACGACATAAACAACCATGCAAATCAAGACATAACGTTTAATTTAAATTTATTGACAGTTTATCTTGCTTCGCCCCCGACGGTAATTTCAGGCGGAACGTGAGCCCCAGAACAACGCCCGACCACTTTATGGGGCACTTCGGGCCTCTTACCTGCAATAACCTTACACCAATTACTTATCATAATTGCGGACCATCGACTTTTATATCTCGATTTAATGAATGGCGCCCGCCCCTCGCGGAAGACGCGGACCGAAGACAAAATACGGAAATCGCCATATTAATTCGAAAAC
The DNA here is from genome assembly GCF_963966145.1 of Tenebrio molitor. NCBI lineage: Eukaryota > Metazoa > Arthropoda > Insecta > Coleoptera > Tenebrionidae > Tenebrio > Tenebrio molitor. Next base: position 2,633,039 of record NC_091052.1, read on the forward strand.
ATTTTTATTGAGGGGGGGATTGAACCAGATGTCGAGGGAATTTTTCAACTGGCAATACGGCGGTAAATCGGCAACGTGATTAGGTCAGTTCTGTTTCGAATCGACCGCCGACGCCGCCACCAACAAAACAACGGCAGCAGCTTTACGACTCTAAATATTTGCACACCCGACAGTAATGGACGAAAACGCCATAAACTCCGAATAAATCCAACACAGGCGCTTTGCAATTCCAACGATAACGTTAATGATGTCATTCAAATTGAACAGCGATCTGCATAGAGCGAGGACGATGCAGCAAATCGAATCTCCCTGTCTGGCGGAGCGGAAGAAGTGGCCCGTTTCGGTTCCACTAAAACAACGATATTTTCGATAATAGACGCGATTTTCCTGTTTATGCCCCAATGAAACGCTTCCGGAGGACGTAACTGGCGGAGGCTCGCGAAATGCCACTCTTTAAAACGCATTTTCCAAATTCGTCGTTGAAAAGCCACGATACTCACGCGCAAATGGAAAACAGACGGACGGGCTCACCTGCAACAAAGAAAAAATTATCAGAAGACGTGGAAGGAATTAATGCGAGTGGATTTTTTTTCAAGCCAAGGAAGTACCGGTGTCAGTCGTGTTCTACACCACTAAGTCGCAGCCGTCACAGAATGGCCATTGTCATATTTCGCAATTAAGTCCGCAGCGAACGAACAGAAAACGGATGTAGATGTCGCCGTGTTAGACCTTCAACTATCCATTACCCTGATTAAAGACATCGGAGTCTACGTAATAAAAGACTTTTTACACTTGACAGAATGTTGTAAGGTACCATAGTCGTTTGAGCTACATCAATCTTTATGTAGAAAAATGCAGGGAATCTCGTGCAAGCATTCTCGAGACATGTTTTTCTGAAGCGCAATCATGCTTGCCAACAAAGTGATTCGCTGAGACGAGACGGCCAAGATTTTTCTCGCGAAAATTCGGAAAAGTTCGCCGTTAATTAGCCGAACAGGGAAACAACCAGGACCTCTTCAAACTTCGTCATATATTATGCAGCGAGCTGTACATAACTGTTTCCAAAATTTAACATCTGTCTTTGGCTCACTAACTTCGCGGTTTGTTCACCAAAAACACTTCTAAACTTTGCTCATTTACATCGAGAATTTATTCAAATATTAAAATGTTACGACTTTCTAGAACGATGAAGAGGAATTAGTTTTTATTGTCAAAATTCTACTCTTTACAGCAATAATCGACAAAAATGAGGAGCAGCAATAAAAGACTGCTTTAGAATGGGTCAAATTTACATGGACTTGAGGAAAACGGGCCAAATATGTTAGTGTTTATCATTCTTGCAATCACCTCGAAGATTGTTATCGACTTGGCGTTCGTTCTTGTCTGTTTATCTATTCCGTCGAAAGGTGCGTTTATAATTCTGACAATAAATGTCCCCTGGTTTCCGGACCTGTCACACAATTATCAACTGCTTATTAATGTTTAATGTATGAATCCATGGAACAGTCAAATCCGCTATTCTGGCGCCGTCATCAGAAAATAAACACAAGACACTTACAAATGTGCCGCAAGGAAGTCCATTAGGTCCATCCTTATTGTCAATCCCGTCACACAACTGTGTTAACAACTCGTCGTCGTCCTTTCTTGACCTCTAAATCATTTCGACCAAGTAAAAAAAGATGTCCATAAAAAAAACGTAGCCCGTGGCATAGCAACAGAACTTTTTCTTTTAACCGTTCTTCACTTGTTGACTTTGACGAATCACGCATTCTTGAGGTGGCGAACGTGGCGCCAGGTGAAACGTGTGAAATTCGCATCAACATTAATCTGATGTCCCAAATGAGTCCCAATGTGCAAACAATAATGGAATGATTTCCGGGGAAGTGCTTACTAAGATAATGGAAAATGAAAGTGTTACACTACGTTGCTGTGGTGTAGGTAAACAGCCATTGATGATATAAACAAAATTGACCTTCAACGGAAATAACAGTAAACAACTTTTGCAAATGTAGATTCTAAAAGTTTATTACATCACGCTACTGAAATAGAAAAAGATGAAAAGCAAGTACATGTTTATAAATATAATATGTGTAATAATACATCAAAGAAACTGGTTGAGTAAAAAATGCTTCGGCGAAAACAACGGTAACACATTCAACGTCTAAAAACGAGGGAATATATTGAAGCCGTAAGACAATTGTTTGAACAAAGGAGTTGTAAACTAAACACACCACCTAATACTGTCTTACCTCGGAGACCCTAAACAAATTGTAGAAGATAAACAATCGAAGAGGTAGGACCTAGATTGTGAATTTTGTGTTTCATGCGTCGATTGGATTTTCTGAGTTATAAATCATGCTTAAATTAAGTTGAAATTTGAATACCTTATGTTCGTCGAGAAAATTTAATGAAAATCTCCGGTGAGCAAAATGAGGAGTGGTTCAAAGATGACAAAATCGCGTTTATTTGCTCGAGTGCAATAATGAAAAGCGGAAAGCGAGCGTCAATTCGTCGATTGGGTTTGAAATTTATTCTCCATGGGGCAGCAACTTTTGCAGCCGTATTAATCAATAAGAGAGATGTAACAAGGACAATAAAACGTAAAATATAATCTTCTGAAATCCCTTCACGGTTGATTTCCATTAGAAGAAACCAACAGATTTAATGCAGCGGAATTGCAGGCAGAATAAATCAGATTTTAAATTAGAGAATCCGAATTCCTCTAATCCTGTCGCCTTTTGTAGCAGCATCGGCTGGCTTTGTCAAAGTGTGGGGAGATGTAAGAACTTTTAGTCAGCCGAGTTAAATTTCGGAACGTCGTTAGTAAAAGCCCTGCGAAAAAAAAACGTTAAATTGCGAAGGAAAGTAGTCAGAAGTGAAAGAAAAAGCCCTAAACACTTCGGAACAGCAACTAACGCTCTTGCTTTTAGCATGAACAATTCCGTTTGAGATCCAAATTGTAAGCCGACCGGCGTCAAGTTGGAATTTCTGTACAGCTGAAACTCCATCATCGACAATGACATAATTGTGATAACTGCGAAAAACTAGGCGGAACGTTTCCCAGGACTATTGTTGCAGAGCAGGGAAGAAGTTTAAAATCATTTCACGCAACCGTATTCACCTATTAATAATGAATGGATGCGATTCGCTTTGGAAGTTCTGAAACCGTTCGCCATCCTTGCTCGATTGATTTTAGGACGGGGTCGGAGGAGTGAATTTTGATTTTGTGGTGGAAAACGAGTCGCCAATGGCATGTGCATATCGGCCATAAACGGTGGAGCATTTTTTGCAATCTGTGCGGCTCACTGACGAAATCCGAGACCCGCTGGATCCAATAATCAATACAGCCCGCGATTCTTTGTCCAGCTCGCCCCAGAGAAGTGCATTTTATTCCATAATAAGCTGCAACACATTCGCGCAAATTGCAGTAATAACAGAGATGCAAAGCGAGATTACCGTTGTCCCAATCTATTGCGCTGCACCGAGAATTTCAATTGATAGCGACGCCGGTTGCATACATTAACCACGTGGGGACGTCGGAGATGCCGTTATTTAATATCAATGCAGTTAATTCAACTAAAATCAAAACAAGCCAACCATTCATTACGATCTCAATGGAAACATGATGAGCATTATGTCCCTTCTTTTGAATCGCCATCAAATCCAGACCAGAAATGCCACTTTGAAACACTGCCACCACGTTACATATTACGATTTTGCAAAACAAGCCTTAACTCGATTCAATTTCTTTCAATTTGGTCGAATTTATCTAGGCTCTGTATAAAAAGCTGACTCTGATGATGAAAAACATTCGATTATGACATAAAGCCAATAAGAGCTTATTTGGTATAAAAGATATTTTCTGCGAAAACAATCTTGAAAGAAAAAACTGAATTGTCCGCGTGTATCGAGGCCTGTATTTTCTATATATAGAAAGCATTTCGGCTTCTCTTTTAATTCAATTTGTCGACCAAGAAAGAGAAAATTACTTTAAAAATAACTTAAATTTAACGCTCACACCTGGAAGTAAAACTTCGATCCCAATGAGGGAAAGAAAAACACTCGCAACACTAAACTAATTTGAAAATGGAAAAACTTTCATCACTTATCTCTTAAAGCGGCGGTTCACACTGAGCAAACACGCCAAAGAAAACTACTAACTCTGCAACAAATCGATTCTGCTTACGTTTGCACTCTTCCGACTGCCATATGCAAAGGTGCAAGGCGGTAATTTCCGATTTAGTGCCTCTTCGATGCTCATAACTCCCTCTTATTCATGAATTCTTAATAGAGCACCGCATTAAATCTAATGTATGAACACACAAAAACCCATTAAGAGCGTGCGTGAAAAAACTGAAATAACCACGTTGAACTCTGTTCTTCGGATAAAGACAAATTATCCCACCAGCTTGCTATAAATTAATTCCTCCCTTAAAAGATCCACGCTAAATTGATCGAATAATGACTGCAATACTCTTTATTATTTTATGATTACTCTATTGAAGAGTAAACACGGCAGCAAAAATAAATTCGTTTAAATCACTCACCCCTCGCAATGGGGGCGCCTATAGGTCTCACTTTTCGATAACAATCTAAAAAACGTGCTTTGAGCACGTGCTTTCATAAAATATTTCAAACGAACGCTCCCATCAGTTAAAATACATTTCATTAGATACCATCTGCAAATTCTATTTTAAATAAAAGTAGGTAATTCGCATTCTGTCCCTTTTAAAAAAATATCACACAAACTTATTATTCAGGCGATATTAAAGAATATTGAGCTGATCAATAAACAATTTTCCAAACCTGACTGAATAAATAATAATGGTAAGGTTCAGCCCTGAAAAATAAAATGATAAATAATGAAATGAAAAATTGATTCATGTCAAAAATTCATTTGCTATAGTTTGCATCAGGGTCCGTGACATTTTCATCTAGTCTGATGTAAATTTATTGTATCGACACTGCACGAGAAGGTAATTTTCAAGAAAATTGCACAAGTGTCAAAAACCTTTTGTTACTATCTAGGTATACAGGGGTGGATGACAAAATGTATTACTTTATTACAGATCCGATCGCAACGATCCATCTGTAAATCGAAATGGGTTAATAAAATACTACATTTTGATCGAATTAGAACAGTTTTAAAGTTTACTAGACGTGATTTTTTTAATTTTTAAATGTACGTGTTTTTCTCTGATCTGAAAAAGTCAGTCTGTATCCATAGTTGCCAGTGGGTAAGGTTTCTCTTTCGTTCACTTCACTTTCGCTCATTGTCTTTCACTCACAGGTGGATGACATATCAAAGTTAATTTGCCAACTAAATTACTCAAATCAAAATGGCTCTGACAATTTAGTTTACATAGAAATGTTGCGCTGGCAGTGACTTAAATCTTATAAACTGAGCCTGCTTTTCCAATTAATTGCGAAATCATCATTCAAATTTCAAACGATTTCTTCTGAAATATCATTGACTTATCTATCTATCTATCTACTTATTATATCTACATCACCTAACTCAAAATAAAAAACTCTTTCAGATATGACAAAGGTAAATATAAGCGTACGTTTAAAAATAAAAAATTAATAATATAGATAATATATATTTGAAGTGTAGCGAATATTCGTCAAAATAAATGTGAAGTACCACGTTAATCAGTAGATATTTATTTTACTGCGTAGTTTACCCAATTCTACATGAATTGCTGCCTCATTAAAACATATACTCCTATCTTGATACGTGTGATACGTAGTACAGATAAGATATGTTGCAATTTTTTAAAATCGAGGTGATAAGTAGGAAAAAAATATATGTGTCATGTGTTTAAATGTATATTTATTTGATTTTCCGTGTAATTCCCCTGTTCTACACGAATTTCTATTTTAGCTAAATTGCTGTTATCTTATCGGTGATCTAACTATACAGTGCGATTACGGTGCAGACTTGGCAATTAAATTATAACAAAAGCATGTATTTCAGCTCCTTCAACAAGACTAATGCTGAATGCATGTCTAACGTGCTTGTAATGTTAATTTTACAAATTCATGTCAGCTCACCCCGGAGTATTTAACACGTGCGTGCCTACAAATTCCGGATTCACGTTGGTACAGCTGTTCCTTTTAAAAGCGAAGACCGTAATTTTCAAAAAACTCCATTTCTGAAGACCCGTAATTACGCTCATTGTCGAGTTTAGGTTTCTGGAACTCTAATTAACCGTATTGTGGCCTTGACAGCGCCGTCGAGTTTTTTTCAGGAGCCAGAAGCAAGAAGCTTTTACGCGGTAAGTGCGCTCCCGAAGGCGCTTTCCTTGTCGAATGCAAGAGTTCCTCATTATGTTAAAATCCGGTGCACCCATATTGCAGTGAAAGGTATGTTGAATGGCTGCCGTTTGACCGCACCAGAGTGGAAACCCATGTCCGCGCTTACACTCCGACGAGGTGTTATTGAAAATGGAACATTTGTGTCCCCTGCAGATTTCAATCTGTCAATAGAGCACGGCCACCCACGTTTTTGTTACGTAATTCCGAAACGAACGACGAGAAAAAAACAACTCTTTTATGAATAATTCGATTAAGAAATACGGCAAAAATGGATTAGGCAATACCTCGAGCGCTTCTTCGGTCGTTAATTTACAAAGACATTAAAAATCTTGCCGAGAGACCGGTTGAAAACGCATTCACTCAAGGAAATTAGTTGTGACTTTAGATCAACAACAATCCATTAATCAAAAACCCGCAAGAGCTGAAAAAGACATTTGAAAAGACGAACCGAAAAATTAATTATTTCCTGAAGCTCTCCCGTACGGTTCCCACAAAGGCCGGAGAAGAAACAAAAGGCGCGTACATTCGAAATGGAAAAAAAAAACGCGTAAAGCTGTGTACGCACGCGGGGGTGAATATCTGAAAATATCTCGTTTAGAATTTCACCCGGGCCCGGTGCAAAATAAGCTGTTTAATTCCCTTATTTATTGGAATAACAGACGTTATGCCAGTGGAAACGGAATTATAACACAATTACAGCCAAATTTGTTGTGATTCGTTGTTTGTAATTAGTTATTTGAAAGGGATTTCGGTGTTATTAACGGAAAAATGTCATTCCCACGCCAGATTCGCGTTAAATTACGAAATTATTATATCCGAATGATGACTTAGCGTCAGGCACCTGAATGTACAAATTAAATTGCCCCGCAGAACAACAGCGCTAATTTGAACAAAACGTGGACTCAACTTCAAAGATTTCTAAATATAGAATTGGATATATTTTTTATAATGACCAGTGTATGTAGAGAACTTCACGAAAGTTTGTTTTCCATTACAGCTACATTTACTTTGATTTTGGAATGAGTGTAATGGTTCGTTGTAATTTTTTATGGCGATAAAAATACCTAATGGGAATAGTTGACTTGAAGCAAATGATATCTAAAAACAGACAAATTTACATATTCACATGAAATACATTGTCAAGTTATTCATGACCTAAAACCGTAAGTAATGAAATGTAAATACGGTAGCGATGTTGCGAAGGACCGCGATAGATCAACTAAGCCGCATTTATATGCAAATATCTAACATTGTAACCTCTTAAAGACGACACCGGAATCAATTATTTATGAATTTTAGTTTCTAATATGTAATAGTACTAAAAATGCAAATGCGACACGATTTCCAGTCGACGAGAGAACAAACGGGTGATGATTGCCCAAAAGGAGTCGAGCACCGAGATAACGTTTTATCAACGAAAAAGAAATACCAATCGTGACTGTGAAAAACATTAAAATTCCCAACGCGAACGAGTATTTGCATTTATAATGTATAAAAATGTTCAGATATTATTTTAACTTAATAAAGCTGCATGTTTGAGCGAGATTATCGCTCACGCCATTTAAACTTCCAATTAAAACATCGATAATGGCTCAAACTTCTCGCGACTTACAAAGACCGAACGCACAAATGAAATTTTTTGAATCCTGCTCGTTCCACCCCCGTTGCTCGACATCATGCTCGAGTACACCCTCCGAATTTATTTTCATTCCTCTACTCTGATTATTTGTCAAGTGTACGATGCTCCACACGAAATGCACTTGTTTTTGCATTTCCACTTTAACGATCAAAAAATACCAGAGAACGGTCCTCCCGTTTCAAGCAGCTAATCGCAAATGTCCATTAGGAAGTCCAAATTGGGAGAGATTTACGTGAGACCTAACCAAACTCGCTGAACAATTCGTTACAGCTGCGGCAGAGTTCCAAACACATTTTCTTATTTTGTAGCGCTGCCTGATAGTTCAACGGAGGACTATTATCTATTTATCATAAAAAAAAAGAGTGTGTGCTCAAGACCGCACGGCAGAAGTGAAAACTTCTATTTTCAGTACATAATATGTATTCTATAAATTATAACTATTATTATGGATGATAGATAGTACTTGAAGGAATCAGCAGCAAGGCATAAATAATTAATATTATTTAAAACCAATGCTGTTTTTAAATAAACAACAAATATCTGTATTTCAATATCGCGTTCAAATGAAATCCTGGGCTGGGGAGGCGTTGGAAATCGTCAATTGTTGTGCTTTTTTAAAGCGTAGATTAATTGGACCATGTTGACAGCTAACCTAAAATTTAGAGCCAAAAAATCATTCCTTTTTTCTTTTTTTGCAATGTTTTACATTAAAAATAGAATAACTTAACGATTCCTAGTCTCGAAACAAATATCTAAAACCACCCTTTGCTGAAAACAAACATGTTCAATTATGTCCCGATTAAACATAAACAAATGTCATTCGTGTCAAACGGCGGGAAATTCAAACTTTACACTGTTCTGTACGGTTTAATTTTTCCAACTGCAAATACGTCCGCTTTTAGAGGTAAACAGACTGGCAAAATTTGTGAGGTTAAGTTTTGATGTGTAAGTTTTATTTTGGCTTTATTTTCTTGATGATGATTTGTTTTATTGAACAGAACACAACTTTTCATATCAAGCGGGCCAATCATCTATAGATATCTGTATTATGATAATTTGTCCATTTTCCGCTTCACATTTTGCTACACAAATTTTTCCAAAAGATGAACTGTTGAAGCCATATAATTGAGAATTACCTACTAAATCCTACATCTGTGAACTTACAATATTTATAGTGTCTTTATCGTTTTGCAGCTCTGCACTATCACTTAAATTTAGTAACACAAAGGAAACACACTGAACAATGAAAATTTTGAAGTGACAAGTGACTGTTTCTCGCTATTATTCTCGACTCCCGAGATTTTAGCGTGTTACGTGTTGCGAACGATTTTAGCGTGTCTCATGAAAGTAATTCACTCCCCGGGAATAAAATGTATGTGGTGCACCTAAAGAAGTTCTAGGTGGATGCTTATAATTCTTCCCAATTCGTTGCGGGTTTAAACGTCAACGTCGACTTGTCCAAGTTCGAAGTCGATATCTGGTCGGTCGACGGCGACCCCAAATCTGTCAAAAATGATCCATCACGGGGCACATCGAAAAACCCACACGAGAACTTTGAAAATAAATCAAAATCTGATTGGAAACCGAAGTTGGGCACATTTTGGCAAACGCACGAAATGTAATAGCGAGGAATGAACGGTAAACAAGAGTCTATAGCGCAATGATACAACGACTTGGCGAATTTCCAGAGGAATTAAATTCGTGTTCGCCCTCTCTTAGTTAAGGGTCAGTTGAACGATATATAACTTGAAAACACTTGGTTGCATTTCCTGCAATTGTTCAATATGTAGTGGAATTGGGGTACTTCGCTACAATTACCCCTAATGGGTGTAGTTTGTTTTGTTGCGTTTGTGTATCTTTTCCAAGTTTAAATGGTGCAAATAAAACTCGTTTTGTTTCTCTACTATGAGCTTGCAAACAAAGTTGTAAATACTTGGACGGTAACGTTCGCTCGTCTTTTAGTCCGGATTTAATTTGTCTGCGTTCTGCTGTCAATTTATTGGCGTGTTCTTGAATTTTTCTCTGGTGTGCGATTAAAACCATTAAATATTAACCCGAAGTTGGGATGAGTCGATGAGAAAATTACACAACAGGAAGCTGTTGTTTAGCTGTTCAATTTGGACGAGCCACAAAAACACGTTAGACACATGAAATACCAATTTGTTCTGTTTCTAAAAATTCGACGAGAATTAGTACAGAATTTCCTTCTTCCACCCGGAGTGTTTTACTGTGTGTAATTTTTTTCCAACCTTACATGACCACAGGCAATTTGAGCCGCAAAACCATAAATAATCGTGACAATTGTAAAACATGCAAAGCCCGAGATGTTGGAAATATCACATAAACACAATTAATACATTATGGGGTTCGATTCTTCGGCATACAACAAACATCGAATAATCGCCCCATTTTTTAACAATCCAACCATAAACCACACCGAACAAATTGAGATGCGATTTGAATGCTGGTCACGGACGTCCCTCCGAAACTACACCCAAACTCCTTTGTCGGCCACTCAAAAAGTCTCCAACCTTGAAGTATATCTTTGTAACCCCCTTTTTGTCCGAGAAGTTACCCGAACTAATAAAAAATAATGTAATATCATAAGTCACAACTGTCAACACTTCCTAGTTCGGTGTATAGATACGACAGGGTTACAGTTAGTATCCGGCTCTATTGAAGGGATCAATACGAGCTCCACATGGCGTGACTCCAACTCCTACAACTTCATGCCGGTAACAGCCCGCACGGTGCACACCTCCATGCCTCCGACGCATTCTAATTCACCACCAATCACGTTCCGCTAAAACATCTTCGCATTAGACGGCTCATGTGGTTTTTGATTAGATGCCAGAGTCCATTCAAAGCCGGCATTCTATACCAAATTAGATCCCATTCAAATTGGAATATACCGCCGGAGGGGACGAATTGCAGTTTGCGAAAGTGATACGAACATCACGTGCACTCCTGATTCTCTCGGTCAGATGCACCGACTCCAATTATTTGTCTAGTCGACGTCGAGTTATTTTTATCTCATTACGGAGAGTATGTTCACTGCGATAAGCAAATACAAATTTACGACTAATAAAATTTCAATTAAACCATATTGTGCAAGCTGCATGGCAACAAGGTAAATATTTACACGTGGTTTGTAACATCGATTAAATAACCACATGTAATTTCATCCATTCTGTACCTACATTTATTTATGTGGAAAAATGACAGTTGGGTGGCGAATGCACTTATTTTATGACTATTTCAATAGGAGTTCTGAAAATTACAGAACTTCGGTAATTGCTCTAGCTAGTCGTGTTTAAAATTACGGTTGCACAAAGGAACACACTGCACATTATTGTGTGGCAACTGCAGAAAATACATTTTTCATTTCTCGTCAAACAAGTTATAATATGTCAATTAGTCCGTATTTATTAAGTACAAAATAGGCTAATCATCTTTAATTAATTTTGCAATTACCTGTGTGATTAAACAGTTCCGTCGTATTCGTTACAATTTCCCAAGCACATTTAAATCAAAACATTTCTTTTTCTACGACGCGAATTAGGTACAACAAATTTTCATATCCGCATAATTTCTAATTAGACATTTCATGCAAAAACTATGTATGTACTTTAATAATGAAACAAAATTCTAAACAAAGATGTTTGATGAAAAACGAAAAACTATAAGTACTTGATCATTCTTAATAGGTAGTTTCTCGTTCAGTACACTGTATAGTATGTGAAATCATTATTTACATTACAAATGCGGTAGGCTACATTTTACAGCGCGAGGTTTTTAGAATGAAACACGACTGCGCAGCGGGATGGTTGTAACAAAAACCGAGCGATGTAAAATGCCCACCGCATGAGTAATATTTCTGGACAACGACCCATTCATTAGTCATTACACTCGTTTTCTCAAATTTGACATTTGTTGTAACCAATTATTTTGCACAACCTGTCAAAGAATGACTTTTGATGAATGAAATGGCAGAAAGTTTTCTATTATACCGATAACTGACGATTTACAATTTACGCCACAAGATGGTGCCATCAGACTTTAGAAGAAAACAATTAAATAATGTTCATTTTCGAAAACTGAGCGGATCAATCGTAGCGGTATCTTGTTTTAGTATAAATGAACTTCATTTATGATTAGCTAATTTTTTTTTTGGAGATCCCAGAAAGCTTAAAATTTTCGCGTTAATTTACACACTGCAAGCGGTAAAATGACAGATATTTTGGTCAGTGTGTAAAAATCGAGATACCGTAGCTGTTCAAAATGTGTAAACATGTCATTTACAGTTGAAGAAGCCAAAAAGGATATTAAAACTTAACTTTCACGGCACTGTAACTTGTAAAAAGATCTAGCACTTGACGCGTTTTAATGTGAAAATGGCTGATACCTTCAAACGTTGTTCAAAAAATACAACCAACGTATCAATGAATCTATTAAATCTAGTCTGGGAAATAGCTTTCAACTGGCTATCCATACTGTATATATTCAGCGATTTGAGATATGTTCAAATAAACTGTATTGACATATATGGTTTAATTACCGTATTTAATTAATAATGTTTATAAGAGCAATAAAAAAGCAAACATTTCTGTCAACATTACAAAAATATAGCAACGACAGCTTTATTAAATTTTAAAAATTGAGTAACCAAACGTTCCCGATTTTTTCTTGTCTCTAGTTCAAATAAACCATCAAACATTTAACATTTAACGGTGAAGTGCAAGCTCAACTGTAGACGTATCGATTTAGAGCGACATCAAAAATTACATTAAGTGAGACCGATGTGTGCTTTACTCGACGCCGTTAAGTTATTGATATATTCCTCAAACCCTGCTTTCTAATTTCTTGTAAAAGGAATCATATTGAAATGTCCCGTTCTGACGTGCAGAAAATAGGAAGCCTCGTTTATCATGTGATTTATTACTTTTCCGTCATTATTCTTCTAGAATTTTATCAATTTCTGTTATCTTTACACCTTTCACGCTTGTCGAATTAAATTAGCTGTAACATCCATTATTGATAAAGCGAAAAAAAAACGCATTTATTTATGGCGGTACATAAAACTGTGTAAACCGAACACGAAACAAATGTACAGGCAATAAACACACCAAGAAAAAAAGATACGAGATCGAAGCGAATAATCGGCACGAAATTATCATAACGAGTGGAACACGTGTCGCTATTTGAAATTGCTAATAAAACTCGTTAAATTCTGCGCATCCATTGTTCTCCATTGTACGGAGTGCCAAATATGCGACTAGAAACTGTGCGTAAGTACGTTTAGAATTTAGAAACAGACGCATGGCAACACATGGGTTCAAGTAAGAAAAGGTGTCGATAACCGACCTACAAACACTGCAGTATCCTGCGACGTGTGCAGCTTTGAATTTCTCTTCGACGAACACAATGCGTCGAGAATTTGTCGTCGGATTTGCATTTTTCGGTGCAAGTGCCGAATCGATCGGTGGTTGCTTTTCGTAAATGGTGGATGCGCCGGAACAGCGACCATCGAAATTTTATTTTAAATATGTCCTAGCTGTAATTGGGGCGGCTTGTGTTTCACCCCCCGACTCGGATGCTGCTAAAGCAAATAAAATTATTTCGTATCTCGTCGTTTTGCAGAGACCGCTGAAACATCGCAACGAGTATGATTTATCAGTATGTGGCTTCACTTTATCTGAACAATGTCAACTCCATTAAGTTTGGTGGACCGGCATTCACCGCCGGCATGCTTGCACCAGAATCGATACACCCAAATCACTAAATCAACGACAACCTGGACTTGTATTATTAATGGAACAACTTGACTGGTAAATAATGAATTGAATTGTTTCCGTAATGACCCCCGCTTGCTTTTTTATGCACCGTGAAGTTGTCGTTTTTCATACGAATGCACACTAAGATGATGTGAAAGATGAATGCAGCATTGTAATGATGCTAATTTTTTAAATCGTAATACTGCCAAATCATTTATAACCGTTAAGCATTTTTGCCACTACCAAGACGTGCGCACATTCTTCCTGGATAAGCGGCTGAATAAGGTTACTAATTGTGTGCTGTTTGTTTTCTTTGAAGTCTACACCAGGGAAACACTCACGTGGGCGACCACAACACATCCGATAACCCACATCCATTCTCATCACATTCTCACAAAAGTGAGCTAGCTACTAGGTACTCACGGGTGCATCTGCATCGTCACAGTTCAAATATAAATTTACATATGCGGTTTCCTTATTACCTAGTTTTACGACTTCACTAAAACGTTCCTTGAAATTAACCCCGTTTAAAATAAAACAAAATAATAATACCGTTTCATTACGCGGCTTTAAATCAGGAGTAAAAGATATTGCAGTCTTGTGTAATAATATTTGACGGGAAATTATAGTAATAAACTCGGAGATTTTAAAAATGTCAGAGGGAAGCTGAAATAAAAACGTCCTCAATATTTTTAATCAAAATGTCATCTTCCAGTCTGAAATGTTGGAGTTTATTATTTCTGGATCATTGTGGTTGCCGTCTGTTGCCAATGAAGAAACTGTTAGGTAATTATCGTGACAGATTTTTTGATTGCATTAATAACACGTCCATAAATTTATATGAGAAAATACGGAATTACACAATTCGCACAAAAAAGGTTACAGTTCAGGTCCGTCGAATGTTGCAATTTTGAATATTAAATTTTATGAAAGTCAAATTAGAGAAAAAAAAAGATCCGAATCCAGTTTCAATTACAGCCAGAAACGCGCATAATAACAGGAATAGTGTTTTCCAAGCGAAATGAAGGTTTAAATTAAAAGAAAAAAAATATGGATGCATTTCCCTTTGAACGAATGAGGGTTTCAATTAAACGACAAATGTACATCAGCTCTACAAACGACCTATTATCTGCTCGGATAATTGGAAGATTGAAAAAATCCAGCAATATCGCGCGGAATTCAATAATACTAGCAGAAAACGGATGTTGAACGGTCACAGATTTTTCTAAAATCCATTATTTTTCTGCTGGCGAAGCAGAGCGAAAAATTCCAAGAACACCTCTCGATAATTAAAGAGATTTCGTGAACAACCCCGTCACCCATAAATAAAATTTTGCTCCGGAATTCACTGCAGCCACTCTCAAATTGTTAATTAGTCGAAACCGTAACCCAGAGGGCCCCTGCGATTATCCGCAATACGGAAGCTTACCAAAATTATCGTTTTCAAGGATTGTTTTTGCTATTACCTTGCCCGTCACCGTACAACCAGAAACTTGGCGTCCTTACCTGCAACAAAAAAAAACACAATGTTTAGATATTGTTCCGACTGGTAGCTATTGTTGAAATAAACTATGTTTGTATTGATGACAAGCATGATAGTGGTGGGTTAAAAACAATTCCACACGAAAGTCGTAAAACATACCTTCAAATTACATTTTTAAAACCCCAGGGTGCATGAAGTTTTCCGGATAACCAAATTATATAACTTTCCCGTTACATGACACAAATTTATATCTTTTAACTGCGAAGCAGTACGGCTGAAATTTATTTGGTGCGATCTAAACTTTATGCATACACTGCTATCATTACAATTGCGAAACAACCCCATAAAGAGGAATCGAATTATCCGAAGGGAAAGAACGACCGAAGAATAGTGATGTCGTTAACAAAATCTGGCGTTTCTCATGCGTCATAGTAAAAATAAATAACGCAAGGTAGTGCAGAAGACAAAGCCAATACGAAGAAACTCGTCGGAGAGGAGATATGAAAAAGAAGAAAATCGACTCTTAATTCTGCACTGTTATATTCGCATCCCTAATTTTATTTCACCCGGCTGGTAGTGGCGGCATAAAACCGATTTCGCTTTTATATTGCGTTGAAAATAAGATTGATTTTGATTTCCTTTATAACAGTATCTGCCATTCACTTTTATTTGCTGCCAGTCAGATGTTGTTGGCTCAACAACTTGCCAAAAAAACACACAACAAAAACTCCACCGAATATGGTACACATTTTAGTCGAAAATAAACGATCCGAATTTGTTGAAAACTCAATTTATCCACTTTTCAAACGCTACTGTTCGCTACTTTGTAGCAAAAGTTGAGCTTAATGCGGAGCTTAAGTATCAATTCGCCGAGTTTGCATAATACAGCGGATCAGATGCACCTTTCAGTTGGGAAATTACGAAATGCATTTTACATGCAAAGTTGGTGGGGCTATGATGTACAGGCCGTCCTAAAATATTTAACTTTATGGAGGTCTCTTACAAAATAACGCCAAACTTGTGATAAATTACCTACCATGCACAATTCTGTGGTTACCCCCTGCAGCCAAAGCATCTCCGACGCCACGTTTCAATTAATAAGCTGCCATCCATAAATTGATTTATCTTGGAACGACCCTTTTAAACACTGATGAATCACGTAACACGCGGCGATTTAAATAAAAAATTAAACACGAGAATTGGTTCAAGGATTTTATTTAAATTTAAAAACAACAAATATAAATGACGCGCGTAGACATGCATTCGTTTAATTTTTGATCTCTAAATGACGTTCTCGAATTATCATCAAAAACAAGGGACAATAAATTGCAAAACTTAATTAGCGATTTCCAAACATTTTGCGAACATTCGTGTTTGTGAATGGCGATAAATTTCTCAATTGGATTTTAGAAATGTTCTAATGGATTCAATTTTCTTGGATTCACACGCGACCCTTTCACTAAATCACAAACAGATCAGATCCAAAAACCATGTTAATAAATCAGAAGCGCCTTTGTTCTTGTAGGGGCATATTGGTGTATAAATTTGGAAAAACATAAATAATTCCTTGTTTTTTCGGTGTTTCCCCACAAATACAAGGAAAAATGTGATTTACGTGTTCCACTTTAAGTCATTTTTGTTAGAAAACCATAACTCAAAGCTTTTAGTCAATTTACTGAATTAATACAGTTATCGATTTAGTTTTTTGTGGACGTATAAACTCCAGCCAATATGAAAATACCTCGTCACAATAATAAGTAAAAACATTTCCATCGTATCGAAGGAGCCGAGTACGACTGGTATTAATAACATCCTCCGTAGTGGATTGATCAGCTTGCACAAAGTTCAACAAACAGGAATGAACTGTAGTAATAGGAAACTAGCAACCCTTTCTCTTTGATAAATTTAATCCATTCGTCGAGCTCGCAAATAATTCAAGTCAGGAAGATGTACGGACACAATTATAAGACGTAGAGCAGGTTAAGTAGATAATTAGTAAACTGGGAGGAAAGCAAGAGAAACACGGTTCTAAATTCGTGCCGTCATCCATTATCTTGGGGACCGGCAGCAGAAAACTTCCTCCTGGTGTTCTCGGGAAGAACTGAACTCTGCCCGGCCTACGACGGGGGTGGCGGCGTGATGGCCACCATTATTCCCGATGCGTACGGTTCTCCTATTATTAGGGCAATTCAAATTACACGACCGCACATCAAACAGATTCCCCGGTTTTCGCCACGGTTACCATCCTCACGTCGTTGGCAAAATTTCGCAAAATCCATTTCTTTACGTAACCAACACAATCAAAACGGATACATTAAGTTGGGTAATTTTCGCACGCGGTGCTCGAGTGTCCTCGACGGATTCGGTCTGTGCAGCTGGATAAGCAAGAAAAAGAAACCATCCGAAACTACAGTTGGCAGGGTTGCAAGTAATCAGTTTTTATGCAAATGTAATTTGCAAATGAACAAAATCACATTATCCACATAAATGGAGTCTGCTCCACTTAAAAACTGGCTATTCTCCCAACATATGCATAGCCGAGTAATTGGCTACGTTAAAATAGAATTTAAAAGTGAATGTTTGCTTAAATTTAACCTATAAATCAAGGCAAATGTATAAGCACCTTGACACCGAATGTGTTGCTAAAATTAGCAATTATATAACATTGTGAATTTAGTTGTTTGTTTATTGATGAGAGCAGCTATTAATTATTATCCAATTAGACTTTCTTTATATTAACACATTCCGTTTTAATTTGAAAGTACGTTCTAATCAAGTGCTGGGTGATAAATTCATGATTACATGTCAAAATTAATTACTTGACTGACGTTGCACTCGCAATTGCAGCGAACTGTTCGCAAAATTGACTTCCTAACTATTTATTGAAACATCGGGGACAAAATAAATATGTGTTCGATTTTTATTCATTTCAACTATTAATCACGTCAAGATGAAAACAACAAGTGGAATTTCAATCTAACTCATGTCTAGATGTAACTCTGTAATTACATTGTACCTAACTGTAATTTTTTCCTGCTATCTGTCATCAAGACTATTTTAGTTGAATGAACTCGACAAGAAACAAGTATGTACGTACAATCAACTCAACAGCGAAACTCTGATAAACATGAAAAATAAACGAACGAGGAGAAAATGTCTCTAATAAAATTATTATAATATTCCGTACTTTTATACGGTCGTTTTTCACCAACAACAAATTCCTAATCACCTACAAGATTTTAATGACCATCCACTTAAAACACATCGTAGTTGCAACACAAGCTCTAACCTGATTTAATAGCAGTTTTATTATTATTTTATGGCCGTCATTAAACTGATACAGAAGGAGATAGAATCATACCGGAATAATACGTTCAAATTGTTCCACCTATCCCAAAATGGCTGCTTTCATTTTTCATCCGGTAAATTGATAAACACATCATGTAGTTAACAGCGGGAGACAAAAAAAAAACCAAAGTTGAGTACGCGAGATGAGCCGAATTCATTTCATTAATTAAGTTCATCTAATGTGCTCAATTATTTAGTTGACTGTGTGTTTAGTTGAACCCTTTGTGCTTTACCTAATTTACACAGACACGAAAACCCAACTTGTTTACAATCTGAAAGGAATTTGTTAAATTATTAATCAGGCTTAAGTCAATTATTGTACAGCTAACAACACACTCAAGAATTAAATACCTTCCTCTAATTTGATAATGCAAAGTCAAATCAAAATTGTTAACGCACAGTAATTGATTTGTTTTCTACATGTTACAAATCAATTCCCTTTCATGCGATACGTTCCTTAATAGATAATGGCGGTAGTTCCAACTATAAAGATTACGATGAATGGGTGTCTAATTGGAGGGTGGTGCGCAACATGCGATCCAGCGAATTCACTTGAATTTAAAACGGCAACCCCTACATTTCCAACGAAAAACGTATTGTCTAATCAAACAATGTTGAATAATGTATTCGGTGAAGTTTGTTCATAAATTAATGTGAAATTTTCAATTGTGGGCTTTCATTACATCGTGCAACACGTACGGTAAGCAACAATAACTTCAGAGTTAATATGCAATAACGGTGTTGTACGCGATCCCAGGGAGTTGACATTATTTTATAACACTCCACAATAAGCAAAACTGAAACTAGTTATTAGAGTGTTTCAGCGAATAAGTGGCTCTTGTAAATAACTCAACTGGCATAATTAAATCCACTATACCATGCCAGACCACCTTCGCTGGTACGATTTATAATTATTCAGGTGTTAAACCGGAAATTTCCCTGCTGAGACTACTCATTTGGAAATTTCCTGCAAAAATGAATGTTTCGCCATCGTTCTACATTCATCACACAAATCGAATTTTCAAATCAAGAACTAATCGAATTAGTTTTTACGGGATCGTAAAACGTGGAATAAAATTTCAGTTTATTATTAACAAACACACGATATTAATAACAAAAGTGGCCATATTTTTGCAAATTTCACGCTCGTTTTATTCAGCAAAATTCAATTAAAATATTTACTGCCAAAAATACTAATCAGCATTGTTGTAATTTTCATATTTTGTATTCAAAAATTAACAGCAACGTAAAAACAAACACCACAGTTTAATAACCATTCCAGTAACGTTAAATTAAAACCGAAATAACATAAATGAAACACACTGCAGTTCATTGCTTTTGAAAGCATATCCGCTAATCCTGATTAATAATATTTCGTAAATAAATGTAATTTCGATTGGAAAATGCCTTTCATTGTACAGTTTCCGTTCACGCAACTATTTACATCCTGCAAAACCGTCGGGATGTGAAATGCGTGTACCTCTCTCTGCGTAGATTTTTCCGAAAAAATTACATTTTCACTCAAATCCATCATCAGCATCAAAATCTCATTTCATGAATCACAGCAGATTTTTAAAAGCAGCCTTCGGGCTACATTCAAAACGAATTTTAAATTTACAGTTTCATGTAAAGTAAACATAACAAAACTTTCGCAATATCGTTTAGGAAAACGTCGACATCTCACGCTAAAATTCCAATTAGACCTAATCTGAAGCATAGGTGGGATGGATTAAACCGATACGGTGAAACAATTTTGATTCGGTTTTTACAGACCATAAAACGGAAGACCCACAATTGAAAAGTGTTTTTTCTCCACGTCAGGTTTAGGCAAGTATGTGAAAAATGTAACTGTAAAAGATACGGAGGATGCTTATACAAAGGTAATAAAAATGTTTGGAATAAAAGCAACGCGATGCTTGCGCCAACGGCGAAGCTGCTTCTGCGTCGATCTTGCGAGGTTAATTTAAAAATTAATAAACACAGTAGTTACGTACCGAGAAGAAAAATTGAAAATTCCATCTCTGGCGAGCGTTTGTTTGCTTCACATAAAGACTATATAATTTCTTTTGTGAACATAATGACCTTAAACTTAAAATAATGAGAGACGTTTCTTTTAAAGCTCTCAGCTGAAGTGGGTGTATACCGCAGCGTCGACAATAGATGTGGGGCATTCGAAATGTTCCAACCCTCGGGGATAAGCGAAAGAATGTCAATCCAAGTTCAACATTTTAATTGGCCGCTTCCACACGAACAGGAAACAATCGTCCAGTGAGTTATGATGATGCTTTTTGACGAAAAAGACTCGGAATATTTCAAATTGCAACGTAATGGAGTTGGCATGTTTTGCCTTAATGATGGGAAACTTCAGGAAACATATTTTTACCATTCAGTTCTGGGCTCATTTACTTTCATTGTTTGTTGTTGCGATTTTACGACCCTTATCTATTGTAGGAAGTCACTAATAGCAGCGTTTGAGGGAAAAAATATAACGGCAAGAAAAAAGGAGAATGAAACGACAAAAAATGTCATTATTGCCACAAGGGAAAAATCATGGAAGCTCATGCAGGGAATGATATTTTATCAGCTCGAGGATTGAAGAACGTCCTTCGTCCGATTGCACTTTCTATAAATAAACCGACGAAATACTAGACAGCGTATTAAATTCGACCCCGAATCAGTTCTCCTTGCAAAAATCCACTTCGAGTGCAAAGTAAACAGTTGTCTTATCAAACACACGACACACATCAAAGCGGTGATTCTTTTCGTCAAACTTTCCTCATAAATGGCTCTCCGCCAGACCTCACCTTCTCATTTAAGAGCA
Source organism: Tenebrio molitor (assembly GCF_963966145.1). Lineage (NCBI taxonomy): Eukaryota > Metazoa > Arthropoda > Insecta > Coleoptera > Tenebrionidae > Tenebrio > Tenebrio molitor. The sequence goes on from NC_091052.1 coordinate 2,654,425, forward strand.
ATTAGGATTTTGCGGTGAAAACGCGCGTAATTCGCCTTTTGTAAAGTAATTTGCGTAAGGCTCGCAGCAACATCAGTAAGAAACAGTGCGAATCGTGACTCATTCTATTATTTTGTGCGGATTGTAACCGCAACAGCGGTCGTCGATCCTCTCTGGGAAGAGCAATCACATAATGCGAGTGTTTCCATTCCCTCCACGGAGAAAGGCAGCAGCACGATTTGCACCAGGTCGGATAAAGATCAGCTGTGACGAGACAGAAGCGTAACGAGGCGAGATGCAGGCGGCGGACCTGCAGCACTCTTCACGGTTGTAACCGTGTCCCCCGATCCGGTCGTCCAAATCGGACATGATTCGCGTTATAAATTCGACTCCTTTTTAACCAACTGCTGGTTTTCAGCACGCAATTACGGAACCATACACTACAATGAAATATTAAAATTCACCGAGATCGCTATCGAATGGGCAAAGAAATGTAAATTAGCCATTATGTTACATTGAAACCATTGAAAATCGAGCGTGCTTTTAAAATTCAAAATATGGAGGCTTATCTGAATCAGACATTACGTAATAGGGGTAACGGATGGCATCACACGTTACACGTTCTGACTTTGCACGACAGGAAAATATTTCAGCCAAAGGAAAAAAGCGACGTTTGAATTAATTCCGCGTTGATTTTCATCAAATTCGCGTTTTTGCCCCCAAGAAAACGTCACTTGATCGTTGATAACGAGGTGTGGCAACCGATTACCAACGGGGAATTTACGCGGTGACCCGGTGATAGTGCATTATTTCAGATTACTAAATTACAGTGCATGCAGCTTACTCGCCCGATTTGGGTTCCGGAAGTAAATAAAATTACGGCCACGTAAATCCTACCTTATTAGAGGATCGCACGAACCCGACTCACCTGCAACAAAACATACACGTGTTCAATTTTTTTGACAAAAACGACTCGAAATACATTTACGATAGACCCCCATCTGCATTTTACTAACGTCTCCTACTAAGACGAAGACTAAACAAGACAGTAAAACCGCACTGTTTATTGTGTTACCATTATTTGGGTTTATATTAAAATGTCGACGCCTAATTATACCAACTTCTAAAAAAAGCAGAAAACATCCCTTCGAGATGTTCGAGAGAAAAGCAAATAAATACCGATCAGCCGGTGAGTGCAATGTACGGATCTTATCAAAAAATACACATCATTATGAAGCAAAAATAAATTACACTGCTGCACTCCGTAATTTAACTAGTTTTACGATCGATAATGGTAAATTAGTAATGGATTCAAATCCATAAAAGCAGTACTCTCGAAACGATAAAAAAACAGTAATTGATACGATTTATCCAATCAAACATTTGCGACATGTTGGCAGTTCAATTTTATAGGTACATACATACATACATGCTACGCCCAAAAGAGATTACTCATTCATTGTAGTTTGGACACAAAAAAGCTACACGACTGGGATAATAAATCAAAGCACTTTTAAAAATAAAAATAACGATTTTTAAACGTTCACTTTAGATTTCAGATATACCGTTGTGTCCAGTGATAGTTATCACAATGTTATTTAGTTCATATAATAAACAATTATTAATGACATTGTAACGACCTACTCCAATAACGTATGTCGTTATAAAAAAAGAACAATGCACCTTGTGTGCATTGACACGTTGAATAAAATTTGCACAATAAAATACCGTTATTTCGCAAAACATTTTTTGACTGCATCGAAAGGAACCCACACAAATCATTTCATCACATGCATAAATTTACGAAATAATGAACACACAACGGAGAAAGAATTGCAGAATTATAATAATAACAAATTTATGTAAAACTGAATAAATATTAAATAAGTTCGTGCAAATTATGACTGGAATTGAAATTCAAAAATTCAAATTTAATCTCGTAATGCTTCAGCTTGAAATGATAAAATGAAATTTAATGAAAATCATGTATTATTTATTCAAAGTGTAAAGTGTTTCATTTTATGCGTGATGGGCAATGCGTTTCCTTTATTCTAATCGGTTTTTTGTTCGGAAAGGATGTTATCTGATCGCGACCGTCTAACAGTTCTGCATTTTCACTCAAACCTATTCGAGCAGCATAAGTAAACTGCACTCGACATCGATTGTTTGTCGTTTACGCTTATAAACATTCGGTGTTCTGTACTATTCCGTGCAATTCCACTATTTACTCTTGCGGGTACGCATCATCGAGGATCGTTTGAATATTGATTCAACCATACCTAAGATAAATATAATGAGGCGTCTTGTTCAAACAAAAGTGGAAAAATAAAAGTTGGTGTTGTTACCTGGCCAAGTAAACTGTGCTGCATTCAATGTTCATTTATTTTTGACCCCGTCTGGAGTACAAAAGATTTGCTCCGTTTAATCAAAGTCGCTGGTGGTACTTTTTCTAGTTGTAAAGGTTAACTCGGACATAATTTATGTCTTAGCTTAGACCCAATCCGAGCCGTGGCAATAAAGATAAAAGCAATAATTCACGTGAATTTAACTAGAAAAATATTTAATTTTTTTTTTCTATTTAATTCGTTTAAAATCTGCGAGGAGGAATTTTCCGAGGCGAAATTGTTTATCAAGCAGAAGTTAATTAATGGAGTGCTTTTGCATAATCAAGTAAAACTGTCAGCTTAGCACAAATTCACGCTAAAAGAGTTAAAATTTTTATGAAGTTTACACAAAAGCTGCACTTTCAGATGGCGCACGGACCCATAAAACGCGGTTAAACAATCATAAACAGACTTCGTTATTAATTTAGAAACGACTCCCATTAAATATATCTTCGTCGGTTATTTTTTGTCGGCCTCTCTGCGATCATTAAAAATTGTTTGAATCGATGGTGGGGACCGATGTGGTTTAATTAATATATTATAAGGGTATACTGACATAAACGCTCACTTTTTAGTGACACCGTCAAAAGAGGGGAAAATAGTAAATTATGTAACAATTTCGCGTAATAAAATTTACTTGTTGGCTTCCGCTGGCTAATTCATCACTGTCAAAATCGATTATGGAGCGAGGGCGCATGTGTAGCCTGTTCCGTGAATGCGCCTGAATCTAGGAAACATCAAGCAGCTGACCGTCAAAAGCTACCAACCCTGTCTCACACCCCTTGTTATTAAGTACTTTATATGGTAATTTAATCAGAATAGCGCCACGAGGTATTTTTTAACAGTAATAACTCCCTTTTCTCGCAGTTTTCCCTCCTCCCGATACACATCGTGTGCACCACTATCATTTAATTTACGTACTTGAGCATGCACCCCACGCATCAACTCTTATCAGATTCTATCCGAAGAAACAATCGCCCGGGTATACATATTTATCTGGAGAACGAGAAGAAGAACAGTGTCACGCTAAGGGGTAGGTGTGGTCACGAGCCGTGAAATCGCACCAACCTGCACTTCTGAACATTTTTGGACGAGGTAAAAGTACGTAAGAAGCCAGAGTTATCTTTTTAATGTCTTGCACGAGTCCATTAAGAGTGCTAGATGTCGGCATGTCGCCGCGGGCGATGCGTACGAAACAAAAACAAGTCATTTAGCTGGTGAAGCTGTTAAACGAAGTGGAACCCGAAACGTCGGCGCCAGATGCTTTCTTTCCCCTAATTCAGCATGCATCTGAAATTTACCGGACACACTATATCTGCTGAAATATTACGTCGAGGTGGAACCTGTGCTTGGCATGTTGTTGCGAAGCCCGCCGTTCTGACGCGAATAACGGCGATTTTTCACAATTTCAAAAGTAAACGGGAAGAACTTGAGCAAACAACGACGAAGAAACTACCAATCCACCTGATGCGTGAAGACGACGTAATTCGTGGGGGCACATCCTAGATAGATAGATAGAACAATCGCGTGTCTTCCGTAATTACCATTTTATTTCCATTGAAAATTTTCACGGGTTTCCTTCTGATGGTGTCGAATGGTTATGGTTATGGCCACGTTAAAAACTGGCTCGGACCGAGTCCGATTAGAACAAACTCCATCGCCTACCATTTAACAAGGTTACACATTAATTCAATATTACTCGGCGAGATAAGATAGTAATTATAAGAGAATAAGGCATTAAGCACATTAAAATTATGAGTATCATAAAATATTCCATTATATCTTTACGTGATACCGTGGTTTTAAAGCACTAATGTTGTCATTTGCCGGTTATGTTCTAAGGAAAAAATTACGAGCTATTTATACAAGGAACATTACACGAATGAAAAATTGTTACGGCCATTAGTAAATCTTGTGAATAAAAGAAAAAAATCGTGAACGTACAAAACGGTAAAAACTAATATGCAAGTTTCTTCACTCTATTAACAAGAGGCTTTCGTGCAGTAGTTGTTCATTATCCCACAAATACCACAATGAAAAGTTAATAAATCATCTCCAAAGCAACAAAGTTATGTACCTCCTCTTGACTTACAAAAAGTAAAGGTGAAAATTTAATTAAAAAGAATTTAGAAATCTGATATTCATCGTGTTTTTATGATTTTTTCGCCTTTGTTTCATTCCAGTGGTGGCGAAACTGTGGTTCACGAACTCCTGGATATCAGCAGGTGACAGATAAACCTTGACTTAATAAACACTGTTAAACTTCTGTCAACAAATATCATCATCGTACAATAAAAAGAAATCCTCCAATGCCAATGTAAAATTGGTGATGTTCTTAACTTCCTTGTCATTTTTTATTTTCAGACTATGACGTCAGCGATATTTTTTAAAATGGCACACCACCTTTTTATTCTCGTATTTGCATGGATTAGAATTATGAATTGGGTCATAGGTTAAAATAATAATATAATAATAATAATAAATATATATTTGTGTATTACATTTGATACATGCTTACACACGTCAAACATAGACATTAAAAAAAGAAAATTACATATTACATGTATCCAAAAAAGAGAAAAAGAAAATACGAAACAAAACTAATTTTCAATGCAGACTATTTCAAAATCATTAAAGTAATTATTTAGAAATTCTCCAATCGAGTAAAACGATTTAAATATGAGATATTTTTTTATTTTACCTAATACATAATTGTAAAGATGGCTCTTTTTTCAGAAAAGGGGGTAAGGTATTAAAGAGTTTAATGCAATAATAGTTAGAGCCATGCCTCGATTTTATTAATTTCAAGAGGTTTACACAAATATCATTGCCTCTTGTATGTTGTGATGAAAATTAAGGGGACTGTATACATTGATGTTTTTGATGACATGACATTGACAGTTTTTGATATATGTAATCAAGTTTAGAATAAAAAAACAAAAATGTACAAAAAAAAGAGCTTGATGGAATTTCGATCGCCTAATAACTTCGAAGCGATCTATATTTGATAAAATAACATTAATCAACTGAAAATAATATGTAATTCCATTAAATCTTGGAGGATATTACGCAAGGGGGTCTGTTCTTATTTGAAAACAATCATTAAACTATTCCATGACTAACTCAATTTTTTGGGAATTTTTGTTTTTACGTACTTTGAAACCTGAATAGTTCAAGAACTATCTATGTCAATGTCACACTTTGCATATGACAGACAATTTAGAAAAATTGTCGATGACGTCATAGAGTACAAAGCGTTACAAATTATGACAATAATCTGAAAAAATGCACCTTTAAAAATAAGGTTGACCTATCCGAATATCAACAATTTCGATTTTATGGAATCAGTTCCAATCTTTACACTTGCATTTTATATTGAAATATTTAATACAGTGAAATCTCTGTTTACGGACACTCCCGATGAACGGACACCTCTATTCAACGGACACTTTTTCATAGTCTCAAACTCGGAAATAGGAAATCTCGTATATAGCAACCTCTCTTAAACGGACTGTCCGTTGGGCGGACGCGGACACGATATTTCTGCAAAATTCTCCGTTAAACGGACAATATCAAATTACGGCGACCTAAAATTTATAAACAAAAAAACTTTTTCTTTCTTTGCAATATTTTACATTAAAAATAGAATAACTAACGATTCCTATTCTCGTAGCAAATATCTAAGGGCACCCTTTGCTGAAAACAAGCATGTTCAATCATGTGCCCATTAAACATAAACAAATGTCATTCGTGTCAAACGGCGGGAAATTTAAACTTTACACTGTTCCAAATGGTTTACTTTTTTCAGCGTCTACTCAGCCCAGATTTTCATTTGAACGCATGATATAATAAAAAAAAAGAATATTTTTTCCAAGGTAAGAAGTTGCTGATTGTTATTGAAGTTTAATATGTTGTTTAATATGAGTAGGGAGTGTCGAATTTTAAAAGTTTCAGAACCACTGAGTTAATCTATTCGGCAACAAAGAGACGAGTTCGCCTTCATTCGGCAATTTTTTAAACTAATGAATAACCACACAGACTTTTAAAATTTTATTCGAATTTAGTGTCCATTTTTGTCCGTGGTAGGGCAATATCGACAATGACTGCTAACGAGATCGTGAATACATTGCAAATTTTTTCACCCTCATGTCGTGAGACCTTCGCGTGTAACTAGGGCACCTTTCTACACGGAGAGAGACGTGCCCAACAGAAATTTATTAATTCACATTGTGTATTGAAAACAAACAAATCGAAGGCAACGTTCGCCACGCTGGACTGATATATAATCGCATTTTCTCATGCCGGTCCCAATGAATTCCCTAATAAAGAGTTGCCTGTTGTTGGCTGCTGATTACAATCACCTCTGTAAATTACTTGTTAGATTTGTTTACGACTTGCGTGCGGAGGAAGGTATTGTGGTTATTTGATATTTTCTGGGAGGAAGTATAATAATTACTAAAACTTGCTGCGTGACCCACTACGAATATTAAAGTGAGTTCATCAATGTAACAATTGTTCCTATTTTTTGAACGCTGATAATAAAGTGTTATATTTAGATACCTAAAGTGTACCGCTGCCACGTTATACATCCATTTCGTGTCACTTGGCGGCGAAAACAATTACTTTTATATCTAGAAAGGGACGCCCTTTTTTACATGTTTACTGATTGTGTTATAAAAGCCATTACAACGAAATAAGAATAAAACATTAAATTATTATTATTACTTATCACGTGAGCCGTGTTTTTACAATCTACAAGATTAATTTGAACGTCACATTATGTACTGACTGACATACAAAAACCCGGCGCAAGAACAAGAAGACAGTTTTAGCAAATGCGCACGTCAACCAGTGCCAAAAATTGCAACGTGTGCGTATAACTAACTGTACTAAAAAATTATGTAAACAATGTGGTGTGTTAATGAAGCGAAAGTTCATGTATGAAAACTCTTAAATAACATAGCGTGCTGTTTCAATATTAACCCCCTATCAACCCAGGAAAGACTTGTGAAAATTATGAATATTCCATAAACAATCAAGAAACGCCAAATTGCCTATTAATTATAATAAATATTCTGACGTCACCAACGTATTCATCCATATTCATCAATATTTTCACGCGTTAATGATGACGACACGTGGTGGCCACCGCGAAACACAGATCTCAAACCAATCGATCTCGTGAAAATTTAGTTCTAAACGTTGCATGACCCTAAGCGACATTTAATAAAGTTCGACACCGCTGCATGAGCCACTTGCAACGATGCTAATGACGGTGCTAATTGATGGCAATTGTTTACAGACAACAGTGTAGTCGTCATTATTAGTTTGTCAATGCGTTAATTGTGAAACAACGGATGTTCTTAGTGGAACACAGCTTTCGATTGTTCGCTATTGGAGGAAATTGAAGCACCAAGAGCAAACATCATTTTTGTTTTATTTCGTCCGGCTCGAAGAGAAAACTTCTTCCACCGTCGAGTCGGTTTCTATTTCGGTGACAATTTTTGCTCCGGTTAACTTTGCTAATCATCTATTGTGAAAATGCAGCGTTGATGTGATGTCGTGACCACAACGCGTCAAAATAAACGGATTTCTGATCGCTTACTTCATTATCCCTCGGCAAGCACGGCAACTTCAAATTTACAATTTTTCAGTAAGTGGTGAAAAGTTAAGTATCGATTGCGACAGATGATCCGGTCACCTTGCCCGTGACAATTACTTTTGATAATGGCTAAAATAAAACTCGCCAGCGAACCCTCTGGTGGGTTAGGTTTCGAGACAGGTAAGCCGTCCCCGGGAACTCATTTAAAAAGGAAACCTCAGATGATATGTTAGGGTGTTCACTATGAAAAATTTTATTACAGGCAACCTTAGTAAAACGTCATTTCCATACGTAATATGAGGAAATATTGTGTATCTTGGAACAGGTTATTGAAAAAAAAGTTATTGAGAATAAAACTTTATGTTTGCTTTCAAATATCAAAGATTCCACGTTTCTCATTCAATAACGCCATCACAGATTTAGCAAAGAGGAAGTGTTTATTGCTGCATGTCATAATAGACAAAGAAGGATGCATAAATTCCAAATGGAAAGAGGTTTCCTGTTGTGCGGTCCAAGGCAAGGAGACAACACTGATAATTATTAACCGCTTAAATTTCTTACGAGCCATTGTGGCTCTGTGCCGTTTAATATAATTACTAGCTTTTCTCTTTCCCTTTCGTGCATTTTTTATAATAGATTTCTTTGTGGGAGTTGAACTATTCGTATTTTAAAACTACCTTATTGAGGTTAGAGCATCGACGGTATTATATCAAGGGTTGGAGGGAATATAAACAATGAATAATGCACCGTAAATCTTCCACCTGACTCGTTTAGTCGTCTAGCTTGTTTCACAGGTAGAATGCCAGCTGGTCGCTTCGCATTATACGTTCAGAACGGACAACAAAGGATATGGAATTTTTTTCTTGAATGTATAACTTTCAAGCTACCTCCACATGATCCAATAATCTCGGAGAAATATTCGCCCGTATAGATTCTGCAAAAGTGGAAAGAGGAGTGATAATCACGAACAACGTGGTTCACCTTTCTCTTCGTACTTATGTAATAGAGAATGTGTAGCTTACTCGTCTGAAGCGAGAAACGAGATTTTCTAATGTTATTTTTGCAACAAAATAGGATATCCTCAGAGACACCATTATATACGAACATAAAGAAAATCGTATTACATTACGTCAACAACATTCAATGTCCAATATACACATGCCTAATGCAAAGTGGTGTTTACAGAATCGCTATACACCTAAATTTCTTCTAAAAATAACGAACATGTAGCTGGCATAAACAATATGATAATAGACGCTCCACTTTTCTAAAAGGGAGTTTAAGAATTCATCAAGAGAATTTCCCCGTTGGGCCAACAACGGCTGCTCTTCAATGTGCATAGCAACAATGAAATTACTGACGAGGAGAGTACGGAAACGCGACTTTTTATTGAACACTCGACTCCTCCAATATGAATGCTTTGTGTGAAGCTTTAAACATAATTACGACGGCCGAGCCGGCTTAATAAAATCAAATGTAATCATCTTTGCAGGAAAATTGTTTGAGGTCTTGAACGTAAAAAACGAGGACGACACGCCGACCTTAATTCAAATTAATTTACAATTCATTACTTTGATTAGGTACACACAATTTGGGCACCGGTACGACGAGAGGATCATCGGAATTTCAAATATTTGTATCAAAATAATATACGAAATTGCTGGGCTATTCCACCAACTCCACAAAAGCTTTGGACTAGAATTACCGATAAACATAGCACGAATTCCTTCCAGCCACATACCACATCTACATATAAATTAATTTTATTGAAAATTTTGGTCCAAACGAAATTTACGCTGGCCCACAGTGTCACCGCATAAATCTCCAGTTGGCCGATAGGAATTACCATTTCGGTTTCACATTTTAATTTCCGACAGATACAACAACATATACTTAATTTAATTGGCCGACAAATCACTGTTAATAAGATTCAAGTAACCTCTCATTTGATGGTAATGGCAGAGTTGAATGGTGCGGCATGAAAGAGCAGGCCGTGTTACTCAACACATGCAAAATACGGCTAATAACAATTATTATTGGACGCGGAACACCACGAATTGGAAACGAGCTCTACTGTCTTTTTCTGTAGTGGACCGCCGCGTGGGGGGATGCAAATAGGGTGATGCGGTCAAAGCGCGGACACGTCAACGTGTCCGCGCTTCAACTCGTCGTGATTAATCTCCTGCGAGCGCCTTCTGCCCAACTCCTAGTTGTTTTGACGGGTGCGTGACCCAAGCAGGCTCGACCTCAGCCCCTCCAGCTCCGCCACCTCGTGCCGCTAATAATTATGCGATACGTCTGTTGATTATCAGTTCAAAGACCCCGGCACAGCAAACATGTCACACTTTACAGAGGCAATTTTGGATTACAGGTGAACAAACATCAGGCCACGGTGGCAGTTTTTCATCTCGGCCGCCAAAAAGAAACACCAAAAACGAACAACAATTGACAGAGTCAAATGCGATAGTCGTGTTACTTGAACCAATATTTGTTTTAACTCTGATGGTAATTTGATAAGCTACGAGTAGTACCGGTCGAAATCGAAACGAGCGACTTGGATTGGATTAAAAAATAAACAGGGTTTTGAGTGGTGGTGGCGGATGGGGTCGCAGGAATTCGGTCGACCTCCCGGGGTCGGTGGACTGGTCTTGGCTGATCAAAATTTTATCGTTGTTGATGGTTTTGTGAAATTTCGAATAAGGCAAGTGAAGAAGTTTTGGAAGTGTGTTAGAAATTAATAAAACTGTGACAGCCTAATGCGTACGGCTTTGGTTTATAACATTAAGTGAGTAATAATGATGACATGTTCAAACGTCACTGAAATATTTAGGCCTGTTAATTAACGATGAAAGATAAAGATAATTGAAGTTAATAAAATAATACGCATCTTTCATACTGTTGAAAATTTTAATTTAATTTCACCAATTACATAATATTCATTTTACTATCGTTGAAATAGCCACAATAAACTGAAATAAGTAAATTATTTTAAAATCGTTATTTGTAAAAAAAAGACAAAAACACGAAGCTCAAAATATAGTCTTGGATGAGATCCAGAACACAACTTCCGAAAATAATAAACACTTAAATTAAAACAAAATGCAAAATAATGTTTTTGGCAAATTAATTATTTTAAGTTAATCCTTGTTTTTTACCTGTATTCAGTGGACCACAATTAGTCTCCAAAAGTCTTGCAAATTTAAATTAATTTCAACATTACTGTAATCCTCTTTAATTAAAATCAATAATAATTTATAACGCTTCGATGTCGTGCCCCTTTTTTATTATATTTATTGGGTGTTCATTTAAATTTCCGGTCAAAGTTGACGTTGAAGAGTCGATTGTGAACGCACTACAGTTTACGGATCACGGATCAGCAGTTTACATCTTGCGTTTTTTGTTTTTACACGAGTGGTACGTCCACAATCGACTCTTCAACGCCAACTTTGACCGGAAATTTAAACGAACACCCGATATATTTACAGTTTATACTGTTTATTTAAAGATGAAATTTGTCTAAGTAGGTATGCCAAATGTAATTTTTGAAATAAATTAAAATTGTTCAGAGAAGCAGTTGTGTTAGTAAATAAATATTATTAACACTTGACATTAACATAGCTTTATAAATAAATATTACTGACATTTACTTTTTTCGCATTTAGACAGTTGGGGGATCCCAAACTTAGTCATAACTATTAGACAAAACTGATTCGCGGTTCGGAGTACTAAATAATAGGGTTTTTTTGCACCGCCGTTAAAAAAAGTAATGGTTTTTTAATCAGTATGGTGATTTTAAAGTGGGTCTTTTTTCAACAACTGAAATAAAGTAATTATTTTACAGTTTGGGGAACTGTATTTCACACTTTAGTACACTTGAATTTAACCAAATTTTGCTTAATTTGCTGCTGAAGTAAAGAAAATACAAAACGAGTTTCTGGTGAAATATCTCACAATGCTTCGTTATCACTTTCACTACCGCATTCAGTCATTTAATGGAAATAATTGAAAAACTTATCGCTACATAATGATAACCCACAAAACGACAAAATTAGTTATCTTAAATGTAAAATCCTAAATTGCTGCCAATCATCCATTGTTAGTTTGCAACCCCGTATCTATGCAAGATATGCCTAAATGAAAAATCACAAGATTAATAAAATATACATGTATGGTCATTATAATAATATGTACATAAAATAAGGCAAAAATCTTAAATGAACTAAACTGTGAGTGGTCTATAACAAGCCCTTCAATTAAGAATGTCTACACTTCAACATGGTGACAGCTTTTAGCTTCTCATCTTCTCATGCAGTGGCAGTGGAAAATTAGTACCAAATGCCTGACTTATATTTTAAAATGTTAGGTATTACATATGTATTTATTTTCGTCGTAATAATTTTATTTTACCCAGACAAAAATGTATTTATGCAACTTGTTTGTAAAACACCTTTTTACGCTTCTACCTTAAAAAAAGTGGTATTTTACACACTATTCTTAGATTTTTTTTTTAATTTGCATCTTTTGTATAGCACCTTGTCAAATAAAAATAAATAAATAAATAATCGTTTCCTCGAATGCCATGACGAAATTCCTATATGTACTTTAATCATCTTCAAAAACGACATTGCCGCATGCTGTGAGCTGATCACCTGAGTATGCCACGTGACAATCAAATTGTGATTCATTGTGATTCCGAATGCAGCCAGGTATGAAGACCAGAAATGACCCAATCGGTGTGTCACAATTAATTTTCTTATCTAAAGGGTATGACGGCTCTTGTAACTTTACCGTTTTTATCTCGGTCGACAGTTGAAAACTTTCTATTGCACTTTTTAATTGCGTCCCATTATTTATTACTTAAAAATAGAAAATGTATCTACCTACGTTGATCGGTGAATGTACAATAAACACTTAATGCGCCCTTGACAGATATAATACGGCTTGCAGTATTATCAACAAATTCAAGTGGTGATCAGCGTGCACCTTGCACTTGCAATCGAAGTTGGCCTCGATAGAACTAAGAAGGTCGGATGGTGTGTACCAAGGGTCCTTGATAACCGGTCGATTTAACAAATGTTATTTAATATTGGCGCATGGCCGACAGCTTATTTCGCAAAAACTGTTTATGGTTTTTGAAAATGGCAAAATCTCGGTTAGAATTCACACGTCTTCGTGAACATACTCGTAGGTATCCATCTGAACGTATAATCACGAGGTGAGGCGCCGCCTCCAGAAACGGCGTTCTCGGTGAAAAACAAGACTACCATTGTGTGCAGAGAGTCAAGTCCGTTTTAATCTAGGCGTGATCGGTCGATGATTTTCTGCCAGTTTTAAAACGGGATTATATCTCCTCTATTTTATAACGTACAACAAACTGATAAAACTCGAAAGGGGAATTTAACGACTCTTTTTAGTACGCGCCTGGAGAAAACTAACCTTTTGTTTTCTTTACTATAATGAGCAATTTTGGATAAAATATGTATCTTGATACTCTTCTCTAACTCGTTACTTCTCGCTGCAAGATATTGGATACCCTCCTTTGTTCCGATATGATGTAACGTTGGAAAACTCCTCTAGGAATTTAATTTTTTTCACTTATTCTCATGTAACGGTTCATGATAAAAATTCACATGTTTGCATGCGAATCAAGAGACTCAACCGTACGTACTACACTATATCCAGATTTTTATGAATAATTCACGCGGCTTAACGTCATAAATATTTCAGATATGTACCAGTAAGTATTAATTCCGCATAAGTACCACTTTGAACGAATTGTCCACGAAAATATGTATATAAGAGTTTTCGCTAAAAATAAAATGGTATTTCTACAAACGCGTTTTATTAATTACATAATATTAGCGTTTTAATAAACAACTGTGACGCTTGTCCGTACCTTGGCAATTTTTCACGTAAAAAACCTAAATCCAATATCCACAAATAAATTAGGTTTCGTAGCTATTGCCAGAGCTAAACCGCCAAAAAGAAGTAGACAGTTTTTATAAAAAGTCAACAACTGACCGGTAATCAACGATTAATCACTTCCTTGATAATTAGTCTGCCATTTCATTTTAAATTTTGCTCAGTGGAAACTATTAATTATGGAAATTCAAGAACCGTTACAATTCACGTGAACTTATTTCCAGTCGTAATTCTCAACAGGTGTTTCAATAGAATGATATATCACTAAAGTGTGCCAAAAATTGATGATTTGTTTCTTGAGCCAGTTGGGAAACTTCAAATAATACGAATCCAACTAACAAAGCTACCACATGTGAAATATTTTGTAAAGTATTCTCGTGTCCCTCCGTTTTATTAAATTCCAGGTTTAAACAGGCATTCAGAACATGCGTGTCCTTTCTTTATATTTGTCCTTTTGATTTCTTCCAAGTTTGTGTAAAATTAAGGCAATTGCTTTGATCACTTGGTTCGCCTCAGAGACTGAATTCTCTTTTATCAAGATCGCCCATTTTCTAAACTTGGAAATCTGAAGATTTTATGACGGAGATTTGAAAGGTTTAGTGATGTTTTGCAGGCGTTTCTTTTGATATTATGCCATCTTTACGTCCGAAATTTCTAACAATAATGAAAAAGAAAAGATTTATTGGAACTGCTTTGAGCTCTCCTTTTTATTATTATTTTTATTATCGTGCCATCAGGAAATATTTTTATGAGTTATATTTTGTCAAGCCAAAACGTAAAAATGATATACAAGACGTCTTATTTGCCGAAGAATACCTTCCATTCAAAACGAAAAAGGCAAAATCCGTAAGCGAGTCTCCGTACTTCTTTTTGGAGATGTGCAGCGTGTTCGCAATATATGTAAGAATATTTCAAAGAAATTGTTGAACTGAACAAAACGCCACCGCGTTCATGGGCAAAAAGCGAAACTAATGTGACTATAATAAATTTGCAATTATTGAAGTACCTATCCACGTATTCACAATATTATAGAGTCATGTTTTATCGATTGAACGTTCCACGAAATTAATTGGAGAACGGGCCAGAGAATTTTATATTAATTTTGAAATTAATGTTTTTCGAAATATGTACGTATTAATTTCACCGTGTCGGTGGTGGCTAACAAAGAGGTCGACGTATTTCGTGGTCGAGTTTGACGTAAATGGCTCCGAGCAACGCTGCATCCGCTGCAATATTCATTTCAGCGGAAATCTGCAATTAACAGGTATATTGAACGAGTTTCCACGGTCGTAGTTTCAAGAGGTCCCTCCTGCTAATGTACACGTTATTCAATTGGTCCGCCTGCAATTAGGGAAAACTCGTCGGAAAAAGTATTAGCAATTTGCTTAATTATCCGTAGGTCTTTATGAAGCAGCTAACAGTGTTCAAGTCACATCGGCTTGAACTTTTAATGAGTTCGAACTGTTTTATTAATAGTCTCGGTGTAAATAATATTCATCATCCTTCATCTCTTCTATTCTCCAGATTTAAATGGGATTATTAAGCATAATAATCTGAGCTTTGAGTAACTACATATGTATGACGCTGTGATATTGACAATGAGGGAGTTAAGCACTTCATTACATGCACAGCAACGATTCTCCCTTTAAACCTTAAGACGAAACACGTTCCAACATGACGCGCCTCTGTTGTTCTGAATAATACGACATGCATTACATTACGGGCCGTCGCAGACCGGCAAAGACGAACTGATGGTCAGTCAGCACTTTTCACCGAACATAATATTTCAGACGTTCCGGGAACGCGCCAGTATCATTTCAGGTCCTATTGAAAAATGAATTCGCTTCTTTGGCCGCAAGGGAGACGAGTATAAAAAATGGCCGCCATACATTTTCACTAGATGAATACGTGCAAACGTTTCAGGGAAACAATTGACCGTAGATTGCACGGAATGAAGATTTGCCCGTGTATACTATATATCTCAGTTGGCCACGTTGACAAAGAGGATGGCCAAGATCGAGCACGGGCCGCACGTCTTACGGCCTGAAAAATCGAGCGACCTCATACATAATTCATCCCGCAACACGGCTTTTTTAAAGGGGTAGTAAATAAACAAAAAACATGAAGCCGTTTGCTTGCTCGCAACCAAACTTTAGATTGCTCGGACCGTTATGATACTTTTTCGTTATTGATGAGTTTTCGGTTTAACTCGCATTATCTGATGTGCTTGATCTTGCTTCTTATCGGCCAATTTCTCATTTCGCACCGCAACTCCTCGACAAATCACCAAACGGGAAAGTCACACAAAATCGCCATGTTTAAAGATGCACCGTCGTCTTAATAAATTATTAAGGCAAGAGGAGCACAGCCGTAAGGATCCAACGGAGAAATTCGATTCCGTAAAGAAAATTGAAGTTGGCGTAAAGACCCTCGCAATATACAGACAATAAATTTAAATAATACATCAAAACTTTCAGAAGTAATAATTCTCCGAGCAAAGTTTACGAAATTGATATAAAATGTATACGAAAGGAAATGAACACCCGTAAGATTCTCGAAGACTCAAGGCTGTTTATTTCGTTGCGAAACGATTCGCTGCACCAAAAACTATCCATACAGTCACCTTCTTTACCTCACCGAGTGATCAATTTCATCCGGGTTGAAATTATCCTTACCGGCCTTGAATGGTAACGGTCAACTACGATCTCAGATGTGATTGTGAAATGTTCAAAATCAAAACGTGCAATTAAATTTTAAATTTCGATACAGCGTGCACAAATGCACCAATTGCTTTCACTACGAACACTTGCAGCAAAGCACTTTCCCAGACACCTGCTACAGTTATTTGATTCGGAACGACACAGCAAATTTATTCTCAAGCTGAGATCTTTCTCTAGGTGTTGCTTGTTCTTCTTTGTGAAAACCTAATTACAAATGGGCACCGACTAAACAGAAGAACTGTAAAAAATCGTTTTAGCATTCTGGTGTGATTTTAACGAGCAGTTTCGTTTCCAAATAGAATCACAAAGGTCATCCTGCCGGAATTTTAAAACGTGATAAACGTCAACTGTGAAAAAAATGTTAAATCACTATAATAACAACGACGAAACTTGTGAACCTAAGTGATTTTTAATTGAGTGGAAGCTAAATCATAAACAATATGGCTGCTTCAAATGCTTACGATCCGATTCATTTATGTGTACGCATTTATAGTTGGTGCAGATACTCCTCGCTTTAATCTAATATTAGTCTTGAGCAGACTTTTTGCTCGACGAATCAAGTTATATTTCGAAAGAGTTTCTAAGGAGCCAATAAAAATCTCATCGGACGAAGAAGCACTTAATGTGCGCACCAGGGTTTTATTTAGTAACTGCTGTATTGTTGTACGGATTTTACTTTCTATTTTTCTATTGCATGCACTGTTTTTCATAACAACTCAACGAAAGTAGAACGAACATTCTAAAATGACCGAAAAAATAAATAAGAATTGTGCGGTATAACTCAGAAATGTACAATTCGACAACGAAATGACGTGAACAATTTTTACGTTTATTTTATCGAGCATAGTGCACTTGGGCGTATTTTTAAAACACGTGTGAATAACGCAAAAAGTAACCTTCACGTTATTGTAAAATAACAAGCATTAGTCACTGGCTATTATACCAAATCATAATTAACCAAAACTAAAAGACAATGTTACATCCCCGAGACTTCATTCAACAGCTAGGCAATTTATTTCTATTGATAAATTGCAAAAAAGTTGTCTGCGACCACCATCCAAGTTATTCAAAATAATGCGCTGCGACATAGATCTCCTGAGCTTATTACCAATGATAATAAAACCATGACGTTCTTTATAAAGCTTGCCACAATCAATCAATATCGATCATCTTGTGACACCATGGCATAAATTACATTAAAAAACAAGGAAAACGATGCTCTATAAAAACAAGCATTAGGAGAGTAAACATGTAATACGCGCATGTAAAATGAAAACACATTATTCATGGCAAAAATACTTTTAAGAAAATGAAAGTTGCAATTGTATAGAGTAATTTTGAACTAAACGTAGTTGGATCGTTTGTTAAATTAAAAAAACTGTAACAGATGTAAATTTGGTATGTCGAATTGCAATCAAACGTTTCTGTTTCAATGGTCCGTTTACTATGTTGACCTTGGCGTGTTAACATTTTTTTTATACGACAAAAATGTCTCAAGTGCTTATGCAATAATTTTGGTAAACAAGTCTTACTGGACTTGGTCATTTGTAAAAACTACCTCGCCAATTATCCCTAAAAGTCCATGTCCACATAATAAACTGTAACGCCAGAAGATAAATGTGGTAGCAAGTGTAATAACAATACCTAAAAACAAAAACAACGGCTAATTATGGTTTGCTAAAAAGTCTTATTATGTAAGATAATATCGCCTTACATAACGCGAACATGTTTAATTTATTATTGAACCGTTGATAAGTTATCTATGCAATTACAAGAAAAATATTTGCATGTCATTTAGAAAACTTAAATAAGTACTTGAATAATAATGCACTGGGCGGTAGGAAATGGGTCGAAAGGGTTACAATTCATTATAAGTGATGAGACCACAAAAACTATTTCTAAAATAATTGAGGCAATTTATATAGCTATAATAGACCAACCACGATAAGCCGTACGTATAACGGTGCTAATACGATTTTTTTGTATCGTGTAGACATCCAGGTGGAGCTCTAATCGATCAAGACTTGCTTTGCCTTTTAGGTACGACCAGTTTTGTTGCAAAGTCGAGGACGACTGGAAAACAGGATTGAATTCGCACAAATCAGCCGTTTCTACCTTTGAAAGAAACTTCTAATTCGCGTATTATAATTCGCACGCGGTTCGATCTGCGACACACGATTCTGTTGCGACAGCCTGTTATATTCCGTCGATAGTACATAATACAATGTGTTACGATCTGTTCACATTAATAACTTAATAAGTACCTTGGCAGCAAGATACTTTATTTTTAGACCAAGAATCGAGAACACCTTGTCGTTGGGCATGGGCTAATATGATTTTCGATTTGATCGACCTTGCGTGCGCGTTCGTGACCTTCATGGTCGGGAACCAGTTGATTTTTTGTCTCGATGAGTTGTCCTGTCAACTTATGTTATTATACTGAAGTTCGATGCGAAGAGTGAGCACAATATGTTCCTATAATAATACGTTTTTGCGTCTGTTCGCGTATGTTATCTCGACTGCATTAACTCCTAGTTCAATGACTAATAAAGGCAGGACGACACTGTTAATTTGAATTTCAATTTTTTTTAACCGTTTTCATAAATAAAACATCTGGAAGATGGGCGGTATAATTGCTTAAAACCTTTAAAAAAATATTTCCCCAAATAACATACATGCATTATTTATGTCGAGGCGTGGACGCATGTACGAATCACCAGACTAAATAAAGGTGGGATTAACCCCTTCACACACGACGCTGTTGACTCGGCGGACTGAATCAACACCGTGCAGGAGGGGGCGCCAGTTGTAGTGTTTAACCCTAAGAGCATACCTCGAGCACTATTTTGCACTACACGATGCAGCATAGAGCAAACGGTGCATCCTAGGTAAAGGTGGAGAACGTAATGTGAATGTCGGAAGGGGTTCTGGGTGGTGTAAACTGACAAGTGCCAAAGCTGGCAGACTCGGGAGCTGCGAATGGACGGAAAACGCGTGTAACACATCACCAATTGCTGAAATTGATTGATCGAAATCGCATGGGCAACCTGACCATGTGCAGCTACGGCGATGTCGGTGGCAACATGTCCGAACAACGAGGAAGAGACAGTGGTATTGATCGTGGGTCCGGACCGACGTTTCCACCTGGGCGACGCATGCGTCCCATTGCTAAGGTCAAGGTCATATGAGTATCATCACCGTATATACCGATTATGTTTTGCAATGGGCCCATTAGAGAACAAGAGGAACCATACGCGATCGGCTGTTTTCTATAAATAAATTTCGCTCGGTGATCGTTCCACTGACATTCCCCTTATCAAATTCTTTTCAATCGGCAACCGAACGCAAACGGTACCCGGTTGGCTTGCTAAAAACAAAATTTTTCAAAGACATATTTTTAGCTTCTCGCACTAGAACAGGGGTCACCAAACCGTGAGCTTTCCCCGTGCTGCCGCGTAACGTAAAGGTCAGCTACTTCACAGCGCGCTCCGCAAAATCAAAATAATGCGACCATAAAATCCACTCCGAAAAAGTGTTGAAAACAAAAACGGCTTTGCAAGACGTGGTCGACGCTCATTTTTTTTTGATTAAAAAAAAGCAATGAACTAGCAGATACAATAGGAATAAATTTGTATAGTCTACTTTGGCAACGTTGCGTGTAAATGTCTCGCAATCGCAATCCACTTACGCAACGGCTCAATAAACTTTATTTTACCATTGCGGGTGCTCACACTATTTCGTAAACAAAAAACATTGTAGAACAAACCGAATAAGTTATTTTCCCCACGATTGCGCTGCACCTGCCTGTTGTATTTCCATAGTTCAGTTCCGCACCAGGGTGGATCGGCAAAACCTGCATCATCTTGTTTTACCTCGCACGACAAGCTGATTAACACGTTGCTGCACCGTACAAGTATGAACAAGTAATTTGTAAAAAATGCGTATCAAACGCAACTCGTTTTCTGAACGATCTCAAAATACGTCGGCAAATAAATTATTCAACGGTGACACATTATGGTAAATGTGATCAACATATCAGTTTACATACAATTTGCGGTTTAAATGACAGCCGAGACGACAAGGTTTTTATATAAAAAATTATTCACAGACATAACCGAAAAGTCGCCAACAAAATAATAAATAGTACGTTGCTCTCGCTATCAAAAAATAAGGCAGTATTTAAAATGAAAAAGTTCAAGTTTAAACGGGCTGAAGGTCAAGTTTACAACAATAATTCTGAATTTTTTAATGTGGAAGGTTTTGAAGTGTCAACGAACTATTATGTTACCTACTAATTCCTTGATTATGATTCAGGTGGGTGGTGAGACGCTATTGTTACATCTACATTCGTATATGGAATTTGTTTTTTTCGCATGATTTGAAATATTTAAATAATGTGTTGCTCCCAAATTTGAAATTTAACTGTTAACCGTAAAGATGTCAAAGTTACTATAAATATTTTATTTAGAATGTGACGGTCAAAGAGACGAGAACAGTTTTAGTTCCAAAGTTTTTACACCGAGCCAATGCTTACAGAACGTTCTTAATGTTTATTTCACATTTTTTGAAAAAAATACTTATGGAAATGTTTTAAAGAGAGAAAATATTTCATTCAAACAGTTGGCACTGTTATTGGGACGATCTGAACAAAAACTACTTTAAAAACAGAAATTTTCAGAAAATTTCACGCACACGTGAATCGAAAAGAAAATAAGGACCGTGAACTTGCCTGTGCTTTATTGCACAACAGCCGAACACAGCGTTTAAAGGTGATTCATGTTTGACATTATCATCATCGGAACAATCAAGGTACAAATTACACATTATGAAAATCAAACATGCTATACTGTGATTTGTGATTTTGTTCCACTACATTTTTTAATATGACGAGGTATTAAATGCAGTATTTAATAATAAATGTCATCGTATAGCGCTTGACGTCTCTGCGGCACAAAGTGGACAAACACAGTATGTATCGATTGGTGATAAAAATTGCGATTTGTTTATAAGGTATAAAAGAGAATTTTTAATTTGGTAATAAAAACCTGCAATTAACTACCATGTTATTGTAGTTTTTGCGATTCCGTAAATACCCCATCAAAATATTAAATATTTACAAACTACGTATTTTATCACATCTTAAAAAAACAAGCGGTGACATAATTTTTAAAAATTATCATTTCCACGATACGAAACGCGTGTATTTTAAAATTTACTGCTATCGATAACGTAACTTTTCAGCAAGATATTTGTTGAGCAGTTGTCAGGAGTTATGCACTGTTAGGTACCGTAAGTGGCACGAGTTCTGAACTAAATTCACACATTATACTTATTTAATCACGTGATATAAATATAGATACGCATATTTGTTTAGCCGTAAATTATATGTTTACATATGACAGTAATGAGGTTATTTGTTGGTTAAAATGCACAACTACTTTTAGCTCGCGATTACGTCCGTTTTTCGAAAGTTTTCAGTTTCACCTTCACCTCCAATTTTTATTTTTAAAACCGACCAACTGATAAAACGTGGGAACACGTAAACATTTTCAACACAGCTGCGGTCATTAAAACTATATATAAATTTCCACCGAGTTATGTAAAACAAACAGTCAATTTTACGTTTGTACGTAATGCCAACAGAGTCGTACCGTAACTCAGCCGAAAATACAAAAAAAACCAAACAAACGATCAAAGTGAAACGTTCGCGAGCAACGACTTGACAAAAGATTAACTAGTGATAATCCGTCGTTGGCGAAAAATCGCCGAAGATTCTCATAAAGTGCCATCGACAGCAGAATGATGGTGTTTTGCTAAACGCGTCACTCAGTGGCACAGCTAAAACTTAAGTTAGTTGTTAACCTCCCCCGAGCAGTGTTTTATGGCTCGATTAGGAAATGTTCATGGTTCTTATCGATCAGCCCCCGTGCGTATGCCAACCCTGGGTTTCTTTCGGTTGAAAGCGAAGGAGACGGCAGTCGGAGGAGGTCCGGATATGCGTGTACGCGGTGTCAGCTGCGCGTGTTTGCCTCGTGTGCGTACGACCACCTAGTTTACAATCAAACTCATTCGCTATGTGTTCCGTTCAAACTCTCCAGCTCTAGACCTTGTTATCCTCGGATTATAAGGGTAGTTTCATTGATTTCCTTTTAACATAACGCCAAGCCGGAAGGGTGCATAGGTGTGATTGATGGCCCATCTTGTATCGAATACAGAAATCGTTTCCATGTCTTTTTTCTCCCGTTGTAAGCCTACACGATTTGTTTCCAGAGGAATCGATACCATCATTTATCCAATGTCTATACGACAACGCATGAGACAAAAGCGCATTGCAGACCGGTTACTGCTGTTTACACGTGCTCGCTCTATGTGTCACGTCGGATGTCTTCTGCTAACGCCACTTCTAGCCTAGAAGTACTATCTCCCGACTTGTATCAATTCAACAAATCACTTCTGATTTATGTCAGACTGCAACTCTCGAACATATTTCTTTGATTATTACATATGTATGTATTTAATCTGGACTGGCCGATAGGGGGGAAAACGACAATTAATTGACTTCTACTGAAACATAGATTACTTTACAAATTTCTGCGCGAGTATCAGTTTTCTAAAAATTTCTTACTTGACCGCCCTTAAAAATACTTTTTAATTAAATTTCCACAACTTTTCTTAAGTACTAAAGCTGTATGTCTTTCCAAATCTTAGATTTTAAATAAATCGATGAAATAATAACAGTGGGTGCTTTTCGTTGAACAAAAAAGACAGTAATAGCCAAACGCCAGTTTTAAGAAACTGAAAACTGACGCAATAAACTTTCTTCTTTGTCCTTCAAATTCAGCTTTCAAAGGAAACCTTTGTTATTTCTTTGATTTTTTTAAATAAAATAAGTTTTTAACGAAAACGAATATGTACTTATCTAATATTCTTATGAAAGATTTTTTGCAGAATTTTAAAAAACATTCAAAGTACCTCGTTCACTGATGTTTGTTATCCTTCAACAAATTACAAATCCTAAAAGCTCCACTAACGCTACCTAATCATAAGTATCGCGCCGTCAAATAAAATCCTGGGCTGAATAGACGTTGGAAAAAGTAAACAGAACAGTGTAAAGTTTGAATTTCCCGCCGTTTGACACGAATGACATTTGTTTACGTTTAATCGAGAGATAATTGAAGATGTTTATTTTCAGTAAAGGTTGCCCTTAGATATTTGTTTCGAGAATAGGAATCGTTAAGTTATTCTATTTTTAGTGTAAAACATTGCAAAGAAACAAAAAGCAAGGTTTTTTTGGCGTTAAATTTTAGGTTAGCTGTCAACATACTCCAGTTAATTTACGCTGTAAAAAAGCACCACAATTGACGGTTTCTAATGCCTTCCCACTCCAGGATTTTTTTTACGCGTGATGCAATGTGGAAGAAATTCCCCAAAAAAACGTTGTAAAAAAACAAAACCGGTGTTTTAACAATAGCATCTAGTAGATAGTTATCGTTGATCACATCCTTTTCTATGGCTTGTTGTGATCTTCTTACCCATTAAACAAAAACCATTTCAAAATTCAATTAAAACAAAACTCTTGTAAAATAATGCTTAGGAGAAAGCGAGAATCGTTAACTTGAGGAGAACAAAGAAATAACATTCTAAAGAGAAAAACTTTGTATATTTTTTTCCATTTGACGCACACGACGTGGATTGTTGTTTATTTACGAGCTTTATCTTAATTCGTTGTTACTAACGAGTTCAGACATGTCAGGTGGATCGTTAACTGAATTGTTATTGTACCACATGTAGTGCCATCGAGATTATGTTTTGAATTTAAGGGTAAAAAAAAAACAAGCACCTACGGATAGGGAGTTTTTTATGTCGCTTCGGGCGCCAAATTACCTAGACTCGACCATGGAGATAATGCAGTAATGTGACCAAATGAGAGTGGATGAAGCCTTCGAAAAAAGTGATGTTCATGTGGGGTGAAATTAAGAGGAAAACGAAAGATATCGATAAATCTGAATAACAGAGTCATGCGAGTCGACAGTGTTAACAATAAAGCCGCGTTCCCGTCCCCTACAAGAGCATTTCCATAAATTTGAAACAACAACAAAAGATAGTTACACTTTCATACAAAGTAATAAAAATGATAAATCGCCCATTTAACCGTACTGCATACATACACACCACCGCTTAGTCCTGGTTTTATTACGACGACGACAATGGGATTAACTTTTCCCTATTTATACCTGTATGGTCCCGAATTTTTCATAAAACGATCTCCATCCAATGCGGAGCGCCGGTTGGTGGACCCATTAAAATTATATTACCCATAAACCTCTTCGATCACAAAAAGGAACACATAGGTACGCCGGTGAATAATTTACGCAACTACCAATTAAAATAAATCGTTTTTGGGCGGTTCCGGTGTAAAACTTGGACGCTTCACGATATGTTTTCAATATTTCTGGCGTGTTTGTGTTGTGTAAAAAGGTCCGCATTGAAATATCTTTTCGGTCGGTGTTGAAAAGCCCCTTTTTTCTTGGACGTGTAGTCTGGTGTCGACAGTTCGACCGGCATTCTTTAAAAACACATGACTAGCTTGCTACTGCCTCACATGTTCTACAGCTTCCTACATTTTAAATTAATGACGTTGTTTTTTACCGACCACCGGTTCTCCGCTTGATACTTGTTTGGAGCTCTAATTTAACCTTAATTGATACACAATCTCCCCTTACAAAAAGCACTCGGTTAATTTGTTTATCAACATATTAAAACAATGTAACTTAATGACTGACTGATTATAAATAACAGCGTGTTTGATGACCGCTGGGATATTTATTTGAAAGCTTTACGTATTGCTCAGTCACGACTACAACAATCCACAAACAGTTTTAATAGGCTCTAAAAAAACACAGCTCTAGTCCAACAAACTCCAAGAAATAACGACTTGAAGAAGAAAAAATTGAACCTGACACTCGACACACATCCCCCACTTGAATCGACAAGGGATTTATCTCCGTCACGAAAACGATAATATTTATAAACAACAATAACGCAAAAAAAAGAGAATTAGATAACGTACCTCCAACGGCGATAAGAAAATGACGTTAAAGAAATAAAATCTACGTAAATACCGCAATAAAACATTACTCACACATAAAATTAAATACATGAAGTGAAATGAATGAAATTATTCAGACGTGGTAAGTTTGAATGAGTCTTAAAAAATTGTGGGTTTATTCGTTTAACAAATAAGAAGCATTGATTCATAAACAAAATGATATAAATCTTCCGTCAAAATATTTACAGATATAGCATTGTTAACAGGACTGATAATGAAACGAAACATTTGATCTCCTCGTTGACAAATGAAGCTATTCTGTGTACAGATTGCATTCACTGTTACCCTTCGAGGATCACAATGACCGCCGTTCGCACACACTAACCGTCGTGAAAACAGAAAAATTACCAGAAATTAATTATGATATGTATTTGTTTTGTGCCAAAGATTAACAAAAATCAATATAATTTTTACGGGGAGACGTGCGGTTACATGTGATAATACTCGTACCAGAAAAATTCATAAAACTTCTAATTAAGTAAGCTGATAATTACCTGATAAGAATACACATATATAATACGATAACGACACAACAAGACAGATGGCACGTGATAACTACTTAGTCTAATTTAACTACTCCGGATAATATTTGCGATGCAAAGGAATAACAAAAGATTATGACAAATTTAATGAAATTTCGGAGGGCGGTATCGTAAAAACACGAAGCGGGATCCGATCAAGATTAGTAAATTTATTAATGAAAATGAATGTTATTGGTAGGTGGAGCGAGAAACTTTGGTAAGAAACTAACTAATGTCTGTTCGTAAAAGAGACTTTTATCCTCGGTAAAATCAGAGTAGTAGTAAAAAACGTCAGTAAAGCTCCGGTAAGTAATTCGAAAGTTTAAATTCGAATTTCCCTTTTGTTTCTTTCCGCTTTTCCACTTCTTTAGAACTGCAAGTGATGTTGAATTTATCGTGCTGGAACTATTTTGACGCAAGCTGACCGTACCGTAGGGGGTTGGCAAAGGGGTTGAACGACGAAAACGAACTCGGTGGGAATCCCAGGGGTAGCTTGACCCCTACAAAGTAGGGCGGACAGAGATGGATCAGAACTACTCTAATTCTTTTCGCTAGGCTTTCAAGAATATAAAAGTTTTGAGAAAAGCAATGTTGAGCAAACAACATTATGTCACTCAATCTAATGGATTTTTTAAATTTGTAAACATTCTTTTATCATATTATTTAGCTTAAGAAAAATCTCCGGAATCAATTTCATGGAAACAACTGTCGTTTTATTTACAGATCATTATTCCTGGTACAATAGCGTCTCGGCCAAAATGTTTTTTAATACGCAATCTAATCTCGAACGCGATAAATCTGTATTAATTCCATAGTCTTTCTGATTAAAAAGCATGACAAACACTGAGTGAAATTTATGTACAACCACGCCTTGAATTTATTTTCCATCGTCTTCCAGTTACAGACTGAATTATAATCCCTTCGGAAAAAATTCTTCGATATCAAGAGTTCCGACGTTTCGTCCTAATTAGAATTTTAATAGGTAACAAATGTAAGGGCGTCGAATGGTTTAGCAAATTTCTCAACTTGTCAAGAAATTAAAATTTGTAAACCGTAAATTATGCGCAATTTAATTCGTATAATCATCATAAATCTTCCAGAAAACGCTTAATATTTATGTTTTTCTGGCGAAAATGAGTTCGGTACTGCTTATAAAATATTTCTCGTGTTAAATTTGCGTGGCGTGATGTATAATAAAAATTTGGGAATCACCCACATAGAGACACGGACATTATTATGTTGCAGTAAACCGTCCTGAACGATAGTAAAACCGATTTGAATAAATTTAAACGGCCACAGATAATATTTTAGTATAGTACATTATCTTGGTATCTATGGCAAATGTTTATGTTTAACAAACGTAGTATCTATCTCGTACCCATGTTACTCGAGTTTAATTCTTTGCGGGAATGTCACTTCTTCGTAACAAATAAAATACGTAACCCCATGCTTCGCAAATTAAAGCTCAAAAATCCGACACACAAAAAATAAGGGGAGAGAAAACAAGTTATGAATACAAAGCGAGAATTGAGGCTCATTATTACAAGACAAGTGAATATATTTTACATCCCCCCCGAACGACACCAAAAAATCAACTAGATACCAGAACCAACACCAAGTGATTGTAATGCTGCCACTGGCAACCAGTTCCAGCCTTTATCCCGTGTCAGCACATGAATTTATTAAATTGATTCCCTGACCCACAAGAATAAAAATACATTTCTCAAGTTTTTATTTAAGTCGTGGACCCTCCTTTAAAATGGCACAAAGACTACCATATTCCTAGGAGGTTTTTATTCTGCGTCATTGATATACGACAGCGGGTGTTGTTTGCTTCAAATTTACAATTTTTCTTCCCAATTTGTAAAGTAGCACAAGGTAACCAACAGTTATGAGATTGTTTGCGATTTCACTTATAAAAGAATTATTATAAAAAGGCGAGATAGTGTCGCATGCGAATTTATTCGAACGGTTCCAGAAAGGACCCCCAAGCGCGATTGGCCTCATTACACTATCGCAGATGATGAATGTTGACAATTCTGATTTATACAACCGCATTTGAGAAATATAACTTATTCGAGATTAGCCACATCCGAAATTAATGAGATACGCACATGCTGACACGCAATAACGTTTCCAGTCATCACACCACTGCATCTTAAACGAATAGTATAAATAAATTTATTAACAACAACAACAAAAACGATAAACACACATCCGTTTGTTTGTTTAA
This sequence comes from Tenebrio molitor, assembly GCF_963966145.1. Classification (NCBI taxonomy): domain Eukaryota; kingdom Metazoa; phylum Arthropoda; class Insecta; order Coleoptera; family Tenebrionidae; genus Tenebrio; species Tenebrio molitor. The sequence continues at coordinate 2,682,895 of NC_091052.1, forward strand.
AATTAATTCTCGGCTCCGTATCTGTGCAGATGTCGAGTTTTAAATTGCTAAATTATGTAACCTCACTTGTTAGGATAATTATTTCAATTTTGGTCGTAAACGATCTAGTTGCCAACCTCGTGACCTTTGAATAACTGCATACGGACCACGTATGTGTTCACTTAGTCCTGGCCAATTTAAAACTTACAATAATAATTCCACTCCTTATCGCGAGCAATTTTAACAGTGCGGGTTCATTTCAATGAATCAGGAAATTTATCTAATCTGAATAGTTTGTTAACCTCGACTATTTCATTTCACACCATCATAAAACGAATAATCTTTGTTCAGATCTATTACAAAAACACAAATAAATAATGCATTGTCAAGGGAAACTCATATTAAACTGGCGAACAAAGAACGATATATCACTCCTCAACAAGTGAAAAGCCGCAGCTACACCTCAACTTGCAAAAGACAATATTTCGAACAATGATAAATCAAAATAGCACAATGGGTCAATTTAAAATAAAAATTAACGGCACAGCATGGGAAATCTTAATTAAATAAATAAATAAACGTATAAGAACGTAATAAGAAGTGAGGACGCGAGAGGTCGCCGTGAACGTTAACGTACGCCCGGTCTGTCGTATCGAGGCATCTAAGACGGTCGTCTGTGATTCATAAGCCTCGAGGCTGGTGCACTCTATTAAACTTGGAACGGTGAAAGTAAAACTGCATCAAGGAGATGTGGTTCTAGGAATATTGCAAGATTCTACCAGAAATTCCGGAGTGTGCACCTGCACCGACAAGCCGACAACAAATATAAATCCTCGCCGCACCTTCGCGGTGTTTCTTAACAAAAAGACTACTACAAAAATATAATAACCTAATAGAATTACGTGACTTGAATGTGAAGGATAAGTACGTCGGAATTGATACGCCACTAGTCACGATGTCACTTGAATTCGAAAACAGAAAAATTCCACTGCCGGTTTTTACACGGTTTTCAAACAAAATTGGGTCAAAAAAATTATTTGCCCGTCTGGATCGAGTGGATTTGCAAACAACGTTAATTGGCTGCCCAGACATTCCGACTTATCAGAAATATGTCACATTCTGAAAACGTGATGGGTATTCGTTCATCTTGGGGCGCTAGTTGACGTGGCGCACTCCAACGCTTTCTCAATGACAAGCATAAAGCTGTCATTTAAAAAATGGGTAGACAGAACAAAGAGATCGTTCGGGTTTTTGTAACGGACGCACCTTCACGAATCCACCACCGCTCCGATAACCCCGAAGACAATAAAAACGAAAAATCCGTCTTCGCGTGTCTATTGCTTGTTATTTACGGTCATGATGCAAAAATTTATGTGTCCATATCGTTATCGTTCTTATATTGCGATTTAAAAACCATTATTTTCAACATGAACTTAAATATTTCAATGATTTGAATCGTAAAACTCGCGTTTTATAGGTTTACGTTATAAATCTAATTTATTGTACGCCCGTTTTTGTTTAATAGTAGAAAATTATTTGTGATTCCTGCTCGGAATACCTTTATTTTAACAACGTCAGTATTTTAATAAAGTCATAAAACTCACCGGATCGCGAAACAAAGACTGTTTTTGTTGAACGCAGCCGGAGTCCCAACTTCAAAGAAACCTAATTTTTATAGAATAATAGATAGATGGGAGCCACAAAAGGTAATATCCGTCTTTTCGCGGAACAAAGGAGACCAATCATTGAAAATCAAAACAAATACATGGGAAATTTAAATTAAGAAATAAATTTCTTTCGTGTGGAGATATCGCGATCGATGTGAATCATTATGGACGACCGATGCGGGTGAGTTTCGGTCATGATTTGTTTAATGCTTCTCGATTTGTTGTTTAACGATCGTGAGTGAAGCTTCCGTGAAGTAAGGCGTTCTCCAAATCAACTTGAAAAGGGTCTCTATTAAATATTTAATATTAATAAAACATTTCCAGCTGCTATATTTACCTTGACGGAGCCAGTAGTAAAAAGCAAACAAACACAAATCTTCCGTTGTCCCTTTTAAACATACAGAGTGGTCGGCTTTATGGTAAAAATGAAAAGAACAAACAGGCGGGTTGGGTGTGTTGTTTGAAACATGCAACGACAAATGAAAAATGACACTGCTTATGAATTCCAAATGTCCTAACGGAATACACTTGCAGAGCTAATAGGATCGTAAAATCAGTTCGAGATGTTCCCAGCATGCCAGGAATAAATTTATTCTCGTCTCCTGTTACCTTGTTCTTCCGATACAATGGCATCCTGCCTGTTCGGTCTTCACAGACTGACAAATTCGTCGGAAACCGTGTGAAGAAAACGAAATTAATAATGAAAAAACAGCGCTTGCATTCGGGGTATCTGAACCATTTCATCAACATAATCAATCTTCGAGGAACCGGTTGGTAACAGTGAAGAATCTCGATTAAAGAATATGAGAAGGCCATATTGAAAAATGTAATACAATCCGTAAAGGCAACACCTTGGATATATTTCCAGCCCGAGCAAGTAGTGCGAGAGGACGATAAAATCGATAAAAGTAATGACATTTTAGAAAGCCGAATGTTGAACGAACTGCAAAAGTAATCAATTTTTAGCGAAATCGAACGTTACGAAAATAAAGGTAATTTTCGAGCAAGCTGTAACGAAAACTTTTAGTGTGGCATGACATGAATAGATAGAGCGTGAAATGTTAACTTACATAACTACAAAAAAAAAACTAAGAGAAAAACAATAACCGAGTACACGTCCTACATTACGAGTTTCACCGAAATTGAACCAATTAAATTTGTTTGTCAAGTGGTACACGCGTTTGTCGAAGAGGACATTATTTAAACCTTCGTCGGTAAAACTGCCCCACCCTCGGATGGATATTTCAGATCTTGATGGTGAACGATCGATCAAAATTGTTTATAGTTCGCCTACTCAACGACTGATAAGATAAGTAACGATTACAGCGCGAATTATAAATAAGTAATGAATCACGTGAGTCGACTTTATTATTTTACAACAAAACAAAGTGAAACCGATATCAGAAGATTTCCTCACTCGTAAAAGTTAATATTGTCTGGCTTAATTAAGATCAACTCCACAACTTCGGATGAATTTCTGAGGAAATTGGGACAGCTGGCGCCCTCGACCATGATAAAAAAAAATTCTTCACAACATTCTTCACTATTTTTATATCGTAGTATGACCGGTAATAAAATACGTGAAATAATAGTTATTTATGCACCGAGTTTCTGTGTAAATTGGGCTTTTCTAATTGCCCCAGGGACAAGATTAAAACACGACTTGTATGCAAAATTTTATTGTTTGAAACGACGTCTCTGAAACTTCCCAATCTTTTTAAAATGGTTTCGCATTTGCTTTTGACAGTTTTGACAAATTTTTCAAGGCCTGTCAAAAATATAACGTTGAATGTGTTGTCTAGGGCAACGGTTCGTTATCTGCTCATTTTGCTTTAGGACAGTTAAGAGGCAGTTTACAAAGGAGAAAAATGAGAATTTATGACAGTTGAAAACAATAAAATTTATTGACCAATTATGCCCCCTTCCGCCACCGAATCTTGTAGGTAGTGGCGAATGATAGAGTCCGTTAAAATTTCTAACCGATTAATTATAACTACCTGGATAATTACAGGGATTAATTAAATGCTGAATAGAAGTTGTAGTAAGCAATAAATTTAAGCTGGTGAAACTACAGAACTCATTTCTCGCCTGTTATTAATTGTTTACTCATCAAAATTTCGTTCGCAGTTTATTCCTCCCATTTTTTGACACTCGACGGACTTGCCAACACCTAAAAAAAAACTGTCAATCGTGATAACTTGCGTCACAAACGGGAGTACTGTGCAAGTTAAAAATCTTCCAGATTAACCAATCAGACTTATCGCATCTTATCACAAGGTTTATTTTTATTTTGACCAAACGTAAATAACTCTCAAACTCGTATCAGGTCTCCACTCGATAATTAATCCCGATTTGGAATAATTATCATCACGGTTAATGATAAATATGGATTACAAAAATACGTTGCTGACATGATGGCGACCAAACGAAGGACGTATATTTCAAAAATACATATTTAAATTTGTCGTTTTGAATGGTCGTCGTTAAATGTTGACAAGGTAGCAAAAGATAAGAGAAAATGAGCCCAAATGATGGAATATTTGGGTACGCAACCTACTGAAATATGAAAACGAAAAAAATTGGTTTGATTAATCAGGGGAGCAACATTACATGTAAAAAATGTAAATTTTGAGACACAGGATGACAGAAAATGATCGTGTTTCGTTCTAAAACATGTCGGCGAGATTTGATTTTATAATCTGTCCATGTTGTGATTTTGGTAGGGCGGTCGGAGCTATCTACATGCGAAACGTTGAGGAAATAACCTAAATAAACGAAGCAAACGAGCCCGTAAAGCCGGAGCCTGCGGAATAATTCAAAAAAATTGTAATAATAAAGTAATATCAATAAAACACCGTCGAGTTCTCGAGGGACCGGGAAAAAGAACTGCTGAAACTGCGCATAAATAATTTAGAGCAGGCCAAGTTGCAGTTTGGTGCGGTGTAGTGCGATAAATCAATCCGGAAACTATTCCGGTGACTATTTATTTATTCAGCGACGGGGGGAACTGTTCGGCACGGTCGGAAAAGTAAAAATGGCGAAAGTGAGAAGTCCGAAAAGACATTAAAATGGGATTAATTAGAAGGTGTTCGGAATAGAAACGCCGAAACGTCCAATTTACATAGGAAAAGAACGAAGTGCACACGGTGTGCCGTGAAATGGTACCGAAACAGTTGCATCACAACCCACTCGACGTGAGGATAATACGCGAATGGTAATGCGTCCCGCTCCCAATTAATTAACTAGGTGGAGAAGGGCCTACCGGCGAATTAGCAGGACCTCCACGTCAGCGGCTTATAAAAGTATAAAACTCTTAATAGAATGATTAGTGTGTAACGGAGAACTGTTGCCAAGCGGTTACGGCCTTGTTTCGGTGCACCAGGCTGCACTGGCAGCATCACCTTCGTTCGAACTTCACACAAATCACAAATCACACACACACGTCACATAGCACTGGATCCGGCCGGGACAATCCCAAAACGTAGAGACTCACCTATTTTTTTCCAGTTCGTTGTGAGATGTCCTGAAACAATAACAAAAAATACGGTCACAACTGGCATAAACATGTCACATGTTTTTAATTCGACGTCATCGAACCGTCCCGAGCCATGTGTCGGTGGTGGATTTGACATCGCGATCGCATTGGTCGAACGTGGAGAACAAAGGAACGCGGCCCGTGCAGCACCCACGTTTTCCGTTGGGGTGGCTCGGGGTCGCGACCGTCACTTGTTAGTTAATCAGGTGGTCGGACTCACCTATTGCCCTGAGATTTTTTATTCTTTGGCCTTTTTGAAGCACTTCTGAGATCATCGGGAATTCGCACGGTCGAGGCGTAACCATGTTCGGCTTCTACAACAACAAAACAGATAGCGTCAAAAACAGCTGATACACCAAAATAGAACTGGAAAGTCGGATGTTGTGCGCCACTCGGCGCTGGTCTTTTGTTTCGCGATGGGGCTCTACACTAACCTCTCTCTCGTCGTTCTATGAATTCTGCTGCTTGTAGTAAGACATTGAGGGCGCTCATATTAGTGACAAATTTGATGGAATACTAGACAAAGGTACCGTCCCGCGGATCGCAACGAAGCACGTTCCCCACACACACTCTCGGAACACACTGACTGGCGATTTATCGTATCGATGTATCGTGTGGCGGGCTCGTAGTTGGCACTGGATGCGCAATGCGCACCGCGCCGCCCGCGATTCATCGCGATCACCACTCTGTCTCTGGGGCCAACAGCTGGTTCTGTTTACATTCGCCCGCTGTTTGGCATTCGTAATCGAGCTGCAAAAACAATTTTGCTTAAATGTTGTTGCTTCGATTCGGATTTCGCAAGCGACCGACTTCATTTTCGAAAAACTCGCACTACCACATCGACTCTTTCGATTATTTAGTGCGAGGGTGAAGCCGCCGACCCCGGGTGTGCAACTTGCAACTGGAGCGCCGCCACGTGATCGGGTCGCGGTAATTTGGGGAAACACCTGATCGGAATTTGGTCACTTATACCGTTCAAAAGGTGATGATCATCGACGGAAAGCGAATGCGCCGGCTGCACCGTGACCGCCACGTGAAAACGAACAATCATAAAATTCACCTGAAACCTTTTCGGGGATCAGATGTGGGAGGTACATAACAACTGTTTACCCTAAACAGATTATCGACAAGTATCGGTCATTGTACAGATCCATTCATAATGTAGCAAAATAAGAATGACAAAGGGACAGGTTGGGACAATAGGATTTGGTTTTGACGGGTGGTGTTGTAATCCTCATCTATATATTTGGACTTCTTTGAATGTCGTCAGTATTTGAACGTACCGCTCCTCAAAATAAATTCTACCTACCCTAAAAATACTAAATTCAATAGTAGTCATGTTCCTTATTAATCAAAACAGCAAAAAGTCAAAAAAATACGACAATCAAAAACATAAGTATTTCTCTTATGTTACATTACTATTGGGTGATTCAAAATGATTGTGGATAAGTATGGCAACTATGTACGAAAACTGTGGGTAGAATAGAAGTGACATTTCTGTGACAGTTCATAGTCGCACAATTTTGAAAATTGTCAAATCAATGCGGAATGGTATAAAAAACATCAAATGCACGCTTATGAAATATACAAATGTCAACTCTACCCCACCCACATAGTTGCCACATAAATTTTCGTACATAGTTGCCTTAATTATCCACAATCATTTTAAATCACCCAATACCATACATTCAGAGGTTTCGTCATTACGATCTAAACAAAATAACTCCGTTGTTTATTCTCCGATTTTATCAAACAAAAAAAGAAAATAAATGACGCAACAAGTACAGTTGGTGCAAAAAAAAAAACCGGGAAATGAAAATTTTCCTGATGTAAATTTGGTCAATTTTGTCAATTAATTGTCTATTTGACAATATCTGTAAAATAATTTTTTAAAATGTCGATTGAATTTTGATCCTAATTCTAACCCCTCTCTCGTAAGAACGTTTCACGCTATGAACAAATTGAAAAAATGTGTCAATTTTATTCTGACAGTTCGCGTTTTTTTGCATCCAACTGTATTACAAAAAGGTCAAACGATAGTCAACTTTCGTATTTCAAATAACTAAAAAAAAACGTTTAAAAATCAAAAAACCATTGTGGTGCAAATAACACACATTTTTCATGACATTTCCTATTACGTATCACAGTGACAGATAAGTCATTTGCACCACAATGGTTTTTTGATTTTTGAACAGCGTTTACCTATACTTTTCACAATTTGGTCTTGTAGGAACCTTTTCTGAATCCAGTGATGTGTAATATGTTTTCTTTGGTGCAATATTCGATAGAAAAAGAATGTTATCAACGATAAATTAATGTTGCCATAAAACACAACCAGATGTTGAAATATGTATTTTATAGGAATAATAAAATATATTTAAATAAGATTACAGAATGTATCTGCAAACGTGGCACACATTGACCGTCACCTTGGTGAATGAATGTTTTGATTATTTTCACATTTGGAATTGTTTACAAGATATCTACTTAATTACAGCAAAGTTAACTTGTACATATTGTACTTGTACATTATTGGAATCAGAAAAAAATCTCTACAAGACTAAATTGAAAGCAGAGGTTCGAAGAAACAAAGTTTAATGTCGTTGAAGTTAATGTTGAAAAAAATCAATACGAGTATTAGGACCTGTATGTACAACCCTTTGTTCTAAACAATCAAAATACACGGATCTCTATAAACACGCAAGTACTGAGTACTCCCGCATCAATGGGAAAATATGCGTTTTTTGAAAAAAGACAAGTGTGAACACACCACTGTCTTGGTTTCATAATAGAAATCATAAAAGCAATACTAAAGAAAAAGCTTAATGTCGCTTTTTACAAGTTTCATACACTCGTGTATGACAAAAAAGGATCTTTTTTATCGGAGGTTGAGTTGGCATAGTTCAGTTATCAGTTGCAGCTCGACAAACGACGAAGTGCGGTGGATTAATAATCGTGTATTTTTTATTAAATCGTTTAAAATGCCAAATTTTACAAACGTGGAATTAACGGATATTGTGCTCGCATACGGTGTAGTGGGTGGCAAAGTGATCCAAGCGCAAGTACTGTTCCCACCATTTACTGTGAATAAGGTAAGTGCTTTGTACTCGTATGTTTTTTCGATACAATTCAGTGTCACTGTTAAATTTCTATAATATCGAATAGTGCTATAATAAAAGAAAACAACCAATTCGATTTTAATAGTTATTTACCTAACGCATGCGGGAAGTGAAATTTCCCGCGTAAGCACTTTGTTTGCGGCATGATCGCAAAAGTTATAGTAAAAGTTAAGGTTAGAATTTTGCTGTCAAGTCCACAATTATTGTTTTAGGTTTTAAAAAATGAAATGTCATTAAGACAATTCGAATATCAGAATTTTTTTCTGTGTAAATCAGATAGTATAACCGTACAATATAAGAAAATAATTCAACATTTTCAAAACCCTGTTATGACTCTTCTTACCTTTTTGAATTGTATTCTTATGTGTTTTATAATAAAATTACTTATTGTGTTGTTGAGAATTAATTTTACATTTGCAAATGTGACGAAGTATCTATTTTGTTTAAACCGAATTGCCTTTTCCGTCTGTCTACGTCAATTTCCCATAATTTTTGCTGCAAAGTAAAAAACACCGCGTGCGGGAAATCGTTGTTACCGCACTCCGAGGACAACCGGGAAATACTGGTTTTGAGGCTATGAGTACAAAAACGATATTTTTCCGTTAATATCGTTACTTTCCACATCTACGTAATAACGTGAATTCTTTTCAGTTTATTTCGATCTTTTTATTATTAACTAAACTTCTATGAAATTACTTTTTCGTATGTTAATATCTACAGACATATTTCAATTTATGTTATTGTTTTTCATTGATTCACTTCTATACAACTTGGATTGATTTTATTGAAACGTTTCAATTCACATTTTGCCCCAATAATTAAGGTTTTATTCTCAACAGTCAGCGGTAACCCGTTTTCATCGTTTTTTCAAATTCTATAGTAATTTGTTGTACAGCTCTACCTATTCTCTATAAGGTAATAAAACCCGATTATAAAATATTTGAAATCTATACACGTCGCCCTAGCATAATTTATTATTAATCTGTGCTAAGTATACGGTGCATTCACTATCATTATGGACTAAATTATTAACGGCTATTGTGCAGGTCTTGTGCAGAAAGTTTCTCATTGATCGAGTTTTTTTTAAATAAATTTTGCAACATATGACGTTCTTAAAAATTTGGACATATTTTTCCGAGATGTCTCCAAGTTTGGATAATGGTCCAGTAAGCACTATAAATAAAACAGGACCCGTATTATAGCAATAAAATGATTATAATCTTAATAGGGTTGTCGACGTCATAAATTAAAATTATAAGACACATTTTGCAATTTATGGTAAGGTCTAGTAGTTATATTCTGAACCCGATGGTTTATTAGTGAAACCAAAATTTCAAATTAACTGCTATAATAAAGACCGTTTATTTTGCAAAGATTTATTAAGAAAATGAAACAATGAAATTTCCATTTTTATTTCTATTTTTTGTCAGCAATTGCTCCGTTGTCTATTTACCACCGGTCGCCAATGGTCAGATTATCCTTTTGATAAGATTACAAATACGCCACACGCCTAAGAGGATTACTACATCATATTAGCTTGTGTGGTGAACTGGTATAAGAAAAATGGCAAAAACACGAGTTGTCGACAAAATTTTGTCTGATTTGATAACTAATAAAGTACCTATCATTTAAAAATTATGTCGATAAATAAATGTTTATTATGTATAGAAAATTATTTATAAAAACGATTTTTTTTTACTATTATACATACATAGGTAAATACCTACATACTCGTATTTGAAAACGACAAACTCCTTCAAAATAAAATAACAAAAAATGTTAGTTTAACCTGTACGCTATTTAACTAATCAACAAAAACACGCCGCAATAATTCACCGTTAGATATCCCTTTTTATTCATTCTCATGTTTATTCTGGTCACGTTGGACTTTTTGTAATAGCATTTTTGGCTCATCAAACTTATTATTCAGATTTTCGTGTCACTGTCAGCATTACGATGTTGTACGTTTTAATTTAATCCAGAATGTCTGTTTTTTTTTTTTTGGTTTAAAATGATCATTAAAAATGATTTGTGAACGATGATTTCTTCTTGCCATTTTCTTTGCATGTACTCGTACATTCACAACTCCCGGCAGCTTAGATTGATCAGTTTACCATGGAAACGGCTCCATTAAATTCTCCCAGGTAATCCATTCATGAAATAACTTGTATGAATGCAAGGATACAAATCTGAAATGGATTCTCAATCAGTTCTGATTTCGCGGGGAGTTATAAATACAAGTATCATTTCATAAAATACTAAATTAAGTAAATACAAGTCGAGTTAATGATACAACCCACTTGAACTTTATTCAGTCTGGAAAAAAAATCAATGTGTCGGAAGGGAAAAAAAGTACCTAACTAATGTAAAAATAAAGTGTATTTTTTAAAAATTCAACATACAAGGTATTACATTTCCCTAACAGGTTCTATATTTAACAGATGCAAAGCAGTATGGAATACCTGCTGAACTGCCTTTAATAAGTAAATCCTTGCATACAAGACAGGAAGTAGATGATCCTTTGAACTCTGGAAAAAAGATTAATAACAAAAATAAATCTTAACAAAACTAACTTACAGTCAATATTTTTACTCTTCTGTAGTAAATACTAAACGTGGACGATAAATTTGACAAAAATAATATCAAATTGTGAAGATTTATAGTACCCAATTTAATGTCACAAACACAACTGATAACGACTAGAGGAAATTGCAAAATGTATATAAATATCATTTCCCACTCTTCCTAAAAAATACCCGATTAAAATGAATCTTTCTGAAACAGATGTACTTACTGGTTGATTGAGTAACGTAAAGTCGATTTTATCTATTGAAGGCAAACCAGAATATACTTTACTTGAAACTCGACTATCAAATTCCTTAAATAGGGCTGACAATCTTGCACAATTATAAAATATAAAAGACGGACCTTGAGGAAAACATAAATTCAGCAAGATAAGAGTTGAAATTTGCCGCCGATTAGGAAAGAACATTTTGACGGCTTGTTTGCAAACGCTATCAGTATCAGTGGTACAGAAATCTAATTTTTTTTTGCATATTGATTATGAAAGTAGACTTTTTTTTAACAAAAAATCCTAATGAAATGAAAATCATTTTATTCGATTAATTGTCAAAGAATATCTACTAAGCATTTGTTTTATTTTATTTTGCATAAATCCTTTTAAGTAGGCCAAATTTCTCAACTTATAACAATATGCAAAAAAATGTCGTGTACACGTTATGAAATTCTCTTTTTTTCAATCATTTGCTTGATTAACTCGGGCTCCGCACTCGTTAATCAAACTGCAAATTCATGAAAAAAAGTATGACTTTCATAACTAGTTGTCCAATATATTATTTAAATGTTCTCCTTTATTTTCTTTGGCTTTAAAACTAATTATCACAAAATGTTCATCACTTTAAAACAATACACCTACCTTTGTTGGCTGTTTGCAAACTATTCAAAGTGATTTTTGTCGTCTTATGACACTTTTTTTGTAACAATTCCATTATCACCGAGGCTTTTCCTAATTTTTCAAAATAGTCTTTCCATGATGATTTTACTTGAATTCCATACTTGTGTTGTGCCATTAACTGCATGTCTAATGCTCGTTTTCTACAATATTAAAATGTAACAAGACCAACAATTTGCATTTGTGTAAATTACTTATGCAACTCAATTGCAGTTGTTTTTGCATCTTTAATGCCAGCCTCATTTAGAACTGATCCACAAACTAATACATTTTTTTCTTGTTCATTTGAGTTTAATTTGATTTTAACATTGTAATTAGCCTCTAAACTACCATCACTTAAACAATTTATAATATTTGATGCAACACTTTGAATAGTATGCACTCTCAGTTGTGTAAGTGACATATTTTCACTGTCACAATGTAAACTATCATCTACTGTAATTGCTATTCTCTCTTGAAAATACTTAGGTAAACCATAATTACTTTCCTGAAGTACTGTTGTAATACACAAAGTTATCACAGCTGGTCTATTTAAATATAAATGAACATCATTATTTTTTACTTCACATTTTTTAATTGTGAGACACCAACTTTTGCTTTTTTCTATGAGTGACTCAAGATGAGCGTTTAATTCTTTACCAGGTGATAACAAATCAAAAATGTTATGTTCACCATCTCGATTAAACTTCGGTTTGTCCACAATTTGAGTCCAATTTTTTATATTTAAAGGGAAACTGATATCACCCAGCTGATCAAGTTTTTTAGAGTGTTTTCGAATTATATTACCACTAACAGACCTGCTTCCTGTCAAGTACTCGTGTAAATCTTCAATGAAAATTATAATAAAACTCATTTTAGGTGCAAACTTTAATCTGCTTTAATCGGAAGAAGTTTATAAACACTTGCACTTTTCACCATGTGATTTACCTAACCTCAAATCTAACATGTCATAATAACTAATAAGCGCATTTCAACTCTCAAGATTTGACTCTTGACCCATTCCTAGCTAAATAGGAAGACACCGGATAATTTTTATTGCCGTAATTTTGTAAAAAGAAAAGTAAACAGAAAATGAAAATTCATTTGTACCTCTCACTTTCTAGTGAATTTCACTAGATCTGGGGAATTTTGATTATTGAAATACACGTCTTCGTCCGTTTCGAATTGCGATGACACTTCTTGCTATGATAGTTCTACGACATGATTCTTTTTGTAAACATTTAAACGTGGCTGTTTAGTAGTGTAGTATCTGAAACGTGAAATTATTTAATGTGCCAAAAATGATATCTGGAACTTTGTCGTTTACGATAATTTTAATTGTGCTGCACGGGTTAGAATCACATTGCCAGTTACTTGAAGGAATATATTGTGGAAAAAGCAACTGTTATGATATATTAGGAGTTACCAGAGAATCAACCAAAAATGAAATCGGCAAAAACTACCGAAAACTAGCCAAGCAATACCATCCTGACTTACACCGAGAAAAAGATGCAAAAGAAAAAGCAGAAGAACAGTTTAAAATAGTGGCAAATGCATATGATATTCTTAAAGATGAGGAATCGCGTTCTGAATATGATGATATGTTGGATAATCCAGATCAATACTATGCACATTATTATAGATATTATAAGAGAAGAATGGCACCTAAAGTTGATGTCAGAATTGTTCTAATTGTTACTATATCAGTAATTTCACTGATACAGTATTATAGTGGTTGGCAGCGTTATGAGACTGCTATCAAGTATTTTATGACTGTTCCTAAATATAGAAATAAAGCTTTGGATATAGCAAAACAAGAAGGTCTTTTACCAGATGAAAAAAGGGGTAGCAAAAGTAAACATAAAAATGTTAAAGGAGTTGATCACATCATTAAAAAAGTCATTGAAGATAAGATGGACATTAAGGGTGCTTATGCAAAACCAACTATTAATGATATTTTATGGATTCAATTAATTATTTCACCATACACAATTGCAAAATATATTTTTTGGCATCTGTCATGGATATGGAGGCATACCATACTTAGACAACCGTATAGTGAGGAAGAAAAATTATATATTATTAGAAAATATTTAAAGATGGGCCAACATCAATTTGACACCCAAGAAGATGAAAGAAAACAAGAATTTTTAAAGAAAGAACTGTGGATTAAGGAAAATTTTGATAAATGGTTTAAAGATGAAGAGGAAAATGCCAAAAAACAATTAGCTGAGAGTAACAAATATAAACAGTATAGAAGGTACTTAAAAAATCATGGTGTTGGAAGAATGACTTTTGACGATTCATAATATCTTAACGTATCTAATTTTGTTTTAATGTTGTTAAATTTTTAGCTACAATTGGATTATAAGGTTTTACAATAGGTGGGATTTTTCACCAACTTGTGTATATTTTACTTTATTTTTATTTATTTATTAAGCAATATTTAAAATTGTCAATCATTTCATTGTTTACTTTTATTTTTATACTTTTGGATATATCCTTCCTTTTTGAACATCTGTGAAATAATAAAATAAAAAATCTTCCTGTAACATTTTGTTTAAATTACCTCCCACTCTGGAATTGTTATGACTGAAATTATCTGTGAGTTAACACCACCTTCCTCGCGAAACGCTTTTAATTGACGTTTTTTAATTGGCTTAATATATGGTTCTCCCTTTCGATCTAAAAACAAAATATAAAAGTATACCACAAAAAAAGTGTTGATACTACCTAGGTCAATATGTGCTCTGCCATCTCTTACTAGAAATGAACAGTAAAACATATTTTCAACAGTATTAGAAAAACTACTGGTATCTATTACATAATCATAATACTTAATTGGTTCTTCATTATTTTTTTCATAATATTCAGTCAAAACATCATACAACACTTTCACTATTTCATCAATGCCTTTCTCCACTTTTTCCAAATTAGTAACTTTTTCTGGCTCTTTTCTTTCAAATTTTTCTTTTCCTTGTTTCTGTCTCTCTTTCCTCTGCTTAGGTTTAGGTAGGTTTTGTAAATCATAAGTACCATAAACATAATTATATTCAGGAATTTGGGGGACTATATGTTGTGCATCACTTAACAGTTTAATTAAACTTTCTGCTTCAAATTCACCATCTTTACAAAATGATATCTAAAAATATAAACTATACTCTTACTCAATAGTAGTTTGCTGATATTTACAATTTTATCAGCAAATTCAGAAGATACATAAGTTGAAGTGTTAACATCAACAGATTCTATACACTTCACCAACACATTACTTGCTGAAGATAACACCATAGAATCTAAAAGAGTTTCATCTGGATGCTGGTATCTTTCACTTATGTTATGTTCTACTTCTATTGTGTTTACTTGTTTTATAATATCTCCAATTTCTTTAACTGTTTCCAATCCTAAGTCTTCATTTTCCTCTAATATTAAAAATGAAAATAAAGAAGTAACAAAGATTTATATACTTTACGGATTCCCTCAACTTTATTAAGCAAATCTCTATAGCATAATTTGCGTTGCTGACTGGTTCTCCATGTTACAGTAGTATTATTATTTTCATGATCTGAATCTGAGCTGGCCATTTTTATTGCTTAATCTAAAAAAGGAAAAGAACAAATTAACTGTCAATTGCTTACAACCTGTGTTATAATTGATTACAAGGTGAAAAACGTTGTTTTTGTTGGAAATTTATCGAATTCACTTTTAACTTTTTCCTCTCCAATTTTTTGGGTTATGTTTTTCGACATTGGTGACATTGGTTGGTAATGTTGGTACTGGTAGTCACCTGGTAGTGACATTGTTGACATTTAAATTGGGGATTTTCGTTGTCACTTTTTATCATTGCATTTTTGTTTTGATTTGACGTTTGACATTTCAGTTTGGCGAAGTTTGTGGAATGTTTGTGTTTAAATGTGCTGGGAGTGGAATTTCGTAAAACCCGGAAATAAATGTTTGTCCATTTTAAATATAATTTTAAATGAACATTGCAGTTGAATAATAAACAATGTTTAAAAATAGCCGAACGTGTTCTAGTTAGGTGTGACCCTATTAACCTATGTGGCCCTCGAGCATGAATCAGAAAAGTCATGCACTTTACTAATGGTTAAGAAAAATGTAGAAAACACACGTTTCAGTTTCCGATCGCGTTAAATACAACCGTGTCGAAAAAAGTATGGGGTCTTAACCTCAAACATGTCTTCGCAAAATGTAAAATATCCGTTTTGCGGTAATTAAAGTCATGTGGACAGTCTTTTTATCGGTGGGTGTATGTATTACTTTAGTAATGTCGTTGGCGTTGTGTCTGTGCTGGAGGAAGAAGTCGCCTAAGTAAGATTTTAGATTGGAGTTCAGTTTGCTTGAAATACACGTTTGTTTTTGTAGAAATGACTTGTTAGGGCTTGATGGCATGGTTACTCAAAAAAACCCTGACGAGAATGTTAATCACTTGCCCTCCGCTGCACCCTGCGTTGTTGACGGCGTTAATGCCACTGCAGCTAGTGCTGACATTAATGATTCTAACAAAAGGTACTGTTTTAACTTGTCAATTGTGTTTCATATCAAGCTTTGTGTCGCCGCTTCAAGAAAGGCATTTGCGTTAATTTTAGACTTAATATCCAAAATTAGATTTGAAACAAAACAGGACTTGAAGGCAACAAATGCTATTAATTACATGCAGTGTTTACACTTTTCCAGTGCGCCAAATCAACTAGTATATTGACTAGAAAGCCTATAAAACCATGTTCACATTATGGAAAATATAATTGCGTCAATTATTTGTCAATTAGTTACTTTGCACGTTTCACCCAGAAATTGCGAAAAACTTTCACGAGGCGCAGAAATCGACCTCAAAAAAGACACGACAAAACTTTTTTTTGTTCAAAAAGTAAAATTTGGTTATGAAAGTTTTTTTTTAACGAAAAATAGTAATGAAATTAGCACTTTTTTAACGAAAAATCGTAAAGAAAGTAGTACTTTTTTTAATCATTTTATTAAATTCATTGTCACAGAATACCTACTGTGCATTTCTGTTTTTTTTTTTTTTTTTTAATTTTGCATAACTCCTTGTAGGCCAAATTTTTCAACTTACAAAAAAAATGTCGTGTACATACAACACGTTATGAAAGTCTCTTTTTTTCACTCATTTGCTTGATTAACTCGGGCTCAGCCCTCGTTAATCAAACTGCAAATTCATGAAAAAAAGTATGACTTTCATAACTTTCATACAGTGATTCGTATGTTTTTATTGAATCTTCGTTTGGCATCAAATATTATTAATTTATGCATGTGAAACGGTGACATGGGCATGCTAATGAGATTTTAAGTAAGATTAGAAAATTTTTAATGAAATATATTAAGTTTTGGCGAAAAATAGACTGAAACTGTCTCAATTATAGAAATATTCCTGCCAATAATACAAGAAGAAGCCTGCCAGATATACCTTCTGAACAGGGAACTGCGGTTAACTGGGAACCGGCGGGTGACAACTCATCTGAACACTATGCCACCGTCGGTCAATTTCAGAACGGTACAACATGGCTTTTTCGTAATTTGCTACAGTTTAATACCAATAATTGTTAACAGCTAAAAGACACACGCTGCATAACGGCGTAGAAGCTCGACCCAGCATATCACAACATAGCTCTATGAGTCAAGCCGACGATAATTTTTCCCCTTACGAAAAGGTCAAATATGACAAAATTAAATCCAAAGAGCACCCTTACGCGCAGCTTCAACCCACAACCAGCAGACAAGCCGTTTTAGAAGAGACCAACTTAGTTTGCGAAGAGAGAACAAGTTTGTTGAGGTGAACGTCGTTTATTAAATTTTGTTCTTGAAAAAATAATGATAGGTGTTCAGGCCCGATGGATCCAGTACGTCATCTGAACCTTCGGCGCCCCCGAGATCTAGAAGATCATCTGTCCACAGTGGATTGGCCGTCGACATACCAGCAGCATCTGCTGTAGCTGGAGGTATCGCTGCCAGTCCAGAATTGCCTTACATGACGCCGCCCGTCACCCAACCTAATTTCAGCGGGGATTCCCAGGATTCGTCGAGTACGTGCGGTTTTAAGTGACCGTGCGGTTTAGTCTTAAAAGTTTCTTTGGTTGTAGAGGGTTACACGAGCATAAGTGTACGTGAACCTTTGGCAAACATCATGGCCCAAACGAAAGAAATGAACAAGAAAAGGGAGTTAGACCAGCATTACTCGACCGTGTCGGATGATTCAGGTACGTTGCAATTTATTGCATTTATCTTTGATGGTAATCTTTTTTCGTAATTTATTTTTATTTATTTGCCAATTACTTGAGATAATTTTGATTGCATCAAATTGCACTCGAAAAACTCGTGATTTGGTAAATTGTTTATTCGAGAGACGTTAGAAAATGAAATGAAGTAATAACGCGTTCCGCTCTATTTCGTAGATGACGTGTACACTACCATCCCTGATCCAAACAATCAGATATACACTAGCGAAAGCGAAACGTACGCGCGAATCCCCGCCCATCCTATAACCATCGAGGCCGAGGTCAACCCGACCCCCAGCAGATGCCTGGCAGAGAACGAGGAGTTGTACGACGAACCCGCCCCTCAACCGCCTCCTCCGAGCGTCAACAGTTTGAAACAAGTTGCGGGACACTCTCATTCCAGACAAGGTAAAAACACTTCACAGCTGGAGAAATAACGATAAATAATTTTGTTATCAGCGTCCTCTTCGAGTTCGATTGCGAACGTCGGATCACCCAAACCTGAAAAACGCCAAGCGAATTCTCCACTTCCTCCACCACCCCCCTGTTCAAGCTTCGACTTCAGTCAAACACCTCGAAATCTAGATGATCTCTACGCGAAGGTGCACAAAACCAAAAAAAAAGAGGATTCCGACGGGGAAAAAACGCCGGAAAAGGGGAAGAAAAACGGGGATAACGCGAGCAGAAAGTCTGTGTCGAGTTGCAGCTCTTCCGAGGATAAGAAATTTGCTCCGGCCGAACAAAGGCACAAGGAGCACAATTACGAAACGTTGAGAAAATCGAATAGGGATTGCAGCGATCCCGGGTACGAGAGGATCCGGCACGAGGAACCGGGTTATGCCAGTATTAACGGACCGGAGAGTATTACGAGTTCCGATCCGGGTTATGAAGTTCTAAAGCAGAGACCGTCGTCAGAGATCGACCCCAACTACGAAGAATTGCAACATCGAAGTTCGAACGCCAGCGAATGTGCCGGGTATTCGAAAATCAAATACAACAACACCCTCACCGACGGCTATTCGGTCGTCAACAAACAAAATAAAAGCGACGAGAAGTCGAGGACGTCGAGCAGTTACGGCAGCAATTCGCAAGATTTGAGCTTAGACGAGCCCAATTACGAAAGCATGCCGAGCGAATCTCTGTCGTCGGATCATAATTATGCAGCCTTAAAATCGACGGGGAGCGAGTCGGATCCCAATTACGAGTCGGTAAATCAGAGCGATCCGAATTATGAGAGCGTGAGGGATTTAGAAGAGCCTCCTTACGAGCGGTTACACGACGGGGATTCGGGCTCTGACGTTCAGGGGTACGAGAAGGTCAGAGGACGCGGTTACGAAAACATCGACACGTCGGAAAGCTCGAATGGAGCTGGTGGTGATGCGAAATCTCAAAAATCGGGGCCGCCCTACGAACATCTAAACAATGATACCGATTCGGAAATACCTGGTTACGAAAAAATCAAAAGTAGCGCGAAAAACGAAAATGCGTCTTCTAGCGTAGATTCGACGAGCAGCTCCGACAAAAGCGACTCAAATTTTTCTACCGTTAAAGGCGATAAAGCTAGTACAGCGAATTCAAACAACATACTTGAAGAAGACGCAATTTTTCAAGTGTGAGGTTCAGTATTGTGCCTACAATTTGGTGCTAATCATTTTTATACCAATATAATTTTCAAACAGTGATATAGTTTCATAGAAAAATCGTTTTTAAGGATTTTAAAAATTCGATCTAGAAGTAGTGGTTATGAGAATTTTATCTGTAGTTTTATTTTGATGTTGTGATCACTAAATAGGTAGAAATCACATTTTTTGAAGAGAAACAAGGCATGTATACGTATTAATAAATGATTTGTTGACGTTTTTAACGAAATTAATTTTTAACTACATGCTAAAGTAGCGTAACGCGTCCGTTACATGCGAAAAAATGCCTGTGCTCGCATCTTGGCAACTACTTATTACGCAGACTATTTCTTTGTCTTCCACACGATCGATTGCCGAGTGCCAAATAGTTTTCGACAGCTCTTTATTTCCCATCTTAACAACCGACTGCTTTGAAGGATTCTAATGTTTAGTTACAAAATCGTTGCAATATTAAAGATTAATATATTTAAAACTTTATTTATATTTTATTTTGTCTATTTATTATCTAATATTTTTAATAAAATGTTTTTATACAGCTCTACATTTTATTGCGGAGGTACATCTCGATGAAAAACCGGCGCATCCGCCAATATTTTATGCAACGTAACAAAGGATCGTGGATATTTACGAACGTTTTGCTATTGTCCGAAGTTTTCGTTAAGCGCGTGGGAAGGTTAAAGGAGTAATAAGTAAGAGGGTACAACTTGAATCTGATGAATAACAATAATCCGAATACATTTAATATTTCTATATTTCACAATTTTTAATATATCTATAATCACATATACATATATTTCATATCTTATATGTAACAGAAAAACCTCAGCTCACGTGAACCGCTTGACGTCCGAGGTAGATAGATACTCGACACGAATTGTACCTAAGACTGCGGAACGTCGTGTCGGATGACCGAATTGAAGTTTTTCCAATAGATGGAACAGACTGAACGGTTGTTCTGACCATATCTATTAATTACATACGTCTGGGAAATATAATTACAAACATAGCACATCAATGTAGTAATAAGATAATAGCTAAATTATGGTACTGTCATTTCGAAAATCTGCCGGCGACGCATATTAATCACGGGTTAAGCCCCAGGCAGCAACCCGTGAAAAACTGAGCCCCTTGCGTCGCGGCAGATTAACGACGGCGTTAAAGTGTCGCTTCCTGGATAGAGAGACCTAACGCTGCCAACTGTAGCTCGCTGTCCTGCCGCCTTACTGACGGCTGCCGTCTTCGGGGAAGGGTGACTAGAATTTGCATAGCCTACTTTGCCACGAGGGCGATCGGCCAGTGGTGGAACAAACCTCCCGGATAACACTTCGGAAACGCTTCGCTTGCTGCCATTTCGTCACATCATTTTCCGTCACCGTGTGCGGTCACTCGTCGAGATCGTCCCTTCGGATAACATGTGTCCGTAACCGGGATGTGCCTTCCAGTGACGTGGCCGATCAGGGACATATCAGATAAGAGGCGAACCTCCTCATTGGCGACCGTTCACTGCGCAAGAGAACGATCCATCTTACACATCTGGAGTAGTGAGTATTGCCAAAGGCTACTTTGGTAGTGCTCACTTTGCGGTAGAACGGCTGGGTTTCAACGAAGCATGCCGTAATGCAAAGTTCCGGCAATTATTTATTCTTCTCGTTAAATAAACTTTAAAAAACTACAACAGATCTACAGTACATCACTTGTACTCGTAATTTAACTATTTAAAATTAAATAAACTCAACGGGCATTCCGCCACGATTCTAATAATAAGTATATGAATTCACCACAGTTTGGTAAAATACCATACTATAACGTAATAATTATTACAGTTTACAGTCAAATATACATTTTATGTAATACGTTTCGTAAATGCAAGAGAACTAAAAGAAGAACGAACAGCCCATGCCCATTGGGGTTACTGTCTAATAAAACACGGATAAAACTAACAAAACACTTTGCGGGGGATGATTAGAAAGTGGTGTTTGTCGGGTCCGTGGGTGATTCGCCGTCGTTCGAGGGGAGGGGAGCCAGCTGGGCCCCCGGCGATACTAGCATCGTGGGTTCCGTGTTGCGCCTCTTCATTTTACCCTTCATCTTCTTCAGCATGGTGGCCTGGGGAGGGGCGCACACACAAACACTCATTAAAATTCAACGTATGTAAACAATCAATCAACTCTACTTGAATCAACTGAAAAAGCAATAAATCGAACAGTACATGACGAACAAGCAAAATATTATACATGCCAATGAACATAAACATGATGGAAACTTTAGAAAACACAGTCGAGTTTGTGAGAGAGTGGTGTGTTTTATATGGAACGGGGTGGGTCTAGTCATCGGTGCTCTTGCCCCCCTCCCCATTGGCAGGAAGAATGTTCGGTTCTGTAGGCCGACGCTTGAACTTATTTTTCTTCAGCATGGTCGCCTGCATCAACGAATTTCTATTAACGATTGTACAACAACAAACTTGGTGGAACACTCAACAGCGGATTTATCAGCGGGTCAGTACCGTCTTACGGGCTGTTGTCGTCTTGCAACACCTCTACTATAGCACCACCGAACAACAAAAAAACTCGTTTTTATCTTTAATTCAAACAAATCATAATTCAAACGTGGTTCGGAATGGTAGCGCCATTGAAGAGGAATAAGCTAGAGGTACTCAAATTTTTACAACTCTTCCACATCAGTCCAGATTAACAAAACACTACAGTCATTCATATACGGGGTGACACTCAGCCATATATTCCGATTTTATGATTATTATCATCATTGTTTATGCAATTAATTTTATCAATCGTCTTTTAACGGTAACTCTACAAAAACTTTAAATCGTACTTGAGTTTGTGCAAATTCATCATTTCAATTTCTGATCTCATAGATATTTGATGTTTATTTTAAAATTTCCAATTTAATTCCAATTTTCTGTTAATTGATAATTGTTTTAATCACGATGATCACTTAGGTTTTGATTAGCCCCACTGTTATCATATTTTTTTATGTTTCGTAGAAAAAAATTATCGATCACTCCAAGACAAAAATAACGTAAAATAGAGTGAGTAGAATCAACACCTCTTCACTCGACTAAATCTCCATAATCAAATTATTATTTAATACGACTGCTTAAAATGGGTTTTAAAATAAAAAGCAACAATTATTATGGTCATTATGCTCTCACTCTATATTTAGAAGTTATTTAAATTCCTTATTTCATCCCACGACTTTCTAGATCACAAAGATGTAGATGTGATTTCATTTTTAATGAAACATAGTTCCGATACTGTCTTTGAAGTTTAAGGACGACAGGTAATTGAAGACACCTTCGTTAAATCAATTTTCAGAGAAATTACGCATTTTCATGTTTTATGTTGCATAATACGAACACTCGTATTTTTTTTATATTTGAAATTATCTAGAAACAGATTTATCCTTAAAACAGTAAATTAATACAAAAAAATTAATCAAACAACGAAACTTATTACTCTTATTAGACCTTCACGATCTTTTTGGGACCGAGTTGGCTATGATTTTTTTCTTTTCATGTTGGACTAACTGATTCAGTGATGCAACTTTTTTTTCTGTCAGTTTTAATTTAATTTGAAGAAAAGATGAAATAAAGAGTGGATTGTATTAAAGTGGATCGATTAATAAATAGAGCAAAATTAAGTTTAAAACGTTTAGTTTTAGTTGAATACGTTTCTGACGTTGGTTGTGGTTTTGGGGAGGGTGGGGTAATGCTTTGCAGTACATGCAGTTGAATGAAAACAGTCCCAAACTAGCTACGTATGTAAGAATTGGAAGGTTTGTGCTATACTGTTTGTACAAAATTCAGGTAATGTCTTTGCAGTATTTGTATAACTGTATATTTTCAATTAAATCAGTCACATAAAAAAATATTACACAAACTCTTAGTAGGTGTTTTCATTAGTGTAACAAAACTGATTGTAGGTTGTCTAAAATACCAACTCAAAAAAATCACAAAACTACTTTCCAAAATAAAGTAGAAGAGTAAAAAGTAAACTATCTAAGTGACTATGGTAGGTAATCGACTAAATAATTTCCAAGGAAAAAATCTTACCTTCAGAGCAGATTTGAGCACAACCACATCACAAGGGCTTTGCACCCATGGTTCGCCATCCACTTGGACTGGAATGTCTGAATGGAGGTGGATTTTAATGTGACCACCCTACAAAAAAAAAAACCGTTTAATGTAAAAACTCGAGTAAATTGTGACCGGTTACTTGTGCAATCCGCATGGCCGATCTCAGTCCAGACTGTATTTGCCCTAGATGAACGACTCCAGTCACACCCACGACTTCCAACATTCCGTCCCAATGGTTTGGCTTTGAAAACTGATCTTCCTTCTCTGGACCCCACGGATTCGCTCCGGAACCCCAACTGTCACATTTCCTTTAATCATCGATTTTGACACGCCAACAGCGCTTACCTTAAAATGTTAAGAATGATGATGCCTTCTACTTGAGGTAGTTCTACGAGCTTCCCGTCCACTTCTAAGCGTACTTCTTTGTGCAGATCCTTGCACATTTTTGGCCCCACCATCTTTCGCAGACCCATTTTTACGTAGACGCTCTTGTTGTGCAAGCGACTGTTAAACTTGTTCGGATTTTCTTCCCTCGCGTTGTGAAAATCTAGGCACAAATCCGCGTCGATGCCGATTCCGAAGTAGTTGTTCATCACGAATATCTGGGAGTTGTCTTCGCTCGTCGAACCTGCTACAACTGTAGTAAGTGTTCAGGTAAGAGTTACACTCTAAAATTAATCGTATTTTCTGACCGTCGTGAAACGCGTGAAATTATGAAAAGTGTCAATTGGCGTTTCTCGACGATCAGAAATTCTACGACGGTCTGGGCCAATTTTCTTCGGTGAATTTTAAGCAAAATTGGACAACCTACTTTTTGAGAAAGCGTCTAGAATTTTACTTTAACCAATTCCTTTATAACAATGTTGTTTTGCCGTAAACTAAAGTCATAAGCCATGCATCTATCCTGTGATCAGTCTACGTCTGGAGCTGCTTTAGTTAATAAATATTTTTAGAAGTTGGTCGTTTAAATGTTGATTTTAAAACTGGTGCTGCTGTGCATTGATGATTTATGTTCGTTTGCTTACGTTATATTTGGAAGAAGGAAAAACAGAAAAACCAAACTATTTCTTGCGATTCTTCCAAACATAAACTAAACGTCTGCAGTGAAATGAGTTAAACTGTTGATTATACTCACAGTTTACCTTGGAATTTTACATTATTAATGATTAATTAAACTATGTTTATTAAATGGGTGGCCAAGCTCTAAAACGAACTATTCCATCCTGCTTTCAGAAAAAGTAGGTGGACAACCTACAGTTAAAATTTCAGCAGGCAATGGCCATAGAACTACGCGCAACTGGTTATTAAACCCGTTAGTCTCAATTACAGCAAAACAACATCTATAAACACATATGATTGACCTGCTTTTCTAATTTGCTCATTGGTCACTTTCATTTTGGACAGTTTTTGCCTCTTCTTACCGGTGGAGTTGACCTGCTTAACGCTGTCATCTGGCTTATCCTCAGGATGGAACACCACAGTCCATCGATCTAACCGGATTTCCTCCGCATCAATCACGTCTCGTAAGAGATTCAGCGGGTCTTCACCCCCTGTATATCCTGGTCCCCACCTGAGCACTCTTGCCAAATCGTTACCTGGAAAAATTCGACGGTAAAAAATTCCCCAACCTTGACGTTTTTCTCTGGGGTACCTGTCCCCAGCGGAACGATAGCGCAAGCCGGAGAAGAACACTGCGAATCTTGTCCGACGTTGTCCAGACACTGGAGGACCCAACCGATCGTCCCGTCACCCCCGCACACGAGAATCTTGTAGTTCTGGATGTTTCTGAATACGTACAAGCCCGGTAGAGGACCGCCGTTGTCCAAGTCGAACACTTGATACGGATTCAGAAGTTTTCTGAAGCTGGATATGAGTTCCAATCCTTGACAACCCCCAGATTTTACGTTGACGAAGACGAGAAGCGGTTGCACACCGTTTGGAGTCATCGAAGGTTCAATATTTGGCAACAACATCACTGGAAAAACAATTTCGATGGAGGAGGCTCAACCGGACGAAATATTCATAGTTTACCAAGTAAATGTTTGTCTTCGAATCTTGATTCCCTTAGAGTATATAGCGCTCTGACAGCCTTATCAGAATCCTCGTACGTTATAACCATAGACCCGTATTCGTAGTAGATTGGACCAATTTTAGAAAATTTGTTTTCTGAAACGTTCACTTGAAATCTCCCCGATTAATAAACTCTCGCAGGATACGTTACCTTTTCCTAAAAATTCGGTAAGAATGTTCTCGTAGTTCCTTTCGGAAAGATTGGGAGGCAAATTGCCCACAAATAATGCTAAATTTGGTCCGTGTGGGTCTTGTTTCAGCTGCAAGTAGAACCTCATGAGCTCCATTTGTCTGATGCTATCCTTCCCCAACTGCTTCATAATTTCCCACGGCCTCTCGTTCCACGACAACACTCGTTCAGTAACTGCAAAGAAAAAACCGCCGTCAGCATCTCGGAACGTTCTCAAACTCGACAACGACGCACCTCCCCTATCCAGCAGGACCTCGCTACATCTGTAATCTTCGCAGTTATAGTCCTCGAGGCCAAACCGTTTCAAAGCTTCGCGTATGAGATCACCGACCGTTGTATTGGAATCCACAGGCACGGTGCAGAATGCCTGGGATACCTGCAACTTTCCAGGGTAGACGCGTACTTCACCCTTGTCGTTGTCCCTGTCCCTAAGAGAAAACATCGAATTCTAGACGGGATCATCTTTGACGCCGCGAAAACATACTTGAACCGAAGAAAAACCGCCGGCCTCTTCCCTTCTTTTCTGTGAAGAGTCACCACAGGAGTCGGATCTTGCAGAACTGCTTCGTCGGGAGAATATAGATCTGTCAGATGGAACGAACTCGGATCTTTTGTGATATGAAACGCCCGGAGAGCCTGTGTTAACACTTGCTTCAATGGTGCCTGTCGAGATACCACAATGGTCCGGAAGATCCTTCTTCTCAACGAATTATTCCCATCGTACACTTTGATCACCTCTGTCGTGAAAATGCGAAAAGTAAGCGGCCACCCCATTTTCCCTAATTTTTACGTACCCTCGTCTCTGTCCTCCTTGTCCTTGTTCGTCTTATCCTGTCTGCTATCGCGGCCTGGTGTATGAGACTGGCTGTAATCTTCCGATTCCCTGTAACGGCCAGCATCTCCGCTGCTGAATTCTTCCGAAATACTCCGGGCTACAAGACAACGATCGAGATGAGACTACTTTAACAAATTTCACGATCAAATTGCCAGTATAATATTACGTACACACTTTTATTTTCAAATAAAGAAAGTTAGTATTCTGAATCTACTCATAACTACAGATATTTCGTGTGGTTAGCGTCACTAATTTGAGAGATCGGTGGAAATGTCGCTGAAAATAAAATAAACATAAAGCTACGTTTTAGACGGCAATAGAAAAGCGCATAAAAAGCGGTAGAATGCATCAAACAAAAAAGTACTTTCGCAAATCAAATATACCTCGGACATAAGGGAGCGAGGGCTGGCATTTGCCTTGACATGAGGATGGCAAAACAACAGAAAGACGCTTCAGAACACTCGATAAAGCAGTCCGTCTATCACTACCGCCACTGATGACTGCAAAATCATTCCCTTGTTATCTTAAAATAAAAATTAAAACAAAATTAAAGCACTTAAAAATTTACGTTCGCTGTTGCAATGAAAGAAAATAACTTCACAAAAAAGAAATACTAAATAAACAAAGGCGAAACTAAATATTTAAAAGCTCCAGTTTCAGTGACGCTGAATTACAATTACAATTGATTTTGTTTAATCGTGTCGACCATTTCATGAACTATATTGAAGTAACATCGTCGTATACCTTCGAGTTGACAACCCACAGCATGAGAATATCATTTTCATTCTTTTTTTGTTCGACACTGTCAAAATTTGTGAATTTTCTCCTGTGTGAACGGATTTTGATAAATGTGACAACTTGTCAAAACGAAACGTCAAGCTAATTTTAAAGATTTTAAGCGATTTGAGCCTGTAAGGGGCTCGTCGAACAAAAAAATGTTGTATTCAACTCGTTCTTGTGTAAATTGGGCTTTTTTTGGCACTCATGGACCTTTAAAACGCTCGTTTTACTCGTGTTTTAAACTGGCCCACTCATGCCAAAAAAAGCCCAATTTACACACGAACTCGTTAAATAAACTACTATTTTACTTTCGAAAATGCGGTTTTTTAAAAGGAGAAATTCAAACTCTATTTGATACCGTAAACATTACATTAAATAAATACAATAATTAAATAAATGTTTATCTTTGCACGTCAGTCAGTCTTTTTGTGATATGACAAATGTCGATATTGACTACATTTTTTCTGGTTAATCTCACGTAAACTGAATGATTATGATTTCAAAATTGGAATTATATTTATGACCACAATTGTAAAAAAATAGAAATATCAACTCGGCCGTGTCTGTCTTACTAATTTGTACACAGAAACGCTGAAGAAATAAATATGAAATTTTTGGTGGTACCTAATTCTAAACCAGCTGAAAAACTGCTACCTTCCAGCAGATGTTTATGATGTTAAACAAATCCAACAAATTATAGTAAAAATTAATAATGTAAGAAGTCCCATGTCAAATTTGACAGCGGCGCTAATATTTCTAGTACACTCAAAACAAAAATTTTACTTTTATAGTAAATTGTGTGGTTATTTTTTTGCACATTAAATAATGTCTATGTTGAACATATACATTTTTAAAGTTTCTTACCTTTTCGGCATTCTCCAAAAATGAAAATTTAGAGTTTGGATTACTTTGAATTGTTCAAATGAATGACAACGTCTTAAACGTAGATTTATTGTTTTGAATGTACTTTCAAAATTGTTGCTTATTTACCATAGAAACATTCATTAGCATTAGTTCGCATTTTTGCCACGGGACTTCTTACATAATTTTTATTATAGTTTACGCTAAAAGATAATTGGGTACCAGAAAAAATATGAAAATAACATTCTCGTGCCACTTTAGTACATGTATTTTTTTCTGTTGAAACGCTCGGTAGGTGTCCGACATTTTACTTGACTTTTCAAAATTTAAAATTTGGATAGGTAACTGTTACTGAACTCAGTCAATGGATTGTGCTTCAGAATAATATTTCTTCATTTATAAGAATGTGCAATTTAAGCTCTGTTATTAGTGAAGAGGTCAAGTTTTAGAATGAAAAACATTTTTTTAGGATCCATTTTGTTACAATACAGTTAAAGAAATCTGTCAATTTTTAAAGAAGAAAGTTATAAGTCCAAGGTGGTTATTTACAAAGTTGAAAATGTGCAAAATATTTGTTGCGAATGTTTACGGATACGGATCTTCAAAAAAGGAAATCGTGTTCCACTATTCATATTAGGGCAGTTGAATGACGCACGTAATTACGTACGTTTGTCGATTTTTTACAACCCAAACTAGAGCGATCGTATAAACTTTAGTTTCCTGTCTTGACAAACTTCCCAAAGTGCTATTAAACATAAAGATCACTGTTTATAAATTGAAGCATCGATATTGTTGATGCGCAACACAACTCGAACAAACGGCAAATTTCTCTTTTTAGGCAAAATGTTAAAATTTCAGCTGTGTCCAGTACAGTATCGCCTACGATTACCAACAAAGGTACAACACCTAGTTAGTAATAAAGCAACACTTACGGCATGAATACTCACGAGACAAGGTGTCTTTCCGACGAACTTGAACTCCGATGATGGCCTCCATGGGTACTTCGGTTCTTGGAATGCTCACGGCATGCGGTGGCAGATAAATCGGTTCCAGCACCCCGAATGTGCATTCGGATGTTATGTTCACGTGGCAGGTGGCATGACACTGCGAAAGAAATTGGCGCTTTAATGACAGGATAACGGGCGAAGGATCGCACTTACGGTCATACCGCACCATTCGCACCGGTATCCCGACAAGCATTCCGTCGTCCAGCAGGTTTTCTTGCAGAGAGCACATTTTGAGTTGCTCGGCAGATTACCTTCTCGCCAGTGATGTTGATGGTGTACGTTCGACAATTGCTTTCCCGGAAGATATGTAGCGTTTTCCTTGCAGTCAGCAACGGCGAAATCCTGACATTCGGTGTGTACGAAGTACTCGCAAACTGAAACCAGAATCAATCAACCCGTGTCTTTGAATTAACCTATCAACTTTGTATTGTTAATCGGTTGTATCTTGTGTTACTCACTTTCACAGTGGATGGACACGCTATCATCTAACCTTTTCCTACACACATTACAAAATTTTCGCTTATGGTGGAACGGTTCTGACCAACAGTGGGCTACCGGATTCTGGAAAAAATATTTTACAATCTGGTTGGCATCAGTGTGGTGGGTTTATACCTTGATAAGGCTGGCGGCGATGCTGGAACACGGGGACACCACAGTCTTTAGGCAGCGATCATGCACCACGAAGTTGCACACTGGAAAAAACGAAGACAATTTTTCAAACAAGAAACATACAATTTATGATAAAAGTTGGAGCATGCAGCCACGGCTCCTTAAAAATAGGTCAGCAGAAGGAACAGATGTCATAAAAGGAGTCTCTAGAAGCTTTGGACGCGGTGTCGGATTTCTGGAATGAGCAGCGGAGGGAAAATGTTTCGAAACGAAATCCGTGCATGTTTGAAATAGAATCGTGTAGAAAGTGGCGGTCAGCGTGTTGCTATTGAAATTTATATTTTTAATTCGTGTTGTTGTCCTGCTGCATAGTACGCGGATGTTCGAGAGGTGTGAGCTTTCGCCAGACCCGTGCCAAACCCGCTTTCCAAATCCAACTGACGTCATATGAATGACGTAGCGGGTCGCTTGCACAAGATTTGCAAATAAATCAATACAGGGGACCTTTACAGTTGGTGTACCACGGCGGGTATGCCGACGGCGATAACACGAAAAAGTAGCTGGTAGGTATCCGTATCAAGTGATTATTGGGGATAGATAATGAGCGGTGTTATTAATAGATTCCAAATGAAAATAAACCACCTGTATGATGTTACATTAATAGCAGGTGAAGTATTTCGCTGATAAGACAACTATTATGTCGAAGCTTGAATAAAAATAGCTTATTGGCAGGATTTATCCACACCCATCTGCATTCTGCACTATCGATAAGCGGTGCAGGATGCAGGGTGGTCCTTTCCGCGGACGTACAAAAAGAGAAAAACCGATCCGGGACGGTTGTTTAGCATCACGGAGTTTTATTCCGACGTCGTTTCGATAATATCTTGCGGCCTTAGAGGTCCACCTGGATTTGCTGGAACTAGAACAGGCCGCAAACCATAATCCATATATCGTGGGTGTTATATAATTAATGGAGATTTCTTGATAAAAATAAATGCGACCCTGAATACAACAGCAGCAGTCCGTGAAGAGATGTAAACATATACACACAAGTATATCAGAACTGACGTCAACAATCACCTCGTACTCAATATGCGCCTGTGCAATAGTTATTCTTTTGCCCATATGTAATCAGTTCCAAACCGCAATAACAAAACCTATAAACGAATAAAAAAACGCGCCACTAATAAAACAATCATAAACAATTACGATATTTGGAAAATTCTGACTGAGGGACAGATTTCAAAATTACGCGCATTCGGTGAACGCCGTGTATGATTCAAAAGACGTTTGTAAAATGTACAAACATGATCTAAAATTTATCGTCGGCTGTAACTTTTTATTTTTAGGAAACGGAAGGAAACGTCTGTTTCCGGTCATTATTTTAATATGCCATGTGTACACCTTCAGCGTAATTATTCCAACAGCTCTATTTTTAGGTGTTTATCGTTCTGACACGACCGATTTCACGTTTAATAATTAAAATGTGCTTTACAAAGGTACTCAAGGCACATGTATCATCATCATATATAAAGTTATTTCTAGATTACCTTGTCTTATTTTTGGAAATTATAAATAGAAACGTATAATGTTCTTTTTATTAGATATTAAACAGGATATAATACAGTCAACATAAAAATGAAATAAAATGTAAAGGATATAATAATTTAAACTATGTTAATTTTACTAAACGAACATTTTACTCGGCATAAAATGAGCAAAATAAATAAACTTGCAATGGAGTTATGGGAAGAAAATGAATGATTTTTCTCAAAAAGTCAGGAAAACATTTTTCGTTTCTACAGACCAGAAAATATCATTTGATTTTATAATCGTCGTTAAAATTCTACAGTAACATACTAATGTAATCTAACGTAAATAAAAATTAAAAAGTTTAGTAAGAAAAACTGATGATGAAAGCGATGAGAATGTAGAAATCATGAGAAATGTAGATTGCAGATGATGACTACTCGACAGGATTATTTTTGGAAAAACATTCAATATAGATGGAAAGTATCAAAATGTCAGCAGTATAAACAGCATACCAATAGCATAATAACGTTAAATTTCAAGAAATTGTGTTAGTGTGGGGTTAATACTGAATCAACTTAAAGATTCATTTTTACATTTCATGTAAAACAAATATATTTTTGTTAGAAAATAAAAATAATATCGACTCTTCAACTACGCAAAATTCACTAAATTAATTATTTATTTTTTTGACTCTGGATATTCAAGTTTTCTTGGAAGAGGTACAGTTCGAAATTTTTTTTAGAAAGTCATTTCAAAACTGTTATTGCTGTAAACTGCTACTAACAAGCAAGGTTACCTTTTTTTTTGTATCTTTCACCATTCCAAAGTAGTTATTAACACTCACCAAAAATCAGCGGCTGAACACAGAAAATCGGAGCTTTTTCCATTTTTCTACTGTATTTTGAAAACAAAAACATTTTCAGTTTTAGCGCGTCATTTAGATTAGTTTAACATTCAAAAAAAATAATTGCACCCTCTTCGAGAAAAGATTGTTGCGTGTTAACGATCTCATAATATCGCTTAAAGTCGGGAATTGAGAAAATGAGGGACATTTGGGAATTGACTTGCATTTTGACCATCGTCGTGTCAAGACCAAAATTGTATCGTATTGTGTCGTGTCCAAAACTTGAAACCTACTTGCGAGAAGTAGTACCTAATTCGTTCCTGCCTCCTGGTCCTCCTGAGTCAATCTTGATTTAACGGATTGTGGATCACGAAGAAAATCGTACAAAGTTGTTCGCTTAGGTAGACTTAAATCAACTCAAAACAGATTTAAGTGCCCTGGAGTCAAACATTTTTTTGGTCCTTCGAGCCGGATAGGTACTACTTGGTCTTTTAATTGTAGCTTTTTCGATTATTTTAATTGTCAAATTAAAATTCATTTGCTATCTTTAGCGCAGAGTAACTAGTTTTTTTCTCCTGGTTTCTTTAGTTATATCGTCGTTAATTCATCTAGTTTAAATTGATCGTCAGCTGTTTTAAACAATTTTAAACAAAATCCAACATGTCCTTTTCTATAACCTATTCAAACAAACCGCAACTTTCTAATTTATTCTAGATACATTTTAATTTTGACACATGCAAGCTTTGTTACTTTAAGCTTGAACTAACTGCCATTTGGTAAAATCCCTCGTCCTGATTTTACCATGCAGTTAGTTCTCGTGTTGTTAAATAACAAAGCTTCTATGCAAAACAAAAATGTTTCAATTGCACAACGAAAGCTTGTTGGGTAGAAGATCCAAGGACGAGCGATTCTGACAGCTGACAGTTTTTCGAGTCAAATTTCTAAAAGGCAACAATGCTTAAATTGTTAAAACAGAAAATTGTCTGGGGATGTTGTAATGTTGTAATTCTGGATTAAAAAACACAATATTACTTTTATTTATTTTATTTAATCACTCGCTGAAACAAACAGTATTGCTACAGTAAACGATCAACAAATGTATGCCTGGTTATTATAGAGGATAAAAAAACTCTTGCTTAATTGCAATCGAAAACAAACCCGATGCTGTATCAAAAATAAAATTTGGAAAAAAATTGTAACTTTATTATTTTTAATTTCCCCATTTAGACATTCTTCTGATAAACCCAAAACTTTGTCCTTGGAATCTTTTAATATTTTGCAAAATTCCAAAACAGGGTTTTTTGCCCCCCTATTTTTACCAAACGAGTCGTTTTGTGTGATTAACTAGGGTCAATTTTTTGTAACCATGAATATTTTAATTCTGATTATTTAATTTTTTCTATGAACAATGCGACTTTTTGACAGGCTCCGTTTCTATCGCAACAGAAAATTTTCGCCCTTACGCACAGGCGGGTATACACTTTGATGACTAATTTATTCCAAATTTTAAATCAATTTGTAATGCTTTTTCGTAAAAATATTACAGATAGCGAGTTCTTTCTCTGGTTAAAATTAACACACGTATTTCAGATACAGCCTGTATACGAAAAACGAAAAAACCCCGATTCTCAGGAAGTGATTTCACTCTTTAAACGTAAGTACAGTCACGAGTAATAAATTTTGGTCGTCAAGGTCATTCTTTGACGTAATCGAAAATGCTCCATTGTAAAACAGTCGTAAATGTCATAACCTAACATCATGTTGTATAACATTAATTGCCATTTTGTTCTCATTTTTTTTTGACACTTTGTTGACATGGGCATAATCAGGCAGGGATTTTTTTTTTTAATTTGTGACAATCTAACCAAATTTTGAAATGACATTGACGACCAAAATTTATTGCTCGCGACAGTACATTGCATCGCCAATAATAATTATTTGTGAGGCTTATAATTTCAAATGTACTACAAAATATAAAAAAGTTGCCCTATTTTACAAAGGTACAGTCCGTACAGTAAAGTAACCTTCTTTACAAAATTTGTAAGACTTTACTAGAAGGTACTTTTATTTGTTTTATTTGTTAGTTTAAATTGAGAAAATATTTGTTTAAGATGAGTTTCAAATAAATTTGCGGCGAAAGATATTACATATATGTAGTTATCAATTTTTTTAAAGATACCCAACTAAGTCAGAAGGATTTTTGAAAAAAACATTGAACATTTTTAAATTAAGTTTTTTTTTTGTCTCCTGGGTCTTCCAGAGCAGATCACAAAGTCACCGCCATGGCCTTTTGTACAAAGAACACAGACGTGCGACTCTTGCACCGCCTTTACGCCAGCACAGAACGAATAAAATAATTAATTCCGTGGAAAAAGTGGGTTATCGGCGCGAAACCGCCGTGATATCAAAGATCCGACCGCACCACGCGGAAGTTATGTTGAAATTTCGTATTCCGGTCAATAGTTATATTGTAATGTTTGCGTATTTCGTCTAGTGTTTACGCAAAGATGCGGCGTTTCTGGAGTCGCTCCGGTTATCGAATCGATAGGAATATATTAGAAAGCGGAGTCGTTGCAAAGGGCAGAGAGCGTACATATCATCGTCGCAGTTGTACATCATTTAATGTTTACTACACACTTAACCAGATGAGAGGTGCTATCTTTCGTACCGGACATAACGGCGGGTGGCGGTGGTGGTTGCGGAGAGGTATTGATCCGGAGGCTGCACCGAGACGCCTCTACACGCATCGTTATCGCACACTCCGCGAAAATTCAGCCGCACATTTCGACTCTTTACTTGTTTACCATCCGTGTACATACAGAAAGCCGACTTACCAACGGTCGAAGGTCTTGCAACTGTCCTTGCACGCGATTGCGGTCCAACTTTCCCAAGAAAATTCCACATCATTTTTTCGCGGAAATGTATCGCTTATTTTGTAAAAGTCTGTTTGCATCGGTTCGCGACCGACTCAGCGAATCTTTCTGTTTACAACCAATATTTCTCTGTTTTGGACTCTCTCTCTAATAAATCCAAAACTGCCGCAGTATAAAAAGTGAGTCCAAAACCTCATTTGAATTCACTACTTACAGTTTTGTTCAATGAGAAACGAGCCGAGTTAACGTACTGGTAAAGAATTACATGAGCTGTTCCAATTCGTTTTATTTAAGTGTAATATCTCGGCCAGAAGGAGTTTTAAATGCGTCTCCGGAATTCTGCCAGAGCTACAGTTTTTGCTGAACGCGGCGCCTCCACCACTTTTAATCTAAAAATTGATATGAATTATTATTGTGTGGGTGCCCGTTTCTTCAGTTGTAGTCTAGAGGAATTGGGGTTTCGTTAATAAAGTCGCTTTGCGGGTTTTGTTTGCTTTGAGCTTTATTCCTCTCTAAAGTCGTTTGAGACAAGACGTGCTAAGTTGAAACTGCTGTTGAGCCCAAAAAAGTGAAATATTAATGTAACGCAATGTATACAGGCTGTACACACATTTTTTAAAGAAAACATTAATTAACACCTACAACTAAATTTACCTTACTCAATGTCACCATATTTTTGTCAATTTACAGCAAAGCCAAGTATAACAACCCTAACAAAAATTGGACAAAACATTGCATAAAAATGAAAATCGTTTCGTAACTCGCCCATCTTAAATATGTTTGGATAAAATGTTTGTAAATGTGCTCCGTCTTTCTGCACCAAATAAATCTTTGGCAGTTATTTCTTAGTCTAGTTGTCGACGTCACTAGTTCATTAATTGATGATGATGACACAAATAGCTATCTAATTTAACTAACTACACTTACGTTTGAAAAACTCTAAACAAAATGTTGGAAAATGTTTGTTAGGTTAAGTAAATTGAATAAAAATATTGTTATACGAGTTGCACAAGACAGTCTATTGTCGAAGGAGAGGGTTCGAAGGAATGAGTTCGCCAACATGTCTTGTAAAACGAGTGTAACATGCTATTTTTTCTATTTCGCCTTCATTAATTTAATTTTTTTTTAAATTAAAAATATAAAATAATTATCTAGTGACTTTTATGTTAATGGCATTGGGTTGGTATTCATGAGATAATGAAATTTCATTAAAAATTTAATTTCAAATTGTCTCCCAAATTTTGTTACAGTAATAATAACAGTAATAATAATCTACCCCCTTAATAGTTTATTTTAATCCTACATGGATTCAGATTAATTTTTGACATCACATTTGATATTGACATTTACAGTAATTCTACCACCAATATCAACCCCATCTTGATTGGAAAATGACATCATGTTTCTTCTCTTCTGCTTTACAAACGATATTATGTCTACTTCTTTTTTTCTTTTACTCCAGTGGGAACAATATGAAAATTAACATAACTAATGAAATGCCTTTAGGAATTGCTGAAATTACGTCAGAACTAGTTGTGGTTGTAGTTGACGAGATATCTTCAATTACTGAAGCCGTCATCCCGGAAATTGCGAAACTGTTTATGCACCATAGACTCACGATTTCCTTAATTTTAACATTTCAAAAACGAATTCATTCAAAACGATAAGGTGAACTGTTTCACAATTGAGAAAAGCTGAAATCAAATGAACACTTTTGAAATTATTCAAAAACTGTCGGAAAACTTTATACGGCTGAATTACTGCGATGGCGCCACTTGCTTTCAAACGTCATAATTGAAATGTCAAAAAAATACAAAATTTGCGCTAGACACGACGCCACGAATTTATTTGTGAACTTTCTTGAATGTTAGCTTGTGTCCATAAATAAACAGACAGACTGACGGACGCTGTTATAAATCATAGACGAAACCGTTTTAAGTTTTATGCTTTTTATTCACGTAACAAAATGTTTAAGGCAAAATTGGGCGGCTGTTTTGGGGTCATGGACTTGCATAAAATTCGAACGAAAAATCGATATCGATATATGTACTTTATCTTCACGCCGAATATTTTACGGCTTTTAAAAGTTTATGCAGTGTCGCATCTGCAGCGCGCTATTCGGAGCATCCCGCACCTGTGCACGCTCGCCAAGAACGAGGACCTTGTCGGAGAGCAATATTTATTTAGAGCCAGACACGGCAAACTCGAACACTGAGAGTAAGTTCCAGGTGTGGGAGTCGGTTGTAAAGAACTGAACCGTATTGGTGGTACGGTTTCTTTGACCTTTCCGCAGGACTATAAATAATGAAGCTTTAGCCGTACACAATGGGGAACAGCGTTGACATATTCCGCTGCGATATCGCGTCCCTATATACCTGGATGTATATAATAAGTCAACTTACGTTAACTAATACAATTGCTCCACTGTGAATAGAGATCTACCAAGGGGAGATAAGTGAAAACTTGAATGGCTAGGCCGAATCTGAATGGAAAACTAGTTATTTTTGGGCGGGGGTCGCAGAGAAATCAGTCGGCTCCCGATTTAGGACCAATCGAAAACAAAATATCGGGACGATCGATGGACTCGCAAATTTTAAACGAAAACGATCGTTCCTGCGGGTTCGCGACTTTCCTGCAACAAGATGCCAAGATGCGGCGCCTGCAATTTTTTCAACGTCTAATCTATAATTCAACGAATTTGTTTGATCTGGTGGTGCGGAAACGTCGAGACGCTGCTCGAGTGCCACACTCGGGGCTATCAATTCAGCAACAATTTACTTAATCGTAAAAGCGCTGTAAGCGTATCGAGACCAGTAAAAGTGGCAATAACGACCCATAACAATCATTTGGGAAATAAGAGTCGCGCTTTAGTGTACATGTGCGACACCTGCGATACACATGACTAAAGGTGACGGACTGACGTCACGGCGCTATACATGCGTCGCTAAATAATCGGAGTTCCTCGAGATTATTCGCTGGCGAAAGATCGATGCGCAATGACGAGCGCACCGAGAGGCGTCGGCGTCGCAAACGATCCACGTATCATACTGTATCAGATACATTTTATAATCGTCCAAAGATGACCACCAGGATTGACACTTTCTTCTTATGGTTCCTGCTTCCCCAAAAGGAATAACTATATATTTTCAAAAAAAAAAAATCAAAATTCTGAACGGGTGCCGACGCCTCGAGGGCATCCGCGTTGCCCATAGTAAACTGCGGCAGTCATGTATTAATTAAAGACAACATCAACGTCCTTCGGTGCCAAGTTGCAGTCAATTTTGAAAGTTGAAGATAAATGTTAACGATGATTCTTCAGGTTCAAGAATCATCCGGAACAAAAATTGTACCCAAACAGTTAACTTGTTAATCCGAGGCTTATTTTTTAACTTTCGCTCAAATATTTCTTTTCACAATACACACTCCCATAAATGCTTATCTACATCTGCATTTTTACGACGTGACTAAGTCTATTATTGGAGGAAGGATTTTGTTAAGAACGAGTCT
The DNA here is from genome assembly GCF_963966145.1 of Tenebrio molitor. NCBI lineage: Eukaryota > Metazoa > Arthropoda > Insecta > Coleoptera > Tenebrionidae > Tenebrio > Tenebrio molitor. The sequence continues at coordinate 2,721,736 of NC_091052.1, forward strand.
CAGCAAATAACTTTATCTTTATGTAGATCGTAACATCTGAAGGTGCGGGCAGTTAGTTTCTCTAGTTGTCGAAGCGTATTCTCCGAATAGTGTCATCAGTTTCTTCTTTCGGAAACTTTTGACAGTTTATTCCGAAGGAGGGTGAGTTTTCGCAAAATTGCCGTGTTGTCGGTGCAGAAGTATGTATATCTTTGCGGCGGTGCGATTTGTTCCTGGAGGAAGCTGGTGAAGAAAGGGAAGGACCAAGGATGGGTGCTTTGGACGCTCTTCTTCGGGAGGAGACCTGGGTGTGTTTTGGCAGGAGCGGTGGGAGCCGGCCCCGTGGTGGCGGAGCCGGGAGCCGTCTGTGACCTATTTCGCGTTCGGAGGAGGGTCGGGAGGGTGGCTCACCTTCGCAGATGAAGCCCTGCTGGATGAGGCCCCAGAGCATGTCGCTGCAGTGGTGGCAGTACGTGGGCTTGTGGAAGGTCTTCTTGCAGAAGCTGTGCCCGTGCGCGGCGGGCGGCTGTTCGGTCGAGCCCGCCACCGACGCCATGTCTCCGAGCCACCGTTCACGCCAGATTTTCACCGTGAACTCGCACTAGGCACAGGCATATTACAGGTCTATGTGATCTCGAAACCGTACGCGAACATTTTGCGGCCGTAGGGTATCTCTGCAAGCCAGAGTTACATGCCTAAGGCGCATTTCTCGACGTCTCCCGTACACAGCTGACCATCACTGACGAACTACGAGTGCGCATCCGCGAACCGTCTGGACGCGTCGACTGCTGCTGCTGCTGGGAACCCGTGCGTCTCGGCGCCGCGCCGCTCTCCTCGGCCCGCCCATCACCGCGACGCCGCTCCCGCTACATCTCGCGGACGAAGGACCACTTCATCCCCTAGACCACGCCGGAATCTTCCAGCTTCGACCGTGCTCCTGTTCTTCAAGAATTATGGACCTCTTCCAGATTTCCTGTACAAATCTCTACTTCTTTCGCCGGCATCCCATAAATATCCCGCACGTACAACCAAACTGTTGCTACACCCCCATTCCTCTAATCTATTTCGTCTTATACTTATTGCCCCTTCTTAAAGATTTCTATTGTGCAAGCTCGCATGCTTCTTAAAGCCCTTCCTAAGTCTAAAGGATTTAGGACGTCGTAAATTTCTTTCGCTCCTGTAGAACAGGTCCTCAGTAATTTTATTTTACTAGAAACTTTAAAATATGTGAGTATATGTATTTATTCTAGCTGTAGTTTTGTCGGTCAACTAATACTAGATAAAAATTTGCCATTTACATGTGCCACAGAAACCGTGATCTCTGTGGCTCAACAGAAGTTCTTCGGGCAGATTTTTTCGTGATGCAAAGAAACGTCTCCTAAAATATCTTACACAAGACCACATAAAATTATGTACGCGAATACCAAAATTCAATGGTTTTTAGTTAGGAATGCTTTCTACTTTTATTGCTACTGAAGCGTCATCATAAAAATAAATTTGAGAAATTCTAACAATTTCAGGTTTATATAGGATGATTCAAATTAACAAAAGTTAAGTCTTATCGAGAGTATTAAGTTATAAAAAATGTTTGACTTTTCTGTAGTTTCAGTTGACGAAAATGTGTTAGATTAAATAATACAACTGAAGCTCTCTGATTTACGTAATCTAACTGTATCTGCTGCACCACCTAGAGAGGTGAAAAAATTAAAAAGCCCAATAAGCGCGTTAGTAGAAAGTTCCATCGCGCTACGCAACACGCGCGTAAGCAATCCAAATTATTCCAAATGCAATCGCACAGTTGAAGCTGCCTATTGCTAAACGGACATTTAGATTTTTAGTTTCCGATTTATTTATTATAGTTATTTATGCAACGAGTGGGACATAGATTTGATTATTGTACTCATGTGAAGTTTGCACAACGAGGCCGTGGGTCGACAATGTGTGATCACATAACTGCGATAATAATGTATATAGTATCTTACGAGTTCCAATTCAATGCAGTCAAAATAGAAATAGGCGCTAATTGTTTTCAAAATCATAGCAACAATGAAGTAGCAGTGTCAATCGTGATTTATGTTTAGTCAAATAGAGGTATTTTCATATTTGGTGGCGGAAACAAAAGACTGAGAAATGTCACAAAAATGTATTGTCAGTGTCAAATTTCTCATAAACGCCGTAAAAAGGAATGTCTAGGTAAATTTAAATTTTCGCTAAATAGATTGAAAAAACAAATTCTAAGGAAACCAATTTTTGTCAGTGCTTCAAAAGGAAAAGTTATTCTCATATAATCAAACGTATTACAAATTATTTCTCTAGTTCGACGATGAATAACTTTCTTATTGCCATTTGCTGCATTTCTGTCGCAATCACGAACGTCTTTGAGAAATTTGACACTGACAATACAAATTTGTGACATTTCTCAGTCTTTTGTTTCCGCCACCAAATATGAAAATATCTCTATCAATTAACAAATGCACGGGATAAATAAGATATCGCACTGTTGGTACTTAGGTATCTGTAATGTCTGTTGGTGATAAAGAAGTGTCTTCATTTGTTTAGAATTTAATAAACGATAAAAAACATTCATGTCATTTTCACACAAATTAGTGATCTTTAAGCTATTACAAACTAGTGTTTAAAAAAACGCTGTGTCCGGACATCTTTCCGTCAGGATTCCATGTCTAAAAATTAACAAAGTAAACTAAACTACATAGTTTAAAAACCATTTTTTTAATACAATTTTTCCGAAATCGATAAAATAATCGATTTTCTATAGAAGGTGTTAGAAGTCTTTGGGGCAGTTCACAGACAAAATGAACATAAAAGAATAAATGAGTAAGACATGAACAATTTAATTCAGTGGTAAAACGACAGAAGAGGAGAATTTTGTAGTTGATTAGGTACAGCAGTTGTAATACAGAGTGTATCAGAAACAGGTAGTATTGCGGACACGGAATCTTAGACGATTTGTCATTCGATTGACATTAAAATGCAAAACTGGCTTTAGGTGCAACTAACCTCACTTTCGATTTTTGTAATTTTTATCATACTGACGTGCCAAAAATAAACTTGCAAATGTCAAATAGTTTCAAACGTCAATCATAATGACAGTAAAGCGTGGCTTACATTGACATTTTTTGAATTGACATAAATTTGACGTCTAAAACTCCGTGTCCGCAACTGTACAATAATGTTAACTGGTAACAGGACATAATTATTGTTAAATATGTACTATTGGGGACACGGAAAACTGGGCAGATGTGTCATTCAGTCGTCAAAATTTCTAAACCATACCTTAGCTACTCATAACCAAGTTGACAGTTTTTTTGAAAATATCAATTATAATGACGGTAAAGGTGCATTTACATTGACACTTTTTGAAATGACAATAACAGACTGCCCAGGATTCCATGTCCCTCATTATACCTAACATTTTTGCAAATTCTCAAAATTATTTTGTCATTTTACCCTTTAATTTCACGAGGCGTTTACTGTCTGTATTTTTATTAAACTAAACTTTTCATTTCATTTAGAAAAAATCGACCGTGAATAAAATAATGAATTAAGCAGTGAGAAGTAAAAAGTTGTTAGGTTCCTAATCGCTTTCCATTGTTTTTTCTTAACTGCAACTGAAAAAAAGCGATAAAATAATCCATCGTTCCAGTTGTCTTGCCTTTGTCGGTGATTTTTGTAAATTTGCGGAAGTAATAATAACTGTAATACTCAAAATGGCACATCTTACAAATAACGAATTGACAGAATTGACTGATGTTGTGTTCCTTTATGGACAAGGCGGTAAAAACGCGGTCCAGGCCCCACACATTTATCAAGAGCAGTTTCGTAATCGTCGAATACCCAACATTTATACAATTGTGAGAATAATTCAACATCTCTTCACACAAAATCGTGGTGTACAACGTCCTCGTCTCGTGTTGCAAATATGGAGGAAGATATTTTGAGCAGATATTAGTTCTAGAAGACTTGTATGTCAGCATAATATTTCACACAGTGGTAGGTATTTTATTTAGCGAAAATTAAAGATGCAACTATTATATCCGTACCACTTGGACAAATACCTACAATAATTAGAAAACGTGCTCAATATTGTATCAATACCGGTGGTGGGCATTTTGAACTTTTATTGCAAGAATTGTTGGACTGTTTTTTATTTGGAGCTACCATGAATTTAAAATAATTTTGATTTGGTTTCGTATTAAAGTGTGTAAATAGTAAATGAATCAACATGTTTTCACTTTTACTTACGTTCATTTTTTGTGGGTTCATTCTTTTTATTATAGACACAATGCTTCTACGGACGGGTAAATCATTTTTTTTACGTTGGTACTTACATAAACTAATCAAAAATGCAATATGTAATTAAAAACTTCGTTGGATCGTTCTTTTAAATAAAAAGATATTGTTTCAGAAATTATACATGTAAAAAATGTACAAGAAAATTTCAGGAACCCAGATAATCTTGTAAAAAAGCATAAACTGCTATCGGCATCATTTGAATTAAATTTATCGGTCCATTAAGCATTATTGCATTTTTAGGCAACCTTTTTATTGATGTAAAGATGTAGATTTTTTTTCAGAATGTCTAAGTTTACGAAGAATACGTTACGTTACTGTTTCAGTTTTTCCAATTAGGAAGGTGCAAAATGGGGAGGTGTATAGCAACAGTAAGTATAATTATGTATGTCGCGTTGATAAGGAATCAATAGAATTTTAAACCGCTGGTTTATCTTTTATCCTAGCAGATTCTTATCGGTGCTTCTTGTGCTTGTGTAAACGTCTTACAATAAATCCGAACAAATCAGTATGAACCGTTTGGACTTCTATTCGCCAATTTTGTACAGCACCTTTTTGTAAAATTAATTAGATACTTACGTGGTTTTACTACGGTACAACATACGTAGGTAACTCATTCTAAACTCAAGCAGATTACATGCAAGCAAACTGTTAAATAAAACACATGTTTCAAAAATAATTGTATACGTTCTATTACAAAAAATATTACTCAAAATAGAGGGTAAAAAAATTCTACAATAATGGAATGTTTAAATATTAAACTAATAAATGTTTGTTAATTGACGCTAATAATAATATAACAATATTTTAATTACATCATGCATTGTCTTCTAGTATTGCACATGGTGTTAATTGTTCTGGTCAAATTTATTTAAAAATTCTATCTGCAAAAAATATGTGCTATGTATTATAAAAAAAAAACGTTCGAGTTAAAAAACAAAATAAAATGAGTACCGGTGTAGATTTGTAAGGTAGAATTACTAAATAAACGACAAGAAATATCAGTTCATGAAAAATAAAACAAACAAAAAAAACTTTGTAACAAACCAATCCAGCACCTAATTTTAGAAAAAGTACTTACCCGAGAAAGAAAAAAAAGAGATGTACAGAATCGAAATATAAAATTTCTAAATACAAAATAGTGTTAAAAAAAGACAAATAAAATCGATATATTTTTTATATTCTAAATATGTCATGTAAGTGGAAAATAATGCAGGTGTAAAGAAGTGCGGGGCCTGGGTAGAATTCTGGCTGCTTATCCAAGACCGTGGTCATCGAAGAATCCTTGTGGGGTTTCCTCCTAAAACAAAAAAGTAAATGGTGAACAACTATGAACAAAAAAAAATCAATATGAATGTGGATAACATAGAAATTACATTATAAAATAAAAATAATAAGACATACCTAAAAATTTGTGATTTCCGTGCACCTTTCACTCCATTTATCCACTTTCATATTGATAGTGTTACTCAAGCATATTTAAACTCTCAACATGTCATCAAAAGCGTAGGCATCAAAAAATAGAAGAAAGCTGGCGAAACGAGATTTCAATGCGAACTCAGTATAAATACGCGACGATTAATTTGAAAAAAATAGGAAGAAATAAGGGTTGTTATTAAAAGTGCATCAACAAATCTACTTTTACTGCTTATATTAAATATTATTTCGTACATCTACAAATACTCATTAGAATTGTTATTAAATAATACTAAAGTAAAATATTAGTAAATATGTGGCACAATAATTAGCTGCACTAATTGCGTTTAATACGTGGAATAGACAATCACAATGTGCTGAATACTGTGTGACATTAATAAAAAACGAAAAAATAATGACTGAATGTGGTCCGGTAAGTACTATACGTTTAATTATTTAAGTACACAATGACGCAATTCGACAAATACAACAGAAATAAAAAATAAAGTGGCAAGGTTACTTATCTTACATAGTTTGGCAAGAAATTTGTTTTTTTTTTAAACTGAACCTGTCGATTCGACAACAATCCATTTTGTGTGAAACTGGGCCGATAAAAATGTTTTATTGCTCGTAGATCAATGTGTTCTTTAAGTACCGTCAATAAAAAAATATTTTTTAAAGATATGATTTATCAAGTAGAAAAGTTTCTTCTGGAAATTTGTGTAGTTGTGTGCCTTCGTGTACGACGTTACAGCAAACCAATGTCCCTTAAAGCACCTTCCACCGCTTCATCCTTAGGAAAGAATAATAAGAAACTATCTATAACTACTAGACTAAAGTACAACAGGAACATGATGCACCACAACTTTGTTTCCCTATAAAATAAGTCCTTCACAAATTGTTTATAAGGAAACAACACACTACAGTTCTACCACCTCAGAGTTAACAAACATTTCAAGCAAACATTAGATAAGCCATACAATTATTTACATCAAGTCAAACTACAAAAATGTATTATTAAACGCATTTATTCTTATTACATAAATTACATAAAATCACCAATTATCAGTAACAGTTGAAACATTAAAATCAGTTTATTGTCGTACTGGCCAGAATTCACTGTTTTGGCGTATCAAGTACGTCAGGCTAATGTATTGAGGTATTTTATTTTAAAATGGATGGAATCAATAATACTGTAATTAACTATAAAGCAGTCTTATGACATCAATCACTACTGCTAAGAAAAAATGACATACATGAGACACGCCCAACATTACGGCCATCTTCAATTAAGCAGGCCTAATATGTCTTTTTTCATCAACAGAAGATATTCATTTTCGTGGCACTAGCATCGTCTACATACACCATAATAATAATTACACTTATTATTTATTATAAAATAACATTACATGCATTCATGCAATTAAAATTTTTAGTATGGTATTTTAGTAAAAAAAATAGGTACATGCAATTTAGTCACTTACTGGTTATTATCAGTGTGGCACTAGTTTATTTTTAATGGTCACACTCGTGAGACAAACATACACATTTAAAACTGTTACGTTGTGACAATTAAAAACTTTGTACCTTATAGCATCACATTTGTAAAATTAGATCTTATTTTATAATTTTCCAAATTTGTAAAAAATGTCTTTAAGCTAGTTGGCAACAATATTTTGAAGAAAAACCTTGAAGCATTACTTTACGAACATATGGCAAACTGACGATCAATTGTCGTTTAGATCCTTTGAGTGCACAAAATAAAAAATAACAGGTAACAAAACATATACATGTCAAGCACGTAGTGATGATTACATTGACAGTGCAACAGAGCTATAGGAAGAGAAAAAAATGAAAAGTGACTAACATCTGGACATCACCGTCTATTATACTACACAATTTCTTCTCTACGCAAAACTGTACTTACCACCATAAAATAAAAATCGTGTCAAACTATCATATTCTTTACAATATTGTTCAAATGTGACATAATAATTATGTCCAAATGTTAGCTCAAATTTATTATAATTCAATATTTCCATGACTAACCTCTTGTAGGAGATCCTGAGCTGCGATTGCTTTGAGAATTGTCTTCTTGCTAGTCTCCTGTATTTCCCCACCTAGCAGTAACTCATCCAATATAAAGTAGGCTTTTTCAAAGTTAAAAATTATATCCAATTCGCACACCTACAATTAGATCTTAAGTAAAAACTGAGGTCATGTTAAGGTTCTACTAGTGCGCAGCGCTAATGCGCACAGAGGGCACTCCGTGCGCCGTATAATACTTAACACTTTTTTGCTCAATTTTTCGTTTTAAGGCGAGCTAAAAAGTGTATTTGATTCAGAAGAAACGTCTCTACGAGATGACTTGTAGTTTTCGGAAAAAGAAATTAGACTGGACGACACATGAACAAAATTGATACCATTGTTATTAGGCAACCCACCATACTTCTCTCTGTAAAAAAGCGTCTGGTCTGTTCGGGAAAAACCTTTTTTTTAATGAAGCGATTTTTGAAAAAAACTGGGCTAGTCATCCTATTACAAACAAGACAACGATCAAATATGAACAAATTGCACCAAAATGCATTATCGAGAAAAGCGTGTTAAATCATTAATAAATCTAGCAACGGTGCAATAGCAATGGCGCCGCGCAGTAGTAGGACGTTAAACTGCAACATTACCAAAACGGTAAATTTATGATACAAAAACTTACACTTCCAAAATACTTATCAAGTAATTCCACATATCTATGAATGACTTCTAAAGTGAGCAACTCATTGTCTTCCTGTTCAATAGCACAACAAAAATACAAACTGGCATACCTATAAAAGACCAATGTAAAACACCATCAAACAACAATCCCATTAAAAAATACCGTTTGTACACAATTTTCAAATCTCTCCATTCCAAAAAACTACACATTTTTGGTTTTCTGGCCAGAATTGTGGTGATCAATTCTCGAGTGATTTTCTTCTTTAGTTTGTCTGGATGTGCAACATACCATTTCTGCAGACGAAGTTTTCCTTGACGACTAAATAGCAGCATAAACTGCATCTACAAATCGAAGTGTCGCAAACGGTCATCTAAATTCTAGCACTGTTACCTACCATGCTATTCTTAGATTACTGTAGAGCAATGGTTGTTCAGTTGTTCAATCCTAACAAAAGTCTACTTTTACACCATACATAAGTAGATTATAATAGGAACGAAACCGTGCACACCTCACCTAAGTAAACATCGAATCGAAAAATGTCACCGACACAAACTGTCAAAACCGTCAAAAATACATGTACATGACTGTACAATCTCTGGTCTGGATATAACACAAAATTCCCCAGATCGTGTATTCTTGGTTGTCTATATTTAACTTTGCTCTAAAAAAAAAAAATATGTTCATTGTAATTGACGTTCACAGATTTAAAAAAATGCTTAATTTTGTGTTTTAGTACTATAATTTGTCCAGCGAGAGATTGGTTGACATAAAAATCACTAAATTCTACGTAGAGAAAGTACATATAGTACCTAGCGCACGTAAAATTTGACATACCTATATCTTTCAAGCAGTAACATTTTTGCCCTGAAATTATGCTCTAATTAATGTATCCTAGTGCATTTTGTAGTGTTGGGATACAAGCCTACAATTTAAAATCTTCCAATTTCTCCCTGGACGAAGTATAATAACATTTGATTATAAATCGGAGATTAATATATGAAAGTGTAAATTTAAAGTTTTTCATTGCGACTTTGTTTGGCAAATTTAAATTGATGAAAAAGAACGTTAGCTGCCGATAATCAAGAATATTCGAGCTGTTGTTATGTGCTCGTGTGCAGGAATAACATGAAAGTATCCTCACAGGAAAATGTCCATAAATCAACCCTATAATCATTCAAAACAGTGTATTCTCATTGCTTGTGTGAAACATTCTTTATGTTCTGCAGATTATTTGAACAGCAATTAGCAATTACAATTATAAATTAATACAACATAGTTGGGCAAAAGAATTAATAATCTTTGTTGGATTATTTTTGAAAGATATTTGTGGATCATAAAATACATACCTACCTACGTAATTATATCAAAATAATTTCCCTGCTAAAAATGTAATAATTATTTTGCAAAATAAAGCATGTAGTTTAATTAGAACTCAGCCATTAGTAGTAATGTAGACTTAGGGGGCCGCAATATGAAAGGATCATAACACGCACAAATTTATTAAATCATTCACAACTACAAAGCTTAAGCAATGTGAAATATCTCCATCAATCATTCTGTCCGATTCAGTCGGACATTTTCATTTACGTTCCTCCTGTGCACGTCTATTTTTATCTACGTCTTTTATTTAGCTTGTCTTGTCACTCCCGTAAATTCATTCAGCTGTAGAGAACAAAACAACCGCCTCAACAGCCATCAAAGTAGACCCTTGTTCGGCCAGAATATTTTGCATTTTCGCGGCCATATAAATCACAGATGATTAGCCTTGATGGGTGATCTTGTTAAATAAATAAAGCCAGCGTTCTTAGAGTGGTTATAAACTCGAAAAGAAACGATTAAGGGGTATATGCGCGAAACGACGCCTTGCGTCGTGATGCCCGGCCGGTAATCAATGCAAACTGCGCCCATGCACACTAGTTCAGTCGCGGGTTGAACCTCCTCCTGGTGACTTGGGGGTAGTCGTAGCTCTATTATTGCAAGTTGCATGTCAAAAAGCTGTAGATATCGAGAAGGTCGATACACCCATTCCTGTTGAAATTACAAGGGTAAGTTTTTAAATTGTTTTGTAAAGAACGCGACTTCTGCCAAATTCCTTGAGATATCGAACATGAGACAACTGTATTTTTAGATGATTCGATAAATCTTCAATCAATTTGTGTCCAAATGTCGGAAAAACTTGTCACGAGATACATTTTATTTATAAAGTTCAAGACACGAATTCTAATCGAAATTTTATTTCCACATAAATTTAAATCACTTATTATTTGGGCATTATTTTACACATCTCTTATTTACCTTAACTGTTTCAATTGCTTTTGGCGTAAACAAATCAATATTTGGTAGATCTTAATTAAATAAGCGTGACAAATGGATGTGCGTTTGTTGTGAATCCTAAGTTTGGAAATCGAGTTATAGGTTTCTACCTTGAAATAAAGTTTTCCGAATTATTAGAAAAAACGTTTTGTAACTCTCCCAACCTAGAGTTCTTCCTAATAAATCCTTCATATTTTGGGGAAACTAATATAGTTGTTCAGAAAGTAGGTGTCTATACAAACATAATAAAAAATCCCTTTTACGACCGTCAGAACAGACAACAGAAGGTCTGTAAAAACTCAGATTAACTCGAACAATAAAACTACAGTTCCTTTAGTTTTCTTCGCAACTTTATAAACCAAAATTATTTACTTTAATATGTTAAGTGATTTTGTACTCTTACGGAGCGACCTTTAGTTGTTGTCCACGTTTAAGATTTTCTTGTTTATCGCAATTTCGTTTTCGTGTATTTAAGCAAAGCCATAAAACCAATCGTGTATGCACATTGCCTTTTAAAATGATTAATGAAAACATTATAATGCGAAGGTTTCTAGTTCAAGGCAAAGCACAACGATGTAATGGGGTCAGCTTGTCATCATATTTTCCCAGCTTAATGTAGTCTTTAATATTTTACAATAGCGTTATTCGTTTCCAACTTATCCAGACAAATGACAACGAAGAAAAAAGTTCGTGATATTTTCTACTAAGGCTTATTTTTATGACTCCTGAATACAGTACAGTTTCAGAATGCTTCGTATTCATGAAAGGTTGGAATATCGAAAAAATTCAATACCTTGTTGCTCTTAAATTGGATACGTCTGCAACACGTGTGCCATACAACGGTACCATTTAAATTAAAGCTTTAAAGCTACATGTAAATATCGCTTAAAGCGAAGTTGGATCATATTAAACAATTGTCTTGCGCATACAAAAGCTTGTAGAGGAATTTATTTTTGTGTTCGGCGCGTTAACCTGGCGGATTCATCAATGTGAAAATGCTGATGGAAATGTTACCAAAAGCATACATATCCAGTTATTCAGAACTCTTTTCCATACTTGCGTCATTGTGTATTATTCACTGGTGCTGATTACTAAATCGATACCTTTCTTTCTTTTACGTTTGTGTAGAATGTGTTTTTATGATTAAACACTTTAATCTTTCTATCAATAGTAATTTTAGATTGAGACCACGCCATCAAAGTCCCCACATTTCACGTAATGCTACTGACGATCTGGAGTTGAACGTTTGTTTTATATAAATTGAAAGGCTTATGTACTTATTATGTCTGCAAAGTTCTTCTTGGTCGTAAACAACAATAATCTGCGTCAAGCTACATCCTAGCCCTTTTTCTTGCACGTCGATGGTGCTTCATGAAGTTTACAAATAGCTGCCCCTTGGCATCACAGACTAGTTTTACGACGAAATAAACTTTAAACTCGAAAACTAATAAAAGAGTGGCACAGACACACCGCTTCATTAAAATCAATAAACTCTCATAAATTTCCCATGTTGTAGGGGATTCTCGGACGCCGTTATTAATAATGCATTTGCGACAGGTGAATCAATGGTCTGATGACCAATGAATCGGCAAGGGGACTCCGTTGATGGGCCATGACACGGGACGGGGACATCCCGACTATATTCAATCCACGTGGTCGGAACCGTGCACCCAGTGTTTTAGTAACAGATGAAGGAGTTGCCAATGGACCATTTGCCCATGCAGATTCCGTCAGCAGTCAACAAGAACCCATCGAAATCGCATCACCCACTGCTCCCACAGGACTCGCAGCCAAACTCAAATCCTGCTCCGTCTCACTTTGTTCCAAATCAGCACGTAAAGTAAGTCGAAATATTGATTCGAACACGTCAACTCGCATCGGCTTTGATAAAAATTTACACTCAAATAATTAGACGAGCCATAAATCACGCGGGTTTAACTCGAAACGGGAAGTCGTGTACTTGATGGGGATATATTGGGGGTAATAAATTATTTCTGACGTTAGTCGAGCCATTTCTTTTGACTAAAATGTATCCGCACAGTGCAAAAGCACGATTAATTAACTATAGTGAAATTACCTTGTTCAGTTGAATTTCACGTTTCTCTAAAAAAAACGATCGATTTTCAAAACCAACACTTTCTCAGCTAAGGGAAGAATAATTATGGTGATTGCTGACGCCATCAATCGATAATTCTGAAGAATTATGGATAAGCAAACGTAGGTTAGGTCGGATTAAATAATGGAAAAACAGCAAAAGCTTGTCGTACATTTGGATGTTTGTTTCTGCTCTTGTTCTTAGTGACAGTTTTTCAGATATTAATAACAAACATTTATCTTGGCCATGTAGACACAACAGATCAATCAATTTATGACAAAGTGAATTCATTCTTGTAATGTGTTTGCCACACATCGACACACCATTGAAAAAATATATTCTGCTGACCCGGCGCATCCACCAATTATTATTTTAAATAAACGAATAATTTTCAATACCTCATGAATGCAATATTAAAATCGCAAATTACTAATATGAGAGAGTACAGTGGCGAAATCAAAAATTCGGGCAGCATTTTTCTGTCACTTCAACAAAATCTCTGTAAACCACCTTTTACTGTCATCATGACTGACATTCAAAAATTAAACTTTTCTGTCCCGGTCACGGAGTCAGTTTTTCAATTTTGAGTTTTGAGTTAATTACACTGAGTGTAATTAAATCATTGCTTTCACCTGCTGCCTACCTGTTATTATGCCACAAATCCCTATTTTTTATGAATGAATCAAAATGACAAAAACCTGACAAGAGGAAAAAATGAGGTTATATTAACGTAAAGGTTGTTTTAGAGTTTACAGTATGAAAATGACAATACTGACAATTGGGCAACTACTATTCCGGACACGGAATCTTGGCCACAACTGATATTTAACTGACAAATATGTGTGAACTGGCCTTTATTGAATATAAGCCAACTTTTGACTCGATAATGCCATTTCCCTGCTTTTTTGATGTCATAAGAAAAACTTCAAAGTGATTTTTAATAACTGTCATTTATTAATGACACTAAAGATTGGTTTACATCATTTTTTTTTAGAAATGTCTAAAAAATGTTGGCCAAGATTCCGTGTCCGGAATAGTACTATGGCGGACAATAAATTTAGGCCGGCAAATTTCTGACATTTCAAAAAAGTCAATGCAAGCGACCATTTATTGTCATTATGACTGATGTGTCAGTTTGTCAAACTGAAGGTTTTCAAGCTGTTTGGCGTTTCGTTCGCCCTTTTCGTAACTTACAGATCATGACGCACTACCATAACTAATTTGTAGTAGCACTTCTCTCTGGTGCACGCTTCTTTTCCCAATTTTAATTTTGATTATCGCTGTCACGATGACAAGAATGACAAAAATCGAAAATGGGGTTAGTTGAACATAATGCCAGCTTCACATTTTGATGTCAAGGCAATGACAGGCCGGCCTAAATTTATTGTCCGCCATAGTACATAATAAGGTTGGCTTCAAAAAAAACGGGCACTGTCAGAAAAAGTTCTGTCAGATTTTATTAAATTTTTATAGTTTGAAACGGCTTTTTGTTTTTTCCGTGACTGGCGAAAATCCAGATATATACTTTAAATTTTACGGCGTGAGAATTGACAGAAACACGGAACATATCACAAATATGCCTATGTACCAAAAGAAAATAAGTATAAAATTCCTAAGTTTTTTGAAACAATGTAATGTTCTGAAATATTTCTGAACTATAAGAAAAATTATGTAAGAAGGCCAATGTCAAATTTGACAGTGGCGGTAATATTTCTGTACGTACACTCAAAATAAAAATTTCAATTTTATAGTAAATTATGTGGTTGTTTTTTTGCCTATTAAATAATGTCTATAAATTTTTGAACTTCCTTACCTTTTTGACATCCTGCAAAAATGAAAATTTAGAGTTTGGATTGGTTTGAATTGTTCAAATGAATGATAACGTCTTAAAAGTATATTTATTGTTTTGAATGCACTTTCAAAAATTTTGCTGATTACCATAGAAACATTCATTAGTTCGCATTTTTGCCGCGGGAGTTCTTACATTATTTATTTTTACTCTTTTTACTATAGTTTTGTTTTTGATGCATTCTTGGTTGTTAGGCTATTATCATCATATCATAAACTTTCTCAGAATATTAATTGTGATAAGGGTTTCGTATCTATGAATGGCAGACACACGATGGCATGAGTTGCGGGTTTGTAACCACCAACTTATGACAAGGAGATTACTTCATTAAATGTTATTTGCACACGAAGATAATAAAGTGTTCATTTCAAGTGCCACACTGCTTTAAACCAAATTGCAAGAGGACCCCAAATAAACTTGCACTTTAGTTGTTATTATTGCGTGATCACTTGGCTTGCCAGAAGTTTACAATGTAATTCCACAGGTTTCAAAACTTCTCGAGAAAGTAAATTAATTATCAGTTAATTAAAAACAAATTAAAGAATTAAATTCGTAACAAACTACTTGAAAACATTTACAATCTAACTCGTGTCACGTAAATTTATACATATTAGGATGTAGACCCGGATAGTAATGAATATGATTATCTCATAAAATCGCAAAAAACTGAACTTAATTTTAAAAGAACAATTCATTTAAAATTTTCAGCAACAATTTTCAAGTTAATTCATTCAGACTAGGTAGGTACTAAAAAGGCTAAATAGTTAAAACGTTTCATTTTATTATTTATCTTGATAACTGAAAAAGTTCACCATACAATTTACCATTTTGCATAAACAACCGGATCTAGTACTTTTACTAGCGTGACCTATTTTTTAAAATTGTTTCAATTCTCTAACCTTTCGCTACAGTTTGCAGAAGTAAATATTATAAAGAAAAAAAATCCTACTTGCCTAAAAGTGATAGAATCTGAAAAGTTATCGGCACGCATTACTTGAAAAATCACGCGAGCTTTACCGTCTGAACCACAAGAAAATAAAATTCATGGACAAATAACCGCAAACTTGTACACAAACATAAAAATAATCACATTTGATTTACAGCGATTTAAAACTAGCCAACGACTACATTATGACATTATGACGTTAGTTATCCTGAACATAAATTATGCAAATCTACTTCTTTCTTGCTAAATATGCACAAAATTACAACTCCCTTGTGATACCATTAAAAACCCTCATTTCACATTTTCCGAATTCCACGCAAACTCAGATGGCGTCAATTGAAAATAAAATCGTTCTAAATAAGTGTTAGTGTTTTAAATATTCATTTCTAACAATGATTATTGACCCGTAAACCTCGTTCGTAATGTAATTAATTTGGGAGCAAAAGCGGAAAACACTTTCACCCGAATCGAACACCTGGAGCACGAAAATATTACCAGTTCATGTTTAATGCAAAACACACAGCAAAATCCATAAATTAGTATAACGAAGGTTATAAAATTGATAAACGAGCGGGTTATAGTTATTTGGTGGGTTTTGGTGAAGGCGCCGGGAAAATAACAGATGTCGGTGCGTGGTGGTTCGTGATTTCGATTAATTAACGCATGCATGACGACCAATTATGGAACTAACGACCATCAAAGCAATATTCCGGTCCGTAAACCGTTTTAAATAATCTCCACTTTATCCGATCTGACAGCTGGGTCGTAACAGTCCAATAAAATATCGCATTTGCGTTGCTCATGCCTCTTCTTCTAGATTTATTTTGGAATTTGGGTGACAATATGCGTGACTGCGTCGTGGGTGGGGGCCACCCATTGCATCAAATACTTGTACTTGCAAAGACCGGTAACTCCGGACTCAGATGATGATCCCGTCCTGGTGCCCCACGACACGACAGGACTCAACATGACTGCCCTTCAGAAACAGTATGTACGTATTCGATGTCCTTCGCTGAGGTACTAGAATACATTTGCATAATGCAGCACGCCCTCCGATTCGCCTTTGTTCGATCAATGCTGTATCGTTCCAGGCAGCATCATATCAGGCACCTTTTTTTACTACATGGTTCGTAACAAATTGGACGATGTTATTTTTTCCGTTGTATTTCTTGAGTCGACTGAGTACGAAACGATGCGAGTCCGCCACTGACATCTTTTCCGAAAGCGTACGAGGATACAGAGACAAAGGGTTTACTGCAGGTTATTTTGGTCCTAAAACGACGCCATTGAGGCTTTAAATTGCGTCTTTCAGGACGATTTATGACGAGGTGCAGTATATTTTGCCTCCTGTGGGTAGGAACGAACTACATGTACATACTTTCACTAAAAATCCTCCTGGCCACCGACGTCATGGCGCTCTTTGCAACGAACGTCTCTTTCGTGTATCTCCTCTCGTGGGTCATCCTCCACGAGCAGTTTGTCGGAATTCGGGTAAGAAACCTTAAACCTTAAATTTCCCCTTTCGCATTTTCAACCGAAGTTACTTCTGAAGATTACTGACATACTGAAGAATTGAAGAAATCTGTAAAAGTCCACTTGACATTTGCAGATAATGGCTGTGATTATTTGCGACACGGGGGTGGCGTTGTTGGCGTATATGGACGGAATCACCGGTAGCCCCACGCTCGGGGGTGTGGTTCTGGCAACATCGGCGGCAGCGGGTTCTGCTGTTTACAAAGTTCTCTTCAAGAAGATCATCGGGGAAGCCACTTACGGCCAAGTAGCCCTTTTCTTCTCGCTCATTGGAATGTTGAACGCGGCATTGTTGTGGCCGTTGTGTCTTGGATTGTTCTTGACGGGGGTGGAAAGCATGCACTGGGATAAATTACCATGGCCTGCGCTGCTTACCGCAAGCTCTCTTTCTCTAGGTGAGTAAGAGTTATGACGAGAGAATTACCTATGAGACCGGCTCACTTCTCCGTTGTGTTTTATCCCGAAAATTGTTTTATCCAACATTCAATAGTAATATCGTGTTTTACTAGTTAGTTTTAATTGAGTAAACTGGGCTATAACTAGTCTGTTGTTTTAACCCACGTTGCCATTTGCACCGTGGGTTATAACATACATAACCCACGTTGCCATTAGCACCGTGGGTTATTAACGTTCATAACCCATCGGGAGCAGAATTTCATCAATAATGTCATTATCTAAAAATTTTGGAATATTGGATAAAACGTTGTATGGCATACGTGGGTTATTAAGTACTACCCACTCGAGGTAATAACCTACTCGGGCAAGCCCTCGTAGGTTACAAATACCTCTCGTGGGTAATATCTTAAATAACCCACTTATACCATAAATAACTATTTCTCTGGAAATACTTTCTAAAGAATACGCAAGGGAGTGCAGTGTTCACTTAAAGCGGCAGTCGTGAAGTTTGAATAAGAATTCGTAACACGAGAGTTGCCTTTAAACGAAAAAAGTGGTTTAGTAATTTTTATTACGCATTTCCTTTTTTCGTTTGTAAGAAATTTCGTTTAGAAAGGCTTCATGAAACATGAAACTCGATTTATAATGCAACAATTCAGCGAGCGGTAGGAAATTGCGGGAATAAATTTGAAGGAAGAATTGCAAAGACATACCACGGGAGCTACAGTCGACCTTTGAGATGACAGCTCTAATAATCATATATCATCCTGCCGAGGCTTTCAACAGTTCTCCTTTATTGTTCCTCTTGTGAAAGAGTTTTGTACGTTTTCAAGTTTCTTCAGTGATGTTCAACTTTCACCGGAAATACGCAAATATGAGAATTGTGTAGGAGTATCGTTTCGAAGCTTTAATGTAAAAAGCAATTTTATTGCTTGAGCGAGCAGAAAGAAAATACGAATTGAGATAGTAATTTATGCGATTCATCGTCTATCTGCAGAGCTTTTTTGCATGTCACGACTTCTGAATGATAATTTGCTCGTCTGTTGCGCATATATGAATAGCAAATTAGACCAACAACTTATAAGTTCTTACTTGTTAATTTGGTGTTTCAACGACTTGACTATTTTCTTTGCTTAAAAATTATTTGAGATTTAATCAACACCTGGTTCTCCCTTCTAATCTTTAGACAAACAACCCTCCATAAAAATGTCTGTTTAAAAAATTGAGCAGGAACACAAAAGTTGTTACGTCGATAAAAATGTGGTAATTTATGACTTTATCGGTTTCAGTTGCCAATTTATTGGGTAATTTCAGTGTTGCCCTGACCTACGACTTGTTTATAACTTTAGGGTTGATAACTGCTGTTCCAGTTTCAGCAGGTAAATACTTTAAATTTATATGTTTTTATTACAACGACCATCTACTAAAAATAAATTAGTTAAAATTTGAAAAATAGTTTTAAACTCAATGCAAGTTTCCTTACGTCGAAATAGATCGATACATTCCATTCCTATTTGTGTGTCGAACACCAATTATTTACCAATTTTTGCTTTCAAAATGTCAAAGATTAATTAACTTCTCATATTTAAAAAAATATGCAATACAGGGTTATTCACGAGAAACTTCCAATGAAAATTTCGTTGTATGCAACCCAAAATACAAGAAACCCCTATAGAACTTGATATTTGTAATATTTTGTTTAATTCGAAATAAATTAGCAATCCAAGTAGCTTGGCGAATGAAATTAATTTCAAAAACAGTTATTAATATTTTTTCCTCCTAATTCATTCGGAAAAAGTAAATCTCGTGGGCCTTTAAAACGCTCGTTTCACTCGCGTTTTAAATTGGCCCACTCATGCCAAAAAAGGCCCAATTTACACACGAACGAGTTGAATATAACGTTTTTCGGCCTCCGTCAAGAAACACTGATTTTTCATTCATTTAAATCGTCTGGAAACTAGCATTTCCCTGCCTAGGCAAGAAAATCGACACAGGAATTTTTAATGAAAGATTTTAGGTTGGCAGCACAAAATGTCAGTGTCATGTGGCATTTTTGTACAATTTTTTAAGTGTAAAATATTGATTTGGGGCAAATTTGTATCCTTTATCGCAAGCTGTACATTGTGTATAGCAGTGGGGGCCGAGGGGGGTATCAAGCGATGGGTTAGGAATAACAGAAACGACGACGACGGTTTTGAATATTTGAGGAATTGGTTGATTTTTGTCGTGACAGTCGCTTCTAGAATCCTTGTGATACAAATAACTAAATATTTTTTGTTCGACGAGCCCCTTAAAGTCTCACTTAAAATCTTTAAAATTAGCTTGATGTTTCGTTTTGACAAGTTGTGACATTTATCAAAATCCGTTCACTCAGGAGAAAATTGTCAAATTCTGACAGTGTCGAACAAAAAATTTTAAAATATCTCTCGAATAGCTGAAGCTGCAGTTAACAATCACTGCAAGAAAGTTAAAAAAAAAAACTGCAAAACATACTTTAAGTAAAGTAAAATGCTGATTATAAAGTGCATCGTTTTTTGGGGAAAAAAATTGTCACTATTGAGATTTACTTTTTCCGAATGAGTTAGGAGCAAAAAAGAGTTCATGATTGTTTTTGATTAATGTTAATGACAATGACTCTACTTGATACATTATTTATGGGAACTTACGTATTTTTGGGTAATAAAGCTTGCACTGTGGAAAAAATATTTTTAGTAGATCCAGTCACTAGCCTAGCTTTATGTTCGTGAAGAAACGAGAGCGATTAAATTTGGATATTTATTGCGATCAAATATTTAACAACGTTTTACTCCAAGCAGCGTTGGACGTGGTACTGTACGGTGCTAACTTTGAGGGGATGAAACTGGCAGGAATGATCCTGATCGCCGTGGGATTTTTCCTGGTCATGTTTCCGGACAACTGGCCAGACTACATAACAAGACTTCTAAGGTGAGTTCGGTGTTGGACGACTTACATTCCTCGAAGTAAAACACGAGACCACCTTTGCAGCAGTCGATAATAATTTTGTGAATTATCTAAAGCAACTCCCGCGATAGCCATTCGAACCCCTCGTACAAGCCGTTGCCCTTGAGCGCGCAGCTTCCCTGAATATGCCATTTGCGATCGTGGAGCCCGTTAAGTTGCATCTTTTCGGCGATTTCAGGCGTCGTCATCGATATGGGCAAATCTTGTTTGTTTGCCAGGACCAATAAGACAGCATTTTGCAATTCGTGTTCGAGCATCAGACTTTGCAATTCCTTGCCGGCTTCCTCGATTCGATCCCTATCGCTTGAGTCGACAACGAAGATGATCCCTTGTGTGTTTTGGAAGTAATGCCGCCAAAGGCGACGAATTTTATCCTGTCCCCCGACGTCCCACACGGTGAACATTATATTTTTATACTCGACCATCTCCACGTTGAAACCTATGGTCGGTATCGTCGTCACAATTTCTCCAAATTTGAGCTTGTACAAAACCGTCGTTTTGCCAGCACCGTCTAACCCAACCATCAAGATTCGAAGCTGTTTTTTAGCGAACAGCTTTCGAAATAAATTCGAAAGCG
The DNA here is from genome assembly GCF_963966145.1 of Tenebrio molitor. Classification (NCBI taxonomy): domain Eukaryota; kingdom Metazoa; phylum Arthropoda; class Insecta; order Coleoptera; family Tenebrionidae; genus Tenebrio; species Tenebrio molitor. Next base: position 2,742,846 of record NC_091052.1, read on the forward strand.
ACAGACCCATCTATTTGACACAATCACAATTTCCTAAAACATAACTCGAACGATGACGTATGTCATGACATTCGATGTAAATAAACAATTATCAGCTGCTGCCAAAGACTCACTTCGTTTGTCTGTTTGATCTACTCCTACTGTTACTTTCTCTGTGTTGTCATTTTTACCATCAACTCATGATATTACAGTGGTTGTTAAAATTAGCCGAAAATAGACTTAATTCCTCAAATTAAATTGATTTAGTGCGCAGCTTAATCGGACCTAAAATTTTAATTTTGCAGAAAATCCACACGATTCTTCCAAGGGAAGGTTTGTTTTTATGCTAGCCTAAAAATTATTTGCTAATGAAAATTTTCTTTTAACTTTGAATTATTTGCGATTGTTTAGTTTTGTTTCCAAAAATATAGTTAGATTTAGCTCAAATATGGTGGGTTAAGATCGGGGCATCATATTTGAGATTTTTGCTAGGTATAAATATTTATATTAAAATTTGTGCTTAACTAGGCAGTTAAAATATCTTCTAAAAAGTCTCTCACCTGTTCATACTTAACCTACTCTTTCTCTATTAGAATTTTTAGAGATTCAATTTTAATTGGCATGATTTTCTGCTGCTTTTTTATTTTCGTTTTCAGCTCATTGTTTCACTTCCGCATAATTCCAACACCCACGATTAATTACTGTTATGACAACTGCATTTGGCTAATTGCTACGTTTCCATCATATTAACGAAATTAATTACTAAAAACCTCTAAAAGCTTTGTACTCCCTTGTTACAGAAATATCATCATGTTGAGTCACAGTGCCAGGTAAGCCTCGTTAAACGCAAATATTATGATACGTATATTTGTGCACGCTTTTATAATTTTATTGTTAATCTGTTTGTCGTGATGTTTTAATATTTTTCCATTATTTCTTTTCCTTAATACACATTTATATACACCTGACACAACATAACATAATTTACAGTTTCGATTAGAGAAAAATTTATTGGAATATTTATAAGTTTAGTTTTAGTTTCGTCTTGATCATTTGGTGCTAGGAGCAATAGGGTAGCAATAATTTAGAAAGTTAATCGTTATTGTTGAACATAAACAACTTACTAAGCGACATGTTTCTATTTCAGTTTTTTGAATAAATCTTCAAAACTTTTCTGCATTTTACAATAATTTTCAGGCAAAGAAATTATATTGCTTTCGGTAAATTATTTACACAAAAAAATTATTACGACCGCTAATCCGCACAAATCGGTAATAACAATATTTAGTAGAGGCCATTTTGTTTTATAATTATTGAGATATTTAAAAAATGTCGCCGTGTAAGTGTAGTCAATTAGTGATCACGTAGAATTTTTGGGAGGTTTTGGTAGAATCGAAGAATCCATCGAGTTCTGATTGGGTTTTACGTAGATCGATAGAAAAACATTATAGACATGGTTTTGTTAAAATTTTCTGCAGTGCATTTTTATTTAATTTGATTTTGGTCGTATTCTTTTTTTTTCATAGAAGATGTTACACGTGTTGATTTGTCTCTTTTAGTAATGTGACTTTCTTTTTAATTTATAGTATGCCAACCCCAAATAGGGGTAAAAAACGTGAATTAATGTATGTATGTGTAGTGTGTTGCGTCATCCTCCTCATGCTCTACAAAATACGATAGAACTGTAATAATATATTGTTATAAAGTAGCTTTAGAAATAAGACAATCTCCCCTTAGATGACAATAAATTTTTATGTCCTTTTGTTTTGGCTATTTTAAATATTAGACCTTAGCTAAACCTGCATTTTTATGTATTCCCTTGACAAAAACACTCGAACACGTTACACACAGTTTTTCTTTTTGTGCACAGAAATCTTTAATTATTGTGTCCTTGTCGCAGGTAGGTTTTACCCTTTTGTTTGCATGGGCTCTCTTGTTGAATGTCTCCTTTTATTCACACATTCATACACACTTTCACGCCCTTAGAAACAGGATTTTTTAAAAATATATCTTCACAACTTTTTCGCAATATGTAGGTACTACATCTATTTTCATCAATAAAAAAAAAGATATTTCTATACTTGCAATTAAATCATTTTAACAATGGCAAAAAGAAAAAGTATGAAAGCCGCATCTGTAAAACGTCAAGTAATATTTCGGTACCTACTTATTTCCATAATCAAAAGTTTGGAAGTCTTCAAACTTTCCACATAAACATCTCACCACGTCTTTCACCTTCCATTTGTGATTCAAACAAGGTTCTAAAAATATTGACGCTTGAGTTTTAAAATATTCATAAAATTGGTCCCGCCGGAATAATTCTTTCCTTGGTATGAGTCATAAATAAGCCGCTGTATAAAAGCACGAACTCTTCTAATGTAGTATGATTGTTCTTGTTCATTGTGTTGTTTCTTGTGCCTCGTTGTGTGTGTGATATGTGGTCTAATGGTGCTGGTACCCTAACGGTACCTTTTTGGCACCAAAGGCCATCCTTCTGCAAGCGAGAGGATCTACATCTGCCCCCGAATCATTAACACCCTCACGACGTCTCTTGTAAAATGTGAGTTGTCTTTTCTTAGTATTCTCTCAATAGTTTGGTTTCGTTTTTAGCTTTCAATCTTGTCACGCTTGCATGCTCCTTATTTCCTAGTTTTTGTTGTTTATTTGGTACTTCAGGCTCCACGTGGAGAATTGTGACAAAAATTATGTTCTTAAGCATCACCAAACACTGAAATTTTACCATAAAAATCATTCCTAAATTAAATCGATTTAACGTATTATCTATAAACACTGCTAAATGTTGTAATAACTGTTTAAAAAAGATATGTGTAATAAATATTCACGGATTATTATGTCACGCTGATTTTTGCTGGTTCCATTTAGATTAAAAATTTATTCGAGCTACAATAAATTACTTCTTATCGATTTGATTTTTTCTGACTCCACACGAAAGAATCAATAAATGAACTGTATTAAATAAGTCAGCGTCATTGTTACGGACTTATTATTTAATATAGCTATTTTAATTAATGAAACTTGCACTGACTAAAATAATTGACAAGTCAGTTTTTGTGTCTAAATTCCATTTTCTATGATCTGGTGAGGAGATTAGTGTCAAAAAAGAAATCGATGTTTAAAATCTGATTATGAAATTGAAACAATAAAATTTTGGTGTTTGGTAAAAATCAAAGGTAAATGTATCACTGTACCACACATCACCACCATCTCCATGTCTGCATGAATGAGCCTGAGTCGTTCACATTTCATAGATTCTAGGATAACACATCGAACTTTTCCGGTGGTTGCAAAAAAAAATTAAAAATACATTTGAATGGTACAGGTGGAGCAGGCGGAACAGGCATGGAATGCAGGGAGCTCATCGCCGAGACGTGGTGGATTATCGTACAGGTTATATACGTTCGCACCTGAGGTCGCCTTCGGGTAGAGTGAGGTGACCTAATCCAAATCCAACAACTGACACGAAGGAGGATCTTCTCACTTCGCTGTTGTAAAATACGGTTATGTTTAAAATTAGGGTAAATGTTGAACTGACTGTAAAATACATATGCATAAAAAGGAATTTATAGAAACCCTATCAATGTTTTTGTTAAATTTTGCAAAATATTAGTTTTGGTTCATTGTTAGAGCAAAAAAAAATAGGAACATGCCGCTAAGAAAAATAAGGATATACAGGGTGTATCAGAAATATATAGGTAGGTACAATAATTTTAACTGGTAACAGAACTCGTTAAGTAGGTACATATATAAATTATTTTAATAATTTCACGAGCCGTTTACCATCTCTGTATTTATTAAAATAAACTTTTCATTTCATTTAGAAAAAATCGACCGTGAATAAAATAATGAATTAAGCAGTGAGAAGTAAAAAGTTGTTAGGTTCCTACTCGCTTTCCATTGTTTTTTCTTAACTGCAACTGAAAAAAAGCGATGAAATAATGCCATCGTTCAGTTGTCGTCTTGCCGTCGTCGGTGATTGGTGTTAATTTACGGAAGCATCTTACAAATAATGAATTGACCGATATTGTGTTCGCAAAACCCGGTCCAAGAGCAAAGATGGAGGAACATATTTTGAGCAGTGTTGAGGATCAATCAGGTATACCAGTTCTACAAGCCTTGCAGGTCAGCATAACATTTCACACAGTACTGTTTGGCGAATATTAAAAATGCAACAATTATATCCGTACCATGTGGACAAATACCTGTAACAATGGGCATTTTGAACATTTATTGTACGTTGACTGTTTTTTATTTGGAGCTACCAAAAACTTAAAATTATTTTTATTTGGTTTCGTAATAAATTGTGTAAATACAAAAGAATCAACATGTTTTCACTTTTAATTATGTTTGTTTTTTGTGCTTCCATTTTTAAAACGCTTCAGGACAATTTTTCCCCAAAAAGTTACTAAACTTATTGGTTGTGTTTGGACGAGTTTAATTAGATACCATTTAAAATTATTGTACCTATTTCTGATACATCCGGTATTTTAGCGGGATTTTTTTGTTATATCATGCATATCAACGTCACAACATTGTATAAATGTGAATTTCTGTTAAAAGCTTAAAACAATTCAGTTAACTGACGGGGTCCAAATTGATATTTTTGACAAGTACCTAATCTGCATTTTTAATTTTTTCAAGAATAAAAGTGGAGCAATAACTAATGTAAATATATATTGAGTAGAGAATAAATTAGAGCGTAGTGTGATGTTTATACATAGGTAAATACTTACCCTTTAAAAGTACCTACATACAAAAAAATGTTCTTGCTTAGACTGACGTTGCTTTCAAATTAATGTTCTATTATAAACATTCGAATAGAATTGTGAAATGAAATAGTATAATTGCCAATTAAAAACCTTCAACGTATCACTAGATATTAAGAAATAGAAAAAACGTATCTTTAGATTAATTACACCAATCAAATAAAAGAAATAATCAGAAACTCCAAAACGTGTTCTGTTAATAGAACAATAAAACGAGGTGAAATGTTTGTATTTTTTTTAACCATATTGTTAATGAAATATTATAATAAACCTTAATGAAAACTTGTTTTCTTTCTGTTTCAGCATCCATTAAACTTACGTAGGTTCAAAACACGAGTTATTTCAAGTCATGATTTATACGTTTTATTTATAAAGTTGTCAATCCGTAATCCAAAATGTAAAGAGTATTATAGTGGTTTCGTTTTCACATTAATCTTCCTCCAAGATATCGAAAAACAATCAATCAAACCGGGACACAGAAATGTAAGCACAGACAAGAGTGATTTTTCTCTCATATTTGATATCTAAGACAACGCTTATGTAAAACTACGAAACCAGTGTTTATTTGTGTTGATTTCTTGTACATTGTGCATAAGAAAATTTAAAATGTAACGCTCCAGCATGCACGTCACACGTCAGATGACGTCACAGTTCCAAGCCAATGACATTTGAAATGATCAAGAAACTAGAAATATGGAGGAATATATTTCAGCTAATAAACACGCAAATCAATTATAATAAATTTGTTACACTCGTCATGTTCAAACTGTAATTACAGTAATTAATCAGGAATGAAAATGAAAAATTCAAACACACCCAAAACAAATTGCACATAAAAAACAAGATTACAATTCATCATGGCCAACATGTTGTTTAACAAAATCATATAGATCTTCGAGTGTTCTACTTCCACTGTATTCAGATATTTTTTCTCCATTTTTATAGAGGTATATTGTTGGGAAGCCTTCAACCTACAAGAAAAAAATATAACTGCAAATTTGAAAAATATTTCTACTAACTTACTTCTTGGTCATTGCATAGATCCTTATTGATGTCAAGGGTACAGTCTACTTTGACAATGTTAACACCTCCATCTGCAATAAACTTTTTACCTAGATCATCCCAAGTAGGTGCTAAACGCTTGCAATGACCACACCAAGGTGCAAAGAATTTTACAAAAGTAATGCCACTCTCTATACCATGTTTAAAGTTGTGACCATTAAGAATCCCAACACCTTCACCTTCTTCAGCTTGAGGTTTGTCACTTTCTGCAGGTACTTCTGCCATTCCCATCATTTTGTTGACATATAATTTTAAATCTTCATGAGTTCTATCCCCTTGATATTTATCAACCTTATAAAAATATGTTATCATAATAATAAATAAATATTTCAAATATAAACCTTTTTGCCATCTTCAATCCATAAAAGAGTAGGATATCCTTTAACTTCAAACTGGTTGCAGATTGTTCTGTGCTGAGTACAGTCTAATTTTGCAATAGAAATGCTTGAATCAAATTCCAAAGATTTTGCCAACTGCTCCCACACTGGTGCCAGTTTCTATAATTTAATCATTTTCATAAATGCTAGGAAAAAAGCATAAGTTCATACCTGGCAGTGCCCACACCAAGGAGCATAAAATTTAACAAAATGCTTTCCTGTAGCAGTATATTTTTCAAAATTGTCCTCATTTAACTCAACTAATCCACTAACTGCTTGAGGTGGCTTAATTTCAACATCTCCCTCTTCACCCTGAAATGACACAGAATAATCAAAGTTCACCTTTTTGACCTTGTTTACCTCTCTCAACTGTTCATTTATAAATGTTGTTAGAGTGGGTAAATCTCTAGTGCCCCTAAATTTGACACCTTCAGAGGATCCAACTTTAAAGAATTTGAGAGTTGGATAACCAGTAACATCATGTTCTGAGCACAATGAACTATCAGCTGTGCAATCAACCTTTGCTATTTTTATATTACTATCATCTTCATTGAGCATTTCAGCAAGTTGCTCCCAAGTGGGGCCTAATCTTTGACAATGGCCGCACCTGCCGCAAAGCGTTAATAAGTTGCAGATCTGGGGGCAACTGTCTACTCACCAGGGGGCATAGAACATGACAAAATGATTCTTCTTTGGCAATTCTTCCGCGAAATTTTCTGTCGTGTATTTGATGGTGTGTGCGTCTTCATCGTGACTAAACACTCTCGCGAAAAACGAAAAAAGAATTATAATTGACAGTTTTGAAGACATCAGGAAATTGCACAGGTAGTTTTATAAATGAAAATTCATATAAAAGTGCTTTATCACAGCCAAATATCAACAATGATACTGCTTGAAATAAATGACAGACGAAAAATTCGAGTACTCTGGATCTAAATCCACCTCCAAAATTGCAGGTTAACCAACTGACAGATACGTCACTTGTCAACAACTTCATAAACACGCAGTGGCGGCACGTCCACCACGTCAGCGTAAAAGTTGAATGATTCAACAGTATCGATCAACGTCCAAAACAAACAGTAATTAGCATCGAAAACAAGTCATAAAAATCGTATCTAAATTGTTTTATTAAATAGCAATTGAACTCGTAACTGATAACAAGGTTCTTGGTCTTACAATTATCACTGCTTATCTTCCACCACACAAAAACTTTTACTAAATGAAAAAATAAAAATGTCCACAAACATAAAGACCAACTACAAATTATTTTACAGCTTTTTATAGTCAAAAGTCTGTTATTACAATTGCTGTAAATTCCTTCATCTCTAGAAAAAATATACAGACCACTATTGATTATATAAAAAGTTACAAACTTTTAAGTATTACAAGTATCAAAGTGAATGTTACAACTCATCATGTAAATCATCATCATTAGATAACTCTCTGCAAGCTGCAGGTGTAACAAATTCAAAAAGATATTCACATCTATTAGGTTCAGACACTGAAGTCACTTTATTTTCTGTACCACACACAACTTTCACTTTAGAAGACCTTTGAGGACCATTCCAACATGATTGTCCTCTATCATACAGCATGAATTCATATTTGTTGTCTTCTAGACCATCCCACCTACCCCAAGTACCTAATCTGGTCTCTGCAGACCCTGATTTAGGCTGCTGAGTAGTTTTTTCAAATGGACATAACTTATAGATGTATTCATGATCAGAGTAATCAAAACATTCACCTTCTAAACTTGCAAATTCTTCATCTGGACCAAAATCTTTTTCCAAATATTCCTGAATACTTTTTATCTCTGATTCAATGTCTCTTACAGCTCTTTCAGCTTCAGCAAATTCATTTCTAGCTGATGTAGCTTGATCTACTATTTTCTGTGTTTCTTCATCATACTGTAAAGCTTTAGAAGGTTCATCTACTTGCTCTTCTGGTTGGTAAGGTTCTTCTTCTTCCTCCTCTTCTTCTTCTCCATCAGTAGCGCCATCATCATGTTCTTCATCCTCTTCTCCTTCTTGAAGATCCTCAAGTTCACCAGGAGTTGTTTCAGTTGTTGGTGGTTTAAATAGCCCAGCATCCATCATTAAATAGGGTTTAATGTTAGGCCAAGCATCAGTAATAAACTTTTCAAGATCAACAGATTCTTCATTATTTAAGAAGTATTTAGCCTCTTCTTCAGATACTACAACAAAACATAAAAGTTGTAATAAAATATAATTGAATAAAAAAAAAATCAGAGATTTTATTTTATATCACCTTCTCCATTTCTGTCCTTATCAAATGTTTGTCTTGTTTGTAACTCAGATAAGTCAATTAAACCATCTTGATTAGAATCAAATTTATTGAAGGTTTCTGTTGCTTCTACTCTATTCTTTGCTGCCTCTGCTTCAGCTTTCTGTTTCTTTTCTTCTTCTTCCAGTTTACGATATAATTCTAAAGCTTTATTCTCTAAAGCTTCTATTCCATCTTTAAGCTTTTGTTTCTCTGCTTTTACTTTCTCAGCTTCATCTTTGTTTTTCTGTAGTTCTACCAATTTCTCCTTCTTCTCTTCTTTCCTCTGGATACCTACAAAAGATCTCTTGGCTTAAAGAAACTATTTAACTTTGTACAAAATACCTCTCTGACTAAGCTCAGCTTTGAGATGTTTACCAGCTTTTATAAGTTCAGCTTTTCTTTGAGCTTCTTCCCTTGCATGTCTCCCCAACTGTAGGCAAATATTTGAGCATGTGACAGTGTACTTTGCATACTCATCACTGCCATCACAACAATCACATATTCCATCATTAACACGACTGGAGGCTAAATTTAAGGGTTTGTGACCTGCATTAGCGCAGTAAAATATTCCATTGGGGCAAGCTGACGTCCCTGGTTCATCACTTCCGTCTGGACAATCACAATAATCGTCGTTTACTTGACTAAATGCTATGGTTTTGCTGTTATCAAAACATAAAAAATTCCGGTCTGGGCTGTATAAAGATGCTCTAGATAAAGAAACCCCACGAGGCCTTGGAACTTCTGAACTACATAATACGGTTAATACGGCAAAAAATGTTACGACTGAAGTATGAAATTTAAAATTTTTTACGGACAACTCCATCACGTTCCGAACACCGGTACAAAACGCTGACATTTGCGATTGTAGAAAACATGCGCATAGTGTAAAGAAAGACACGTCAGTGCAATTTTGACATTGATATGTAGAAGAACATAGCACGTGACTGAAATTTCTTTACAATACCGTGTTGATTTAGCTCCACCCATGTACTTTTTGTGATAAGAACTGGGGATTTTCTCGAAATAAAAAGTGACACTGACAGCTGAATTGAAAGAAGACAGCTGTTTTATGATAATTGATTGATAATGGCATTCCCATTACAAATTATCCTGAGATATGAATTAATACGTCCTTGGTGTTGCATAGATAATTCGTAATTACGTAAATTTACAATGCTTATGTTGTGTATTTGAATAGCGTAAGAAACAATGGATTCACTCTTTTTAAATATTGTTTTATTTTCATTACTCGTTTTTGCAAGAGGTAAGTAATACAAATATTTTTTGTATATGAATGTTGAATCATGCAGATGCACTTTTTAGGATCGATTTACAAAAATTTAAAACATTTTGAGACAGTTCATGCAGATGATATAACTCACAAAATTGTGAAAAGAGGAATCGCAGAGAGCTCTCATCCATTCAATAAAATCAAGGAAGTTAATTTTAATACTCTTGGGAGAGATTTTCGTCTCATTTTGACCCCCAAAAGAAGTGTTTTACATTCTAAATTTAAAGCTTATGCTGTTGATGGTGATGGAAAAGAGACTTCAGTTCACATAGGAAAGTTATTTCTGTAATATTTTTTTAAGTTTCAGTAGGTGCTAATATTTTCTTCAAAATGCTTTTTCCTATTTTCCGTTCATAACAGAGCTGTTACCAAAAAACAGTATCGTAAATCGTAACAGCACTAACAGCTGAAAGCGGTTCTACCTTCTACCGATAGTAAAATTTACGGTTATTATGTTGGTACTGCCAGACTCCTCTCTAAAATCTAGAGGATTCTGGGAGCGTCAGCCAATACGCGCGAATATCCCAAAGTCGACAAGTGTTTCAATTGTTTTTTCAATCATAAAATTCCCCACAATTTTAAAATTCTTACTTTTGATTTAAAAACGGCTGAAAAGGTGCAAAATAGAAAACAGCGTATAAAAAAAGTAGTTTCATACGGCGTTTATTCCATTTGACCTTTATAAAACGCGAGACTCGTTTTATAAACTTGGACTCAGGGAATAAACACTTTCTTATGAAACTCGTTTTTTAATACATATACTATTACGTTTGAAGTTTACTCTTTATCAAATACATATTTAAAAATCATGATTGATTTGACTGATTTAAGTTTCTTAGAATTAGTCGAGGAGAAGTGGCGTTCAATTTAAATTTGAAAATCCAATTTTATTATTAGATCATGACGATTTTTATGACGGGCGGGTTTTTGGAGAGACGGTTTCCCACGTTAGCTTACATATGGAAGATGGTGTTATGACCGGTAGCATTCATTTACCAGACGAAATTTACCATGTTGAGGTAAAATTAACGATAAAATGAAAAGTACAATATTGAATGTCATTTTTTGATAGCCTTCTTGGCGTCATTTATCTCATTTGGATAACAGAACGATGGTCGTGTACAAACAGTCAGACGTAAAATTCAGCTGGGACCGGGAAAATTTACCTCCTGGTCAAGTCGGTCCAAGAATATGCGGTTACGTAAAGGAGGGCGAAGAACTTGACAGTGATGAAGATGAATTTGAAGAGCAACACCAGTGGACATCCCAACATCACAGAAATAAAAGACAAGTAGATCAGTACGAATACACTCCAACAAAAACGAGGTGTCCACTTTTGTTGGTCGCCGATTATAGATTTTTCCAAGAAATGGGCGCCAGCAATACGAAAACAACAATTAATTATTTGGTATAAGATAGACAGATCATGTAATAAATATGATTCTTGATTTTTTAACAGATAAGTCTAATCGATCGCGTACATAAAATTTATAACGACACTATTTGGCAAGATCGGCAAGAAGTTGATGGATTCAAAGGTATGGGTTTTGTAATAAAAAAAATTGTAGTCCACAGCGAACCGACTAGAATAAAAGCTGGAGAAGCTCACTATAACATGATAAGAGAAAAATGGGACGTGAGGAATTTGCTGGAGGTAACTCGTCACCGAGTCATTACCGTTTTTTTTTATTTGTTTTGTTTTTATTTGAATTTGTGTTTTTGTTTTAAAGGTTTTTTCACGCAACACACAAAATAAGGAAGTTTGTTTGGCACATTTATTCACACACCAAACGTTTCTAGCTAGAGACTCGTCTGTAGTTTTAGGCTTGGCATACATTTCTTCACCTAGAAGATTATCGCATGGAGGCATCTGTACTGCGGGTTATTATCATTTCTTTTTGTTATTAATTTGCTTTTTCTGTTTTTGTCTATATGTAGTTTCCATTAATGTTTGTACTAACAGTGTTGTGGTGTAGGTTTTCAGCAGGGAATATACACATAAAGACTTCTGTTTGGCCCACTTGTTTACCGATCTTAAATTTGAAGGAGGTATTTTGGGCCTAGCTTATGTAGGATCTCCAAGACGCAACTCAGTAGGGGGCATCTGCACCCCAGGTACTTTCACAACTAACTGCTATTTTCATATAAACTTTTTAATTTGTTCTTTCACACACTAATTTTCTTGTTACCAATTTAGCTAAAAATTTCTTTGTTCTATCCCTTCAGATTGCCGTAACTTATTAAAACCGTAACCAATATCTTACCCTTAAATTTAAAAAGTACCTACTCGCCTTTTGCATCTTATTTTTGAAAAACAAAGTGTCCAGAAGCCGTAAAATATGATCATAGAATATCTCAAAAATTTTAAAGTCAACTGTGATATCATTAATGTAATGTTTTTTGTTGCTTATTGTGGTAAAGGTTTTAAAACATTGTTGTAACTTCGTGGTTTTTGTATTGTGATTTTTTTCCTACATTACATTTATGTAATTAGACGCGCCTTGATACGATAGTTTTTGTAGAATACTTCAAAAATGGTTATACTCTATACTTGAACTCTGGTTTAAGTTCAAGTCGCAATCATTACGGCCAAAGAGTTATTACAAGAGAAGCAGATTTGGTAACAGCTCACGAATTTGGTCATAACTGGGGCTCTGAGCATGACCCAGACATACCCGAATGTTCGCCCAGTGCTAGTCAAGGGGGTTCTTATCTCATGTACACCTACAGCGTTAGCGGATATGACGTAAACAACAAAGTACGTAACATTTTCATACAAAAACAAATCGAATTACATCACAGTAATTTAATATGTAACAACGTTTTTATTTATCACAATTTTAGAGATTTTCTCCGTGCAGTTTGCGCTCTATAAGAAAAGTCCTTCAAGCCAAATCTGGCCGTTGTTTCTCGGAGCCCGAGGAGAGTTTTTGTGGCAACTTGCGTGTGGAGGGTGACGAACAATGTGACGCCGGCCTTCTGGGCACGGAAGACAACGACGCATGTTGCGATAAAGATTGTAAATTGCGACCGAAGGCGGTGTGCAGCGACAAGAATTCACCGTGTTGTCAGAACTGTCAGTACATGAACAGCGAGGTGAAATGCAGAGAAGCGCAGTACGCTACTTGCGAACAAGAATCTAAATGTAGCGGAGATCGGCCCGATTGTCCGAAGAGCCCTCCGATGGCCGACGACACAAATTGTCAAGAACGCGGAAAATGTAAAGCGGGCAAATGCATTCCGTACTGTGAAACGCAGGGAATGCAAAGTTGCATGTGCGACATAAGTAAGTGTTTGAGTTTGCGTTGAGGTCAGATGGGTGGAGTTTTGTGGTTTTAGTCGTAGACGCGTGCAAGCGATGCTGCCGGTCGAATATCAACGAAACTTGCTCTCCAGTTGATCCTCACGATATTCTTGCGGATGGAACACCGTGTATTCAAGGCTTTTGCAATAAAGTAGGAATTAATTGCGATAACCACGAGTCAAATTAACAAATCGTATTCTAGGGGCACTGTGAGAAAACTGTACAAGATGTCGTCGAGAGGTTTTGGGATATTATTGAAGATATTAACATAAATAAAGTTCTGCTTTTCCTACGAGATAATATTGTAGGAACTGTTGTATTAGTTACGGCGCTTTTGTGGATACCAACTAGTTGCGTGATCAACTATGTTGACAGGAAACGTAGACGCGAAGAACATCAACGAAAAGAGTGGAGGCGTAAAAGCGATTTGATTCATCCATCAGACAACAGGAGAATAATCCGAATAAGAGTGCCAAGAAGAAATACTTAACATTTGTCTGCGTTAAAAGAAAATACAATACCGCCATAATTTTACTTAATTCGTAACTCTGATTGTGATAATGACAACCTATTTTTATTTTATTGCGTCTTTGTGTAACATGATAGTTATCGTATTTGTGTTCATAGTTGGCAGTAAATGACAACAGTAATTGTAAATAACGTTTTATTATGATTAATGTCACACGTAAATGTATGTGAATAACTTTATTAATGCACTAAAATACGTCACTTGCTAAAATAGATGAAATTCAAGTCGATCAAAAAAAAATTGTAAGGACTCTCAGTAAATATTAAGTGCATAAATCGTCTTACTTATGTCAACTTGTTTATATTTCTCGTGTCTATCATCTACAAAACTGTATACTTGGGAGAATATCGTATTTTTACAAAAGTAAAATATTCAGTAACAACTTCCGACTGTCAATTGACCTAAGTATATTAAAAATGTGAAAGTACGTTTCAGATGTTACGTTCAGTTCGGTCCGGTCTTGGGGTGAAATTTTATACTTAAATGGACAGCTAAATACAATCCTGAAATAGTTGCAATTGCGGTCAAAAATAACTGGGACAGCACGTTACTGTAGACACTTCCAAACATATTGAGTTTGAATTAGCTTGGAAGTGTCTACAGTAACACACTGTCCCAGTTATTTTTGACCGCAATTGTATTTATACAACTAGTTATGAAAGTCATACTTTTGTTCATGAATTTGCAAATAAGTGAAAAAAGAGACTTTCATAACGTGTTGTAGGTGCACACTATTTTTTTGCATATCGATGTAAGTTGAGAAATTTGGTCTAAAAGGATTTATGAAAAAATGACAACAAAAAAATAGGTATGCTTTGACAATCATCTCCAAGGAGATGGATGTAAAAAAGTACTACTTTCTCTACGTTTTTTTCCTGTAAAAAAAAGTGCCACTTTCATTACGATATGCAAAAAACGAATATTAAATATCCAAGTCGATAAGTCAGCGTTCGCAGTTGTCGTCAGTGCTCGTAGAGGGCACATTCAAGATATTTGCGAGTAGGTTCTACAGAACAACATAAAAACAAAACCTAATTGACTATTAAATTGAATTTGTAACAATTTAAGAGAATGGGATTCAGTAAATAGAGAAAATGCTATAATAAGCTGCGGTGATGTAGATTATTGCGTGAATATTCAATAGATTTCTGATTGTACGACCACAGTCTCATGTCTCAGATTCGTGTCGGTGGACCAACAACTTTTACGGCACGTAAACACCAGTACAGTACCAAATTCCAGTCTTGAACATTGTTTGGCATCCCCGGTCAATTTTAATTTGGGAATAATCGTCGGCAAAATTTGAAATTCAAATATCACATCGCCCTGACAAAAACTGCATTTGTTTTGAAACCCTTGCAATGGATAGAGAAGAAGAGAATCGCCATCTCTATTATATCTCAAGATCTGGGTAGGATTCATTTGTATCTTTGAAAGGAAGTGATGGAACATTTTATCACCGTGAGCGGGATTGCTCTTTTCGTATTTTTCGTAAACGTTGTCGGTGATTTGCGCAGATGCACCTCCACTATCTGGACTCATTAAATTTAAATCGTCGTTTTTCTGCTGATATTCTTGTAACAGTTCCTTCACATGTCTGTCGCTAATGTTGGATGCAGAAGCAGTTTCTTCCCAAACGTTCATAAAAGAGGATACAAACTGAAACAGGGAAGATTTTCTCGGATCGGCGTGAATATTTTGGCATAGATCTTGCGGTAAAGGAGTAACTTCTTGCAAAAGAGCGACGATGTCGTGCTGGGGCATAATGGGGCTGTCGATGCTAATCACTTCGCCCTCGTCGCCTTCGATTTCTGCTGTAGCGGAGGGAGAGTGAAGCCTACCGACAGCACCCCCTAAAAGCAAAATTGTCTCATACAAATTATAATATTATCTTTGCTTATTTTATTTAAGAATTTATAATTATAAAAAATAAAAAAAGCCTCCCCGGCGGGGAATCGAACCCCGGTCTCCCGCGTGACAGGCGGGGATACTGACCACTATACTACCGAGGACTTGCGATGAAGTGTTGAGCAAACGTAAAATCAACGATGACGTTACTACATTTTCAATGATCAATAAACTTTCTAACCTCAAATTTTATTCTGATAAAGTAACTGCGTTAATATGTGGCGTTTTTATTGTGCAATTAAATTTTTCATTATGTAACCATGAGTCTCGGGGCTGAAATGGCCTCCCACGGCCTTAAAAATAACGTGAGTTTTTTCAGTCACGTCAAATATGAACACTTTATAGCCGGTATAAGTGGCGGTGTAACTTCTACTTTAATACTGCACCCCCTTGACGTGATCAAGATCCGCTTCGCCGTCAATGATGGGAAATTTACTGCGACACCGAAATACACAGGAATATGGAATGCATTCACTACGATATTCCGTCAGGAAGGCTTCTACGGTTTGTATCGCGGTGTAACTCCCAACGTTTGGGGAGCTGGAAGTTCGTGGGGGTTATATTTCCTATTTTATTCTACTCTCAAAAATTGGATACAAAAAGGCAATGCGAACACGGCTCTGGGACCGGGTCAACATCTCTTGGCAGCTTCTGAAGCTGGGGTGGTAACGTTATTTATAACAAACCCCTTGTGGGTTGTCAAGACTAGACTAGTTCTACAATATGGATCAGGAGGATCAAGTCAACAATACAAGGGGATGATCGACGCTTTGATTAAAATTTATCATCAAGAGGGGATAAGGGGGTACTACAAGGGACTAATTCCTGGGATTTTTGGAGTATCGCACGGCGCCGTCCAGTTTATGGTATATGAAGAATTGAAAAACGCCCACAACAACTACTACAACTTGCCAATATCCACGAAATTGACCACAATGCAATATCTTGCATTTGCTGCATTGTCAAAAATTGTGGCAGCTGGAACAACTTATCCATATCAAGTTGTTAGAGCCAGGTTACAAAATCAACACTATTCTTATAAAGGATCATTACACTGTATCACACAAACATGGAAATTTGAAGGGTGGAGAGGTTTTTATAAGGGCTTAGGTACTAATTTGTTGCGTGTTACACCTGCTACAATGATCACATTTTTGACTTATGAAAATGTATCCCACTTTTTAATGAAACATAGCAAAGAAAACACAGTTAGATAATTTTATGAATTCAATTAGTATGAGGTAACATGTGTACCTTTTTGTTCTTTGTTTTTGCATGTGCTACCTCATTTATTTTATTATGATTTAACACAGGGTTTTTACAAACCACTGAATAGTGAAATTATACATTGTTAAATATGAATACTTATTTTCATGTATTGTGATGTAATATTAGGACTATTTTCACATAATATATTTTTTCTTACATGTTGTTTATCATTTTTATTGTTTGATGGTCATATTTGAAGAATGTATGTTGCGCAAGTCCCCAATTTTGTTGTTCCGTATTTGTAAAAAGTGATTACAATAAAAAACAAAAACTCAAGTAGTTCTTTACTTACCGAATGCCCCATTATTAGCATTTCGATCATCAACGGTCAAGTTACCTAAACCTGTCCGAATCGACTCCTCAAAACTGCAACTTTCATCGTCTTCGTCAGAAACTCTTTCAACATTGTTGATCATATTTCCATTTTCTTCCTTTATATTTGCATTATTATCGTCCCAGTCGTCGGCATCAGCACACCAATCGGTGACACTAGTGTTGGACGCAACTGCCGCTTGTTCTTCATGTTCAATTATTTTTTCTTGAGATTGTACTCTGATACAAATCCAACTAAATGCAAATTGAGTGTCATTTTTCTTCAAACAAAATTGTGCCAACGTACCTTTCACTTTGATTCCAACAATTGGGATTTATGCAAGCAAATAAATAAAGAGTTCGGTGGTATGCAGAATTATCCAAGGGAGCATAAATTTGTATCACTAAAGGTCTCGGCAGTTGGCATAATGGGCAAATTGGCGATTCAAGCTTTATATTGCTAGGGACATCCTATAAAGGCAATAAACAAGAAATAAAGCATGTTTTGTGATTTCATTGATGATAGTAACATATTTTCGAATTTTATGAAACGAAAATTGTTTTTATGTTGATTTAATTTAAATTTAAATATTTTTATGATTTTTGGAAATATATGATTATATTAGTAAAAATAAAGTAAAAAATCAAAATAAAATGCTCTATAAAATCCTTTATTACAGGGACACTTATTGTAGGGGGTGTAACTCAGTGGTAGAGTGTCTGCTTCGCATGCTGAAAGTCCTGGGTTCAAATCCCAGCTCCTCCAAAAATTTTTTTTTAATTTTCAACACATCAAAATAAAAATGCAAAAACCAATTGACACAACGTCCATAATTAATTATTTTTCATGAAAAACACGTGGTAAATGATTTAGCAACAGAAAATACAAAATTTGCTTTGTCTTGAGTTGGGGTAATGTCACTACTTACAGGCTTTCCTCCAATTTTATTGGTGGTAAAATTAATTTGATTCTTATGCTTTTCGGTGATTAATTCATCTTCGAAACCGAGTAACACTTTCGTATTGTTTTGTGCCATGTTTCAGCATCAGCTGATATATTTATTCCATAAACTTAATATTCTGCTTTGTGCTATAGTCAACCAAATATACAATGGGTGAGTTTTGTCTCATAAGGATACCGTTTATTGGAAGTGTTCAAGACACGATTGTAGAGCGCCTGCGTACATTTAACCAACTTCACTGCTCTGCATTTATCGATTGCATTTAAAAAGTCGTAAAGTGCTTAACTTTAGATTATATTATTACGAAAGGTGAATCGACCCATTTTTATTTTTCACTCTCCATAACAAGTACGACGGGCGAATTTCAATCTAGATAGAAAAAGACGTTTACGACGGCAAAAACGAGCTATAATTTTCAATTTGGAATTTTTCTTTTATTGTTTCTTTTTTTTTCTATGTTTGCAAAACCTAAACAGTCGATCACAAAATTTACTTCTCAAATTTATAAATAAGAAGATCAATATATTACATTTATGTCAAGTTAACATTCGTTAGGTAATTCATATCGATAAAATTAATTAAATAAACTTCAAGCATTTTTCTAGTTAAATTTACCGCCATTATAAAACTCTAACCAGGTTTACTACCAACCTGACAGTATTTGAGTTGGTGGATCTACAATACATTCCTTGCAAATAAATAAAGTGCATTCACGTTGTTTTGGTATATTGGCAGGCCATGGAAATTTTGCATTTAATTTGGTAGTAGAGTTGTCTGTTGGATTAAGTTATGTCTTTCTAAGTTTGAGGTTATAAATAGGGTCAATGTCTAGTGCATTGTTGTCAGTTTTACTACAGCTACAGCGTGATCATTCTTCATTCATTTTGATCGGTCCGCACACAGAACACTTGGTCCGCATGTCAGGCGGAAATCAAACAGTGTGTCCAACGTTAAAAAAAATAAATTATACAATTACCAATTTGTAGGTTAAGAAGTTTTATTGTCAACAATTGAGAATAACAAAATATTTATGGTGTTACTTCTGCCAAAAATATAAAATAAGAACCAGAAATGGATATCTTAAAAGCCGAAATAGCAAAAAAACGGAAATTACTCGAAGAAAAAAAAATATTGGTGAGTATTATACCACCTCAAATTTTTCCAAAATTATGTCATACAATATAATTTTACCTTAAAGCCACACAAAATAATGTTTTCAGGCGCCAAATAAAAAATATTTTAAAAGGGGAGACTTATTAGCTAAAGAGCAAGAAGAGTATTGTGAAAAATATGGGACACATAAAAATGAGGACTCTGTTAATTCTACACAAACTCCTGAAGGTAGAACTTGTCAGTTCACGTTTTAGAGACGTCCTCAAATATGTGCCATAATTATAGGGAATAAATCAGAATCTGAAATGGAGGGACACAGTATTCTGCCCCGGAGTGAGGTCATCTCGCGATTACGCGACCGTTCCGAGCCGATTTTGTTTTTTGGGGAGACAGAAGTCGACGCTTTCAAACGGTTGCGATTATGCGAACTCTTAGAACCTGAAGTTAACAAGGGTTTCCGCAATGATTTTCAAGAAGCAATGGAACAGGTGGATCAAGCATACCTTGATGAACTTTTGGCAAATTCTGAAGATGCAAAAGCGAATTCAAAGTCAGTTGCTAAAGAAAAAAATGTTTCTATAACGTATGACGAGCTTCGTGAGATGGCTAAGGATATGGGACGCGGCGAACGGGAACGGGATATGACTGTCATTGTACACTTTATTAAGGTATATAGATTGGAAACGTCATGTCACAATTATATTTATTTTGAATATGGGGGAGGTTCTACATATGGGGGCGGTAGTTCATTTGGTTGAATCGGGGGTGGAATCGGGGCTTCTATCGTATATGGTGGAGGAGGCGGCAAACCTGAAACGGATCAGAATTACTGTAGAATTGTATCATTACATAATTAAAGAAACGTACCAGTTGCCGGTGAAACTTGCGTTCTTTGGTGTTCCTGTAACTGTTGCATCAACATTTGCATTATTGTTTGTGATAGAGATATAACTCGACCTGAAATATTTCTATTAGTGTTTTAACTCACGTGACGTGTTTATTTTTACCTGTCTCTTTGATTTTTCGTATCAAAACAATTTTTGATAGTCTTATGTATAGGGCGATTAAAAACCCAACCAAATAAAAAACTACCACCAAAACAATCAAAGCAACTGGAGCGTCGTCATCGGCCGCGACCATTTTTGTTTTACACTAAACAATATGATGATAAAACACTTGATGAAACTGTTCTTTATCTTATCTGATCTAAATATTTCGATTGTTGAGAATAAATGACTTTCAATATTGAAACATTACTCTTAATACTTGATATTAATAATGTATTTACAAATTTTTGTATTATTGGTAAATGCATATTAAGTCATTTTCTTTGCTCAGTAAACTCAACTATTTGAAATTTGTTACTGGAATTAATTTAATGCCAAATGTACTAAAAATATTTATCTGAGTGAATGAATCATCTCGTTTGGATATCTTAATTCCGAAGATCATAAATTTTAAAACGCAACTTCCTGAGATTGTTGATTGTTATCAAAGACTAATGTAGAAAGAAAAAAGAAGTTTTTTTACAAGACTTGCATAAAATGTCATTTTAGTACCTCAGTTAATTTATTGAAAGTGAGATTGTTACATAACGTGTCAAAGAAGCAGCAACGTAATGTATGAACAGGAAAATTGAAAGTACCCTTGAAAACACACAAACAAAAGTGAATTTCTGCGTTTATTTCAATGTTACAACCACTTGTATTGAATAATATAGGCCTGACAGCTTGCTGTGTGTCATTCACCCACGTTATGCCCTGTTTTGCTGTCTTTTTGCATACATTTCTTTTACGATTCAATTATTAAATACATTCGGTCGTGCAAAAAATAGCATATCTATTCATGTGTATTAAAAATATGAGGGAATATAACATTTTTGTAGTTTATTCTGAAACTATGGCAAGAACAGCTGCAGGACCGTTCCTCCGAAGAAAAACAAGGAACCAAAGGCAAACTGGCAGGCGCCACGTACACCCAAACCCAGGAATATCTCAAGCCTCTCCTCAGAAAACTGAAAGCGTTCACACTTCCAGAAGATATTTCGGACAGTTTAACAGAAATCGTCGTTCACTTATTGAACAGAAATTATCTCAAAGTAAAACTGAATAAAATTCTTTGTGAATATTATCGGATTAATGGAATTTTTTAGGCGAGCGACGCTTATTTGCAAATGGCCATCGGCAACGCACCTTGGCCAATCGGAGTCACTATGGTTGGTATCCACGCTCGTACAGGTCGCGAAAAGATTTTCTCAAAAAACGTTGCCCACGTAATGAACGACGAAACTCAAAGAAAATACATTCAAGGTCTGAAGCGGCTGATGACTAAATGTCAAGAGTATTACCCCACTGATCCATCCCGATGTGTGGAATATGCAGCTTTTGGAACACCACCACAACGTGAGTCAGCTTCGACGAGTTAATACATTTATTATTATTATGTCGTACTTGGATTTTGTACATAAAGTTAACAATACTTAAGTTAACAATAAAGTTACTTATGTGGGTCTAATAATGTGACATTAGGGTTTTTGTTCGTGCAGTGAATAAGGCGGTGGATAATCTTGCGGCGGATAATCTTGCGGTGGATAGAAACCTAAAATTGGAAATATTTAGTACTAGTGTGTATAAAATACAACCTGTCACAGAAATAAGTACATTAATTTTAACCAGTGGCAGATCTCGTCAAGAACACCAAAATTGTTATGTACCTACCATTTTTTCGAAATATAATTTTCATTTCAGTGTTTTACGCCCTCATAAATTAACGAGCTGTCTATTTTCTATGTAGTTATTTAACCCAATGACAGTGACCGTGAAATAATAGTTTTTGTAAAATCAGAGCAAAACATTGTGTTTTTAGAATAAAGTTTTTTCGCTCTGCGGCCGAGGTGAAGAGGATTACATTTTTAGTTAGTTTTATCCGACTCAGTCAGGTGTTAACGTGTTGATTCTGTGATTCGAGCTCAAATTTTGTGAAAATGGTGCGTTTATTTTCGAATAGTGAATACATAGATATTGTGTAGTGTATGGTGAAGTGTGCGGGAGTGTTCCTCGAGCCCAGAGAATTTCCGTGCGACTTCTTCTTGTGGGGGTACACACAATTCGCAATAACAGGTATGTTGGAAAGAGTGGAAGAATCATTTCGTCGGCGCCTTCATTATTGTATTAACAACAACGGCGGTCACTTTGAATAATGATTAGTGATTACTCTGATTACTCCATGAAAATTTTTACGGATTAATATACTAATTTTAGGAGACATTTTGTCATTATCTTAGGTATGGGCGATTCATTAGGATCAGTTTAAAATATTTATTATTAAAATTGTTTTCATTTAATAACTACCATATAGGTAATTCTCTTTTTTCTCTTCCACACTTATCATTATAGGTCACAGTAACGGGCGTAGCAGTTAACTGCTGTGCATTAGTTAGCAAAAAAAACAAGTGAAACTTTTCTTGCATTTGTTTTTTCTTCTCCGCTTATCAACGTCGGCGAAGCAAATAATCCCCATTGGCGGCGGGTAATGAAATTTGTGCCAAAATTTCAAGGTTTAGGAAAAAAATGTATTTATTTCTGAGACACGTTGTATATCATAGTTTTGGTAAGAACATCACGTAACAGTCAACCGGCGGTGTAAAAAATACAAATTATGGCCATATTTACCTGCTGGTGGTGCCGGTGGCGGTGCTTGTGCGGATGAATAGGGTGTCATAGTTTGTTGTGGTTGTGGTGGGCAAACTTGTACTACTTGGCTGGGTGGAATTGATCCTCCGACAACCACCATTTGGATAGTTGGTATAAGCCTCCCTAAAAGAGTTTCAATTAAAAAAATGAGCAGATAATATTAACAACGTACTTACCCATTGAAATAATTTGATTTCTTAAACGAAAATTTACCCTAAATAAATAAATGACGACGAAAACCACTTCAGTAATCGCTATTCCTCCGCAGATAGCAGCAGCGGTATTGCTGAAAGTTTTGTCCATTTTATTGCACAAGAATTCACCAGGTTATTTTGTTTCTTTGGGTGTAGTGTTCGGTTAATCAGAAAAAAATCAATTTCTGTAGGTAGATAGCTGATTTATCACTTCTCGTTACTGTCACTGATAAGGTAACGGAAATTAGTTTTTTCGCAGTAATACGTTGTAAAACAACTACCTACGTAAATTCTTTATTAAAAAACCAAAGAATAAAATCTTGTTTTTAAGTGACATTCTGCAAATACTTGTAAACATTATAATAACTTATAATCAGTAAAAAGCAGGCGCACGTTACTTTGAACTAAAAAATTATTAGTCTTTCTCGAGTACAACTTCCTGTGATTGATGTTGTTTGTTTTATTTCTGTAGAATCTTATCAGGAGACATTATTGGCTATGACAAGTAAGAAAATAGTAAAAGAAGTAATGAAACGTATACAAAGATTGGTTCTATTTTTGCAATAAAAAGAATACATTTACTGGATTTGGAGAATGGGGGAATTGTAAAGATTTTTGATAATAATACCCATTTGTTGAGCATATAAGTGTTTATTTTTGAAACCACCTTAGACAATAGTTGAAATATTTTAAGGAAACAAGCTTATTAAATCAAATCTCTATTAAACACAACATGTGCACGTATTTTGTTGAATCAGTGCTGGATTAATTATTCGGGGATATAGAGGATCGCCTAGAAAGTGAGTTGTTAATACTCGCAACAATATCATAATATATTTAACTCACTCGTGTCTACATTTTCTGGAGGCACAGGTACCAAACGCTTTTGTTTTAAGTTGACAAACTCTTCCACAAAGTAGTATCCTAAAAAAAAACAACATGAAACTCGACATAACTTACAGAATTTATTTTCATTACCGTTGTTCAGCAAAGTTAACATTTTTCGTCTCTGCACTTCAACGAATACAAAAATAATTGTGAACATAACTATGACGCTTAAAGAAAAATAAGTTGACGGGCCCCATTCGTAACCCTTTGTTGAAAAAGGGTCATCATCGAAATATGATTTACTCATTATTTCTGTTTTTTGGAGTACGACGTTAACAAACGGACAACTAAGTACGTAATCTTTTTTGCCGACTGAGATATTTATTTCATTTCGATTTTATCTATCGTTATCAATTTTAACAGATCAGATATCTTTTCACGTACCAAAATATTTCTGTTTTATGTAAACTGAAAAGTATAGACACAAATACAAAATGAATTGCATGGCAACAATGAATTAATATAAAAGTTAGTCAAGTAATAGTTTATTGCATCTTTGTATACAAAAATTTCACACAAATCGTTCACAGCATGAATTTGTAATTATAACTTCTTAAAGTGACGTTATTTCCAATTTAAGATTACTGACGATCACAACTGACAAATAAAATATTGAGTGTTTTATTTACTAATTTTAATTTCTGTTATTTGTGTTTATTCTGTTCGCAAGACCAGCTGCAAATAAATAGTTTGTACATGTAATTATAATTTTATAGTTATTTGAATTAATGCTTACCTTCCTCGATATATTCAGGCGGTATTCCCAAAAAGTTGTCACCCCTCTGGATAAAATAATAACCTATTTAGAAAGTATTTTCTTGATATGGCAAATTCATGCTTGTGCTTTTTTATACTTACCTCCATTGATCATATGTAAAGTTTGTTTTTTCACCTTTTCTGAAAGAACTAACAATACTAACATGCACAACAAAAAAATCGACGAAATTGGTAATAACACGATTAAATACAATTCCATTTTTACTGAATATGAAATCTCGATAATTACAAAAACTTCATTTTTACCGTATCATTATTTTACAGTATATCTAGAACTAAGTTATGAATATGTTATCTTGTTATCTATTGATAAGAATTAAAACAATAATCACAATATGACAGCCTAAGTCTCTATCGGCCACACAGAAATTAAGTCGAAATGAATGAGGCAACCTGCTGTGAGATAAGGTGAATTAATTTGCATTGTCTGTTCGTGTTGTTAGTCCCACTAAAAAATACAAATATTTAATGTGCAAAAATTATATTGTTATAATTACGAATATCAGCTGTTTCCGGCGATATTCCTACAAAACTTTTATTGTTCCAGACAAAGAAGTAACCTGTTAAAGTTGTAGTGTTTAATAAAATGTCTTACTGTAGAAGAGTCTACATCTAATGTCTTACCTTGTTTGATCATTTTTAAATAGTGTCTTTTAGATTTTTCAAAAGCAAATAGTATTACAAGCATCACAACGAAATAAATACCAGAAATCGGTAACATAATCGTTAAGTAAGTATTCATTGTAAATAGAGTAAATATACAAGGTGGCAACGTGCAAAGGTTTCTGGAAAAATGAGCGATCATTGATAAAATTATTTGTATTATCTTTGACGTTATTGTTGTAATAGATAGTAAGGAAGGTAGGGAGTTTAAAATTAAAAACTTTGTTTTTATCTGTAAATAATTATTGGGAAATTATGTTGTTTATGGTTCGACCGTGGAAGGTGGAAGAAATTAATTCAAACTATTGTCACGATTTTATTACAAAAATCAGTTTATAATGGACATTTTACATAAAAATAAAGTTTAATAATAGTGCTGAGTAAAGCGGACCTGGGACCCACTTCTTTATTGGATCTAAGTTTTTAGTGGTTTTCATCGCGTAAAATGCGAATTAAATTATTTTCCAAGTTCTTCAGCTCGTCTAGCTGCTGCTTCGACCGCATTCATTACAGAGCCCCTAAAAATCAATTGCTTCAAAACTGTCGAATTGTTAATAGCTTATTGTAATGCAAGTGTGGAACGAGATTCATTAAAAAACGATTACAAAACTTGGACCACAAGCGATAGTGAGTGACCTAATTATACGAGTTTTACACTGGCCCTTTCAACGTCACATTAATACGGACACATTAATTCTCAAATTCTGACAGTGTCCAACAAAAAAGTCTGTTTTCTACTTCTATTGGATAATACTGTAATTATTAAGGCGTTTTTCATTAGATAACACGATTCATTACCCACGGCCCGTTGAATAATAATTTCAAAACTCACTGCAACTATATATTTAGTTTATGAAATCCAATCGCAAATTTTCATGCAGTGGTATCAAGTATTGGCGATTTCGGGTACCGTTGGGGGCGCCACTGAGCCACTGTTGCCAAGTCATACTCCCGCTCGACCCGGGTTACGTCTGTGCATTGTTTTTTTTAAATAAGTTGATGGTTTTACGTAATTTGCGTTTTTTGTGATGGCTTTTTTTAAGGTTACACAAAACTTTAGTTTATTAGAGGCAACAGCAGAAAGCGGATGTGTTGTGGAAAACTAAAAAGTGTTGTGTGCGAAATTGTTAATTTTATGTGGTGTTACTAAAGTGGTGGAAACAAGGTACGCAATTATTATGGGTTATGTCTACAAACAACTGTCTTGAGTAGTCCTCCACATGAAATTAAAGGGCAGTTATCTGTTGAAGATAATAACGTTGAAGGAGGCTATTTTGGCTGCAGCTGATTAACTTGCAAACATATTTCGGGGTGTTTATTTTATTGGTCCAAGTTGTACAGGGTCATTATAAATGATTGTAGTCGAAGCAAGCCATGCCCATGTTATGAAATTTTTGCCGCCTCGCTGTGAACTGTCAATTTTTGTTACTGTCAGTGTCATTTTTTTTAAGTGAAAAGTGCGGTGATGAGAATTCTATTTATTTCTTCATAATTTAACGATTGAATCTAAGAATATTGAGTTGTTTTGTAACCAATTTAACTTCTGTGTGTGAACGGCGTGCATTCACTTATTCATAATTTTTTGTATGGAGCGGAAACCATAAATTTTTCATTCAGTTTTTACGCCTACTTGGACTACAATCATTTATAATAAAAAATAAACCTGTACGTATACATTTTTTGTTATGACTGGCAAATCATCAAGACCCAACCATTTTTTTTTTGTGATATAGTATTGGGTGATTCAAAATGATTGTGGATAAATATGGGAACTATGCACAAAAATTTATGTGTCAACTGTGTAGGTGAGGTAGAGTTGGTATTTGTATGACATTCTCACGAGTAATAGCCATCATTATCCGCTCATTGAATAATAGACTATTATTTTTGTCAATGTTTATAAGAATTCTCCCTCACTAGTGAGGAAAGTGGTTTACTGTCCTCACTTGTGATGCAAACACCTACATTCGTTTTCTACTCAATTCTCTACAGTGCCACATTCTGCACTGACAAATAGTGTACAAAACGTCACTTTAAATACGATTGTTCGGGCGTTTTCGGCATATTAAACATGCTGGAAGTTTCTTTAAACACGGCTTGAGTTTTTTGGACACATAATTTGACGTTTATAAACTTTTTAGTCGCGCGTCTTATTCAACACTCGCTACACTCGTACCGCGTTTATAAATCTTGTTGCATAATATATTATTACCTCACTCCGCCCTTTTCTAAAGCGTGTACACCAGCGATTGTTGTCCCTCCTGCGGAGCAAACTTCATCTTTTAAAGTACCCATGTGTTTGCCGGTTTCTAGAACCATTTTAGCAGCACCCATTACAGTTTGTGCAGCAATTTTGGTAGACATTTCGCGGTGAAGACCCATTCTTACACCGCCGTCAGACAAGGCTTCAATAAATAAATACACCTGAAAAACGAAATAAAATAGAGGGTCTAAACCACAACACAATAAATACAAAAGCAGGTCCGCTGCTTGATATTGCACCAACGGCGTTGATCATTTTTTCTGGAAGCAACTGACATACTCCCGTTACTTCCAGAATTGATTTGATAAGAGATAAATCTTCTTCAGTCACGTTTTGGCCGGGACAGTAGGCGGTGTAGCCTGCACCCACTACCGTTGGGGTGTTGGGCATTACTCTTATAACTCTTGAACCTTGAAAGTTTTGCATTTTCTAGAATCAGTTCGCGTTCGTGAGTGTCATTTGGAATAAGCAGCAAAGTGCTTATTACCTCTTCTAATTCTTTTAAAGTAATTCCTGCTAAAATCGACACAAACAACTTATTACTGATCGTGTTAATTTTTGAATCTTGAATTAGCTTATCAAGCACCACATTCAACATGTGAGGTTTAACCGCCAAGAAAATAATGTCAGATTTTTGGGCCACCTCGTTATTGTTTGTTGTAACATTGGCGCCAAGCTGTTTCCAAACATCCAAATTTTTTACGTACGGACTTGAAACGTATACTTGCGAATACTTGATTAAACCTTTGTTTTCGATGCTATTGCATAAAGCTTTTGACATCTTGCCATCACCAATAAAACCAATTTTCTGTTTAATCTTAATGGGAGCTATTGTGCAAAATGTTTTTTCATTCAGTGCTCTCTTTATATTTTCGCTAGAAAAGCAAATTATCATAAAAGTGAGAAGTTTTTAACAGTTTTTGTGCCGAAGTGTTGCCCACTTGACCAAAAAACTTGAAGTAAAAAGTCAGCCAACCAAACGGTATACATAAAATGAAAAGGTCATATAAAATTGGAATATTTTTAATGGACTTGTTGGAACGTCTTAATTAAATATTAAACATCAAACATTTAGCAAACTTATCGTTGAAAATATCGAATGAATCGTGTCGTTCTAATTAACAGCTAATTTTATTGGCAACTGCTCGTGCCAAACATTTAGGTACTAGTCTGAAAATTTACACCCAATAATTTTCTATACTCACATAAAACAGTTCTTTGGGATTTTTATGATAGTATTAAGAGAAATCATATTTTTTATGGTCAAGGTACCGAGTTGCACAACAATTTGAAACAAGTGCTTTTGCGGTTAGAAATTAGGAAGGTTGACGATGCGTAACGACTATAGACGCAGCCTTCCCGGCGTCGTATTCATTTTAAAATAAACTTCGTCAGTGGCGGCGCCGCAAGGGGTAAATCAATAAAACTGTTTATTTTGCCATACCTATATTTACTACTTTGACAAACCTTTTCACTTAAATTCGGTACAATGTAAGAAAAAAAAAATGTGTTCACACTTATTTAACTACCTTCTATTTCAAATACGTTTTTTGTCATGATTTGACGTCATAGTAATTAGTATTCAATTATTATTCCTTTGCATAATTTAAAAATTCAACATAACCGTGAACATTGTGTACAATATTGCTCATTTATTACCCGTTAGAAAAATAAATAAAAATTCTAGGCTGAGTTTTTTTACTAGAGGCAAGTTTCATGTTTTTTTCTGGCCAAGTTCTGCAGATTTTTTTGCCGCGGACTCAATGGCATCCATTAGAGCGGCCCTACACCAATTAGAAAAAGTTAACTTTGCGACAGTTAATTTCGAACGAAAATACCTCACTCCACCCTTTTCTAAAGCATGGATTCCTGTGATTGTTGTACCACCTGGTGAACAAACTTCATCTTTTAAGATCCCCGTGTGTTTCCCCGACTCCAAAACCATTTTAGCAGCTCCAAGCACGGTCTGCGCCGCAAACTGCGTTGCCATATTTCGCGGAATTCCCATTTTTACACCGCCGTCGGAGAGAGCTTCAATTATCAAATAAACCTGTTAAGATAATATTTACGTAAGATATAAAATTTATGGTGCAAATTTTATACAAAGGCGGGGCCGCTGCCAGCGAGGGCTCCCACTGCATTAATCAGAGATTCTGGAACTTGCATGCAAACTCCTGAAGTTTCCAGGATTGTTTTGACCAAAAGTATGTCATCGTCGCTAGCTCTCTGTCCAGGACAAAAAACTGTACACCCCTCTCCTACCATCATAGGAGTGTTAGGCATCACGCGAATAACGCGTGAACCCTCCAAAGTCGCCAAACACTGAAATTTGAACCACTCATTATTACATAATTTATTGATAGTTTCTTTTACATTTTCTAAAGCCTCTAATGTAACACCTGCTAAAATTGATACAAACAATTTTCCTTTCACTGGTTTTCGTAAAGTTTCATAAATGTTAGCCACAGCTGTTGGAAGAATGTGGGGTTTTACAGCTAAAAAGATTATGTCGGATTCGGCGACGACTGCACCGTTTTCTGTTGTCGTTTTTGCTCCCAAATTATGCCAGGACTGTAGACCTTCCATGTGAGGTCCTGATATGAACAACTGTTTGTATTCTACTAATCCTGGAATTTTTTTTAGGCGTTTTGATTGAAATTTTGAAGAAATAAAAAAACCAGTTACCTTTTCTCACCATTCCTTCACATATTGCTTTTGCCATGTTTCCACCGCCGACAAAACCAATCGTTTCTTTTATTTTGGTTTTTGTTGGCATATTGCAATTACAAATCGAGTCTGATGCCATCATTAAAATACGACTGCTTTGATGCTTTTAACACTTTTAACTACTATACGTGCCAAGTTGTGTGGAAGTTAAATTTAAATGCGCAAAATTTTAAACTGCTAAAGTGCACAGGTTCAGGTTAGGTTTTCATGTTTATATTTGACATCGGAGCTGTCAAAATATAATGACATCATACCAGTGGCGCATCAAACGAATCGCCTTTGTTCAGCTGAAAATGAATTTCCGTCGAAAATATTCACTTTCAAATACCATACTTACTGGATTTTTAAACGCGACGAATGAATTGATGATGGTAATGAATAAGAAACATAAGCTTCGATTTATATTTAAACCATTTATTTTACGAATTATTAATATTCATAGAATTAAATATCTTAACCAAAGATATACATTTTGTATTATGTCAATAATTCTGAGTAATTTGCTGATGCCGGTAGAGAAAACAAAACAGAGCGAATCCAAAGTCTTTAGGTCACACACTTCACGATGAACTTTCAAATGCAGTCTTTTCAGTCAAATTTTCCGTCAACACAGAGGTTTAATAAAGCTTGGAGTTTGTGTGATAAAACATTAGTGCAGTTTTTTCACTCACTTGAATAATTTACACGATACATTCCATGCTGTCTACGGTTTACTAACACTGCTAAATGAGCTAACTTACTTAAGTGAGACTGTGTCGCTTATAGAGAAGTAATGCACAGGTAGTTAGTTTTAAGGTATAGGCAAGCTCTACTCTGTGAATAACAGCTCCACAATCTCCAGAGAAATAGAAAGCTCTCCGTCTCGGAGGCCGATATTTGTAAAAACATTCACCAAAATTTGAGATTTGCAAGTTCAATGCCACCACTTTTAATATCTATACATTTAACATATCACAAAACTACAATAATTGCTATAACCACTGTCGGCATTGCACAGCAAAGAGCTCAAAAAGTGTCATCGGTTACTGTGAGCAATTGTTGAAGCAACGACCGTAAATCGACTGATTTTGCAAACAATGCGCACAGTAATAACATATTTTTTTTTTTTTACATAGCACAGTAAAAAAACTACCAAGGTCTTGCTAAAATCAGTATACTGAATAATGTTATTATAACATGGCATCAGTACATTTAAATACAGGATACACGTTTATTAAAAACCTTTCTAATATTTCAGGCAAAGCATGAACTTTTAACTCCGTATTATATAACTATCTAGTAGTTCTAAAATCTGTGTGTAAAGAGATGTGTTATTTGGAAAACCGGTCATAAACGCAAGTCCCAGAACCACAAATGAAGAAAAAAAGACAAATAAATAATTATTAATTAGTAATACAATGAAAACTTTCAATACTTAATATAATGAAAAAAATAAATACATTTTGCGATCCTTTTCGATTATTAGTTAATGTACAAAATTTGGAAAAAAGTTAACACATTTATGAATACAAAATTCTTTTAGTGCTTAAAACAATTAAGAGACAACACTTAGTCCTTCAAAGTTGTAGTTTCTTCTATGTTAATAGTGTCCTTCGTGATATCCGAAGACGCATTTACCGTGGCCGAGGAACTCGTCCCAATTACGGTTTTACTAGCGACAGATGAGTTAACATTGTTGGAATTGCTATTAGTCAAAGAATTATCATTAAGTTTACCGTCGTCAATCTTTTCGTTTTGGGATGAAATAGAATTATCTAAAAACAACACACAAACCTGGTTACAAAAGGGTTACGTGACACGTGACGTGAACTTACTCTGATAATATTGTCGGGAAGGTGCTTTATTACTAGCATTATTAGCACGATGCTTTTGGTTGACAGCGTTGCTGTTCTGTTGGACTGATCCTAGGTTTTGTTGAAAATTCACAGGTCTCTGTATTGGAGGTGGGTACCTCTGCATCTAAACAAAAACAACATCGCTAACGAACAGACCTAACATCAATTAAATTCGTCGCGTCATTTGCCACTCGCTAACTAAATAAAACATTTGCAAATAACGATTGTATGCAGTGTTAATATTCAGATTTATTATTTAAATACACGAACGACGATAAAATTTCGAAATACTTACATTTCCGGACTGCTGATTTCCCACCCCTTGGTATAAATTATACTTGTGCTGCGCTGTAGGGCTGGGTTGCGGGGGAGGTTGTTTACAGTTTTGTCTCAGTTTTGGTGACGAAATCTGAGAACCTAGGAAATACAAAACTATAAAAACAAATAACTATAAATAAACAATATAGATGCAGAAAATGTATCAAGACAAATGTTTTAATTCTTACCCGAATTGAAGACCGACGACAGCACCTCTTGACTGCCGGGACTCTTAAGCTGTTGCGATCTTCCGGTTTGATCACCGATTTGTTGGCTGCTGACGCCTTTCATGTACTGCGCCGGAAGGCCGGATCGAAATTGTTGTTGTGCATTTATTGCCGCAGCCAACTGCATCGGTGTCGATAAAAAATGTGAATTGAAACTCTGCAATCCGGCGTTAGTATGAGATTGATTGTGGGTACCAAAGACGTTTCCCTGAAGTCCGTATCCAGCTTGATGTTGCTGTAACTGAGCAGACTGAATAGTAGAACTTCCAGGCTGTTGGAAATACCCTGTCTGACCTATAAATTACACCAGTAACTGGATTTAGTCCTTTCATGTTGTTAAAACAATTTAAAATTACATCTGTTGATTACACAACACCACAATAAAAGCATGCCAAAGAATACACAGAATTACAGGAATTATTTTATTTCACAACATTCTACATTTATCTAACTACAAAAAAAGTAATACTAAAAGAGATGGATAGAAAAAAAAACATTAATAAAAAAAATTGCGAGTTTACACAACTAGGTTAATTGAACAAGGAAGCAATAAAGGGATCTGTGTTTACGTCATTTAGTTTTACTTCGAAGTATGTAATAGATTTGATTTTATAAAACTTATACACAAAAATAATACTGCAAAAATGTTGTAACTTTTGCAAAAATATATATTAATTTTATTTGAATGTAAGCGGATCCACAAGTTACTTGGTCCTAGAGTTAAACATTTTAATGATCACCACACCAAACACGTAAGTTACTTGTAGGTACAAATAATCCTCATAAAAGAAGATACAAGCTTAACCCAAAAAGCACATTAGTGTAAATTCCATGAAGAATTATAAGCTTTGCCAGTACCTGTCGATCCTGAATAGTACGATGAAGATGGTTGAAGAGCTGGAACCACGTTGTTCTGTACAGGACCAGTGGGTCCTCTCTGCATCACGCCCGCCGCACTAGGCAAATAGTTTGCTTGGAGCGCGGGCTCATACGCCATGTATACCTGCTGGCTCTGCTGAGATTGTTGTTGGTAGGCCTGCCCAACGCCACCAGCCTTGGTACCTTCATATAAAAAAAAACACAACTGATGCAGTCATATGCAAACGATCCTGAACCTCGGCAGTATTTCCCCAAGTTACGTCGACGTAAATTATTTAAATTTAAATGATCAATAAATGTTCAATCGCAAAAATACACATTATTTTATTTTGTGATCACGAATGTGAACTTTTACACTTTCTTTACCTCTTTCTTAATACTAACTTGCACGTGCATTTGAAAATAAACACTTACCAATAGCGCTGATCTGCTGGCTGCTGGGTTTGACCGATGCGGACATCAACGAGTTGGAAGTGGATGATATGAGCACGGTGGTGGGATTATTTAACTGTTGATTTTGTCCGAAAGGTCCGGTCGCAGACAGTCTATAATTACTGATATTTTGGTAAAGATCTGGCGGTGCTTGCGCCGCGGGAGGGGGGTGGGGTTGGGTCTGCAAATAAACCGATTGCGTGGAATAAGGACTAGAGGCCGTCTGACCCAAACTGTAATGATTGGGATACTGGGAATATTGGGATCGTCCTTGACCACCCAACACTCCAGCTTGGTCGATCTGGAATGGTCCGTACAGACCCGTCTGCTGTATCTGTTGCGTCGAATTGTACATGACGGTTGGGGGGGACGGAATGGCGGATATGCCATATTGGTTGCTTCCACCGAGACTCGCCTGCGACAGAACAAAATTCAACAACTTTCAGTTGTATTCGTTTTCATTCAAATAATTACTTGATAGCTGATGTGTTGATTGGCCGTATACTGTTGCGGCGGTTGGCCCAAATTGACTCCAGTTCCGATCACTGGCTGCAGAGGGGGCGGCGACAACGGATTTCCCATCAAGCTCGGACCCATTATGCCAGAATGTTGCTGATGGCTGGTCGAATTCAAAACAGCTTGACCACCTCCACCCGACACCTGTTGAGTCGGTTTCACCTTCAATATTATGAGTCCATCATTACCGCGTCCAATTCACTGAACAAGAAATATTACCTTACATACATTTGTCGTGCTGTTTGAAGCTACTTGGTTCGGTGAAGGACTATAACCTTCGTGATTATCGTCGGGAGTATCGTTCCCTTTACCGAAAGCGTTGGGATCCAAAGTGTTAGGATCAGATACGAACGAGCTTGAAAAACTAGGGTTGCTATCTTCTTGACCAACGTTGTGGTCTGACGGCGTTTCCCACATTTTCTTCACCGATTGAATTTTGAAATTTAATGCGTCGGCAGTTGAAATTGTGTTATTACCGGTTGTGATGGCGTGCATCGAACGCGGCATACACAAATTTTTTGAACTCTTCTCTTCCGTCAAGTGAGAAAGTTCAGAATCAAAAAAATCTAATTTTATATCTGTATTGTCCTCTTTGAAAGAAAGAGGTATCTGTATCGATTCGGTTTGCTTGTCGTTCTTACAAAGCAGATCTGCTATGGGCTTGTTAAAACCCGACACTACCGGACCGTCAATGCCTTCTTCCAGTTTAGATCGAGGTTTGTCCGATCTTGAATTTCGAGAACCAGGAGCAGACTTAAAATTAGTATTTTCAAAAATGATGGTATTGACGGGAGGTGTGGCACCATCCAGAATTGCTTTGTCCTGTAATTGGCTGTTCTTGCCGATAATCTGAAATAATCCAGCGGAACCAATTACAACCACTTCAAAAACATTTTGAAAAAATTGTTCTCATTATCTTCTTTCATATATTTTTTTAATTAAACTTACAGCAGCATACATCACAAAAAACGTGCTCATACGGACAATCAATCAAATGAATTTTTGACAATTCCTTAAAGTATTGGTAATAAGAAAGCTTTACGGAATTGATTGATTGATACTATCGTCAAAAATTCATGTTATTAATTGGACATGAAAATAGTATATTGTACAACTAGTTATGAAAGTCATACTTTTTTCATGAATTTACAGATTGATTAACGAGGGCGGAGCCTGAGCTAATTGCACATTGTTGCAAGTTGAGAAATTTGAGCAAAATTTTGTTAACACCCAATGCAAAAAGACAAATCGCAACGTTTTTAATATGTTTACTTTCCTCCTCCTCGTGTCACTCCGGCGCTCCAATAGGGGATCGTAACAATTAAAAAAATAAATAAATAAAACACAGAAACGCATAGTAGGAATTAAATAGAATGATTTAAAAAAAGTACTACTTTCACTTTCATTACGATTTTTCATTGAAAAAAAAAGTCAACTTTCATAATCAATATGGAAAAAAAAAACCACAATGGAAACTGAGTTTCTCACTATGATGATTAATTTTTGTAACAGTGCGAATGCGTTCGATTTCGAACCTTACCTTGTCGTTATTGGGGCTGTTGCTCTGACTGGTCGCTTGCACGTGATCCATGCCCTTGCAACCATCCCCAGCAACTCCCAACACACTTTCCGAATCCATATTCCTCAATTGAGTCCCTAACGATTTATCCCAAGCATTCGCAAGCGGCGCCACCACACTAGACGGATCCTTCATACCGTAAACGTTCATATTTTGATTCACTTTGTTCATGTCGTTCACATCACAAATATTTTGTTGCTGTTGCATTTGCGCTTTTTGCAGTCTGTTATTTTCACGCTGTTTAGCAAATCTCGGAGCTAACTTGCTTTGACGCGGCCGTTCAAACTGATTTTTGTTCGTTTGGGGTAAAACCGGCGGTGGATTTACGGGGGTTGCCATCAAGGGGGGAATGTTTGAGATTTGTTGTTGCGTTAGCTGAACACTCGACGTGGTGCTCTTCAATTTTCGATCCGGTTTCACGGTATCCTTGTCGGTTTTGGATGGTGGCTTGATCGGTTTTTCGTCCGAGGTCTTCTGGCGTTCTTTTCCAGTTTTCTTACTTTTAACTTCTTGAAAACCGTCAGAATCACCTTGGAGCGAAACTTTCTCGTCACCGTCCTCCGGTTCAGTTTCCGCTTTATTTTTTAGAGAAATATCGGCGATGGCGTTACATAAACTGTTCGAATCCGTAGTTTTTTCATCTTTTTTTATTGCACTTTGAGAACGTAAAGCCCCGCTAGAATTTTGCCTGGGAATGGGATTTTCACTTCTAGAAGGGTACGGTTTTTTGTCACCACTCATTCGCGGAGGAGCGTTACTTCGTCGCGGTTGGTTCAAACTCAACGGACCTCTCGTTTGTGCATTTAACTTGTTCTGTTGCATTTTTCTCGCGCTCTTACCTTCCTTGTCGTCGGAATTATCCGAATTAGAATCTAAATTTTCGTCGTCTCTTTTTCCGCCCTCATTTTTAGTTTTCGATTTGCCTCTCCTACTGTCCGGCTTTCTGCTTTTCGATTTTTCATCAGATTTCAGACCTGATTCTTTACGAGCACTGCCGATAATTCCAGCAGACAATGCCTGTTGATTTTGTTTAGCTTTGTCTTCGCTTATCGTGGCTTCACCCGAATTTTCATCACTCGACAGTTTCTTTTCTTTATCTTCGTGATGACCAAACGGACTTTTGGAAGGTGGCGGCCCATAACCGTCTATTCTTTTGCTTAATCCACCTCTGCTGCGGAAATTACCACCGCCTCGGCCATGTCTTGAAGGTTCACCTCTGGGCACGTAATTTTCACGCTTGCCGCTTTCCTGTTTGTCCTTGTTTCGTTCCAACGTTCCCGTTTTCTCGTGCTGTTTTATTTCTTTGTTTTTATCGTCCTTCTCTGATTTTTTCGCCGTTTTAGGACTTTTCTGTATAGTACCTTCTACATTCACTTCATCCATTGAACCTTCAGAGTCTGTACAGTGGAAATCGCCGGCGATTCGCTGAGAACCTCCTGAACGTAATCCTCGACTTGACTGCCTTTTAGGCCAACTGGAACGATGATACTCGTTTCCACCCCAACCTTTAGACTGAGGATAATTTCTGTTCCTATTACCACGCTTGTCATCTTTATCTTTAAATTCGGAATCTGATTTGTCCGATTTTTTTGATTCATTTTCTTGTTTCAATGCTTCGATACTTGAGCTGCTCTTTGTTTTTTCAAAAGCTTCCATGAACTTGGGATTTTCTGGATCTATCGTGTTGGGCGAAACGGCATCTGCCCACGCTTTAGTGCTAGAATCCTGGGCTTGATCCTGAATTTTATTCTCAATTGTCGTCTCTTCATGTATCTTTTCATCCTTCTTTTCCAACATTTTCTTCTCGGGCATTTGACCTCGCTTCAACTGGGTTAAACCTCGTTTTTCGTTCCTCATATCGTCGGCTTCTATCCTCTCCTTTGTAATAGGACCTGGTACTTGACGTCTGTCTTCCCTAATGTGATCCCTTCGCTTCTCTTCGTACGTTGGTTCAAATACCGACTCGGCCCACGATCCGATATGATCTCTAGGTTCCGAATCCCGAGCTGAATCTCTCGATTGACGAGATTCGCGAGATGCTCTCGAATCACGGCTATCCGGTCTCTGAGGTCTTTCATGCCGATCTTTATCCTCGCGATATTTATCTCGCCTGTCGCTGTGCCAGTCATCACCGCCATGATCATGTTTCTTCTTGTCGTTTTCTTTCTGCCATTTATCATCATCTCTGTTTTTCCTGCTATAATCGTATTCTTGGTGCCTGTAATCGTGCGTGTCGTCGCCGAAACGGTTATCCGACGATTTATGAGACAAATCGGACTGTGACCGATGCGAGCTCCTGTGACTGTCTTCCGAACTCTGTCTCTTGTAGTCCCTGCGATCGTCGTCCAAATCTCGATCTGGACTGTCATGCCGTTTAGACAAGTTTTGTCCTCCTTGGACCCATCGATTATCAAAACCGTGAGCGAAATGTATCGGACCTTGCATGTTTGAACTAGGATTGTTCCTTTGTTTCTGGAACCTCGGAGGCAACTGACTTTGGAATTGCCTTGAAAAACTCGGACCGTTCTGTTCACGAACGTCGCGATCTCTTTCGGCACCTTTGACGTGCTTCCGAGGTGCAAAATTCTTTCCTTCAATTTGTGTCAATTGTCTGAACGAACTTTCGCGATTCGACGACGAGCTAGAAGTTTTGTCTTCGCTACCGACTTCGTTCGGCGTGCGCGATCTGCTGTCGCGATCCCGGTCCTTTTCTCTCTGAAAATCCGGGAGAGGAATATCAGCAGGAATGATGGGTTTCGGTGGCACCACCGAAGGATTTATCGTTCCAACACCTTCTTCTTCGCGATTACGCTTGCTCATCTTTTCTTCTAATTCCATCAGTTTCTTGGCGGCTCCCTGTTTGGTTGCCTCATTAAATCGCTTTTCTTCTTCCTCTTTGCGTTGTTTAGCCCTTTGCACTGTCAGCTCTAGATCCTTGTTGTGTTGGCGGCGTTGTTTCCATAATTCCTCTTCTGAAGACCTCTGTCTATTGACAGTATTCAAATTGCTCGCCCAATTGCGGGATTGAGATTCGTTCGAATGGGACTCGGGTTTTTCGTGTTCCTTTTGTTGCTGAGTGGTTGAGGTGGTAATTTTAATGTCTTTCTTTGAGTTTTTCTCTGAAGTCGATTCGTCATCACTGAATGCCAATTTTTGGCTATCGGGCAAAAAACAATTAGTAAGACAAAAATTAACAAAACAAGAATAAAAACTTACTTGTAATCAATATCGTCGTGACAGGTCCATCCCATATCTTTGTCAATTTCATCCATACGACTCAATTCTTCTTCTTTAATTATAGGTCTTGGGGTAATTTCGTCAGGATCCACCATTCGCTGTGGTGGTCGATTCTCCGGACGATTCCGTCCGTTCATCGGAGAAGGAGTTTGATTTGGAGCACCAGTTCCACCTGTATTGAAGCTACCTTTGTACATCTGAAACATTGCGAAACGACGGTAAGTACACAATTTGTTGGCAAAAAAAATGTTTGCTTACAAAAGTTGGCATGACCGCACGAAATTGCGGGGGTAGCGGTTGCTGAGGCAGGCCGACCTGGGCCGCTAGCTGTGGTGGGGCACCCAAGGGGACCGAGCTGCTCCTTGGGGGACCTTCGACGCCTGGTCGAGACCCACCCTGTATCCAGGAGCCCTCGGTTTGAGGACGCAGACTTAGCCCTGGCGTGTACTGAGCATCGGAACCAGTACGTGTGGGGCCTCCATCTCCAACGGACAAGCTGGGGAACTCGTGCTGGAATTGTGGACTCTGATACAGTGGAGGATGTGTGGGATCCGGACCGCTCATTACGGCACTCCATGACTTGTCTGTGGTAGCAGGCGTAGCAGAAGGTGTTACATGTTTGTTCGGTGGAGGTATTGTTGTGGTCACCGGAAGGGCAATTGCAGCTTGATGAGAACTCAATTGTGGGGAAGGTTGATTGTTTGGAGTTGAAGCTGTTGTAGTTGTTGTCTGCAAATTGTAATGATATGCAAATGGTCTCGTTATAACGAATTACTGGTTTATACATTTAACTGACAATTAATGCATACCAGTTCTTATGATCTTTTTAAACAGGGTAACAATCTACGCGAGCATATACTTATAATCAACTATTCATGAACAATCGTCCTAAAACGCGAATTATATATTTAAATCGCCCGCAATAAATTCATTTAAAAACATATCTAATCTACGATAAAAATTATACATATTTTCATAAAGCAAGTTCCTTATAACCTATATTCGTAAAACAAAGTGATCAAATGATGATTAATTGCTGATTTACCGATTTTTTTTTATCACAAAATGAACACATTTTGTTCCAAAACCTTTTGTCTCATTTCACTCGAAATTCTTTAAAACACAAAAACCACAAAACGACACGGTTATCCTTTACTTTTAATACAAAATCGTCTAAATATGATTTTGAAAATTACATTTCGTAGTATTAACGACCGGTAGTAAAATTTTACTTTCACGTGATGTAAGTACCAGATGACCAATAATAATAAAACAAAAAACAATATGAGGTGTACCAGTTTCGAATGATTAGAAAAGTACCTATTTTTATTCATACACAGATACAATCTGTAATTGTAGTAATTTGCTAAAACGTATGAAAAAAAAAGGGACAAAAACTAAAACGTTCGGAACTTACACAGGTTTGCTTTCCCTCATCTTATTTATTTTGAAATAAATAAGAAATATTTATATCTGCTTAAAAAACAAACGATTGTTTTATGTTGACAGAAATTCCACAAAAAAACTCGACGAATTTAAACTAGATCAACCACAAAGCCATGTTGTTTTTACGTGCAACAAACATCATTTTTCTTTGGTGTTTTTACTTTAAATTTAAATTAATTGGATCATCTGACCTGACCTAACAATCACCGTCAGTGTGTTAACTTTTAAAATTTAATTTCGACCTTTAACGTGAAACTTTTCAATGAATGCTCAAATAATCAGTTATAATTTTGACTTGACTTTTAAGAAGGGCGTATGTATGCAGATGCATCTTTTGCGTAAGCACATGTTTTTTGTTATCTCCGTTTTAGTTTACATACTTCGCCAGACGCATTTACATACTGATAAAATTGAACCAACGCGTATCTCTTTACAATTATCAAAACAAACACGATTAATCATACATACATTTGAAAAAGTCGAACTTACCGTTGAGGAGGAAGTGGTGGAAGTTGAAGATGTTGATTCTTGTTTTCCCCATCCTGGTCCGCCTGGTGGTACTAAAGGTACAGATGCGTCAGTTCCGCTATGTTCCGATTTCAAAGAAGGTAAATTCGCTGGCGCCCTACGTGCATTGGGCACCTTTCCCAAACTTTGCATGCCATGTTTGTAAGTAAATGTGCTTTTTTGCTGTTGTTTTTCTAAATTTTCACCCTGGAAAAAATTCCCCATTCATTCGACACATTCACGCTATGACAAAACAATGAACTCACCCTGCTTACTCTATACAAACTATTTATGTCTAACGATTGAAACTTTTGTTTTGATTTCTCCCCCTTGGAGGCCAGACCTGGCAAAGTAGACATGCTGTCTGCACGCAACCATTTAGATCTTCAGGACCCAGCGAACGAACCTTTTTCCTTTAAAAAAAATTAGCCAAATCTTAACCCAAACACAAAGCATGAACTTGAAATTGGATAAATGGTGATAATGATAATAAATTATGCGATTTTCAACGCGCGTGTGACTGAAACGAAACTACGGATTTGGACGTACCATCACTGATTAATATTCACTTGTTCATTAATTATTCGATAATTATGGAGTGGATTTGCACATTAATATTTGAGTGGTGTGCAATAATGTAATAATAATCGTGAAGGACTCTCACAACGTCAAGGTAATGCCTAATAACAATATCGCTGAACGCCAACAATAAGGAAGCGAATTGTAACTGTTCATTACCTCCAAAATATGCACTTTTTCCACGAAACAATGAATCGAATTTGTCAGTCCGATTTGCGGAAATTTGGCGAATATGAACACAAAAGAACACAACGTAAGCACAAACTAGCCCAACCCCAGCTACCTGCCAAAAGAGAACACTGACAAGGCACCAAGCGTCGAAATGATGAATCTGAGGTCGGATCAAAGTTTCCTCACGTTGAATTGAAGGACAAAACGTTAAATACGAAAGAAATGTGTAGAAACTACCACCGCATAACGGTACAAATTCGTTTAGTCGGCGATCGGAATGAAAACATTGTATTATGAAATCTAGTACGTATATCTCTTAAATCCTAAAATAAAAGCGTACCTTGGTCCGTCCAGATGGGTAAACAGTAATCAACAAGAAATAGATCCGATAAAACGAAAATAGGGACGGATGATCACAGATTCTGGGTTGTTTTTACCACTATACGTAAACTTTTTCACTTAAGTCAAAATGGCGTACGCCGACTACGGCAGTTTTAATCAATACATGACGTCACGTATATTTATTGTCGTAGTGACATCTGTTCGATGTGAACTGTACCAGTTCTTTTCGCGGATCAAGAGAGGGCACTTTTTGCAAAAAATTTTGAAAGTCATCAAACGGAAGGGGTACTCGCAATAAAAACGTTTCCAGTAAAACTGCACAGAAATTTAGACATTTTTATTTACCAAT
Organism: Tenebrio molitor; assembly: GCF_963966145.1. NCBI lineage: Eukaryota > Metazoa > Arthropoda > Insecta > Coleoptera > Tenebrionidae > Tenebrio > Tenebrio molitor. The sequence goes on from NC_091052.1 coordinate 2,785,643, forward strand.
TTCAGTACAAATTTACGTGTCTACATTATAAAAAAATAAAAATTAACTAATAATTAGGACACTAGTCTTGAGAAAAACAAAGAGTAGAGATAACACTTCAAGAAGTAGATAAGTTTATTTTATGAACTAGAATATAAATGTTACACTGCCACTTGCCATAGAAAATTATTTTTCAGTTGTTCAAACACAAAAATTACTCGAATCAAGTAAAAATTAAATTTTCGCGAAATCTGGATATAAAATTTTAGTAAAATTATTACAACATAATACTGTTATTTTATAAAATTAAATTATGTGCTTATAGGTTTAGTTATTTACAAAAGATTTGGCTGCAAAAATACTATGCAGGAGTAACATTACTTCTGGCAATTCTAGACTGCTGTTCTTTGCGACACTCCTCAGCAGTGTGCTCAAGTTGCTCTTTCAACACCAACAACTCCCTTATTCGCTGATATACAGGATCCTAAAATAAAAATTTTAAGGCCAAATATTTCAACAATTCCTTCTTGCAATCGGGACTACCCAAACCACCGTGTTTACATCGTTAGTAATTTTATCTTAGGAAAATTGAACACATAATTAATTCAAACAAAAAATATTCAATGAAAAAATAAATTGACAAATTTAAAATACCTGAGTGCGCATACTAGGATTCCATCTGCAGTAATACGCCTTCCACAATTTGATGTGTCTGATACTGGCTATTGGAATCAGTACTCTCTGTTGATTATTATTAGCCCAATATAATGGATTTTTGTAAAGATCCAATTGGCTATTAGTATAAGACCACAAGGATACAGTCTGTTCCTTAAGCTCTGTCAATGCATAAAATGTAAATTAATAATTTAACAATTAAGTAAATTACATTACTTTCTTGCACCCTTTCCCGTTCGCTGTTGCACAAAAATGTACCAAACCTACACGAATATAAATGATCCAGAATGGTTATTAGGAAATAATCGTTAAATTCGAACGCGTTGGGAAACTGTTGAGTTATTTGCCATACGCAATCAATAAATTGAAGAAAAACCGGAGACCTATCTGCATCTGAATGATGATCGTCGCCGTGTCCGATACGCTAAAAATATATTACGTTTTTCTTGATGTACTAATGTTCAATTGTACCTGTTGAAATTTATGTCCAAAAGATAACCATTCCTTCTCAATTAACACTTCAAATCCTTTAATAGTGCGATAGTATGGATCTAGCATCAACATTGGTAAGGCAGTCAGTTGCGCTGTGCGATCCCATCCATCTGAACAATGTACCAACACGGAAGTTTTGTGATTTTCAACCTAAGTAAAAGTGTGAGTACTAAATCAATGTTACATTCAGTTTCACCTTGTCAACAATTCTGACAGCCCCCGCTAGAATGCACTTGATATGTTTTAACCAGTATGTGGATTCAACCCCAGACAACCATTTAGTTTCTTCTATGTTTGGATAACAAAGTTCTTTGAGTTTTCTGAGGGATTCTCGCATCACATGTATGTTGTGAATGTCTAAAAATACCAGTTCAGCATTCTGATAGGCATCCTCTGATTCATAGCTAAAAATTGGTGAAGTAAGAGTATTTAGCAAATGAGATAAAATGTGTAGTCTATTCATGATAAATCTGGATAAGGGGTGGCTGTGATTTACTTATGTCATGTTGGGTAAAGTGACTCAATTTCATATTTTTTCCTGTCACAAATACGACATTCAAATTTGAACAATGTTGTCTAATTTAATTTCATAAAAAAATCCTGTTTTTAATCAAGTATTATTTAATTATGATTCAACTACTCGAAATACGTTCAAGTTGCCGTCACACCTTAATTGAAATCAACATAAAGGTGCGTACAGATATGCAACACAGCGTCGTAACGTAACATTTTTTTTGTTGCGCGTCGAAGATACGGTGTTTTCCAGGTGGAGGCGTAACGTAACATCGCCGCGTAAAAATATATATCATCGGAGCGAACTAATGCCGTTCCATCAGTCTTGTAGGTGCAACGTGAGTGCGTAACATTTCTTTGATGCGACGCTGTGATGTTACGGAGTGCCGTCCAGACTTGATGTTATGTTACGATGTTTTGTTGCATATCTAACACGAAAGCTTTTAGAAAGCTTTTCTAATTTCTATTAGGGAATTTTATTTATTCTGTAGTTACTACCAACACTGTTATCACATGTCATAGCCACTCCTTATTCACAGTCATCGTGAATAGACAATAATGTACCCTCCTCCTTTGGCTTTATTGGCTATTGCATTGGCACTCGGCCTGGCATCCATAATGAACATTTTGTGCGACTGTGCATTAGCGTCCATTATTAATTGGATATATCTCTCGTCTTCGCGACATCTCTTGCCACTAACCTTGAATATGATAATAAAATTTCACGCCCAAAAAAAAGCAAAACAAACATGGTATTTATAGTGCACTGAATAAAAATAAAATCCGTCGTAACCGCCGAAATTCACATATCACGAGAAAAAAAATGTTATAAAAACGAGTCAAAGAGAACCGACGTCAAGATACGAGTCATGACGTCATTGCGGCACGCTTTGACGCTTTACACAATGACACGAGCCACGCTTTGTATGGTGATATGCGAATTTCGACCGTTTCGACGGATTTTATATTTATGCAGTCTACTACAAGACAAAAGTTGTGACCACCATACCCCTACAAGTGGCTGTGAGCATCTTGTAATTGTTGCCTGCGATTCTGGATGAATCCAGCTGAGAACCGGTTTTCTAGCTCTACTGCGATAGGCGGCAACAGCTTTGATGTCCTCATCAGTTGCTTGGGCAGGTATTGCCCACACGGCTGGATAACTGTCGCAAATTTCGTATTGCTCATTTATTCGCGAGATCTTCCACATGTCATTATTCACACCCTACAAAATATTTGTTGCGTATTTAATGCACGACAAGATACGTGACGAGTACCAATCGTTTTAATTCTGCTATAGGTTCATATATTGCCCAACCATTCTCTGGAAAACTCTCTGAATATTCAAAAGCAAACAATTTAATTTTATGTGACAAAGGAAACGCAAATTGTTGTAGTTTTTCAAAAACGTCTCGCCTTGAATGGTTTTCTTGCTTATGGGCGAAACGCAAATTACGCATGTCCTTACAAAAGACTTCAATGCCGTACGCATTTTCGCCGCGAGAAGAAGCGCCACCAACTTTTTCAATACGAGACACCTAAATCATGATTACAGTTGTGCTTAGTGCCAAAACATAAATACTTACAACACCTAATGGTACATCTATAATATTTGGCGTATCTTTGTCAGCTGAACGAAAATATAATTTATAATTTGTTACAGTTAAAACTCCCCTTGCAGGTCCGTAGTATGGGCAAAGGTAAGTAACATCTCTAGCTTGTCCTGTTACTTTTTCACCTGGCAACAAAGGAGGGTCATCTGGACGATTTGGTACGTTGTTTTCAAAAGAAGTTGCCTTATAAATGATAGAAATGAGAATAACTTGTGAATTCACCTTAAATATGAGTCTACCTTCTTTCTTTCTAATGTTGACACTACATTCTCTGTAGATGTTGAACTGGAAGAACAGTAACTCTTGCTGGGCGAGGTTTTACCCCAACTCGTCTATTATTTAAAAATAAAATGTGCAAAAGAAGTAAATGGTATTCACGCTGTTACTTACTGTTTCTTGTTTTGAATTTATTAAATTAGATTTTGAATCCGACCTGAACGTATCCAAGCTAATGTTTTTACCGTAGTTATTGCTATCCATGTCTAATAATTCTACGCTCCCTCTTTTAAGCATTTTTATATTTTAATAGGCTTAATTTTTAGTTTCATATTATTAATTGGAAACTGTCAGTGTCGGACGAAGTGTCAAAGGTTACGTCACGATGCGTCACAGCAAAAGCACCCACCGCGAAATTCAAAAAAGTCGCAGTATTATTTTCGAGTAATAAAAATTAAAATGAAAGACATGTATTTTTTATAAAACAGTTTATTCAGTAACGTCCATTGATGATGAGTTTTTTGCAGAATTTTCTTGCACCTGAGGTTGAACATGACTTTTTACACTACTTGCACTTTCTTCCAAGTATTTTCTGCTGTACCTTTTTAGCTTAAATTTTGGCAAAAATCTCAATTCATCATTCCAGTTTTGCAAAAGATTAAACTGTGCAATATTTAAGATGTCTGGAATTTCTAAAAAAAAAGTTAAGTCAAGAAGTAATATACTGAGTGGGAGTCAAAATTTACCCAAACCACAAGAATTAAATTCTTCCCTTTCTGTTTTAATGGTTAAATTAATTATATCCTCCCTATTGGCGTGTTGCCGGTTTTTACGATTACCTATTGAATGTTTGATTTTTATTTGTTCTAGTTCTGCATCAAACCTTCCTAAGTACCTAATTAAATAACTGAATATCATATCTTAACAGAATTATTAAAAATAATCAATACTTTTCAATTATGTCCAGTGTTTGTTTAACAGTATATGAAGCACAACCTGGTTCCAAGTTATCTTTAAACCATTTTATTTTTTCACCCAGTATATTTAATTTTATATTACCGCTGTGCTTACTCTTCTCCCGCGCCTTGTTCCTAAAAATTAAAATGAATACAATTTCCTACGTTTTAAATCACTAAAATTGTTTTCAGAAACCGGGCCTTAGTCCTTACTTGTTTATTTGTTTCACGAGAGCGTTGGTCTTGCGACTGTTTGGATGTTTACATTTTATGAGTTCTTTGATTTTTGTCTGAAATATTTTTACATTAAATGGCAATAACATAAAAAAATATATTCACACTAACCATTTTAACAAATACTAAATTCGTTTGTATTAAGTCCTATTAACAATTATTCTCAAATTTCGATTTCAACACTTTTCACGTGTGTTGAGGTTATAAAACAACTTTTTTCCGTCAACTGTCAATTTTTCCAAGACGCTTTAAAAAGCTAACCTCGACAAAAATAAATTTGCTGAGCTTTCAAGCCGAATATTTTTGTATGATACCTGGTTTGGAAACATTGTCAAACCATGGATAAAGTTCGTTCCTCATTTTTGATATTGTTTTTGATCAATTCCGCCGTAAGTGCTTGCGAAAATCCAGAAATCCGGTCCAACAGCTACACGACTGAAGACGCAACAATCCTCACTCATATCGCGTATATTTCTGAATTTACTGTAAAATGTGGATCGGGGACCGTGTCGAATTTATACGCATTGATGGGCGACACAGTTCAACCCATTGGTGTGACTGGACCAAATCGATATCAAATTAGTTGGACTGAAGATGTGAAGAACGCGCGTACTGGTGATATAACAATTAAAATTTATGATGATGATCACTATACTTTATTGAGAAAAGCTCAAAGAGCAGGAGAAGACTTAAATAGTGTTCCAGTTTTTGGTAGTGTAACAATCAATCACCCTGGAACTTACAAAGGGCCTTGGATTAGTTGTGAATGTTTAGCTGTAGCTTTTTCATTAATTGTTTGTTATTATGCAATTCACTTCAGATCAAAATTACTGGCTTAATAAATACTGTTATAAAACGCATATTTTTTTTATTTGAGAAAAAAAATTAATACTGATCTGTTTACAATTTCTCTAATAACTACATATAATTTTCTTATTAATACTTTTATTAGCAGATCAATGATTTTTTCCCTAACTGTTATTTCTTTAACTAAATCAATACTTAATATAATACTTTTTTTAACCCTGTTAACAGCTTACCAATCCAGTTCTTTTGGAATGTCTTCTGGATATTCACCTGTTAAACACGCAGTGCAATGTCCCCTGTCAGCACCCTTTTCAATATTTCTTTGTACCGCCTTAATTAATCCTTCCACACTTAAATATTCGAGACTGTCAGCTCCTAGAAAAACATCGATCACAATAAAAAAAAAAATGAGAAAATAAGATTAATCGTCATCATACCAACTTTATCAGCAAGGCTTTTAGAATCTAGATCGTTCGCAATTAGTTCTTCTCGTGTTGGAATGTTTATGCCCATGTAACAAGGGTACTTTAAAGGAGGGCTTGCCACACGTATATGCACCTCCTTAGCCCCGGCACGACGTAATAATTTAATTATCGGACCAATTGTATTGCCTCTTACTATGGAATCGTCAATGAGGATGATTCTTTTTCCTTTGGCATTCGTCGCGATCGGACCTAATAAACGAACAAACTTCTTTGATTTTACTCATAATATTAAACAATAAGATACAGGATGTATCAGAAATAATTTTAACTGGTAACAGAACTCGTTAAATAACATTTTTGCAAATTCTCAAAATGATTTTGTCATTTCTGTATTTATCTATTAAAATAAACTTTTCATTTCACTTTGAAAAAATCGACCGTGAATAAAATAACGAATTAACCAGTGAGAAGTAAAAAGTTGTTACGTTCATAATCGCTCTCCATTGTTTTTTCTTAACTGCAATTGAAAAAAAAGCGATCAAATGATGCCACCGTTCAGTTGTATTGCTGTTGACTTTTCATTTCATTTAGAAAAAATCGACCGTGAGTAGAATAATGAATTAAGTAGTGAGAAGTAAAAGTTGTTAGGTTCCTAATCGCTTTCCATTGTTTTTTCTTAACTGCAACTGAAAAAAGGCGATAAAATAATGCCATCGTTCAGTTGTTGCCTTTCCGTTGTCGGTGATTTGTGTTAATTCGCGGAAGTAATACTCAAAATGGCACATCGAATTTTGCGAATGGATTTTAGCACAAGACAACGCTGAATCAAAGTTTTTAAATTACATATGTGATATACACGGATCAGGCAGGATTCACTCTAGAAGTCGTATTTATTGTGCAACAATAGAGAAGCACTTGGACAAATTTTAGATGATTTTTAAAACGTCTCAGGGGAATTTTTCCCCAAAAAACTACTAAACTGATTGGTTGTCCTTGACGAGTTTTATTACCACTTAAAATTATTGTACCTATTTCTGATACACCCGGTATTTATAACGTGACAATCGTAAAGTGCATTCAGTAGGAAACAAAAAAAAGTCAATTTTATAAAATTAATAAATGATTTGTCATTTGAAAGTCATGTCTTAGCTTAAGTATGCATATTTGCGATTCGTACAGCACCAAACTTACTAAATTTCAAGGCTACATTCAATTGTCTAAGACGATTGGTCGGTTGAATAAAAGTTCTTCCGACGTAAGTGTTTTTCGTGAGCAGTTCTCCCATTGGAATGTTAGATTCTTTTGAAAAACCAAAGGCGGCAGCATTTCCCGATTCTGGTACAGATCCTACAATATCCGCTTCCACCGGATGTTCAATAGCCAACTGTCTCCCGCAATGAGAGCGCACGGTATAAACTTCTTGCCCCTCGAAAATGCTATTGGGTCTTGCAAAATACACATACTCAAAAATACAGAAGGCCAAACGTTTGTCCGCTGGTCTCGGAACGATATCGACAGTTCGCACCCCTTGGCGCGTCATTTCTATTATTTCACCTGGCAAGACTTCGCGGACGTAACGTGTAATTGTCATAAACGCGCAAGATTCAGAAGAAACAAGCCAACCTTCTGGCTCGACATTTTCGTCTACGTTACAAAATAATTAACAACGGATTAGCGGTTTTGTATGACACTTACGTTCTGCATGAGATGGAAGAATTTTACCCAAACAGAGCGGCCGATTGCCGTAAGGATCTCTAATCGCGTAAATTCGATCTTTCAACATCAAAACCACAGAGTAACTCAGAGGGGCTAGCTGCATCAGATGTCGGATTCTCGCAGGCCAATCGGGACCGTTCACCTCGCCTTCTGGGGGTATTAAACAGAGAGCTTGTGTGATTATCTCGCTGTCTGAATGCGTAGAGAGTCCGACACCGCGATCCAAAACCCTTTTTCTCAAACTAGAACAATTGACGAGTTGTCCGTTGTGGGCCGTCGCTAAAGAACCGTGCATGGAATGGACAACAAAAGGTTGACAATTAACCGAAGATGAGGCTGCCCTTGTTGTATATCTAGTGTGACCTATTCCTAATGAACCTTTCAATTTGCTTATGTTATCTTTATTGAAGACGTTCTTAACCAAGCCCATGCCTTTATGGATGTGAAATTCATTGTTGCCTTCACTTGTTACCACACCACATGATTCTTGACCCCTGTTAATTAATAACAATGATTTGTTAAAACTCGTGATAACTTTGACGATCAAACCTATGCTGTAGTGCTTCCAGGCCAATGCAGATAATCTGGGCAATTTCCGAGTTACTATTGCACCAATCCGTGGCGCCGATAGCCCCAAAAACGCCACATTCGTGGGTTAAACCCGTCGTAAATTCATCTCGCGAAGAGCATTCTGAATCCATTTCTACAAAGCAACATTTAAATGCATCATAATTCGTGCTTATTTATCTACTACATCACAATTTTTTTTATTTACCTTCAACACGTGGAATTTTAAGGTTACCAAAATAACACCTGTTGAATTTTTGCCCATGAATGACGTAATGAATTACTTACCGCCCACACGCGTCACCCACGGCACCTAACGAAATATTACAAATTATCCAGGTTCATATTCAGTAATCCCAACGAAATTATCGATTAGCATTACAGTAAATTTAAATATTTTCAATTTACAGGTTGACTGTCAAGGTTTTTTTTTTGTTGCAATAAATACAAAATCAACAAATCAAACTTTAAAAAGTATCAGTATTTATTATGTACATTATATTTAAACAATCCAAATAACATTATGGTGATTTTTTATGATTAATAAAGAAATAAATAAAAACATATACAGTAGACAATTATATACACAACTGAACTGAAAAAAATAATTGTGGTAAAAATATAAAATGATATACTGAACCTTAAATTATTCAATATTATCAAACAACTTACACTAAATAATACTAACAATAACAAAAAATTAATAAAATATAATATGAAATATACCTTTCAGTTCAGTAATCTAGGTCAACTATTTAATATGACTTCATCTTTTTTTGTGTTTTTCTTGAACTACCTTAGTGATTTCAGTAAACTGTAAGTACTAACAATGGTGCTCCTTTACATTAAATTCAATCACCACATTTGCAAATGTCCTTACGATTTACCAAAATTGATCATTTTTACAAGTTTTTAAATGCTAGTGTGCCATTGTGTAACTAAGATCCATGCACTCGGTGTAACTTGGTTTTTCTTGAGGTGAAGGATTGTCGCATTCTTCTAAAAACTTGATCACTTTTTCCGTTGCTTTTATAGCGCAAACACTCGAGGCTTCCGTCTGCGAAGGGAAATTATGTAAGTGAGAGGATAAAAATATAACAAAAACTACATACAGATGCTGTCAAGTTCATAAAATTAAAGAATTTCTTCAAAAGTTCCACCATGTCTGTAAAATTATTTCCCCGTAAAAACTGACGAACACTACTTTGATAATCTTGACTTTCCATTATTAAGAATCCAATGAGCATCACAATGTAGGAAGCAAGGAATGTGTATTCCATGTGTGTTCCGGCTTTTTGAAGTACTATAAAAAATATTTAATAAAAATATACAGATTCAAATATGTGACCTACATTTTGCAACAGTTTCTTCAATAAATTCCTCGTTTGATTTATAAGCCACATTTGCACTATCAGCGTCTTTTTCACCATCTAAAATTGCATTCGTTCGTTTTTCTGCTATTTTTGCGCAACCCTCCCAATGATAAAATTGTGCAATCAAGGCCTCCACCGCACTTTCTTCGCCTAAAATCAACGCATAAAAAGTAATTCGTACAAACGCTGGATAAACAGGGAACGTGCACAACCAACAAAAAATACGTTTTACTTACGTGAATAAATACTCTCTAATTTTGACGGTGCTTTGGCGTCCATCAATAATTTTTTATTGGGGTCGTTGTCTTGTATGAGATTAATCAACAACATTAGCACCTAAAAACAAATTGATTAATGTCAAATAAATTTTACCAAGCTGAAAAATAATTTGCAATTTCCTCAAATAATTAAGTGAATGACAAGAGATTTAAAAATATTACCAAAACCCCTAATTCAAATTTCTTCTGTTCTGGGATATAATGTGGAACTTGCAGAAGCAGATGTAAACTAGTTTCAATAATTCCTGCTCTAGAACCTATCAACGTACTTCCCATTGCTAGAAAAAAATGATGAAATCAAATTATTAAATTGAATAATAATCTGACTGCTATTTTTAGTAAAAATTTATTTAAAAAATGACTTACACTGCTTACTAAAATGGTGGGTTAAGTTAATTAATACTTTTAGTGTTACAAGAAGAGCCTCCCTTATTATTGTTCCTGTAGATTCTTTGTCAGTTATATCAGTCACAGGATATAGAGGTATTTCACCATCACATAATTTATACAAATTAACAAGTGTATCTAAAATTACTCCTTCATTATAATTTAGCAGGTACGTTTGATTTTCCTCATTATTATGAGTGACCTAAAACCCAAAAAAATGAGTGTAACGTAAAAGAATGTCAAGTTTAAATTACGTTTTCTAAAACGCGTAAACACCTATCAACTTTACGCAGTTTATCTAACAAGGCATCCGTCCATGAAACGACGTAGTCAGAAACTTGCCTACAGCATTCGCATATCGTTTTCATGATATGCTCCAGCCCACCCAACTCTCTAAGTTCCTCCTTAAACCACTCTCCTGCGCGTTTCGAAGTTAGACTCAACAGCGTCTCCATCGCTAACTGCCCCACGGTGATGTTATCGAGATTCAAATGCATCGCATGACCTTGACTTTGAATTTCGGCACACAGTTCTCTGACTTTCTGTTTGTTCTTTTCCAGCTGGGCTGAACTTAACCCGCAAACGTCAAGAGCTTGCTGGTAACTAACATCCGATTCGAGTAGATTTAACATTAATTCTAGGCAATCTCGGTCTAGGTCCATGTTAAGTCGGTCTTGGCTCAGTACAAACATGACCGTGGCCGTGCACAATCCAAGACTCTACAAGTAATTTTGAAATATCGCTGACGAACCCTTCAACCTTGAAAGTTACCTGATCTTTGGTAGCGTCATGCAGCGCCTTGAAAAATTTGGCCACCGTTCCGTGGGCGCGCACGTGCATCCGGAAGGCGGGAACCATACATTTCGAGGCTAGAGTGATGGCCGACAAACAACGCGTACTGATCGGATTATTATCCTGCAAGGCATCGAGGATGTATTCGACGTCGTCATTGAACTCCTGGAATTCTCCGATTTCTTGAATTTGATGTGCCTTCTTCACATTTCTGACGACCGTGTAATACTGCAAAAAACCCTAAGTCAGAAACAAATAAGACTGTCACCAAACCGACTCACCCCTTTATCACTTTTTGTGCATTTTATGCTCGTCACACCGTCTTTCTCTCCGTCACTAACCGTCACCCTGGTGAGGGGGTCATCATTAAAACCGAATTCGTCGTACACTGAACTACTCGTATTATTGCTAGTCGTGTTTTCGTTAGGTTTTTGAGGTGCGTCTTTATCATCACTCCACTTGTGTTTATACAACGCGCGTCTTTTTTTCGTCACGTCTGTAACTAAAGGTCTACTTTTAAATATGCTTCCCTTCTTCTTTGATATAACCAATTTGACCGGAGGCGCGGTTTCTGAATCCTTGTCTTCCGTTGTTTCCTCTTTTTGTTCGTCTATTGGCATCTGGATTGGGTCGGCGTCTGCTGTCGTGTTGGTCTTAGTTTCTAACTCTGTTGTAGTGCTATTGCTATCTGAATCTGTATCCCACTCTTCTTCTCTTCTTCTCTTCTTGGTTACTAGCTCTTCAACAGGCTTCACTTCATCTACTGGAGCTTCCGGTTCCGGTTCTTTCATCACTTCTTCAGGCTCTTTATCTTGTATTGTTTCTTCATCCAGACGCTCAATAATTTCACACGGCTCGTTTTTCTCCGTATTATCTTCACTTTGTGAAAAGTCTGTCTGTTCGTCTTTGCTATCTTCTTCCGTTTCTTTCTCGTTGTTAATACCGCTGTCTCCGTCATCATTTTTACTATTTTCGCTAATCATACTTGCACTGTCAAGTGCTTGCTGAGGAGAATTTGGTTTAAGTAGATTATCGTACATTGCTTTTCTTTCCATTTCGTACTTTTCCGCTGGGATGTACTGTGGTGATAAATCCATATCTTGCTTTGGTGAAGTGAATAGTGAGAATTCGCCTGGTGTGTCGGCCGTCGCAGGACTGCTACTCGGATCCTGCTGCATACTGCGCCTTGCTGATCTGGTGATGCGGCAGTTGGGCGATCTTTGTGCTGTATCCCTGAGAGCTCTTGGAGAAGTTGCGTTTGATGTAGATGGAGTGCTGGATGGTGTGGGTGTGCTTTCCGATTCGTCCGAATCGTTCACTAACTGAGATTTTCCTCTACATATCCTTAAAACTATTGGAGGTTTTGTTTCGTTTCGTTTAGAATTATTTACATTTGAACTTAGAACAGTCTTTTCAGGCGAGTTGCTTTTTGACGAAAAAAATTTTCGAGGTACACTTTTTGTCGTCTTTTCCACCGGCTCGTTTACGATCTTTAACTTTTTCGTGGCGTTGCCATAGGTCATGTCAGCGGTGGTTTTATACGACGTGGATAAATCAGGAGGGTCTGTATTGCGGCTTTTGAAAAACTTTTTTGGTTTAGGAGTGTTGTCTCCTTCAGGCGGAGCCACTTTTTCATTTTCTGAGCGGGGTAAACCTAAATAATAACATACACTAATTAAACAGGCTACCGTCGAGATATCTAACTTTATAATCTTTAATCAGGCGATGTAAAAATTTCAACTATATCTACTCAAACATATTAAAAGGTTTCAATTTTTCTTTAACGTTTATTAATATAGTACACAGCTGAGGCATTTTTTATCAACCAGAAACGCATAATAAGATGTATCAAGATTACACTCTTATAAGAATCTTTTTAAAATATACAATATCCTGACTGTCTTATGCACGTTTATCGGGGAATTTTGTTCGGACGTTTTTAAAATAACAAGTGTATTCGAAATGAATCGTTTAAATACGCTAAATAAGAACAGATGTGTTTTTGCAGATTGAATAATTCCAAAAAGTCTCAAGTGCAAGATCTGCAGGTTTTTTTGCACTACCTAAGGGTATTGTGAAAATAATCTCCCTGAGATACTTCAAAGTAGTACTTTTTTGTAGAAAACTACTTTTTCTATACATGAGTTTTTTTAGTTGCAAATAAAATTGTGTACATACATATTTTATGTCACGTTTTGACACTCTCTGTACCAAATATAATGGTCATATGAGAATAAACATATTTTTGTAATTATTATGATAAGTTTAGGTTAAAAGTACCTACCAAAAAACTATTTACTGAACATTGTATGTTGGTTTGTTCTCTTTCTTTAAAGTTTACTACACAATTCATGCTTAATTATTAGGTAATCTAAATAGTTTTTATCCAAAATTGAGGTAATCAGTGCAATATTTTATTTATTAACATCACCATAAGAAAAGAACAGCTGGCAACAAATTGATATTACAAAAAACTGACAACAAAAGTAAATACATAACAGATATGTAGTGTAAATAGATGATAACAATAAAACAGAAGTAAATGCTGTTATATTTCTACTATACATTTCCTTTGCTTAACATGTATGTCTTACTTTCCACAAGCAATATTTTTTAATCTTGGAAAACCTTCTAATGCATTAATTTTTGACAAGGTCATTTCTTTACATAATCCTACTTTACTAAATTATGTCACATATGGAAATAATTGGCTACAAATAATTTTTGATTTGACATAAACAGGGAATATTGATCTGTATTTAACATACAAATGACATTGCAAAATATCTTCAAAATAGTCTGTAAAGCATTTTATAAATAAGGTTACATTTATCTTTAATACACATTCAAAATGTGGCAAAACTTACCATTAATAGTCCGGATAGAAGTGAAAGAGGTTATGCCCCATTTACCAACAGTAGCAGCAGACCTGGCTGCAGATGGTTTGTTTGTGTTTTCCTTAAAGAGGTTATCAAAATGAAAACTTGCATGAGAACTTCCTCCGCGACGGTATTTTCCATATCCCCTTGACATTTTTAAAAATTAAACAAAATGTATGAAGCTCCTCACTTGAACATTTCGTAACCTCCTGTTAAATTTTCGATTTTAAGTAAAAGCGGGAAATACAGTCGGGTTCCATAAAATTGATCTGGTAATACTATCCAGTCTCATAACGTTATCTTGGCGATTTATCAATGCATTTTGTTGTATTTTGTTAAAATTGGTTCACTTCGCCATTTTCATTAAATGATGTACGGCCATATATTTTTATTAAATCGTATGTATCAACGAAACAGTATCCTTGTGTGCTCCCACAACCATCACGTTATTCGAATACTGACTTCTTTACTCCCATACACGCAAAAAATTATTGTATTTTCTCTTGTCAATAGAATTTTCACGTTATAAACACGCTAGTAAATAACGGCTACGAGAGTCTACGTGAGGTTGCATAAAACTACTATTGCAACACTGCTGTCATCTGTCAAAATGGCTACGTTGCAACTTGCAACGTAAAACGTCAACAAAAAGTGCAACAAAAACGTCAAAACGCTCTTCAGGTTTTAAAATTTGTAAAGTTTTGTGATAGTTTGTTAATTTTTACAATAAAATATGATCTGCTTTAATAAATTCGTGATTTTCGTATTAGTGACCGTTTTTGCTTCCCTCTCAAAGTGCCATAATAAATATTCTTCTGAAGCAAATTCCAAACCAAAACCGAACGATGACTTAGATTTTCGACCCGTCTCGCTAAAACATTTGGATAAACCGTTTAGAATGGCCAAATTAAATTTGTTGTGGTCAAAAGCCGTTATAGTAAGTTTATATAAGAAACAATAAATATTATTTAACAAGTAATTGTAGAGGCTTTCAGAAACTAAACTTAAGTCGCTTTTTGGCGAATTAAAATTGCATGATAAAGAGGAAATAACGTGGAAACATCTTAAAGCTGAAGGAAAAGATAAAGATGGATTAAAGGAAGCTGAATTGAGAAAAAAATTATTGAATATTATGGGTAATTATAATTTACTAGATCAGGCTGATGACCTCCATGATCCAGCTAAATATAGACCCCATAAACCTCTTAATGAAGCATCAGATAAATATTTGAATAAAAGTCTATTCAAAGACAAAAAACTCAACAAATTGTGGGAAAAGGCTGAAACTGCAGGCTTTACACCTGAAGAACTAGCAGCTTTAAAAGAAGAATTTAATCATCATCAGGATAAAGTTGATCAATATTATTCTTTACTTCATGATGTTAAAGGAAATGAACAAGATGATCAGGCAATTAGTAAGTTAAGTCAGATGATGTTAAAAAATTTATAGCAACTCATTTTTCAATGTTGTAGATTCTGTTGATGAGAATTTAGAAAAATTTAACACTATTGAAACTCAAGAAGAAAAACAACCAAATAAAGATTATTTAGATAAAGTAAACCTTTTGAGAGAAAAACATAAAGACATTCGTGATGGTTATGATAGACTTTTTGTTCTAGCTGCTAAAGGACCAAGCAGTAAAGAGTTTGTTGAACCAAAGGTTCAAGGTTTATGGAAAATTGCATTGGAAAGTAATTTTAAACCTGATGAATTAGAATCATTAAGAGTTGAACTCCTTCATTATGAAAACAGACTACTCAAATTGAGACATCTTCAAGCTGAAGCTGCCTTGAAAGATGATTATCATAAGAAAAAAATGGAGTTAGCTGGAGGTAAAACTGATGGAATGATGATGATGGAAGATACTATTAAAAAACATAGTAGAAAAGTTGAAAAAATCCATTTAGATTTGGAAACAAGAATAATGCAAAAACATATTGAATTGTAATGATTTTATTATACTCAGTGTCTAATTTAGGTGTTGTAAATAACTACAAAGATATAAAAGTGTTTCTTATTTTGTATATTTATAAAAGATTTTTTTCTAAAATTATATAATTTTAGATTAAATAACATATCACAATTCTTTAAATACATGGAAAAATTCAGCTTGTGTCAGAAAGATTTTCATAAGTTTGTTGAAAGCTCTGGATAATTTTTAGTGTTGTAAATTTTATATTCTGTGCAATAACATTACTGATTTCAGAAAATTGATACTGTTGATCTTCATTAAAGCTAGCCACAATGTTGCCATACATTCCATTCATTGATTCTTTTAACATTGCAGTGAAATTTGCACTTTTTTCTTTATCATCTTGGTCAGATGATTGGCCATGCTGCTGATTTTCAAATTCATGCAGTTTCTGTTTTAATTCCTCAATTGTATTATCCCTTTTAAAAATCTCATTTAATTGTCTATCTTGACATGATGTCAACTTATTTTTTAATTCTTCTACTTCAACTTTTTGTTTCTCAGAGATCTTGGAAAGATCCATTATATTATCCTTGCTTAAAGTAAGTTCTGTTTCAAGTTCTTTTATCTTTTCTTGTTCTTTTGCCAGACTTGCATCAGCTTTATTTTGTTCTTCATTTCTTAATCTATCCTGTTGGTCCTTCATTTGTAGTTTTAATTTTATATTTTCTTCCTGAAAGAATGTTAATTCTTTTAATAAATTTTCAGTTCTCAGTTCCAAGACTTTAATTTTACTTTTCAGCATTTCACTATTAGGTTCACCTCTTGCTTTTTCTGTATCCATCAGTTTCATCATGTTATTCAGTTTTTCTGAAATATGTGACAAACTCATTCTAACTTCAGTGTTATGAGCACGGTTTTCTGTAACATACAGATTTAAAGGATCATATGTCACAGCTTGCCCAATAACAAAACCACTTGGAATATTTTGTATTTGTGTCTGAGGGAACACATGTGATGGACTCAAAGCTGATGGAAATGTATTTATTGGTTTACTTTCACTAATTTTCTCTTCAACTGCATGTGTTGAGACATTAATGTGTGCACTTTCAATCTGTTCTTCTACATCAGCATTTTTACTGGGCAAAATTGACTGGCCCATTTTAGCAATACGTGACAAAATATCTGCCTTTGCTTTATTTTCTGATGTGTTTCCATTTTCTACATTGGCTGCAATGCTTTTTTCATTATCCTCTTTTTCATTTTCAGTTGTATGACTGTTCTCCTTGATTTCAGTTGCCATTATAACTTTACCACCATATTTTTCCATATGATCCATGAGAACTTGAAAGTCATTATTACTGCTAAATTTAATTAGCCAATTATCTTTAACACTATCAAAAAACGACGCAAAATCATCTTTTTTTATTGAGATCTCAAAGGTGGAATCTATTTTTGTTCTCATTATTACATTGCGCTTTTCTTTATATAAAATTATGTCATAAGATGCTTGAAGTGAAGAACTAATAATTGCAAGACCATGTTTGCCCAGTGGAATGTATTTTCCCTCAACTCTACAAAAACAGTTGACTCATCATAACTTTAGACTAAAAAACAACTCACAATTTCCATACATGAACAATGTATGCACATACAACAGTACTTTCTCCTTTTGTTGTTTCACTTTTTACATCTGATGTGATTCCTTGCTTTGGCTGTTTTGGGGCAGTGTAAATTAGACTTGAACTATCAGAATTTATTGAGGAAGAATCAAACAATGATGCTAAGTTAGAACTAAAATATATGCTTCAATTAATATTGTTATGAAAATATCGCTTGTTTAACGCCTGACCTGGCCGACGGAGTAAAATCATAATCATCGGAATCATTCATTCTTAATAAAAAAATATATATATATCAAAGAGGATCACAAAATTTACAATAAAATGTGTATAAATAAAAATTACTGCTCGGAAAATGCCATAACCACACTTGTACAGCTGATTTCAGTGATTTCACTCGCTCGCTGTGAGGTTATGTTTCGCTGTTAAGTTTGTCATTCTGCATTTCTGCGAAATGTCGGTGCAGTTGGCGGAACATTTGTCGATTTATCTGAAAAAAAAACCCACATATTATCCAAATTAGACAAACCTGCTTTTTTGTATTTAAATTTTAATAGAATGATTTTTATTTACATTTGGTTTTAAAAAGTTCCGAATACCAATATTCAAAGTGGTACCACCGGACAATCTAAGTGCCGGTATTGCAGAACTGCAGAACTTAACGATCATTTTTATAGAAAAGATTTAACTTAAAAAAAAACCTTTAATTAGTGTACACCGCTTTTTTAAGGGACATATGAATATGTTTCCTGTATTTAAGTACTTACCTAGATTTTATTAATTTAATTGTGAAATAAAAATCAGTTACTTTAATGCCATTCACGCTTTTTATTTTTGAAATCCTCACCCTGTCTCCTGTCATTCTGTAGCGCAAATACGTACTTCTGGTTGCAGCCAGTTTTTACCCCATTGCTTCCAAAAATATATAGGTAATTTTTATAGGAGTAGCATGAGGGACTAGGTACATATTCATAAAATAAAATGCAGTCTAATAAAAAACAATAATCCTGTTTTTTTTACTAAAATTGTTAATAAGCAATAATTAATTTACAAGTAAGTATTTATTCGATTATGAATTATGGTGACAAGGTAAATTCTTGGTGTCGATATCTCAGAGAGTTTACATCGAATCGATTGCACATAGAATTCGAGGATATATTCGAAGAACAATAATTAAATGGATTGGTGGGGAGAAAAGGACACGTCTGTCCCGTCAAAGCCGCGTTGAAATTACTCGTGTACAAATCAGGCTGTCCATATTGACCATGAGCACATTTCCATGGCATCACATATTGCAAATCTGCTGTTGAATGTGGAGGAATCACGTTTTGGTGGGAAAACAAGGGTTTTTCCATAGCGTCAGTTCTGGGGTTAACCGCTGCCATGGTTTTATTGCAGGACAATTTTGTCGACGGAGTTTGTTGCAGACTCAGGCTTCTCTCGTTTCTTCGAAATTTTGCTCTTCTGTTTTGGAACCACACCTAAAAGAACACGATAAAATTGGCATGGTGTTGTCATTTTTAATTTTTCTTTTACCTGTACTCTGGCTTCACTTAAACTAACTTTGGCTGCTAAATCTTCTCGGACGAAGGCATCAGGGTAGTGGGTTTTCTCGAACACCTTTTCTAAAGCTGCGAGCTGAACGGTGGTGAAAGTGGTTCTGTTTCTTCGAGGCTTTTTGCTTTTTTCGTCATTTCGCGAATGCTCAGACGTAGATCCTGAAAATGTGAATTATTTTACAGCTGGTCCCAGTACTTCATTATTATTTTGATGAATCAGTCTCGTTCTGAAAACTACTGTCTGGTGGGAGTTCCCAAAGATCAATCCCAGTACCGAGTTCACTTTCGCATGTGATATTTTTCCAGTAATTAATCGAATCTGTAAATCGCTTATGTGCCATACTTAAAAAAGGATAGTAATTAAAAATAGACTGACTTCCAAGGTCGGCTTGAGAACGGATGTTTGTATTCTATTTGCCAATGATCGCGATAAAATCGGTAAAGTTAAAGTTAGTTAGGGACATGTGTGTGTGCAGTGCGTTTAAGCAAAATCGCTTTAAACGCAATGCATCATGTAATTAGAAATGATAAACGTGGACCGGTGCGTCCGACCGGAATATCTCAAACTCATGGATCAAAGGACAGATCAAAGACGTCTCTGTCTATCTCAATGAGTTACTTGTTGCAATGTAATCCGATATTTCGAACGGTTCCAAGCTGCACGTCTTGCAAGCGAAATCGTCAAATTTTCCAAATCGTTTCGTACACGACGTCTACATTAAAAAACTATCAGTCTCGTCCAAAAAATAACTCCAAAAGAAGAAATCTACCGAAGAGGCTCCACTCTATTTTGCAATAAGTTGAGGCAACTGTTCGGTCGCAAGAAGAGCGAGGCTCTATTAAAAATAAACATTCTTGGAACCATCAAGTCATTAAACTATCAAATGTGATTTATTTTATTATGCGAGACACATTTAACATGTAAATTAAATGCAGATAAAATAACAGTTAAGATTTGTTTTTAGGGGAGATCGTAATTTACATGTAAAAGTGACTTTATTATCGTGTTCACCTACCAACGAACCGAAATTATGGGTAAGTGCAGTTGCTACTGTTGACACTGCTTTGGGCAAAATATATGGGGTGCCATTTGAATGTAATGGTAATAATTCTTTAAATTTTCTAGAAGTTCTGTTTGTGAATTGTATAAACTGCGACGGCAACTACTCCTGCACTGACAAATGGTAATATTTTGATATTATATGTCAACAATGGAAGTTTTTTCTTATCATCCAGAAAAAAAAACGATAACAAATATTCGCTCTTGAATATATTGATACATATGTACTAATTAATTGAAAAACATGTATTGATTAATGACTGATGTATGAAAGTACTTCGACAGTAAACTTATTTCAGTTTTAACTACAGATGCAAAGTTATATGTTCCTGACGATGTCCTGGAAGAGGAGTGCCGCGAGGTACCAAATGTTGCCTACAAAATCAAAATTACGATACCAGAATACCAGAAAGAATTGGAAAAATTTACACAATGGCAGACCGAGAAACGGATCAATGGAATAAGTGGACGAAAATGTTATGATGGCATATTTTAAAAATATAGGAACAGCATCAGCGTGGTCGCGGTATTCAATGTTGAAGAGTACACTGTTTGCATTTCAAAACGTTGACATCTCCAGGTAAGATTTTTTAATAAGCTATGTATTAGTTGTTTTAATGTAATACATTTTCAGCAGTCTTACTTCCTTTTTGGAAACAAAATGTAGAAACTATCAATCGAAAAAAGCTGCGACTTTTTCAAGAAACGACATATGCAAGTTTTTACTGCAACCGGCGGACCAAGAGTGGATCCTTCAGAAAGTTGTACTCATGATGGGGCTGTCGTTGTGATGAATTATGTAAAATGATGAATTGTCATACTTATTATTTTCAATATACAAATTCTTTTCATAAAATCGAATTTCAATTATGCGTGAGCGAAAGTGAAACCTTCACCCACTGATAACTATGGATACAGACTCACTTTTTAGGGAGTTATTGAACAAAGCAATTTTTATGTGAATGCAAGAAGAGTAATTTTAACAATATTTTTGTGTTGGTTTATTTGACTTTTTGTTGAAAAACAAGCCTTCAATAACAGTAAAACGAAATCAAGACAAAATTCTAAATGAAACATCAGTTAATAATAATAATAATAATGACTTTATTAATGAAAAAGAAAAAAAAGAAGCATACAAGTCAATAAAAATATAAGAGTACAAACAAAGCACAAAGATGAGGCGAAGTCTAGGCACAACTATTCTATTTAACTTCAAAATTTAAAAAAAAAATAAAAAAAGGATTAAAAAACAAAAATAATATGGGAATAAAGAAAGTGCGATAACCTCGAAACAAGAGAAATTTAAAAAAATCTATTTTTGAAAGGAAAATATGTAATAAAAAAATAACTTATTCATTAGAGAAAATGAATCGATAACAAAAAACTGAAATTTAAAAAGATTTGTTATGATTTTTCATAAAGAGCATTAAAAATGATTTTTTATTTTTATTAAATCAGAATAATAATTGCAATAATTATCCACTGGTATACAGGTGCCCCAAAATTCGCGGAACAATTCAGTGGGGCAATGTCAACTCATGTTAGAAAATTATGAGAAAAATAGTAAATAAATTCAACATCTTTGAAGATATAAAAGAGATTTTGACTATTTATTTTTTACTAGCCAATGCTGTAATAATTCTGAATGAATTAACCTAATCACAGGTTGCAATTATTTCCTTCATTATTTCCAGTTTTTCCAAGAAGTGATTTTATGTGGGTTTTACCTCAAATAACGTATGGCAACATGGCTTTGATTTTTCTTTATTATTTCCATGGACACAAAAAAAATGAAATTATTGCAAACTATTGGGATACATATACTCAATTTCATATAAATGTGCATCTAAGCAAGCCATGAAAATCTGATTTTCTGTTGGTAGTAAAGCTAAAGCTAGTGACTTTAACTTTCAAAGTTGCTTGCTCTGCGCGAACCCGATTTGACTAATTTTTTAGTTTTTCTCCATTTTAACATTGCTGATTTCGAAAGCAATGTTACGTCTTTTTACTGATTAAATTAAAGTAATTCTTATTTGTTTTTGTCTTTGTATTTTTACCAAGTAAAGATTTTTATTGGACATGACCTTCATAAATGTGACTTTTGTAATGTAACTAAATTAAAGGTGCTTTTACAAATGCACAGCTCACTTGATGAACATTTATATGAAATCAATTATAGAATGTTTTTAAATGTTGCCACATTTAGGGCCAGTTTATAGAAAGAGAATTAAATATTTAATTCGAATTAAATTTTAATGCACGATAACCCATGAATCTGAAATTTTTATTGGTTCAATCTGATCACGTGTTCAGTTAATCTCGCATTTCATTACGATTAAGTTAATTTCGCTTCTGTAAACTGACCTTTAGGGCCAGTTTATAGAAAGAGAATTAAATATTTAATTCGAATTAAATTTTAATGCCCGATTAACCCATGAATCCGAAACTTCGATTGGTCCACTCAGATCACGTGTTCAGTTAATCTCGCATTTGATTACGATTAACTTAATTTCGCTTCTGTAAACTGGACCTTAGTGTAACAAATAGGTCCATAACTTCTACAAAAAAAGATTGATTTTTTTAAAAATATTTTTACCTGATATTTTAATGACTAACAACGTACTGCTAAGGTGTTCCGCGAGTTTTGGGACACCCAGTATATTATTTATTTTATTATAAATGATAAAATATTAATTTAAACATAGATTATAAAAGTAACTTAAATAACAGTTAAATATAATGTACTGATTGTTTAATAATTTTATTACATTTTTAAGACTTATTAAAATTAATTTCGATATTTTACATTAAAAATGAATATTTATATAAATGAAACGCACTGTAATTATTTCACATAATCATATAAACAAGTTGATTAACCGTCTAACATACAATTATCTTTTATTCTTCTTATCTCTTGAGTTACAAAATGTTCTTGTCGAGGCTTAATTTTTTCCTTTCGATAAGTTTATTTTGTCTAACCGCGCTCATGTTCGTGTTTATATAAAAACAAAAACTCCTCATTAAAAAAATTAACTTACCTTCATTAGATTCATCCGAATTTCTGCGTTTGTGACCCAGTCTTAATAAACTAGTCACTGAAAATTGTCTAGAATTGTTGGTATTAAGTCTTGCGTTGTAATCATTTGCGGCCGCCAGTTCTGTAACGTGTCCATCATATCCGAACATTTTTGGGACAACAATAGAATGATTTGCACTTAGAACTAATTTTGAAGTAAAAATTAAAACGTAATCATTATAATAATAATAACAGTGAACTGTCCAATACGTTGAGAAATGAATTACATTTCAACTTATCAATCGGCACTAATCGTAGTGTTCGAATTGTTAATTTGACACGAACGCAAATTGAAATTAATGTTTGTTTATGAATACGCTAATCTAATAATGCGACCACTAAGATACAACTAACGGGAAACTGGCAGGAGCTTTTAGATCTGAAACATTTCTTAGTGACGTCTCGTGCCATCCCCACCTAAATGACTTAATTTAAAAGAGGGCGGATTTAAGCCGAAATGGTATTAAGATGTTAAGTGGCGCCCCAATCATTTACTGAAATTATGGCTACGGTAATTGGGGATAATGGTGTTGACGTTTCGAATATTGCAGGAAGCAAATTCCTGTTTAAACACCCATATATCGTTTTTATTGCCCGTGAAAATTATCTGGATTATGGCCTAATTAGCTGGAGCAGCTTTTTCGTCCAGGTTTTTCTGCCACTTTGGGTCAACTTAATTAACATTTTTTGCATTTCCTCTGTTTTTATTTTATATCGTTACCTCATTCAATGTGAATTCTAAATTCACTTGGACACTTTATTTTTTCGATTGCACAAGGTGTCAGACCAGGTAGGTTTAATAGCCAAAAAGTTCCCATT
The DNA here is from genome assembly GCF_963966145.1 of Tenebrio molitor. NCBI lineage: Eukaryota > Metazoa > Arthropoda > Insecta > Coleoptera > Tenebrionidae > Tenebrio > Tenebrio molitor. The sequence continues at coordinate 2,809,597 of NC_091052.1, forward strand.
ACTCCATAATTAATTACAAATAATGCCAATTTTTCGAGTGACGGAAAAGTGGCATTTGTCATTGCTTTTTATGAAAACTGACTGATTGGCAAAGGCGTCTTGGTGCCGAGACCAACCCACGGCGGGCGTAACGCCACACATCAAGACCATGCCAGAACATCCTCCAGAGTCAGTGGAGCATATAGATCTCGGAAAACTGTCTCATGTCTAAATAACCACATATGCTGAACCGGGTTCGCTTTAAATTACCATGTTATCAAGTGAAGCATTTAAATATTCGGTTCGGTATAATAAACCGAATCAATTTGTAATTTGCACACATTTCATTAGCAGGAAAATAAAATTTGGTGAAATCTAGGCGTTCATGATGCTTTATTCCATGGAAAAAAATACATGGAAATTTGCCAAAGCAGCAGTAATTCAGGTGTAAAATTAATATTAGAGTTTTTGAAGTTTGCTTTTCTTCATAATTAACGAGTTAACTTAAATTTATCATCAAAATACGAATCATTATCACGTTAACTATATTTTATTACATAGTAGCTGGCCAACTGCCTTACATGCTCTTCACTTGGTTTATTTTAATTACATATTAATTATATCTAACTGAAATTAATTATCGCGGAATCAGGGGATTCAAAATCTAAGAAATTCCTTTTTGAGAGGATTTCCCTTGCCATTCAACGTGGAAACGCTGCAAGCATTCGGGGCACTTTTCCAGATTCCGCATTATTATCGGAAATTTTCGCATTGTAAATTATTTAAGTAAATAAATGGCAGCGAATGTGGTCAATTTAAGTACATAGTAGTAAAATAACTTTTGTTTTCAAAACCACCTTGTAAATATTTGTGGCGGTTTTATTGATGTTCTAGAAAATTGCAGCTTAATATGCATCAATGCAAACATTTTTGGAATCGTAAAGGCAAATAAAGTTATTTTCTACAAACCTGCGTAGGACAAAAATTCCAATGAAAATAAAAAATTAATCTCTTGAAGATAAAAAACTAAAATTGATTTCTTCTGACTGTTTATTTGTCCAAAATGAAATAAGAGAAATGGTTTGTAAAATATATTTATCACTATCCCACCTCCACCCGGCGGCACGGCAATTTTGCCGGAGTACATACACTATTACGGATATTACTATCAAGTAATAGTGCAGTGCTTATCAACATAATTACCGGCGTCTCGCCTCCGCATTTTGACCTTGTTGTGTATTATGTTCTGTGTCAATGTTAAGGTACTTCCTCACGATGTGACATGAGTATAATAATATACCTTTTTGAATTTCAACTACCAATGTGTTATCTAAATCCAGAATTTTTAAATTTTTAAAAAGAGATTGCGGTACTATTCCCTTTGCTGAAATTACAAGTGGTAAAATCGAAATTTTTTCTAAAGACCAAAGATTTCTCATAGCAACGGACAGCTATCACTTATTTATTATTACGAATAAGATAAGAAAAATAGTTGATAGTTGTTACTATTTTTGTATTATTTAAAGTTTTAATTACAGATTATGAAGGGTATATGCAAGTTAGGTAATTAAAAATTAGCTAAAAATCATCTTTTAGCACTACAGTTAAAGAAAGTAGTTGTTTTTTAATGAACGTTATGCATTTAAAGTGGGCATTTTTTCACTTGTGAAATAGAGTTCCGTGCGATCAACAATTATTTAGATCAAAGAAGGCTTTGAGATTCTGGACGTATTTCCACAAATGCTCTGAATGCACGGAAATATTCTGCTTGCATATGCCAATTTAAATTTGGCAACAGCGCTGTATGTCCATTCTTCGTTATTGAAAACACCATTACGAAAGTAAGATGAATCTTTTGTTTTGAAGTAAAAACCATTTTTGCGTTAAAATTTGATTAATTGTGACAGTTGTTTGACGTTTATTAGCGGAGTTAGTAAAGATGAAAAAAATCTGACACTGTCAAAGTCATAGCCGCCCCTGATCTAAGTAATTTTTGATCGTATCGTATAAAGTAAAATCGTTATAGATGTGAATTGTCAGTGTCAAAATTTTTAAAAATTCAGTGACTGTACCGCTAAAAAATGTAAAAAAATATTTACTGTTTTTGCTGAGATTGTACCTACGTATGTCAAATGCTAAGAGTGAGGGTTATACTTCAGAAAATGGAAAACATTGTTAGAAAATTATTAAATTAGAATTCATTTTAGCAGTTAACCACACACACTTTTTCTTTTGCAATAAGCAATGTTCGTTCTTTTGTGAACTCATTTTTCTTTCAATAAAATGTTTGAATTTCTAATTTGTGTAAATCTACCTGTCACGTTTGACGATTGGCGCCAGAACAAAAACTTAAATTCAAAAATCCCGAGAAGCGTGCCTAGTAATTTTAGTTAACACCAACCAAACGTCATTTTGACAATTCACATCTATTCTATAACGATTTTACTTTAATTAAGCATGACTTTTGTATAAAGCGCTATTTTAGTTCCTCGAAAGAGAGTAAAACAACACTTTATTCCCTTGAGAGTAAAAGCACAGTCAACTGAGACAATTTATTGATAGTATGAACAAGACAAGCAAAAAGTAGCCTTGAAAATACAAAATATTCCATAGAGAAAAGTGAATACATACCTACATTAATTTCATATCTATTAAAATTTTATGTTATTTTATACAGTGTGGAATAAAATGATTTACATCTAGTTACCTTTGCATTACCCTTGTAAAAATACGAAATGCTGCTCTACAAAAAAAAGAAAGCCTAACCTCAAAATATTCCAAAATTCCAAATGTGATTTATTGCGAAGGGATGATATGAATGCAAAGTAGAGATTGAAATTAAAAAGGAGCTAACAAAAGCAAGTTACAGCTAGTGTTGAAAGTGGCCACCAACGTTTGTTAATTCAATTTAGTAAATTGTAACAATTGTCAATTCGATTGATGACATTTATTGACAGAACTAATAGTTCGGCACTTCAAAAAAAAAAAGTAGAGCGGTACAGGAAAATTTACATGTGCAAAAATTCCAAAGGTAACTAGATGTAAATCATTTTATTCCACACTGTATTACAATATTATGTTTATTTTATGTTACAATCATTGGACCCACTTAGATTGAATAATGTCACGTGGACAGTTCCACGCCATTGTGATTAAGAACAAGAAACTTGTGTGCCCTGTTTTGTTGTGTCTTTTTGTATACATTTCTTTTATACTTAAATGCATTAGATTGTTCAAAAAATATCATAGAAGCCATTTCATCCTTCGTATAATTATTACTCTCGCTGTGTTTTAATCCCATGTTCAGTAATATACTATTATTTTGCAGCAAATCATTTTGCTATAAATATCTCAATTTTACTCTTAATTAACTTTTATTGATTGTTGATTGAGAAATTGTTTTTAATGTATCGATGTATTACATTTTTCCAGTAAACTAAATCAGGAATTAACAGAAAATCCTCTGTTATTTTTGTTTCTTTATACAAATTCTTTGTTGATACTTTCCACGAATATAAACATTCATTATTCAGATTTGGTGACTCACTTTAACAACATAGACATCTACACTAGAAATGATTTCGTTTTTTTTTAGAATTCAGAAAAAACAAGTACATATCATTAATATACATTTTACAGATCTCATTATACGGTTTATGGACTTCTTTATAATTTTTCATTTTTCCTGTACATTTGTATTTCATCTTTTCAATTCTTTCATTCGCTGTTCTTTTTAAGAAACTGTTTTATATTTCTCATTGTGACCAATTGCCACCCTTCGTTATTAATTTACTTTTATATTTTGGTACTACTCTAGTTGTCACATGACTAAATAAATAAATGTTGTGTATACAAGTAGTGTTTTCTACTCCTTCCAGTCTACATTACGAGTTTCAATCAAAAATGTCCAGAACTGAGCGTTATTTAGTAATGTTATTTCCCTCTGGTTTTCCATGATTTTTGAAAGCGCGACAAATATCTCATTACACGTCTCCCGGAAATTATTATTATTATTATCGGGGAACAAATTGCATCGCTCCACGTCGCATGAATGCGATCTTTTGTCTGTATAGGCCAGAAGTTGGGAAGTTGTCCATAAAGGAAGTTCACTCGGAATAATTTAAGAGCGTCAGATCTTTATTAAAACGTCAACCTCAAACGCCGCAGTAAATTAACCGAACGTAAGTAATCATTCATTAGTTTTATGATTTAGTGGCGTGTTCCTCCATATCACGTGTGTGTGTTGACGGGGTGAGTAATAGTACCGTTGGCTCGTTTACATAATTTGCGCCAATCAGCGAAGCGCTCTGTCTTGATGTGAACCTCTATTTATCTTGTCTTTTCGGTGTAGTTAAATGCCACATCTGTATCTGTCACTGGGTCCCCGCCATCCGGCTATATTTATAATAAAGGATAAATCGCAGGAATACTTGCTCTTCTGGTCGCCAATAAGATCAAATCACACGCAGGAACTCTCCGACCGATATTATTTTTGCGGTGGTTGTGTCTTCGCCGGACACGTGCATGTCCGGAATTGCCGCCTTGGCTCCCAACATAAAAGTTTTGGAACGCCTACTGTCGGTCGTTTAGATTACCAACAAAATCTGTCAACAAGTGTTTTTAGATGAATTGAATATCTCACAAAACCAGTAACATGTAGCATACTTGTTTTCGGTGGAACATCAAAGACTCCGCGTCATCAACTTGGGTTTTTTCGATTTAAACCTCATTTCTGTTGCCTCAAGAAAAATACTTAATATTTTAACACATAAGTTTCCAAAAACTTACAATTAGTATTGTACCTAGCTACGTAAAAAGCATTTCGAGAACAGTCAGTACCATCGTACAAATATTTTGTATTTATTATTACGATTAGAATTGTGGTACAATAATTTGCAAATGATGCGGGTACATTTACACAGAGGTTGTAATAAACGCGCCCTCACTATTCATTTGAGAAAGGTGCACAATTTTCTATTGAAATGTGGCACGTGCGGGGCCCGGTGGTACTCCTCTTTTTCTCATAATTCTGCAAACGCGCAATTATATTACTTTTCATAAAAAGAAATAAACGCTGTAAGAACTGTCACCATGAATGAGGGTAGTAAGTCTGTTGCTTCTTCAAATCGTTTATTTGTACAAATATTAATAGCCAGGTTATTCACTTGTTTTATTGTCTATACCACAAGGTACTTAAATAAGACAAACGCTCTGTACTCTACTTTATATTAATTACCTCTCTTAGAATGAGTAATTTCATAAGAAGCAACAATCCTTTGATTTTCCTAAAATAGCTATCAAAAGACCGCCAAATTTATAAATTGACCTGTACAAGATCCAGATGAAATTTTGCATCGTGATGATTGTGATGTTATTTTATTAAAATTAATTTTATGTTTTCATTTATTCTTTCGGTTTTAGATTGCCTTATACCAGAAAAAAGTTTTAATTCAAGCTGACATTTCGTGGTAATGTGACAATTTTAATACTTTTCACCATAAGTAATTAATTCTTTGTATTGTTTTTCTTCAACGTTACTGACTGCTTATTGGTTCGTGTAGACTTATAAGTATGTGTTTATTTATTGTTACAAATTATAGATGCAAATAAAATTAATGTATCTGGCCAATAATATTTATTACTAACCAACCTCTTTAATGAACGATAAATTAAGACAACTTTATGCTACAATAAATATTTAAGTATATGTAAGAACATCCTGTAGCTGTAAATTTAATTTACGATAAGTAATGTCGGTGAATACCGAAATAACACCCTAGTGCATCAGTAATAATAATGATTATTTTAATTAATAAGTCGAATTTAAATTACTAGATACGAGTACATCACAAAAAGCAGTTAAAAAAAGTCTTGCCTGCATGATTTTTTTTGGTATCTTCCGAATAGAATATCTTGATGAAAAAATCATAGTAAACGGTTTTACTATTGTTGTGAGGACAATAGTTACCCTCCCCTTGCTACGGCTACTGTTTGACGTTAGACGGATTTTTTTTTGATAAGAACAAAAAATAATGTAAAAACAAAAAACAAAAGGACACTTGAATTTTATTTCGGTCATCCGACGACGCAGACGACGCCTTCTTGGTTTTCAAGAAGTCATTTATCGTAGTCGAATGGTTTGTTGTTTTTTCTTATAAATAATCAATGGTCGAGTTTTTGAATAAAATCATTTGTAAAAAGTGGAATGTAAACAGTGGCGTTTAATGTGAAGGCGCCAGTTCGCGGATCTGTTTGAAGTGAAAGCGCGGGCGACAGGTGCGGGGGTTCACCTGCTGCTTCTTGTCAATCTAACGCCTTTGGTAAACTGCAGAAACCCCACACCACATCACAGACAACGATGACTAATTACTACATAACATCCTTAGTAGCGTAAAAAACGAGGATGAAATTTTTCAACGGTTTGTTTGTGACAGGCACCGTTCAAAATACAGAAAAATCAGAGATTTGATTAATTGGGCGACATTAAATCGTCTGTTATTCAAATTGGGACATTATGCTTCGGTGACGCGTGATATGTACCGCTTAAATTATTTTCTAATTTGAAACGCACCATGAATTCAGAACAATACAAAATTGATCAAAATTTGCTTAAATGTGAAAAGTTCATTAAGAATGTTTGCAACACTATTCGCTGAAACGTTAGATTTATTTATAATTTTCTTCACTGTGGTTGTGGTAACCAATAAAAAAATCAACAAGATAAATTGTTTATTGCAACAATTTTTATCGCAATGAACATATCGAATTTTTCAATCCAAGCTTCAGTGAATTATAAATTTATTTCTTTAAGGTTTTTTTTAACCTTACCATATACTTCTTATTTCTTGATTTAAAAAAAGTACTTATTTTTCGTATTAAAACAAACAATAATGTTCCCACGAAGTACTGAGTTCGATGTTCTGCTTAAAATAATTAAATAAGTATCGTTTAAACATTTCACTTTGGCTTAAAACTTAAAAGAAATGAGTTTAAAATACGAATAGTGGCTTTGGTTAAAAAAAAAATAGTTGATTGATCATGTTGATGCAATGTACAATAAAATTTTATTTTACAAAATTTGCAAAAAGAAAATTAATTTTGAAAAGAAATTTAATGGATTTCTTTAAAATAAGTTAATCGGTTCTAACAAGCAACGGATAGAAAATGAAAAATTATAATTATCACCTTTTGTTCAAAATATTTTCCAATTTTTTTTTTATTAGTAATTCATTAGTCTTGGAACGACATTTTATGAGGATGCGAAGAATGCGGAAAAGTCGATTTTATGCTTAGGTACCACAAATGGTTAAAGAAACGGATTTAATATCGTCGTTAAAATCCGAAAATTGTGAAACTTTATTCTCACAGGAGAAGCAAAGTACTTTCTTTTAACATTCGTAAATAGCGTAATGATAAGGCTAAAATTAAATATTTTCGGGTTTCAACGACGATATCCATTGTAGTTATAATTTTTTTTACATATTACATACCAATTTATATTTTTCAATGAGCTGCAATTAGATACATGCTACTTTGGAACATCCTTGTATAAATAATACAAGAAAATTTCTACATTGTTTATGTACCCACTTTATTTATATAGGTAGGTATCTGAATCTAAAAAAAGCCGCTTTAAATACATGCCTTGACTCTGTCAGAAATAATTCAAATAAAACGATTTCCGTTTGGTTGCAACAAATTGTTGCAAGTATGCTTCTTGTCTATTCTAATATGAAAACATGTTCTCTGACAGCTTCTATCTAATTTTCACTTCGGAAAATCATTTAAATGCCCATAGCTCCCTTATTAAGCCACATATGGCAATGAATTTTGCACCGTTGGATTGCTCTTGTCAAGGCGCTTCTTTTGAGCCGAAAAAAATTACATGGATTTTTCCGTTTTAGAGAAATTCGCAAAAAACCAAAAAATCCATATTTTTGGCTCCTACAGCAAAAAATGGTTTCAATGGCCGGAACTTTTACTATACCTGAATTCAACTCATCCTATACAATAACTGACAGCAATTTGGTTCGAATCGGCGACAAAAAATTTTTGAAAAAAACCACCTTCTATCTAATTTTCACTTCGGAAAATCATTTAAACGCCCATAGCTCCCTTATTAAGCCACATATGGCAATGAATTTTGCACCGTTGGATTGCTCTTGTCAAGGCGCTCCTTTTGAGCCGAAAAAAATTACATGAATTTTTCCGTTTTAGAGAAATTCGCAAAAAACCAAAAAATCCATATTTTTGGCTCCTACAGCAAAAAATGGTTTCAATGGCCGGAACTTTTACTATACCTGAATTCAACTCATCCTATACAATAACTGACAGCAATTTGGTTCGAATCGGCGACAAAAAATTTTTGGAAAATACCACGTACCCCCCCCTTCTATCTAATTTTCACTTCGGAAAATCATTTAAACGCCCATAGCTCCCTTATTAAGCCACACATGGCAATGAATTTTGCACCGTTGGATTGCTCTTGTCAAGGCGCTTCTTCTGAGCCGAAAAAAATTTACCTGGATTTTTCCGTTTTAGAGAAATTCGCAAAAAACCAAATAATCCATATTTTTGGCTCCCACAGCAAAAAATGGTTTCAATGGCCGGAACTTTTACTATACCTGAATTCAACTCATCCTATACAATAACTGACAGCAATTTGGTTCGAATCGGCGACAAAAAATTTTTGGAAAAAACCACGTACGCCCCCCTTCTATCTAATTTTCACTTCGGAAAATCATTTAAACGCCCATAGCTCCCTTATTAAGCCACATATGGCAATGAATTTTGCACCGTTGGATTGCTCTTGTCAAGGCGCTTCTTCTGAGCCGAAAAAAATTTACCTGGATTTTTCCGTTTTAGAGAAATTAGCAAAAAACCAAATAATCCATATTTTTGGCTCCCACAGCAAAAAATTGTTTCAATGGCCGGAACTTTTACTATACCTGAATTCAACTCATCCTATACAATAACTGACAGCAATTTGGTTCGAATCGGCGACAAAAAATTTTTGGAAAAAACCACCTTCTATCTAATTTTCACTTCGGAAAATCATTTAAACGCCCATAGCTCCCTTATTAAGCCACATATGGCAATGAATTTTGCACCGTTGGATTGCTCTTGTCAAGGCGCTTCTTTTGAGCCGAAAAAAAATACATGGATTTTTCCGTTTTAGAGAAATTCGCAAAAAACCAAAAAATCCATATTTTTGGCTCCTACAGCAAAAAATGGTTTCAATGGCCGGAACTTTTACTATCCCTGAATTCAACTCATCCTATACAATAACTGACAGCAATTTGGTTCGAATCGGCGACAAAAAATTTTTGGAAAAAACCACGTACCCCCCCCCTTCTATCTAATTTTCACTTCGGAAAATCATTTAAACGCCCATAGCTCCCTTATTAAGCCACATATGGCAATGAATTTTGCACCGTTGGATTGCTCTTGTCAAGGCTCTTCTTCTGAGCCGAAAAAAATTTACCTGGATTTTTCCGTTTTAGAGAAATTCGCAAAAAACCAAATAATCCATATTTTTGGCTCCCACAGCAAAAAATGGTTTCAATGGCCGGAACTTTTACTATACCTGAATTCAACTCATCCTATACAATAACTGACAGCAATTTGGTTCGAATCGGCGACAAAAAATTTTTGGAAAAAACCACGTACCCCCCCCTTCTATCTAATTTTCACTTCGGAAAATCATTTAAACGCCCATAGCTCCCTTATTAAGCCACATATGGCAATGAATTTTTCACCGTTGGATTGCTCTTGTCAAGGCGCTTCTTTTGAGCCGAAAAAAAAATTACATGGATTTTTCCGTTTTAGAGAAATTCGCAAAAAACCAAAAAATCCATATTTTTGGCTCCTACAGCAAAAAATGGTTTCAATGGCCGGAACTTTTACTATACCTGAATTCAACTCATCCTATACAATAACTGACAGCAATTTGGTTCGAATCGGCGACAAAAAATTTTTGGAAAAAACCACGTACGCCCCCCTTCTATCTAATTTTCACTTCGGAAAATCATTTAAACGCCCATAGCTCCCTTATTAAGCCACATATGGCAATGAATTTTGCACCGTTGGATTGCTCTTGTCAAGGTGCTTCTTCTGAGCCGAAAAAAATTTACCTGGATTTTTCCGTTTTAGAGAAATTCGCAAAAAACCAAATAATCCATATTTTTGGCTCCCACAGCAAAAAATGGTTTCAATGGCCGGAACTTTTACTATACCTGAATTCAACTCATCCTATACAATAACTGACAGCAATTTGGTTCGAATCGGCGACAAAAAATTTTTGGAAAAAACCACGTACCCCCCCCTTCTATCTAATTTTCACTTCGGAAAATCATTTAAACGCCCATAGCTCCCTTATTAAGCCACATATGGCAATGAATTTTGCACTGTTGTATTGCTCTTGTCAAGGCGCTTCTTTTGAGCCGAAAAAAATTTACATGGATTTTTCCGTTTTAGAGAAATTCGCAAAAAACCAAAAAATCCATATTTTTGGCTCCTACAGCAAAAAATGGTTTCAATGGCCGGAACTTTTACTATACCTGAATTCAACTCATCCTATACAATAACTGACAGCAATTTGGTTCGAATCGGCGACAAAAAATTTTTGGAAAAAACCACCTTCTATCTAATTTTCACTTCGGAAAATCATTTAAACGCCCATAGCTCCCTTATTAAGCCACATATGGCAATGAATTTTGCACCGTTGGATTGCTCTTGTCAAGGCGCTTCTTCTGAGCCGAAAAAAATTTACCTGGATTTTTCCGTTTTAGAGAAATTAGCAAAAAACCAAATAATCCATATTTTTGGCTCCCACAGCAAAAAATTGTTTCAATGGCCGGAACTTTTACTATACCTGAATTCAACTCATCCTATACAATAACTGACAGCAATTTGGTTCGAATCGGCGACAAAAAATTTTTGGAAAAAACCACCTTCTATCTAATTTTCACTTCGGAAAATCATTTAAACGCCCATAGCTCCCTTATTAAGCCACATATGGCAATGAATTTTGCACCGTTGGATTGCTCTTGTCAAGGCGCTTCTTTTGAGCCGAAAAAAAATACATGGATTTTTCCGTTTTAGAGAAATTCGCAAAAAACCAAAAAATCCATATTTTTGGCTCCTACAGCAAAAAATGGTTTCAATGGCCGGAACTTTTATTATCCCTGAATTCAACTCATCCTATACAATAACTGACAGCAATTTGGTTCGAATCGGCGACAAAAAATTTTTGGAAAAAACCACGTACCCCCCCCCCCTTCTATCTAATTTTCACTTCGGAAAATCATTTAAACGCCCATAGCTCCCTTATTAAGCCACATATGGCAATGAATTTTGCACCGTTGGATTGCTCTTGTCAAGGCTCTTCTTCTGAGCCGAAAAAAATTTACCTGGATTTTTCCGTTTTAGAGAAATTCGCAAAAAACCAAATAATCCATATTTTTGGCTCCCACAGCAAAAAATGGTTTCAATGGCCGGAACTTTTACTATACCTGAATTCAACTCATCCTATACAATAACTGACAGCAATTTGGTTCGAATCGGCGACAAAAAATTTTTGGAAAAAACCACGTACCCCCCCCTTCTATCTAATTTTCACTTCGGAAAATCATTTAAACGCCCATAGCTCCCTTATTAAGCCACATATGGCAATGAATTTTTCACCGTTGGATTGCTCTTGTCAAGGCGCTTCTTTTGAGCCGAAAAAAAAATTACATGGATTTTTCCGTTTTAGAGAAATTCGCAAAAAACCAAAAAATCCATATTTTTGGCTCCTACAGCAAAAAATGGTTTCAATGGCCGGAACTTTTACTATACCTGAATTCAACTCATCCTATACAATAACTGACAGCAATTTGGTTCGAATCGGCGACAAAAAATTTTTGGAAAAAACCACGTACGCCCCCCTTCTATCTAATTTTCACTTCGGAAAATCATTTAAACGCCCATAGCTCCCTTATTAAGCCACATATGGCAATGAATTTTGCACCGTTGGATTGCTCTTGTCAAGGTGCTTCTTCTGAGCCGAAAAAAATTTACCTGGATTTTTCCGTTTTAGAGAAATTCGCAAAAAACCAAATAATCCATATTTTTGGCTCCCACAGCAAAAAATGGTTTCAATGGCCGGAACTTTTACTATACCTGAATTCAACTCATCCTATACAATAACTGACAGCAATTTGGTTCGAATCGGCGACAAAAAATTTTTGGAAAAAACCACGTACCCCCCCCTTCTATCTAATTTTCACTTCGGAAAATCATTTAAACGCCCATAGCTCCCTTATTAAGCCACATATGGCAATGAATTTTGCACTGTTGTATTGCTCTTGTCAAGGCGCTTCTTTTGAGCCGAAAAAAAATTACATGGATTTTTCCGTTTTAGAGAAATTCGCAAAGAAAACAAAAGATCCTTATTTTTGGCTCCTACAGCAAAAAATGGTTTCAATGGCCGGAACTTTTACTATACCTGAATTCAACTCATCCTATACAATAACTGACAGCAATTTGGTTCGAATCGGCGACAAAAAATTTTTGGAAAAAACCACGTACCCCCCCCTTCTATCTAATTTTCACTTCGGAAAATCATTTAAACGCCCATAGCTCCCTTATTAAGCCACATATGGCAATGAATTTTGCACCGTTGGATTGCTCTTGTCAAGGCGCTTCTTCTGAGCCGAAAAAAATTTGCCTGGATTTTTCCGTTTTAGAGAAATTCGCAAAAAACCAAAAAATCCATATTTTTGGCTCCTACAGCAAAAAATGGTTTCAATGGCCGGAACTTTTACTATCCCTGAATTCAACTCATCCTATACAATAACTGACAGCAATTTGGTTCGAATCGGCGACAAAAAATTTTTGGAAAAAACCACGTACCCCCCCCCTTCTATCTAATTTTCACTTCGGAAAATCATTTAAACGCCCATAGCTCCCTTATTAAGCCACATATGGCAATGAATTTTGCACCGTTGGATTGCTCTTGTCAAGGCTCTTCTTCTGAGCCGAAAAAAATTTACCTGGATTTTTCCGTTTTAGAGAAATTCGCAAAAAACCAAATAATCCATATTTTTGGCTCCCACAGCAAAAAATGGTTTCAATGGCCGGAACTTTTACTATACCTGAATTCAACTCATCCTATACAATAACTGACAGCAATTTGGTTCGAATCGGCGACAAAAAATTTTTGGAAAAAACCACGTACCCCCCCCTTCTATCTAATTTTCACTTCGGAAAATCATTTAAACGCCCATAGCTCCCTTATTAAGCCACATATGGCAATGAATTTTTCACCGTTGGATTGCTCTTGTCAAGGCGCTTCTTTTGAGCCGAAAAAAAAATTACATGGATTTTTCCGTTTTAGAGAAATTCGCAAAAAACCAAAAAATCCATATTTTTGGCTCCTACAGCAAAAAATGGTTTCAATGGCCGGAACTTTTACTATACCTGAATTCAACTCATCCTATACAATAACTGACAGCAATTTGGTTCGAATCGGCGACAAAAAATTTTTGGAAAAAACCACCTTCTATCTAATTTTCACTTCGGAAAATCATTTAAACGCCCATAGCTCCCTTATTAAGCCACATATGGCAATGAATTTTGCACCGTTGGATTGCTCTTGTCAAGGCGCTTCTTCTGAGCCGAAAAAAATTTACCTGGATTTTTCCGTTTTAGAGAAATTCGCAAAAAACCAAATAATCCATATTTTTGGCTCCCACAGCAAAAAATGGTTTCAATGGCCGGAACTTTTACTATACCTGAATTCAACTCATCCTATACAATAACTGACAGCAATTTGGTTCGAATCGGCGACAAAAAATTTTTGGAAAAAACCACGTACCCCCCCCTTCTATCTAATTTTCACTTCGGAAAATCATTTAAACGCCCATAGCTCCCTTATTAAGCCACATATGGCAATGAATTTTGCACTGTTGTATTGCTCTTGTCAAGGCGCTTCTTTTGAGCCGAAAAAAATTTACATGGATTTTTCCGTTTTAGAGAAATTCGCAAAAAACCAAAAAATCCATATTTTTGGCTCCTACAGCAAAAAATGGTTTCAATGGCCGGAACTTTTACTATACCTGAATTCAACTCATCCTATACAATAACTGACAGCAATTTGGTTCGAATCGGCGACAAAAAATTTTTGGAAAAAACCACCTTCTATCTAATTTTCACTTCGGAAAATCATTTAAACGCCCATAGCTCCCTTATTAAGCCACATATGGCAATGAATTTTGCACCGTTGGATTGCTCTTGTCAAGGCGCTTCTTCTGAGCCGAAAAAAATTTACCTGGATTTTTCCGTTTTAGAGAAATTAGCAAAAAACCAAATAATCCATATTTTTGGCTCCCACAGCAAAAAATTGTTTCAATGGCCGGAACTTTTACTATACCTGAATTCAACTCATCCTATACAATAACTGACAGCAATTTGGTTCGAATCGGCGACAAAAAATTTTTGGAAAAAACCACCTTCTATCTAATTTTCACTTCGGAAAATCATTTAAACGCCCATAGCTCCCTTATTAAGCCACATATGGCAATGAATTTTGCACCGTTGGATTGCTCTTGTCAAGGCGCTTCTTTTGAGCCGAAAAAAAATACATGGATTTTTCCGTTTTAGAGAAATTCGCAAAAAACCAAAAAATCCATATTTTTGGCTCCTACAGCAAAAAATGGTTTCAATGGCCGGAACTTTTATTATCCCTGAATTCAACTCATCCTATACAATAACTGACAGCAATTTGGTTCGAATCGGCGACAAAAAATTTTTGGAAAAAACCACGTACCCCCCCCCCCTTCTATCTAATTTTCACTTCGGAAAATCATTTAAACGCCCATAGCTCCCTTATTAAGCCACATATGGCAATGAATTTTGCACCGTTGGATTGCTCTTGTCAAGGCTCTTCTTCTGAGCCGAAAAAAATTTACCTGGATTTTTCCGTTTTAGAGAAATTCGCAAAAAACCAAATAATCCATATTTTTGGCTCCCACAGCAAAAAATGGTTTCAATGGCCGGAACTTTTACTATACCTGAATTCAACTCATCCTATACAATAACTGACAGCAATTTGGTTCGAATCGGCGACAAAAAATTTTTGGAAAAAACCACGTACCCCCCCCTTCTATCTAATTTTCACTTCGGAAAATCATTTAAACGCCCATAGCTCCCTTATTAAGCCACATATGGCAATGAATTTTTCACCGTTGGATTGCTCTTGTCAAGGCGCTTCTTTTGAGCCGAAAAAAAAATTACATGGATTTTTCCGTTTTAGAGAAATTCGCAAAAAACCAAAAAATCCATATTTTTGGCTCCTACAGCAAAAAATGGTTTCAATGGCCGGAACTTTTACTATACCTGAATTCAACTCATCCTATACAATAACTGACAGCAATTTGGTTCGAATCGGCGACAAAAAATTTTTGGAAAAAACCACGTACGCCCCCCTTCTATCTAATTTTCACTTCGGAAAATCATTTAAACGCCCATAGCTCCCTTATTAAGCCACATATGGCAATGAATTTTGCACCGTTGGATTGCTCTTGTCAAGGTGCTTCTTCTGAGCCGAAAAAAATTTACCTGGATTTTTCCGTTTTAGAGAAATTCGCAAAAAACCAAATAATCCATATTTTTGGCTCCCACAGCAAAAAATGGTTTCAATGGCCGGAACTTTTACTATACCTGAATTCAACTCATCCTATACAATAACTGACAGCAATTTGGTTCGAATCGGCGACAAAAAATTTTTGGAAAAAACCACGTACCCCCCCCTTCTATCTAATTTTCACTTCGGAAAATCATTTAAACGCCCATAGCTCCCTTATTAAGCCACATATGGCAATGAATTTTGCACTGTTGTATTGCTCTTGTCAAGGCGCTTCTTTTGAGCCGAAAAAAAATTACATGGATTTTTCCGTTTTAGAGAAATTCGCAAAGAAAACAAAAGATCCTTATTTTTGGCTCCTACAGCAAAAAATGGTTTCAATGGCCGGAACTTTTACTATACCTGAATTCAACTCATCCTATACAATAACTGACAGCAATTTGGTTCGAATCGGCGACAAAAAATTTTTGGAAAAAACCACGTACCCCCTCCTTCTATCTAATTTTCTCTTCGGAAAATCATTTAAACGCCCATAGCTCCCTTATTAAGCCACATATGGCAATGAATTTTGCACCGTTGGATTGCTCTTGTCAAGGCGCTTCTTCTGAGCCGAAAAAAATTTACATGGATTTTTCCGTTTTAGAGAAATTCGCAAAAAACCAAAAAATCCATATTTTTGGCTCCTACAGCAAAAAATGGTTTCAATGGCCGGAACTTTTACTATACCTGAATTCAACTCATCCTATACAATAACTGACAGCAATTTGGTTCGAATCGGCGACAAAAAATTTTTGGAAAAAACCACGTACGCCCCCCTTCTATCTAATTTTCACTTCGGAAAATCATTTAAACGCCCATAGCTCCCTTATTAAGCCACATATGGCAATGAATTTTGCACCGTTGGATTGCTCTTGTCAAGGTGCTTCTTCTGAGCCGAAAAAAATTTACCTGGATTTTTCCGTTTTAGAGAAATTCGCAAAAAACCAAATAATCCATATTTTTGGCTCCCACAGCAAAAAATGGTTTCAATGGCCGGAACTTTTACTATACCTGAATTCAACTCATCCTATACAATAACTGACAGCAATTTGGTTCGAATCGGCGACAAAAAATTTTTGGAAAAAACCACGTACCCCCCCCTTCTATCTAATTTTCACTTCGGAAAATCATTTAAACGCCCATAGCTCCCTTATTAAGCCACATATGGCAATGAATTTTGCACTGTTGTATTGCTCTTGTCAAGGCGCTTCTTTTGAGCCGAAAAAAAATTACATGGATTTTTCCGTTTTAGAGAAATTCGCAAAGAAAACAAAAGATCCTTATTTTTGGCTCCTACAGCAAAAAATGGTTTCAATGGCCGGAACTTTTACTATACCTGAATTCAACTCATCCTATACAATAACTGACAGCAATTTGGTTCGAATCGGCGACAAAAAATTTTTGGAAAAAACCACGTACCCCCTCCTTCTATCTAATTTTCTCTTCGGAAAATCATTTAAACGCCCATAGCTCCCTTATTAAGCCACATATGGCAATGAATTTTGCACCGTTGGATTGCTCTTGTCAAGGCGCTTCTTCTGAGCCGAAAAAAATTTACATGGATTTTTCCGTTTTAGAGAAATTCGCAAAAAACCAAAAAATCCATATTTTTGGCTCCTACAGCAAAAAATGGTTTCAATGGCCGGAACTTTTACTATACCTGAATTCAACTCATCCTATACAATAACTGACAGCAATTTGGTTCGAATCGGCGACAAAAAATTTTTGGAAAAAACCACGTACGCCCCCCTTCTATCTAATTTTCACTTCGGAAAATCATTTAAACGCCCATAGCTCCCTTATTAAGCCACATATGGCAATGAATTTTGCACCGTTGGATTGCTCTTGTCAAGGCGCTTCTTCTGAGCCGAAAAAAATTTACCTGGATTTTTCCGTTTTAGAGAAATTCGCAAAAAACCAAATAATCCATATTTTTGGCTCCCACAGCAAAAAATGGTTTCAATGGCCGGAACTTTTACTATACCTGAATTCAACTCATCCTATACAATAACTGAGAGCAATTTGGTTCGAATCGGCGACAAAAAATTTTTGGAAAAAACCACGTACGCCCCCCTTCTATCTAATTTTCACTTCGGAAAATCATTTAAACGCCCATAGCTCCCTTATTAAGCCACATATGGCAATGAATTTTGCACCGTTGGATTGCTCTTGTCAAGGCGCTTCTTTTGAGCCGAAAAAAATTACATGGATTTTTCCGTTTTAGAGAAATTCGCAAAAAACCAAAAAATCCATATTTTTGGCTCCTACAGCAAAAAATGGTTTCAATGGCCGGAACTTTTACTATCCCTGAATTCAACTCATCCTATACAATAACTGACAGCAATTTGGTTCGAATCGGCGACAAAAAATTTTTGGAAAAAACCACGTACCCCCCCCCCTTCTATCTAATTTTCACTTCGGAAAATCATTTAAACGCCCATAGCTCCCTTATTAAGCCACATATGGCAATGAATTTTGCACCGTTGGATTGCTCTTGTCAAGGCTCTTCTTCTGAGCCGAAAAAAATTTACCTGGGTCTTTCCGTTTTAGAGAAATTCGCAAAAAACCAAATAATCCATATTTTTGGCTCCCACAGCAAAAAATGGTTTCAATGGCCGGAACTTTTACTATACCTGAATTCAACTCATCCTATACAATAACTGACAGCAATTTGGTTCGAATCGGCGACAAAAAATTTTTGGAAAAAACCACGTACCCCCCCCTTCTATCTAATTTTCACTTCGGAAAATCATTTAAACGCCCATAGCTCCCTTATTAAGCCACATATGGCAATGAATTTTTCACCGTTGGATTGCTCTTGTCAAGGCGCTTCTTTTGAGCCGAAAAAAAAATTACATGGATTTTTCCGTTTTAGAGAAATTCGCAAAAAACCAAAAAATCCATATTTTTGGCTCTCACGGCAAAAAATGGGTTCAATGGCCGGAACTTTTACTATACCTGAATTCAACTCATCCTATTCAATAACTGACAGCAATTTGGTTCGAATCGGCGACAAAAAATTTTTGGAAAAAACCACGTACCCCCCCCCTTCTATCTAATTTTCACTTCGGAAAATCATTTAAACGCCCATAGCTCCCTTATTAAGCCACATATGGCAATGAATTTTGCACCGTTGGATTGCTCTTGTCAAGGCGCTTCTTCTGAGCCGAAAAAAATTTACCTGGATTTTTCCGATTTAGAGAAATTCGCAAAAAACCAAATAATCCATATTTTTGGCTCCCACAGCAAAAAATGGTTTCAATGGCCGGAACTTTTACTATACCTGAATTCAACTCATCCTATACAATAACTGACAGCAATTTGGTTCGAATCGGCGACAAAAAATTTTTGGAAAAAACCACGTACCCCCTCCTTCTATCTAATTTTCTCTTCGGAAAATCATTTAAACGCCCATAGCTCCCTTATTAAGCCACATATGGCAATGAATTTTGCACCGTTGGATTGCTCTTGTCAAGGCGCTTCTTCGGAGCCGAAAAAAATTTACATGGATTTTTCCGTTTTAGAGAAATTCGCAAAAAACCAAAAAATCCATATTTTTGGCTCCTACAGCAAAAAATGGTTTCAATGGCCGGAACTTTTACTATACCTGAATTCAACTCATCCTATACAATAACTGACAGCAATTTGGTTCGAATCGGCGACAAAAAATTTTTGGAAAAAACCACGTACCCCCCTTCTATCTAATTTTAACTTCGGAAAATCATTTAAACGCCCATAGCTCCCTTATTAAGCCACATATGGCAATGAATTTTGCACCGTTGGATTGCTCTTGTCAAGGCGCTTCTTTTGAGCCGAAAAAAAATTACATGGATTTTTCCGTTTTAGAGAAATTCGCAAAGAAAACAAAAGATCCTTATTTTTGGCTCCTACAGCAAAAAATGGTTTCAATGGCCGGAACTTTTACTATACCTGAATTCAACTCATCCTATACAATAACTGACAGCAATTTGGTTCGAATCGGCGACAAAAAATTTTTGGAAAAAACCACGTACCCCCCCCTTCTATCTAATTTTCACTTCGGAAAATCATTTAAACGCCCATAGCTCCCTTATTAAGCCACATATGGCAATGAATTTTGCACCGCTGGATTGCTCTTGTCAAGGCGCTTCTTCTGAGCCGAAAAAAATTTACCTGGATTTTTCCGTTTTAGAGAAATTCGCAAAAAACCAAATAATCCATATTTTTGGCTCCCACAGCAAAAAATGGTTTCAATGGCCGGAACTTTTACTATACCTGAATTCAACTCATCCTATACAATAACTGACAGCAATTTGGTTCGAATCGGCGACAAAAAATTTTTGGAAAAAACCACGTACCCCCCCCTTCTATCTAATTTTCACTTCGGAAAATCATTTAAACGCCCATAGCTCCCTTATTAAGCCACATATGGCAATGAATTTTTCACCGTTGGATTGCTCTTGTCAAGGCGCTTCTTTTGAGCCGAAAAAAAAATTACATGGATTTTTCCGTTTTAGAGAAATTCGCAAAAAACCAAAAAATCCATATTTTTGGCTCCTACAGCAAAAAATGGTTTCAATGGCCGGAACTTTTACTATACCTGAATTCAACTCATCCTATACAATAACTGACAGCAATTTGGTTCGAATCGGCGACAAAAAATTTTTGGAAAAAACCACGTACGCCCCCCTTCTATCTAATTTTCACTTCGGAAAATCATTTAAACGCCCATAGCTCCCTTATTAAGCCACATATGGCAATGAATTTTGCACCGTTGGATTGCTCTTGTCAAGGTGCTTCTTCTGAGCCGAAAAAAATTTACCTGGATTTTTCCGTTTTAGAGAAATTCGCAAAAAACCAAATAATCCATATTTTTGGCTCCCACAGCAAAAAATGGTTTCAATGGCCGGAACTTTTACTATACCTGAATTCAACTCATCCTATACAATAACTGACAGCAATTTGGTTCGAATCGGCGACAAAAAATTTTTGGAAAAAACCACGTACCCCCCCCTTCTATCTAATTTTCACTTCGGAAAATCATTTAAACGCCCATAGCTCCCTTATTAAGCCACATATGGCAATGAATTTTGCACTGTTGTATTGCTCTTGTCAAGGCGCTTCTTTTGAGCCGAAAAAAAATTACATGGATTTTTCCGTTTTAGAGAAATTCGCAAAGAAAACAAAAGATCCTTATTTTTGGCTCCTACAGCAAAAAATGGTTTCAATGGCCGGAACTTTTACTATACCTGAATTCAACTCATCCTATACAATAACTGACAGCAATTTGGTTCGAATCGGCGACAAAAAATTTTTGGAAAAAACCACGTACCCCCTCCTTCTATCTAATTTTCTCTTCGGAAAATCATTTAAACGCCCATAGCTCCCTTATTAAGCCACCTATGGCAATGAATTTTGCACCGTTGGATTGCTCTTGTCAAGGCGCTTCTTTTGAGCCGAAAAAAAAATTACATGGATTTTTCCGTTTTAGAGAAATTCGCAAAAAACCAAAAAATCCATATTTTTGGCTCCTACAGCAAAAAATGGTTTCAATGGCCGGAACTTTTACTATACCTGAATTCAACTCATCCTATACAATAACTGACAGCAATTTGGTTCGAATCGGCGACAAAAAATTTTTGGAAAAAACCACGTACGCCCCCCTTCTATCTAATTTTCACTTCGGAAAATCATTTAAACGCCCATAGCTCCCTTATTAAGCCACATATGGCAATGAATTTTGCACCGTTGGATTGCTCTTGTCAAGGCGCTTCTTTTGAGCCGAAAAAAAATTACATGGATTTTTCCGTTTTAGAGAAATTCGCAAAGAAAACAAAAGATCCTTATTTTTGGCTCCTACAGCAAAAAATGGTTTCAATGGCCGGAACTTTTACTATACCTGAATTCAACTCATCCTATACAATAACTGACAGCAATTTGGTTCGAATCGGCGACAAAAAATTTTTGGAAAAAACCACGTACCCCCCCCTTCTATCTAATTTTCACTTCGGAAAATCATTTAAACGCCCATAGCTCCCTTATTAAGCCACATATGGCAATGAATTTTGCACCGTTGGATTGCTCTTGTCAAGGCGCTTCTTCTGAGCCGAAAAAAATTTACCTGGATTTTTCCGATTTAGAGAAATTCGCAAAAAACCAAATAATCCATATTTTTGGCTCCCACAGCAAAAAATGGTTTCAATGGCCGGAACTTTTACTATACCTGAATTCAACTCATCCTATACAATAACTGACAGCAATTTGGTTCGAATCGGCGACAAAAAATTTTTGGAAAAAACCACGTACCCCCCCCCTTCTATCTAATTTTCACTTCGGAAAATCATTTAAACGCCCATAGCTCCCTTATTAAGCCACATATGGCAATGAATTTTGCACCGCTGGATTGCTCTTGTCAAGGCGCTTCTTCTGAGCCGAAAAAAATTTACCTGGATTTTTCCGTTTTAGAGAAATTCGCAAAAACCAAATAATCCATATTTTTGGCTCCCACAGCAAAAAATGGTTTCAATGGCCGGAACTTTTACTATACCTGAATTCAACTCATCCTATACAATAACTGACAGCAATTTGGTTCGAATCGGCGACAAAAAATTTTTGGAAAAAACCACGTACCCCCCCTTCTATCTAATTTTCTCTTCGGAAAATCATTTAAACGCCCATAGCTCCCTTATTAAGCCACATATGGCAATGAATTTTGCACCGTTGGATTGCTCTTGTCAAGGCGCTTCTTCTGAGCCGAAAAAAATTTGCCTGGATTTTTCCGTTTTAGAGAAATTCGCAAAAAACCAAATAATCCATATTTTTGGCTCCCACAGCAAAAAATGGTTTCAATGGCCGGAACTTTTACTATACCTGAATTCAACTCATCCTATACAATAACTGACAGCAATTTGGTTCGAATCGGCGACAAAAAATTTTTGGAAAAAACCACGTACCCCCCCCTTCTATCTAATTTTCACTTCGGAAAATCATTTAAACGCCCATAGCTCCCTTATTAAGCCACATATGGC
Source organism: Tenebrio molitor (assembly GCF_963966145.1). Classification (NCBI taxonomy): domain Eukaryota; kingdom Metazoa; phylum Arthropoda; class Insecta; order Coleoptera; family Tenebrionidae; genus Tenebrio; species Tenebrio molitor. The sequence continues at coordinate 2,832,247 of NC_091052.1, forward strand.
AATGAATTTTTCACCGTTGGATTGCTCTTGTCAAGGCGCTTCTTTTGAGCCGAAAAAAAAATTACATGGATTTTTCCGTTTTAGAGAAATTCGCAAAAAACCAAAAAATCCATATTTTTGGCTCCTACAGCAAAAAATGGTTTCAATGGCCGGAACTTTTACTATACCTGAATTCAACTCATCCTATACAATAACTGACAGCAATTTGGTTCGAATCGGCGACAAAAAATTTTTGGAAAAAACCACGTACGCCCCCCTTCTATCTAATTTTCACTTCGGAAAATCATTTAAACGCCCATAGCTCCCTTATTAAGCCACATATGGCAATGAATTTTGCACCGTTGGATTGCTCTTGTCAAGGTGCTTCTTCTGAGCCGAAAAAAATTTACCTGGATTTTTCCGTTTTAGAGAAATTCGCAAAAAACCAAATAATCCATATTTTTGGCTCCCACAGCAAAAAATGGTTTCAATGGCCGGAACTTTTACTATACCTGAATTCAACTCATCCTATACAATAACTGACAGCAATTTGGTTCGAATCGGCGACAAAAAATTTTTGGAAAAAACCACGTACCCCCCCCTTCTATCTAATTTTCACTTCGGAAAATCATTTAAACGCCCATAGCTCCCTTATTAAGCCACATATGGCAATGAATTTTGCACTGTTGTATTGCTCTTGTCAAGGCGCTTCTTTTGAGCCGAAAAAAAATTACATGGATTTTTCCGTTTTAGAGAAATTCGCAAAGAAAACAAAAGATCCTTATTTTTGGCTCCTACAGCAAAAAATGGTTTCAATGGCCGGAACTTTTACTATACCTGAATTCAACTCATCCTATACAATAACTGACAGCAATTTGGTTCGAATCGGCGACAAAAAATTTTTGGAAAAAACCACGTACCCCCTCCTTCTATCTAATTTTCTCTTCGGAAAATCATTTAAACGCCCATAGCTCCCTTATTAAGCCACATATGGCAATGAATTTTGCACCGTTGGATTGCTCTTGTCAAGGCGCTTCTTCTGAGCCGAAAAAAATTTACATGGATTTTTCCGTTTTAGAGAAATTCGCAAAAAACCAAAAAATCCATATTTTTGGCTCCTACAGCAAAAAATGGTTTCAATGGCCGGAACTTTTACTATACCTGAATTCAACTCATCCTATACAATAACTGACAGCAATTTGGTTCGAATCGGCGACAAAAAATTTTTGGAAAAAACCACGTACGCCCCCCTTCTATCTAATTTTCACTTCGGAAAATCATTTAAACGCCCATAGCTCCCTTATTAAGCCACATATGGCAATGAATTTTGCACCGTTGGATTGCTCTTGTCAAGGCGCTTCTTCTGAGACGAAAAAAATTTACCTGGATTTTTCCGTTTTAGAGAAATTCGCAAAAAACCAAATAATCCTAATTTTTGGCTCCCACAGCAAAAAATGGTTTCAATGGCCGGAACTTTTACTATACCTGAATTCAACTCATCCTATACAATAACTGACAGCAATTTGGTTCGAATCGGCGACAAAAAATTTTTGGAAAAAACCACCTATCTAATTTTCACTTCGGAAAATCATTTAAACGCCCATAGCTCCCTTATTAAGCCACATATGGCAATGAATTTTGCACCGTTGGATTGCTCTTGTCAAGGCGCTTCTTTTGAGCCGAAAAAAATTACATGGATTTTTCCGTTTTAGAGAAATTCGCAAAAAACCAAAAAATCCATATTTTTGGCTCCTACAGCAAAAAATGGTTTCAATGGCCGGAACTTTTACTATACCTGAATTCAACTCATCCTATACAATAACTGACAGCAATTTGGTTCGAATCGGCGACAAAAAATTTTTGGAAAAAACCACGTACGCCCCCCTTCTATCTAATTTTCACTTCGGAAAATCATTTAAACGCCCATAGCTCCCTTATTAAGCCACATATGGCAATGAATTTTGCACCGTTGGATTGCTCTTGTCAAGGCGCTTCTTCTGAGCCGAAAAAAATTTACCTGGATTTTTCCGTTTTAGAGAAATTCGCAAAAAACCAAATAATCCATATTTTTGGCTCCCACAGCAAAAAATGGTTTCAATGGCCGGAACTTTTACTATACCTGAATTCAACTCATCCTATACAATAACTGACAGCAATTTGGTTCGAATCGGCGACAAAAAATTTTTGGAAAAAACCACGTACCCCCCCCTTCTATCTAATTTTCACTTCGGAAAATCATTTAAACGCCCATAGCTCCCTTATTAAGCCACATATGGCAATGAATTTTGCACCGTTGTATTGCTCTTGTCAAGGCGCTTCTTTTGAGCCGAAAAAAAATTACATGGATTTTTCCGTTTTAGAGAAATTCGCAAAAAACCAAATAATCCATATTTTTGGCTCCCACAGCAAAAAATGGTTTCAATGGCCGGAACTTTTACTATACCTGAATTCAACTCATCCTATACAATAACTGACAGCAATTTGGTTCGAATCGGCGACAAAAAATTTTTGGAAAAAACCACGTACCCCCCCCTTCTATCTAATTTTCACTTCGGAAAATCATTTAAACGCCCATAGCTCCCTTATTAAGCCACATATGGCAATGAATTTTGCACTGTTGTATTGCTCTTGTCAAGGCGCTTCTTTTGAGCCGAAAAAAAATTACATGGATTTTTCCGTTTTAGAGAAATTCGCAAAGAAAACAAAAGATCCTTATTTTTGGCTCCTACAGCAAAAAATGGTTTCAATGGCCGGAACTTTTACTATACCTGAATTCAACTCATCCTATACAATAACTGACAGCAATTTGGTTCGAATCGGCGACAAAAAATTTTTTGAAAGAAAACCATGTACTCCCCCCTTCTATCTAATTTTCACTTCGGAAAATCATTTAAACGCCCATAGCTCCCTTATTAAGCCACATATGGCAATGAATTTTGCACCGTTGGATTGCTCTTGTCAAGGCGCTTCTTCGGAGCCGAAAAAAATTTACATGGATTTTTCCGTTTTAGAGAAATTCGCAAAAAACCAAAAAATCCATATTTTTGGCTCCTACAGCAAAAAATGGTTTCAATGGCCGGAACTTTTACTATACCTGAATTCAACTCATCCTATACAATAACTGACAGCAATTTGGTTCGAATCGGCGACAAAAAATTTTTGGAAAAAACCACGTACCCCCCTTCTATCTAATTTTAACTTCGGAAAATCATTTAAACGCCCATAGCTCCCTTATTAAGCCACATATGGCAATGAATTTTGCACCGTTGGATTGCTCTTGTCAAGGCGCTTCTTTTGAGCCGAAAAAAAATTACATGGATTTTTCCGTTTTAGAGAAATTCGCAAAGAAAACAAAAGATCCTTATTTTTGGCTCCTACAGCAAAAAATGGTTTCAATGGCCGGAACTTTTACTATACCTGAATTCAACTCATCCTATACAATAACTGACAGCAATTTGGTTCGAATCGGCGACAAAAAATTTTTGGAAAAAACCACGTACCCCCCCCTTCTATCTAATTTTCACTTCGGAAAATCATTTAAACGCCCATAGCTCCCTTATTAAGCCACATATGGCAATGAATTTTGCACCGTTGGATTGCTCTTGTCAAGGCGCTTCTTCTGAGCCGAAAAAAATTTGCCTGGATTTTTCCGATTTAGAGAAATTCGCAAAAAACCAAATAATCCATATTTTTGGCTCCCACAGCAAAAAATGGTTTCAATGGCCGGAACTTTTACTATACCTGAATTCAACTCATCCTATACAATAACTGACAGCAATTTGGTTCGAATCGGCGACAAAAAATTTTTGGAAAAAACCACGTACCCCCCCCCTTCTATCTAATTTTCACTTCGGAAAATCATTTAAACGCCCATAGCTCCCTTATTAAGCCACATATGGCAATGAATTTTGCACCGCTGGATTGCTCTTGTCAAGGCGCTTCTTCTGAGCCGAAAAAAATTTACCTGGATTTTTCCGTTTTAGAGAAATTCGCAAAAACCAAATAATCCATATTTTTGGCTCCCACAGCAAAAAATGGTTTCAATGGCCGGAACTTTTACTATACCTGAATTCAACTCATCCTATACAATAACTGACAGCAATTTGGTTCGAATCGGCGACAAAAAATTTTTGGAAAAAACCACGTACCCCCCCCTTCTATCTAATTTTCACTTCGGAAAATCATTTAAACGCCCATAGCTCCCTTATTAAGCCACATATGGCAATGAATTTTTCACCGTTGGATTGCTCTTGTCAAGGCGCTTCTTTTGAGCCGAAAAAAAAATTACATGGATTTTTCCGTTTTAGAGAAATTCGCAAAAAACCAAAAAATCCATATTTTTGGCTCCTACAGCAAAAAATGGTTTCAATGGCCGGAACTTTTACTATACCTGAATTCAACTCATCCTATACAATAACTGACAGCAATTTGGTTCGAATCGGCGACAAAAAATTTTTGGAAAAAACCACGTACGCCCCCCTTCTATCTAATTTTCACTTCGGAAAATCATTTAAACGCCCATAGCTCCCTTATTAAGCCACATATGGCAATGAATTTTGCACCGTTGGATTGCTCTTGTCAAGGTGCTTCTTCTGAGCCGAAAAAAATTTACCTGGATTTTTCCGTTTTAGAGAAATTCGCAAAAAACCAAATAATCCATATTTTTGGCTCCCACAGCAAAAAATGGTTTCAATGGCCGGAACTTTTAGTATACCTGAATTCAACTCATCCTATACAATAACTGACAGCAATTTGGTTCGAATCGGCGACAAAAAATTTTTGGAAAAAACCACGTACCCCCCCCTTCTATCTAATTTTCACTTCGGAAAATCATTTAAACGCCCATAGCTCCCTTATTAAGCCACATATGGCAATGAATTTTGCACTGTTGTATTGCTCTTGTCAAGGCGCTTCTTTTGAGCCGAAAAAAAATTACATGGATTTTTCCGTTTTAGAGAAATTCGCAAAGAAAACAAAAGATCCTTATTTTTGGCTCCTACAGCAAAAAATGGTTTCAATGGCCGGAACTTTTACTATACCTGAATTCAACTCATCCTATACAATAACTGACAGCAATTTGGTTCGAATCGGCGACAAAAAATTTTTGGAAAAAACCACGTACCCCCTCCTATCTAATTTTCTCTTCGGAAAATCATTTAAACGCCCATAGCTCCCTTATTAAGCCACATATGGCAATGAATTTTGCACCGTTGGATTGCTCTTGTCAAGGCGCTTCTTCTGAGCCGAAAAAAATTTACATGGATTTTTCCGTTTTAGAGAAATTCGCAAAAAACCAAAAAATCCATATTTTTGGCTCCTACAGCAAAAAATGGTTTCAATGGCCGGAACTTTTACTATACCTGAATTCAACTCATCCTATACAATAACTGACAGCAATTTGGTTCGAATCGGCGACAAAAAATTTTTGGTAAAAACCACGTACCCCCCCTTCTATCTAATTTTCACTTCGGAAAATCATTTAAACGCCCATAGCTCCCTTATTAAGCCACATATGGCAATGAATTTTGCACCGTTGGATTGCTCTTGTCAAGGCGCTTCTTTTGAGCCGAAAAAAAATTACATGGATTTTTCCGTTTTAGAGAAATTCGCAAAGAAAACAAAAGATCCTTATTTTTGGCTCCTACAGCAAAAAATGGTTTCAATGGCCGGAACTTTTACTATACCTGAATTCAACTCATCCTATACAATAACTGACAGCAATTTGGTTCGAATCGGCGACAAAAAATTTTTGGAAAAAACCACGTACCCCCCCCTTCTATCTAATTTTCACTTCGGAAAATCATTTAAACGCCCATAGCTCCCTTATTAAGCCACATATGGCAATGAATTTTGCACCGTTGGATTGCTCTTGTCAAGGCGCTTCTTCTGAGCCGAAAAAAATTTACCTGGATTTTTCCGATTTAGAGAAATTCGCAAAAAACCAAATAATCCATATTTTTGGCTCCCACAGCAAAAAATGGTTTCAATGGCCGGAACTTTTACTATACCTGAATTCAACTCATCCTATACAATAACTGACAGCAATTTGGTTCGAATCGGCGACAAAAAATTTTTGGAAAAAACCACGTACCCCCCCCCTTCTATCTAATTTTCACTTCGGAAAATCATTTAAACGCCCATAGCTCCCTTATTAAGCCACATATGGCAATGAATTTTGCACCGCTGGATTGCTCTTGTCAAGGCGCTTCTTCTGAGCCGAAAAAAATTTACCTGGATTTTTCCGTTTTAGAGAAATTCGCAAAAACCAAATAATCCATATTTTTGGCTCCCACAGCAAAAAATGGTTTCAATGGCCGGAACTTTTACTATACCTGAATTCAACTCATCCTATACAATAACTGACAGCAATTTGGTTCGAATCGGCGACAAAAAATTTTTGGAAAAAACCACGTACCCCCCCTTCTATCTAATTTTCTCTTCGGAAAATCATTTAAACGCCCATAGCTCCCTTATTAAGCCACATATGGCAATGAATTTTGCACCGTTGGATTGCTCTTGTCAAGGCGCTTCTTCTGAGCCGAAAAAAATTTGCCTGGATTTTTCCGTTTTAGAGAAATTCGCAAAAAACCAAATAATCCATATTTTTGGCTCCCACAGCAAAAAATGGTTTCAATGGCCGGAACTTTTACTATACCTGAATTCAACTCATCCTATACAATAACTGACAGCAATTTGGTTCGAATCGGCGACAAAAAATTTTTGGAAAAAACCACGTACCCCCCCCTTCTATCTAATTTTCACTTCGGAAAATCATTTAAACGCCCATAGCTCCCTTATTAAGCCACATATGGCAATGAATTTTTCACCGTTGGATTGCTCTTGTCAAGGCGCTTCTTTTGAGCCGAAAAAAAAAATTACATGGATTTTTCCGTTTTAGAGAAATTCGCAAAAAACCAAAAAATCCATATTTTTGGCTCCTACAGCAAAAAATGGTTTCAATGGCCGGAACTTTTACTATACCTGAATTCAACTCATCCTATACAATAACTGACAGCAATTTGGTTCGAATCGGCGACAAAAAATTTTTGGAAAAAACCACGTACGCCCCCCTTCTATCTAATTTTCACTTCGGAAAATCATTTAAACGCCCATAGCTCCCTTATTAAGCCACATATGGCAATGAATTTTGCACCGTTGGATTGCTCTTGTCAAGGTGCTTCTTCTGAGCCGAAAAAAATTTACCTGGATTTTTCCGTTTTAGAGAAATTCGCAAAAAACCAAATAATCCATATTTTTGGCTCCCACAGCAAAAAATGGTTTCAATGGCCGGAACTTTTACTATACCTGAATTCAACTCATCCTATACAATAACTGACAGCAATTTGGTTCGAATCGGCGACAAAAAATTTTTGGAAAAAACCACGTACCCCACCCTTCTATCTAATTTTCACTTCGGAAAATCATTTAAACGCCCATAGCTCCCTTATTAAGCCACATATGGCAATGAATTTTGCACTGTTGTATTGCTCTTGTCAAGGCGCTTCTTTTGAGCCGAAAAAAAATTACATGGATTTTTCCGTTTTAGAGAAATTCGCAAAGAAAACAAAAGATCCTTATTTTTGGCTCCTACAGCAAAAAATGGTTTCAATGGCCGGAACTTTTACTATACCTGAATTCAACTCATCCTATACAATAACTGACAGCAATTTGGTTCGAATCGGCGACAAAAAATTTTTGGAAAAAACCACGTACCCCCTCCTTCTATCTAATTTTCTCTTCGGAAAATCATTTAAACGCCCATAGCTCCCTTATTAAGCCACATATGGCAATGAATTTTGCACCGTTGGATTGCTCTTGTCAAGGCGCTTCTTCTGAGCCGAAAAAAATTTACATGGATTTTTCCGTTTTAGAGAAATTCGCAAAAAACCAAAAAATCCATATTTTTGGCTCCTACAGCAAAAAATGGTTTCAATGGCCGGAACTTTTACTATACCTGAATTCAACTCATCCTATACAATAACTGACAGCAATTTGGTTCGAATCGGCGACAAAAAATTTTTGGAAAAAACCACGTACGCCCCCCTTCTATCTAATTTTCACTTCGGAAAATCATTTAAACGCCCATAGCTCCCTTATTAAGCCACATATGGCAATGAATTTTGCACCGTTGGATTGCTCTTGTCAAGGCGCTTCTTCTGAGCCGAAAAAAATTTACCTGGATTTTTCCGTTTTAGAGAAATTCGCAAAAAACCAAATAATCCATATTTTTGGCTCCCACAGCAAAAAATGGTTTCAATGGCCGGAACTTTTACTATACCTGAATTCAACTCATCCTATACAATAACTGACAGCAATTTGGTTCGAATCGGCGACAAAAAATTTTTGGAAAAAACCACCTATCTAATTTTCACTTCGGAAAATCATTTAAACGCCCATAGCTCCCTTATTAAGCCACATATGGCAATGAATTTTGCACCGTTGGATTGCTCTTGTCAAGGCGCTTCTTTTGAGCCGAAAAAAATTACATGGATTTTTCCGTTTTAGAGAAATTCGCAAAAAACCAAAAAATCCATATTTTTGGCTCCTACAGCAAAAAATGGTTTCAATGGCCGGAACTTTTACTATACCTGAATTCAACTCATCCTATACAATAACTGACAGCAATTTGGTTCGAATCGGCGACAAAAAATTTTTGGAAAAAACCACGTACGCCCCCCTTCTATCTAATTTTCACTTCGGAAAATCATTTAAACGCCCATAGCTCCCTTATTAAGCCACATATGGCAATGAATTTTGCACCGTTGGATTGCTCTTGTCAAGGCTCTTCTTCTGAGCCGAAAAAAATTTACCTGGATTTTTCCGTTTTAGAGAAATTCGCAAAAAACCAAATAATCCATATTTTTGGCTCCCACAGCAAAAAATGGTTTCAATGGCCGGAACTTTTACTATACCTGAATTCAACTCATCCTATACAATAACTGACAGCAATTTGGTTCGAATCGGCGACAAAAAATTTTTGGAAAAAACCACGTACCCCCCCCTTCTATCTAATTTTCACTTCGGAAAATCATTTAAACGCCCATAGCTCCCTTATTAAGCCACATATGGCAATGAATTTTTCACCGTTGGATTGCTCTTGTCAAGGCGCTTCTTTTGAGCCGAAAAAAAAATTACATGGATTTTTCCGTTTTAGAGAAATTCGCAAAGAAAACAAAAGATCCTTATTTTTGGCTCCTACAGCAAAAAATGGTTTCAATGGCCGGAACTTTTACTATACCTGAATTCAACTCATCCTATACAATAACTGACAGCAATTTGGTTCGAATCGGCGACAAAAAATTTTTGGAAAAAACCACCTTCTATCTAATTTTCACTTCGGAAAATCATTTAAACGCCCATAGCTCCCTTATTAAGCCACATATGGCAATGAATTTTGCACCGTTGGATTGCTCTTGTCAAGGTGCTTCTTCTGAGCCGAAAAAAATTTACCTGGATTTTTCCGTTTTAGAGAAATTCGCAAAAAACCAAATAATCCATATTTTTGGCTCCCACAGCAAAAAATGGTTTCAATGGCCGGAACTTTTACTATACCTGAATTCAACTCATCCTATACAATAACTGACAGCAATTTGGTTCGAATCGGCGACAAAAAATTTTTGGAAAAAACCACGTACCCCCCCCTTCTATCTAATTTTCACTTCGGAAAATCATTTAAACGCCCATAGCTCCCTTATTAAGCCACATATGGCAATGAATTTTGCACCGTTGGATTGCTCTTGTCAAGGCGCTTCTTCTGAGCCGAAAAAAATTTACCTGGATTTTTCCGATTTAGATTAATTCGCAAAAAACCAAATAATCCATATTTTTGGCTCCCACAGCAAAAAATGGTTTCAATGGCCGGAACTTTTACTATACCTGAATTCAACTCATCCTATACAATAACTGACAGCAATTTGGTTCGAATCGGCGACAAAAAATTTTTGGAAAAAACCACGTACCCCCCTTCTATCTAATTTTAACTTCGGAAAATCATTTAAACGCCCATAGCTCCCTTATTAAGCCACATATGGCAATGAATTTTGCACCGTTGGATTGCTCTTGTCAAGGCGCTTCTTTTGAGCCGAAAAAAAATTACATGGATTTTTCCGTTTTAGAGAAATTCGCAAAAAACCAAAAAATCCATATTTTTGGCTCCTACAGCAAAAAATGGTTTCAATGGCCGGAACTTTTACTATACCTGAATTCAACTCATCCTATACAATAACTGACAGCAATTTGGTTCGAATCGGCGACAAAAAATTTTTGGAAAAAACCACGTACGCCCCCCTTCTATCTAATTTTCACTTCGGAAAATCATTTAAACGCCCATAGCTCCCTTATTAAGCCACATATGGCAATGAATTTTGCACCGTTGGATTGCTCTTGTCAAGGCGCTTCTTCTGAGCCGAAAAAAATTTACCTGGATTTTTCCGTTTTAGAGAAATTCGCAAAAAACCAAATAATCCATATTTTTGGCTCCCACAGCAAAAAATGGTTTCAATGGCCGGAACTTTTACTATACCTGAATTCAACTCATCCTATACAATAACTGACAGCAATTTGGTTCGAATCGGCGACAAAAAATTTTTGGAAAAAACTACGTACCCCCCCCTTCTATCTAATTTTCACTTCGGAAAATCATTTAAACGCCCATAGCTCCCTTATTAAGCCACATATGGCAATGAATTTTTCACCGTTGGATTGCTCTTGTCAAGGCGCTTCTTTTGAGCCGAAAAAAAAATTACATGGATTTTTCCGTTTTAGAGAAATTCGCAAAAAACCAAAAAATCCATATTTTTGGCTCCTACAGCAAAAAATGGTTTCAATGGCCGGAACTTTTACTATACCTGAATTCAACTCATCCTATACAATAACTGACAGCAATTTGGTTCGAATCGGCGACAAAAAATTTTTGGAAAAAACCACGTACGCCCCCCTTCTATCTAATTTTCACTTCGGAAAATCATTTAAACGCCCATAGCTCCCTTATTAAGCCACATATGGCAATGAATTTTGCACCGTTGGATTGCTCTTGTCAAGGTGCTTCTTCTGAGCCGAAAAAAATTTACCTGGATTTTTCCGTTTTAGAGAAATTCGCAAAAAACCAAATAATCCATATTTTTGGCTCCCACAGCAAAAAATGGTTTCAATGGCCGGAACTTTTACTATACCTGAATTCAACTCATCCTATACAATAACTGACAGCAATTTGGTTCGAATCGGCGACAAAAAATTTTTGGAAAAAACCACGTACCCCCCCCCTTCTATCTAATTTTCACTTCGGAAAATCATTTAAACGCCCATAGCTCCCTTATTAAGCCACATATGGCAATGAATTTTGCACCGTTGGATTGCTCTTGTCAAGGCGCTTCTTCTGAGCCGAAAAAAATTTACCTGGATTTTTCCGATTTAGAGAAATTCGCAAAAAACCAAATAATCCATATTTTTGGCTCCCACAGCAAAAAATGGATTCAATGGCCGGAACTTTTACTATACCTGAATTCAACTCATCCTATACAATAACTGACAGCAATTTGGTTCGAATCGGCGACAAAAAATTTTTGGAAAAAACCACGTACCCCCTCCTTCTATCTAATTTTCTCTTCGGAAAATCATTTAAACGCCCATAGCTCCCTTATTAAGCCACATATGGCAATGAATTTTGCACCGTTGGATTGCTCTTGTCAAGGCGCTTCTTCTGAGCCGAAAAAAATTTACATGGATTTTTCCGTTTTAGAGAAATTCGCAAAAAACCAAAAAATCCATATTTTTGGCTCCTACAGCAAAAAATGGTTTCAATGGCCGGAACTTTTACTATACCTGAATTCAACTCATCCTATACAATAACTGACAGCAATTTGGTTCGAATCGGCGACAAAAAATTTTTGGAAAAAACCACGTACCCCCCTTCTATCTAATTTTAACTTCGGAAAATCATTTAAACGCCCATAGCTCCCTTATTAAGCCACATATGGCAATGAATTTTGCACCGTTGGATTGCTCTTGTCAAGGCGCTTCTTTTGAGCCGAAAAAAAATTACATGGATTTTTCCGTTTTAGAGAAATTCGCAAAGAAAACAAAAGATCCTTATTTTTGGCTCCTACAGCAAAAAATGGTTTCAATGGCCGGAACTTTTACTATACCTGAATTCAACTCATCCTATACAATAACTGACAGCAATTTGGTTCGAATCGGCGACAAAAAATTTTTGGAAAAAACCACGTACCCCCCCCTTCTATCTAATTTTCACTTCGGAAAATCATTTAAACGCCCATAGCTCCCTTATTAAGCCACATATGGCAATGAATTTTGCACCGCTGGATTGCTCTTGTCAAGGCGCTTCTTCTGAGCCGAAAAAAATTTACCTGGATTTTTCCGTTTTAGAGAAATTCGCAAAAAACCAAATAATCCATATTTTTGGCTCCCACAGCAAAAAATGGTTTCAATGGCCGGAACTTTTACTATACCTGAATTCAACTCATCCTATACAATAACTGACAGCAATTTGGTTCGAATCGGCGACAAAAAATTTTTGGAAAAAACCACGTACCCCCCCCTTCTATCTAATTTTCACTTCGGAAAATCATTTAAACGCCCATAGCTCCCTTATTAAGCCACATATGGAAATGAATTTTGCACCGTTGGATTGCTCTTGTTAAGGCGCTTCTTCTGAGCCGAAAAAAATTTACCTGGATTTTTCCGTTTTAGAGAAATTCGCAAAAAACCAAAAAATCCATATTTTTGGCTCCCACAGCAAAAAATGGTTTCAATGGCCGGAACTTTTACTATACCTGAATTCAACTCATCCTATACAATAACTGACAGCAATTTGGTTCGAATCGGCGACAAAAAGTTTTTGGAAAAAACCACGTACCCCCGGGCCCTTCTATCTAATTTTCACTTCGGAAAATCATTTAAACGCCCATAGCTCCCTTATTAAGCCACATATGGCAATGAATTTTGCACCGCTGGATTGCTCTTGTCAAGGCGCTTCTTCTGAGCCGAAAAAAATTTACCTGGATTTTTCCGTTTTAGAGAAATTCGCAAAAAACCAAATAATCCATATTTTTGGCTCCCACAGCAAAAAATGGTTTCAATGGCCGGAACTTTTACTATACCTGAATTCAACTCATCCTATACAATAACTGACAGCAATTTGGTTCGAATCGGCGACAAAAAATTTTTGGAAAAAAACACGTACCCCCCCCTTCTATCTAATTTTCACTTCGGAAAATCATTTAAACGCCCATAGCTCCCTTATTAAGCCACATATGGCAATGAATTTTGCACCGTTGGATTGCTCCTGTCAAGGCGCTTCTTTTGAGCCGAAAAAAATTTACATGGATTTTTCCGTTTTAGAGAAATTCGCAAAAAACCAAATAATCCATATTTTTGGCTCCCACAGCAAAAAATGGTTTCAATGGCCGGAACTTTTACTATACCTGAATTCAACTCATCCTATACAATAACTGACAGCAATTTGGTTCGAATCGGCGACAAAAAATTTTTGGAAAAAAACACGTACCCCCCCCTTCTATCTAATTTTCACTTCGGAAAATCATTTAAACGCCCATAGCTCCCTTATTAAGCCACATATGGCAATGAATTTTGCACCGCTGGATTGCTCTTGTCAAGGCGCTTCTTCTGAGCCGAAAAAAATTTACCTGGATTTTTCCGTTTTAGAGAAATTCGCAAAAAACCAAAAAATCCATATTTTTGGCTCCCACAGCAAAAAATGGTTTCAATGGCCGGAACTTTTACTATACCTGAATTCAACTCATCCTATACAATAACTGACAGCAATTTGGTTCGAATCGGCGACAAAAAATTTTTGGAAAAAACCACGTACCCCCCCCTTCTATCTAATTTTCACTTCGGAAAATCATTTAAACGCCCATAGCTCCCTTATTAAGCCACATATGGAAATGAATTTTGCACCGTTGGATTGCTCTTGTTAAGGCGCTTCTTCTGAGCCGAAAAAAATTTACCTGGATTTTTTCGTTTTAGAGAAATTCGCAAAAAACCAAATAATCCATATTTTTGGCTCCCACAGCAAAAAATGGTTTCAATGGCCGGAACTTTTACTATACCTGAATTCAACTCATCCTATACAATAACTGACAGCAATTTGGTTCGAATCGGCGACAAAAAATTTTTGGAAAAAACAACGTACCCCCCCTTCTATCTAATTTTCACTTCGGAAAATCATTTAAACGCCCATAGCTCCCTTATTAAGCCACATATGGCAATGAATTTTGCACCGCTGGATTGCTCTTGTCAAGGCGCTTCTTCTGAGCCGAAAAAAATTTACCTGGATTTTTCCGTTTTAGAGAAATTCGCAAAAAACCAAATAATCCATATTTTTGGCTCCCACAGCAAAAAATGGTTTCAATGGCCGGAACTTTTACTATACCTGAATTCAACTCATCCTATACAATAACTGACAGCAATTTGGTTCGAATCGGCGACAAAAAATTTTTGGAAAAAACCACGTACCCCCCCCTTCTATCTAATTTTCACTTCGGAAAATCATTTAAACGCCCATAGCTCCCTTATTAAGCCACATATGGCAATGAATTTTGCACCGCTGGATTGCTCTTGTCAAGGCGCTTCTTCTGAGCCGAAAAAAATTTACCTGGATTTTTCCGTTTTAGAGAAATTCGCAAAAAACCAAAAAATCCATATTTTTGGCTCCTACAGCAAAAAATGGTTTCAATGGCCGGAACTTTTACTATACCTGAATTCAACTCATCCTATACAATAACTGACAGCAATTTGGTTCGAATCGGCGACAAAAAATTTTTGGAAAAAACCACGTACCCCCCCCTTCTATCTAATTTTCACTTCGGAAAATCATTTAAACGCCCATAGCTCCCTTATTAAGCCACATATGGAAATGAATTTTGCACCGTTGGATTGCTCCTGTCAAGGCGCTTCTTTTGAGCCGAAAAAAAATTACATGGATTTTTCCGTTTTAGAGAAATTCGCAAAAAACCAAATAATCCATATTTTTGGCTCCCACAGCAAAAAATGGTTTCAATGGCCGGAACTTTTACTATACCTGAATTCAACTCATCCTATACAATAACTGACAGCAATTTGGTTCGAATCGGCGACAAAAAATTTTTGGAAAAAACCACGTACCCCCCCCTTCTATCTAATTTTCACTTCGGAAAATCATTTAAACGCCCATAGCTCCCTTATTAAGCCACATATGGCAATGAATTTTGCACCGTTGGATTGCTCCTGTCAAGGCGCTTCTTTTGAGCCGAAAAAAAATTACATGGATTTTTCCGTTTTAGAGAAATTCGCAAAAATCCAAGATATCCATATTTTTGGCTCCCACAGCAAAAAATGGGTTCAATGGCCGGAACTTTTACTATACCTGAATTCAACTCATCCTATACAATAACTGACAGCAATTTGGTTCGAATCGGCGACAAAAAATTTTTGGAAAAAACCACGTACCCCCCCCTTCTATCTAATTTTCACTTCGGAAAATCATTTAAACGCCCATAGCTCCCTTATTAAGCCACATATGGAAATGAATTTTGCACCGTTGGATTGCTCTTGTTAAGGCGCTTCTTCTGAGCCGAAAAAAATTTACCTGGATTTTTCCGTTTTAGAGAAATTCGCAAAAAACCAAAAAATCCATATTTTTGGCTCCCACAGCAAAAAATGGTTTCAATGGCCGGAACTTTTACTATACCTGAATTCAACTCATCCTATACAATAACTGACAGCAATTTGGTTCGAATCGGCGACAAAAAATTTTTGGAAAAAACCACGTACCCCCGGGCCCTTCTATCTAATTTTCACTTCGGAAAATCATTTAAACGCCCATAGCTCCCTTATTAAGCCACATATGGCAATGAATTTTGCACCGCTGGATTGCTCTTGTCAAGGCGCTTCTTCTGAGCCGAAAAAAATTTACCTGGATTTTTCCGTTTTAGAGAAATTCGCAAAAAACCAAATAATCCATATTTTTGGCTCCCACAGCAAAAAATGGTTTCAATGGCCGGAACTTTTACTATACCTGAATTCAACTCATCCTATACAATAACTGACAGCAATTTGGTTCGAATCGGCGACAAAAAATTTTTGGAAAAAACCACGTACCCCCCCCTTCTATCTAATTTTCACTTCGGAAAATCATTTAAACGCCCATAGCTCCCTTATTAAGCCACATATGGCAATGAATTTTGCACCGCTGGATTGCTCTTGTCAAGGCGCTTCTTCTGAGCCGAAAAAAATTTACCTGGATTTTTCCGTTTTAGAGAAATTCGCAAAAAACCAAAAAATCCATATTTTTGGCTCCTACAGCAAAAAATGGTTTCAATGGCCGGAACTTTTACTATACCTGAATTCAACTCATCCTATACAATAACTGACAGCAATTTGGTTCGAATCGGCGACAAAAAATTTTTGGAAAAAACCACGTACCCCCCCCTTCTATCTAATTTTCACTTCGGAAAATCATTTAAACGCCCATAGCTCCCTTATTAAGCCACATATGGAAATGAATTTTGCACCGTTGGATTGCTCCTGTCAAGGCGCTTCTTTTGAGCCGAAAAAAAATTACATGGATTTTTCCGTTTTAGAGAAATTCGCAAAAAACCAAATAATCCATATTTTTGGCTCCCACAGCAAAAAATGGTTTCAATGGCCGGAACTTTTACTATACCTGAATTCAACTCATCCTATACAATAACTGACAGCAATTTGGTTCGAATCGGCGACAAAAAATTTTTGGAAAAAACCACGTACCCCCCCCTTCTATCTAATTTTCACTTCGGAAAATCATTTAAACGCCCATAGCTCCCTTATTAAGCCACATATGGCAATGAATTTTGCACCGTTGGATTGCTCCTGTCAAGGCGCTTCTTTTGAGCCGAAAAAAAATTACATGGATTTTTCCGTTTTAGAGAAATTCGCAAAAATCCAAGATATCCATATTTTTGGCTCCCACAGCAAAAAATGGGTTCAATGGCCGGAACTTTTACTATACCTGAATTCAACTCATCCTATACAATAACTGACAGCAATTTGGTTCGAATCGGCGACAAAAAATTTTTGGAAAAAACCACGTACCCCCCCCTTCTATCTAATTTTCACTTCGGAAAATCATTTAAACGCCCATAGCTCCCTTATTAAGCCACATATGGAAATGAATTTTGCACCGTTGGATTGCTCTTGTTAAGGCGCTTCTTCTGAGCCGAAAAAAATTTACCTGGATTTTTCCGTTTTAGAGAAATTCGCAAAAAACCAAAAAATCCATATTTTTGGCTCCCACAGCAAAAAATGGTTTCAATGGCCGGAACTTTTACTATACCTGAATTCAACTCATCCTATACAATAACTGACAGCAATTTGGTTCGAATCGGCGACAAAAAATTTTTGGAAAAAACCACGTACCCCCCCTTCTATCTAATTTTCTCTTCGGAAAATCATTTAAACGCCCATAGCTCCCTTATTAAGCCACATATGGCAATGAATTTTGCACCGTTGGATTGCTCTTGTCAAGGCGCTTCTTCTGAGCCGAAAAAAATTTGCCTGGATTTTTCCGTTTTAGAGAAATTCGCAAAAAACCAAATAATCCATATTTTTGGCTCCCACAGCAAAAAATGGTTTCAATGGCCGGAACTTTTACTATACCTGAATTCAACTCATCCTATACAATAACTGACAGCAATTTGGTTCGAATCGGCGACAAAAAATTTTTGGAAAAAACCACGTACCCCCCCCTTCTATCTAATTTTCACTTCGGAAAATCATTTAAACGCCCATAGCTCCCTTATTAAGCCACATATGGAAATGAATTTTGCACCGTTGGATTGCTCTTGTTAAGGCGCTTCTTCTGAGCCGAAAAAAATTTACCTGGATTTTTCCGTTTTAGAGAAATTCGCAAAAAACCAAATAATCCATATTTTTGGCTCCCACAGCAAAAAATGGTTTCAATGGCCGGAACTTTTACTATACCTGAATTCAACTCATCCTATACAATAACTGACAGCAATTTGGTTCGAATCGGCGACAAAAAATTTTTGGAAAAAACAACGTACCCCCCCTTCTATCTAATTTTCACTTCGGAAAATCATTTAAACGCCCATAGCTCCCTTATTAAGCCACATATGGCAATGAATTTTGCACCGTTGTATTGCTCTTGTCAAGGCGCTTCTTTTGAGCCGAAAAAAAATTACATGGATTTTTCCGTTTTAGAGAAATTCGCAAAAATCCAAGATATCCATATTTTTGGCTCCCACAGCAAAAAATGGGTTCAATGGCCGGAACTTTTACTATACCTGAATTCAACTCATCCTATACAATAACTGACAG
This sequence comes from Tenebrio molitor, assembly GCF_963966145.1. NCBI lineage: Eukaryota > Metazoa > Arthropoda > Insecta > Coleoptera > Tenebrionidae > Tenebrio > Tenebrio molitor. Next base: position 2,850,562 of record NC_091052.1, read on the forward strand.
CAATTTGGTTCGAATCGGCGACAAAAAATTTTTGGAAAAAACCACGTACCCCCCCCTTCTATCTAATTTTCACTTCGGAAAATCATTTAAACGCCCATAGCTCCCTTATTAAGCCACATATGGCAATGAATTTTGCACCGTTGTATTGCTCTTGTCAAGGCGCTTCTTTTGAGCCGAAAAAAAATTACATGGATTTTTCCGTTTTAGAGAAATTCGCAAAAAAAACAAAAAATCCATATTTTTGGCTCCCACAGCAAAAAATGGTTTCAATGGCCGGAACTTTTACTATACCTGAATTCAACTCATCCTATACAATAACTGACAGCAATTTGGTTCGAATCGGCGACAAAAAATTTTTGGAAAAAACCACGTACCCCCCCCTTCTATCTAATTTTCAGTTCGGAAAATCATTTAAACGCCCATAGCTCCCTTATTAAGCCACATATGGCAATGAATTTTGCACCGTTGGATTGCTCTTGTCAAGGCGCTTCTTTTGAGCCGAAAAAAATTTACCTGGATTTTTCCGTTTTAGAGAAATTCGCAAAAAACCAAAAAATCCATATTTTTGGCTCCTACAGCAAAAAATGGTTTCAATGGCCGGAACTTTTACTATACCTGAATTCAACTCATCCTATACAATAACTGACAGCAATTTGGTTCGAATCGGCGACAAAAAATTTTTGGAAAAAACCACGTACCCCCCCCTTCTATCTAATTTTCACTTCGGAAAATCATTTAAACGCCCATAGCTCCCTTATTAAGCCACATATGGCAATGAATTTTGCACCGTTGGATTGCTCTTGTCAAGGCGCATCTTTTGAGCCGAAAAAAATTTACCTGGATTTTTCCGTTTTAGAGAAATTCGCAAAAAACCAAATAATCCATATTTTTGGCTCCCACAGCAAAAAATGGTTTCAATAGCCGGAACTTTTACTATACCTGAATTCAACTCATCCTATACAATAACTGACAGCAATTTGGTTCGAATCGGCGACAAAATTTTTTTGGAAAAAACCACGTACCCCCCCCTTCTATCTAATTTTCACTTCGGAAAATCATTTAAACGCCCATGGCTCCCTTATTAAGCCACATATGGCAATGAATTTTGCACCGTTGTATTGCTCTTGTCAAGGCGCTTCTTTTGAGCCGAAAAAAATTTACCTGGATTTTTTCGTTTTAGAGAAATTCGCAAAAAACCAAAAAATCCATATTTTTGGCTCCTACAGCAAAAAATGGTTTCAATGGCCGGAACTTTTACTATACCTGAATTCAACTCATCTTATACAATAGCTGACAGCAATTTGGTTCGAATCGGCGACAAAAAAATTTTGGAAAAAACCATGTACCTTCTATCAAATTTGCACCCCGAAAAAACATTTAAACGGCCGTAGCTCCCTAATTAAACATAATATGACAATGAATTATACACCGCTGACTTATTCTAAACGCAAAATAGAAAAAGACGTTTAATTACGGGTATTGTGCTGTCCAAGGTCACTACTGTGCCTTTAAAAATTGCATTTTACCTATTTCATAAATAATGAAATCAAAGCCTACTCTAATTCGGAATTTATTTGAAGGCAGGCTAAGTACAACAGCTACCCATTAGCACCGTTTGTTTTCATTGGAGTTTATTCATTTTGGTAAAAAAGGAAAACCCACAGTACGTATGAGAACATGTTTTTGTGTCACTACCTCGCCCTCAGCCGCCTCTGGCCACGCCTACTTTAAAATTTTTAATTGCACCTTACATTTTTAATGATGCATTCTTTCTTATGAAAGCATTTTTTTCTGTGTCATAGGCTACAAAAACAAGCCTTTGAGATAATATCACTGAAATTTTTTGTCAATTTGAATATTTTTATCTATTTCAATTCTGCTTAACAATTAGAAAAAAATAACATTTTTGTTGGTTTTAAAACAATTAAGAGCAATAAATTTGCTAGTTTTAATTAAATGTTTAAAATAGTTACCATTCGTAAAAATTGTACAGTTGCATCCACGGAACAGTTTACATAATTATTTTTCTATTGTAATCTTGTAAAAAATCAGTGGCGCAGTATTATTAATGAACCGAAGGTTACAAAACGTTATTTATAAACAAGGGGCCAAATATTAATTTGCAAAAAGTTATCCTTGTACCTTGTACCTATTTGTTAAATTATAAATTTTCAGTTTATTAAATTATGGATTTTTCTTTATTGTGTATAATAAAACAATTTTAATTTACCGCTAATACGCTACTGTTAATAAACGTCACAACGTCACATACACATTTATGGGATCCTTCCATTATTATTTTCAATTACTCTGAGTGTAGAGTCCATTAAATCAACAATACTAGTGGTGAACAAACAAATCGATATTTCTATGCAACTTTAACAGGTGACAGATTGTTATTTATTAAAGCCAGTGCGTCAAAAAGAACCTTTCCTGCAACCCCAATCCCGTAATTGCTTATAAAACTTCGATATGACGTCATGTACATAACCCTGAGCGCGTTTATGACCAATCATGAAAGTAACCCAAAAATACAGTGTTTTTATAAGGGGTGGATCTTACAGCTTGTTTTATAGTCGATATTGAGGTTAGTACACCCACTGAAAATTCGACACTTGGAAAACATTCCTACACAATACACTACTACATCTGCCACAAAATTACTTTACATTGTTCAAATTCATCAAAGAAATTTTGCCTTCAATGATTCTTGAAAACATTTACAATTTACAAACCAGTTTTGCGACTTCCTGGCCAGTGAGGTAATTAAATTCGTTTTTGAAAACCATGTGGTTTGGTCAGTTCTGAAAGTAAGTTTCTCATCTCGTTATTTTCCAGTCCTGGTCGTTTGTGAACGCACATGAGAATATAATTGGCCGGTCCCTGCACAATGTGTAAGAAACCAGGTATGAGCGCTAAATAGTCAATTTCCCTCATTATTTGCGGATTATAACCATGACCGTTGATGTGCATAAAGTAAATACGTTGCAAGAATTCAATGAGGACACAACTTCTTTGCAACACATGGCCCGGACCCGTTGTTTGCCAACATCATAACTTATTCTTGACTAAAAAAATCACTGCAAAGGTGCAGATTAAGTCTTCCCACCGAGAATATTGCGCACGTTAAAGTACAGACAATTGTTACTTATCATTTGGACGGTGAAAGATTGGTTTGTGAAATATGTGCAGATGTGTTCCTATCACAATAATTAGCGACCGGCTCCCCGCAATTTGTTCTTGTTGGGAGTGCTGAATTAGTTCTAAAATAATTGGGTCGGCTATCGCTACAGCTTTATGACATAAGTTATTAATTGCAATATGGTTGGCAATGTCCCCAAAGCGTAATTTGTGAACCAGTCATGCCGTTAACTATCCACAACAATAAATGTTGAGAGTGAGCTTTTCTAGACCACGTGGCGTCCACGCTTTAATGTATTAATAACAGAAGTGGACGGGTGCACCTCATAATCGAAATCACATATGTCACAAATTAAGCGAATTAACTCTTTCCCTAAACTAACATGGCTCTTAATTGTAGGTGTTTCAAATTCGTTTATGGTTGATGTAATGTACCGAAAACGACGGTGCTCGCGGCAGTTGACGCCCGAATTTTAATTTCAACATATGCGGAGCTCTCAAGCAGAATAATTAGCATCATAAAGCAGTGAGGCATGCAACCACGTTATTTATTAGGCTGGATCACTTTGAGCATTTTACTATAAACAAATTAATTGTGCGAAGGAAATCTGGCGTGTACACCTGCGTCTAATTTGTAAGCCTTGGGATTTTTTCTTGTCGGCTGATATTAAATCTGCTGGCTAGCAAATGTGAACAGGGTTTTTGTTGTGCGTGCTCCAGGTCACTGCATCCGAGGCTTCACGCTGCTTTTCGCAGGAGTGGTGAACTCGACGACAGGACAAAATTAATACCGTCGAGGTGCAGAGAAACCATTTAGGTTCAGAAAAGCGTCTTTTATCGAAGGTAAAATAACAAGACCTAATTTTTTATCGGATAAATTTCTCAATTTTACGAAAACTTTTTGCAAGAGTTTTAGCTCGAGGGTTTAACCTTTGAATAAAAATGCCCAAATTCAACGAGTAAAATTGTCTAAAGCAAAAATGTTTAAGTGAAAATTGGGAAATTTATCAGATATAAAAAATTAGGTCGTGTTATTTTTGGCAAGATTAATTCCAGAATACAAACTTTAGCGTTAATTACCTACAATTAGATATTAAAAACACAATTATTAAAAATAATTTGAGAATCTGACAGGAGTAACAAGCAATTTTAATCGTTTTTGACAGATGACAGAGTAGCAAGACGATTTATCCGCGATAAACATTTTTGATGGGATGAAAGCAAGCGCTCTGATTGGCTGAACACCCCACGCGGGAATTAATCACATATTATATCCCAAGTGCAAAATTTTTTATCGGAAATTTTTTTGATAATGAACGAAAACATCCATACATGAGGTCAGAAGACCAATTATTAGCAAATAAGAGCACGAGACGAAGTCGAGGGATTTTATTTGATTTTAATTGGTCTTCTGACCGAATAATTTATGGATGTTTGAGTTCATTAGCAAAAAAATTTCCGATATTAAAATTTTGCACGAGGGGTATACGGCTGATTATTTCCTGAATAGAATGAAACCAAACCGACATTTTTTATCAGATTATTGCACATGTGCATTTTAGAGAAATTTTATCGGGTTATTTTTTGTTTTCTCGTTTTGATTGGTTAATATTTGTCACGCAATTGGTTGCTAAACACATGAAGGAAATAATCAACAGTAATATCCCAAGTGCATGAAAATAACCGATTAAATTTTGACGTTTTGTCAAAATGTTTTGCTTAGAAATATCCACGTAACAAAATCCCGAGTGCGTTGCACGAGGGATTTTGGGTGGAAAATTTACGAGAAATATTTCTTTAAGCAAAACGTTGCGACAAAAAACGTCAAAATTTAATCAGGTTATTTTCATGCACGCGGGGTATTTGGAATGATTATTTCCTGAATTATAATGAACAAATACATTTTATAAAGAAGCGATTAAATTTTGACACATAAATATTTACCCTATTTGACGTTTCAAATTTAACCGATATAAAAGCCAGAAAAACCATAGCAACTACGACTTGTTACAGTGTGGAACATAATGATTTTCATCTAGTTTGCTTTGGAATGTGTTTTCGAATGTAAAAGCTTCTTTTCAACAACTGTTTATCTGGTACCATTTTTTAAAGAAATAATCAAAAATAAGGAATCCATGTTATACAGGATGTTCCAAAAGTACCGCCTTTCCTTGAAGGCACGTCATTTAGGGATGTAATAGAGTGCTGAAAAAATATTTTTAAAAAATCCTGACCCTTCATTTAGGAAATATACCCAATTTCAAAATATAAAAAGGCAACACTGTAACCTGAGAATTACTTCTACCTAGAAATACGTAGTAGCATTGTATTAGTGAATACCTAGGCATCTATTTTGATGAGCTTGAGATGTAACACAACAGTCAAACACTTCAAGCAAAATAATTTTATTAAAATAAATGTTCAAAATTTTGCCCATTTGCGTCTAAACATGCGTTGGCTCTTTTAACGATATTTTCGTGAACGCGCTCAAGCATTTTTGGAGTCACCGTAGAAGTAGATATTAAATTTTTTTAACTATTTTTCAGTACTCTCTTCTTCACCTTCACCTTCACCTTCAAGGAAAGGCGGTACTTTTGGGACAGCCTGTATTTAAATATTTTACAAACTTTGAATGTTTTTTTATTTCTAGCAAACTCACAAACATTCCGAGTTTGTTAAAATTTTGGTAGCCTTAACTGTTTCAGCTTAAGTCATTTTTAACGGACAAATAGAGTTAGTTTCTGTTTTCCTTACTTATATTGTATTACAACAATAGAAACCTACATTTCAATGAATAATTTTTTTCTTCTAATAATAGCTAAATTAATTCCTTTAAAAGGGTTCAAGTTAAAGCTTGTAACGTTGGAATTTGAAATTGTGATTAGCATCTTTTGGGTGTGATCTTGTTGGCGTCTGTGGCAGGTAAAAAAGTAAATTAGGTGCTAAATAGAGTGTGTCGCTCTCGAAACGAAAATTGAATAGACTTTTGGCCTAAATTCTGCATCCCGTGTTGTCTTTTTATTGGGGCATTCAAACTAAATTGAGATTCATCAGCGCCTCATTTTATAACGATCATTTTGGCACTAATTATGTTGAGAAGAAAACATATTGTCTTTGATTTTGGAACGTTGACAACATCCCTCGAGTGATTCAGAACCGTCGTAAATAACAAGGAAAATAATTTGATGATAATAATTTCAATGCAGACAATGGGCCCAAGTAAAATTTCCGACGTGAGATAATGATATGTAGGTCCACACGGAAATGCAACGGCGCGTGCTCGCCTCTCTCTTCAGCCGTCAGACTACCCAAGTTCTAAAGACCTTTGCATGCTGTAGACAAAGATATACCGTGGTCCTTTTCTTATTTGTGCATCTACTTTTCCACAATGAAATGTCACTGCATGACTCCATCATCTCACCAACATCCTGCCACGATCCTGGTGGAATTTTCACTGTGGAACACACATCCTTTTATGTTCTTCTTACAATGAAAACTGCAGACTGGTATGAAAGACGGACTGTTACGTAAGAAACCAAGACCAGGTGTTTTTATATTGATTTGCCATAACGCACTGCCAGTTTTGTGTTGAAAGCCGGATAAAATTGTACAAGGGACAATGCGGATAAAGAAATTTAGAGCAGATCTGGAAGGAACCCCACATCACACGCAGTTCCGCATCAGAAGGTCGGAATGACAGTTGCTCTTGGGGTGATCTGATTTTTATTAAAATTTCAAGTTTCCGCCACTATTTCCACAAGCTGCAACTGTTATAAAGGACGCTGAATGTCAGTTGTTACGTTTTAGAAGAGAAGTACATACCTTCATCTGCATACAGAGTAATGATTAATGAGGAGCAATGTTCTAGATAAGGGAACTACGGTATCATAAAATCATCGGTAACGAACCGTGAACATTTCTCGATTTGAATTAAAAGAGCCCCTAACTTACTATTTAATGTCTCTTGTGACATTTTTATGTACGCAAGAGTGAGAATAAAAAGGAAGTAAATACGGCAGACACAAGTAGTTCAAATTAGTATGATTATTAAAGTGGTAAACATCTTCAACCCTTATATTTGATTTAGCAGTAGCATTGTTACAAATCTTCAAAATACACGCCCCAAGCACCCATCAATTACGCTTATTACCAACAATTGTTACAGGACGTCATGTGGTCTAGAAAACGTACTTTAGCTCCTAGACAAGTTTCTCTTGCATAAAAAGTAACAAAACACTCGCATTAAAGGGTTGGACGAAGGATACTTTCTTACCAACCCCCATGCTTAAAAAAACCAGAGATAAGCCCAACACCCCTAGTTTTTATGCGCACACTTGTCCAATGTCCGATGAATCCTATTTCAACGACCACTGCCTCAGCAGAAAAACCAAAACTATAGGTGCGCAGTGTGGGTGGGTAAAAGCTTCAGGATCAAAATGGGGCTAACTTGAAAGAAGTTGCGGGGGTTGGTTCGCCGCGCGCGTGAACCTGTTGTGCAGGACCTCCTCGGGAACATTAAATCCCCGCGTGTCGGTTTGTCTCTAAGGAGCAAAAATCGCGGGATCCTGAGTGCATCCTCGTACATTTCGACAAGGTCGACATTCTGCATTAAAGTGGAGGGGATGGTGGTTCTTAAGCTTCATGTGTCTGTGGCCTTTGCAACGCAGGGGGTGACAAGAGGGTCTGCAGACAACACGAGGTCGGCCAGGTACCCCAGGTAAAACCAACGGCGCGCCAGACACTTGCCGGATGAGTTCGCGGTAACTTCGGCTCCGGTTAGGATTTTGATGCATGCGCGAGGACTACGGTGTCATTTGATTTGAATAACGCGGGAGAAATGTTTTGTAAGGTTTTGTGGGTTTCAGTGTTGTGTTTTTACGGAAATTGGATTATCTACTGGTAAGTGGGTTGGTAGATGTTAGGTTCAACGTAAGATAGTTTCCTGTTATTTGTTTTCATACATACTTGATTAGTATTTATTTTAGTCACCAACGACTAACCTATAAACATCAATCAACTTTTATATCAAAACTATCAAGATATTAACGTTTTATTAATTTTTACACCAAGTTTCTTAGCGTTGTTATCAATTATAATTTGATCAAATGTTGTGTTTAAGGTTACGTCTTTATTACCTCCTTAATTACTTAATTTACTCTTTACCTATAATTTCCCTCTCTTCTGTTTTCTTACATTTACATGAGGAATTCCAGTTGCTGTAATATTACCAATCTATTTATGTATTCAGGAATTTACTTGCTGACCTTCAACCTTAATTTTCATTTTAACCGCTCATCAATTATCATTGGTTTCTCAACTTCATTTGTTTCGTACTATTTGCTTTTCCAAATCGCTCTTCAGTTTTATTTTCTAAATTTAAATGAATGTGAGTTTTCTGTGAACATTTTTCAATTTCAAACAGTGTTTTTTTTTAGAATTTGTTTAAATAAACCTATATTTGTTTAAACAAACGAATAATAAAAGTATAAATGTAGCCATTAGGTACTGGCAAATTATGTTAAAAGTTAATATGTAATTATTTTTTGATAATTCAAGTGTTTGTATTTTTTGACAACACCGATAATAATTGAAAAGGAAATTGTGTCACTTTTCAATTTATCGTTGTCATAACCATCATCCTATCCATATTGTTAATGTCAGTGATTAAACTGTTAACTATGTATTAAGTATAATTAATTACTTTTTTTATTTTATTGCCAATTATAAAATACAAAATGTTGTTTTTTTTTCATATAATTTTGTTGTATTTTTATGTATTATTTAATTAAACTAAATTTCAAGTAAAAACATTTTCGTAAACGGGGTTAATTCTGTCAGGTTTTTCTCTTGTTATACATAGCGAGTGAGTAAAGAATCTTCTTTACTCCACCTTGCTCGGTAATTATCGTTAGATAAGTTAAGCGAGTCTTCAATTAAGCCAAGAGAGTTAGTTAGTAAGTTAAGCTGCTGCTTAAAAGACAGTACTTTTAAAGGTAAATGAGGTAAAACAAGTCGTTGTCGTAATTAATATAATTAGTAGATTTAAAAAATCCTTGTAAGTACCTATTGTGGCATAATCATTATCGTTTTCGGTTAACCGGCGGTAATTTTGAGGTATTTCAGAAATGGGCATCCAATTAAAAGGGGTGAAAATGGCAATAACACCCAAATCGAAAGCTCTCCCCTTGTTACAAATAGCAGAGGTACAATATTGAATTTAAGCGCGATTTTTGGTAGATGTTTACTTAGGACCTCTAGCCGCAGAACGGCCTTATCCCGAAACTGTAACAATTGTATTTACAAAACAGGATATCAAGATTAGCTACCCTTGTCGGTTGAATTAATAACCGTAAAAATCATTTGTAAATATTCATTAAGTCTGCATTCCGCTTGCGGAAACCGCTTCCAAATTAATTAAATTAATTACGTTTTGCGGTAGGATCTCTCACATTGTGTGCAAATTGACAACACCACCATTACCGTGAATAATCGTCCGCAATGGTCGTTAACGTTCGAATTAAAATAAAATTAATGAAGAATAAATTGCCCCAAAAACGAGTGAAATTGATGGGCGTCCTATGATACATCAAGTTGATTTAGAGCTTTAAAATTTTACACCACTAACGTGGCTTGAAAAAGCTTGTCTTGAAAGATGAATGCTAAAGTTAAAATCGGCCCCTTCGCCACGGGACCGTGTCGACTTTTCCCATAACGTTTTGAGTCCGGCAGGTTCGAGACCCTTCCAACGACAAAAGGGCCCGTTTGAGAATGCCAAGTTAGTCGACTAGATCTAGTTTTGATTGCGACGCAATTGCACCGTCATCGTATTTTTTATGAAAAAATTCGACCCCACTCTCCCGATTTTAACGACCGTAATAAGTGTATCCAGTTCTCTAAATGACAATAAAAATGCTTTTTCATTACGGCCCTACAATGGACACTCGAAATTTATGTGTTTTCGGCCAGATAGGGGCGGATTTCTGGTTTTTATGACGGTCACTCGCGTCATTAGACCATCCACGGAATTAGAATAAAACACCCCTCCAACAGGGGATGGAAGTCATAACAGTATCGATTTCGTCATTATTTCAATTCGGTATTTTTTTCCACTACCAGTTTCTTTACATGGTGGCTAATTTTGTAAAGCTCCCACCCTTGTTGACCGTTTCTATAGGAATCGTTACGTTTCGTGAGAAAGTGATTGGTTTCAAAATATTCATACCTTTTTGAAAGTATTGTGTTATTTAAAATTAGATCACGTATTGTTAGCGCGCGAGGGTAAGAAGGTTAGGTCAGGTTAGCTTAGACGAGTCCTATCACCTGGTATGCTGCCGCATAACCCTCTTTCTTACGGAAGTTGCCATAAGGTCCTTTATTCCTTGTATGTCGCCAAGACGGGAGGCTGCTGCACTATAGAAAAAAATACCCGAGAACAGTTGCAAAAACTGCACTCTTTTATACCTTCCTTGCTCTTGCGGAACTGACAAGATTTCCGTTATGAAGAGGATATCGCTGCTAGCTGGTCGCGTACTCTTCCAGAATATTGAAAAAACAAACGATTTTTGATCGATGCATTTAAATTCGAAGTGCCATATCTGCATAATATTCAAATGTACTCTTTACTGTTTTATAATTAATATTCTCGGTGGCATATGGCACTTAACGTTTCGTGATACAATTTACATATTGTACCTAAATCGGTGAAATACCCTCGTTATGGTAGCTGCCCTTGCCATATGGTACTACTCCTGTTGACATGATCGACATTTGAGATATCCTTAAGCTTTTACAAGATTCATGGTAAATTTAGGCGTTTCCTACCATGTGATCAAACACAAATCGGGTCAATATACGTGTCAATAATATGGAGTGCTGGAAAATATGGGAAGGACCTAACAACAGCAGATGTGAGAGATAGAATATCAAACAGAACTTTTTACCATTCAATATGGTGTTTTGTTTCGTTTTGTTTAAAAAAAAGTTATTTAAAATGTAGTTTGTAGTGGGGTATATTGTCAGTTATTTTTTTCACGGCCGTAGGTACAGTACACAAGAACATAACAGTAAAATACCAAATAAATACATATTTATTAGGGTGGTAAGACCGTACACCCACAAACGTCGAAGGTAATTTCGATAGGGGCCTCGAGATATGTAAATTTTAATTTAAGTAACATGTGGAAGACGTTAGAGGCACGTGTCTTTAGTAGGTACCATGAAATTTAGCGGACTGTTGCTAAAAGTGTTCCATTATACAAAAGCAGCACTTTTCACAGTGATGGTTTTGGGTAAAAAAAGAGGGTTATCGTTCTACTCGAGGAAAGAGATACTGAAGGACAAGAAACATAAAAAACATAAAAACATTCATACGAAAATACATAAAATCACCAACATGTTCTCTCCGAGATATTTACGAGCCCATTCCGTATCATCAGGCTCACTATTTCGGTAGATAACTGATATTACCAGAGCTATAAAATAGACCGCAGCAGAAAACGTGTGGTCTTGGTCAGATCAATGAATAAATAACCCCCAACGACGCTATAAAGTTCATTGTCTGGATATTTATTCAATCAGCACAATGAGTGATATTTGAAACCCCATTTTTAAAGCAACTTTCAGTATTTGTGTGTTTTACAACTTTCAAACTTTGTAGATTTGCCCTAAAAACATTAATAAAAACCAACAGTTTTGGTTGTAAATTTTTAAGTTACAAACAGTTCTTGTTAGTTCTAGTTTAGAGTCAATAAATCGATTCCGCGTTCGGCGAGCTTCACTACTAAAACCACCCAAACTTTCCTGCTTGCAAACCGATTTTTTCCCGAATGCGTGCAACAAAATTTTGAAAATGTCTTTTAGGCGCCCGTTAATAACTGTGGGTGTTGGAGTTGTTAAATTTGGGGCCAGCTGGTATTAAATCCACTTCCTAACCACCTGCTGTCCCATTCACATCGCGTTTAAATGCATTTTACTGTTTTTTTATTCACCTTATACAAATTATCTAAAAGGGGTGAAATTTCGAAACGCCCCTCATTAAATCAAGGCGACAGCGGCAACAGACTAACCGACTGGTAAAACATTCATTTGTACAGTTATTATACGATTTCAATAATGCAGTCATGGCGTTGATGAATTTTTAAACGAGACAGGTGATTCCGTTTCGGATTCCATTCAGCACCTGTTACTAAATTATAGACGTTCTAAGAGATTAATTCCTGTCTAATCAGTATTTAAAGCTTCACCTGATGGTGTACACGCCACAAATCTACTCCATCAAAAGAAAATATTTTTTGTTTTGGAAATTTCAGAGGGAATTATAATTATGTAGGTACAGTTGGTTGCAAAAAAAACGGGAGACGAAAATTTTCCTAATGTAAATTTGATTTTGTCCATTTGTCAATTAATTGTCTACTTAACAATACCTATCAAATGATTTTAAAAAGTGTCATTGAATTTTGACGTTAATTCTAACCGATAGATATCTCGTAAGACGGTTTCACACTATGGAAAAATTGTAAAAATGTCAATTTTATTCTGACAGTTCCACAAATATAATCTGTTTCAAAATCAAAAATCCACCACCTGTTGAATGATGTTGGCAGAAAAAAAGAAATCCCTAGAATAAGTTTCATTTTTTTGGGTTGGCCCAATCTCCCGTCAAAATTTGACTGAGTTTACTTACGTAATACAAAATAATTATTATGTACAAAAGGTGGTAGCTACCATCTCATACCTTTTGAGTGAAATAGTAAAATGAGAACAAAAAAATACGATGAACTACGACCAAAACGACTGTCCACAGTTTTCTTTTATAACCCCTCTTTTTTCTGACATTTGCAGACACACTAAAAACAAAAGTTGGCGACGTTGTCGGTTGTATTTTCGAGGTAGAATGCAGTGTTGGTGGATTTTTGATTTTGAAACAGATTATATGTTTCTTTGCCAACGGCAAGATTTAAAATACCTACCAACTACATCAACTGAACTGTCATAGTCATGGCATACTAGATCAATTTTTTGATCGCACGGTATCTACTGATTTATATGATTGGCAGCCTTAATCTTTTTCTGCAAAGACATTCAACTAGTTTTTGTATGTCTGAGAGTTACTGCAATTGCATTTATACACTTCAATTGGATATCGTTGCGTTTTATGCAATACCTCCGATTTGATCTCATTTGACGTTTTTGACATTTGATACCCTTTGACAGATTTTCCTCAAAACACAACTTACAACACACAATTTTGTATAATTTACATCAGGCAGTGGACGAACAGGAATGACCCCGAGTTGTACTTATTTAGTTTTTAATAAGTTTATTTATAGATTATTATAATTATACATTATACACATAGAAATTTGAAACACCTCACGATAACTCGTCAATAATCGTAGAATATTTATAAGCATCAGAAAGTGCTGAGATTTAAGAGAAACAATAAATAAAGTTCATTCACGTTGAATTTTCTCTGTCAAATTGTTGTAATTTCCTAGTAATTTTCACATTATCGTGTTAGGGCGATTTGACGTCTTTAATTTTGTATATGAATTTAACGTGTAAGTGACATATTTTTTCATAAAATTCGATTCCTATCCTATTTCTGGGTAATTTTACCATGGCGGAAAGAAAAAAGGTGTTATTAACAGCTAATTGGAAAATTGCGTTAATTAAATGTAGCCAACAACTGAAAAATGCCTACCAAGTTGACTTGTTGACAGCGAATAACATAACCTCTACAGTTTACTCATGACATGGTTACTTTACTTACTTTATCAGTCCGTATTAGCGACATACACAGCTAAAATATATAATTGAAAGTAATTTGACCTTGACCAGGGAAATTCAACGTGAACTTTAGAACCATCGAACTAGGTACCTATTTCAAAAAATGTGTTAAGTAATAAATTTTGTTCCACTTTCATTTCTGTTTTGCCAAAAATAATCTATTGGGTGATTCAAAATGATTGTGGATAAATATGGCAACTATCTACGAAAATTTATGTGGCAACTGTGTAGGTAGGATAGAGTTGACATTTCTTTGACAGTTCATAGTCGCGCAATTTTGAAAATTGTCAAGTTAATGTGCAATGGTATAAAAAAATCAAATGCGCGCCTATGAAATGTCATACAAATGTCAACTCTACCCCACCCACACAGTTGCCACATAAATTTTCGTACCTACATAGTTGCCATATTTATCCACAATCATTTTGAATCACCCAATACTTCCTGAACGTAGCGCTTAAAACACTGGCTTTTGAAATAATAAAATTAAAAAGAAAAAATAACAAGAAATAATAACGGAAATAGAAGGAAATTAACAGATTTGTATGAAGTAGCGATAAAAGAAATTAATTTATTTCCTTGTTTCTCGTTCCAGTACATCAAGCTTGGTATAATTATTACGACTAATTGATTGTTAGGTAATTATGAAATTAATTGAAGTTAATTTGAAACTTGGAAAATGTTAATGTAATGTTTTATAATTATTTTGAATTTGAAAAATGGTTATTTTATTATCCATTTGAAAGGCCACAGATAAAATTAACCAAAAGAAATATTTCTCGTTTTTGCTAATTTTACGATATTTCGTCGCTGAATGTTGGGCATTTACATATTTTTTGTAAGCATTTAATTAAGGATGATTTTTGTTAATTTTTATTATTTGACTGCTTTAGTATGTCAAAATAATCATCACTTTTCAACAGGTTAATACAACGTGATCAAGAATGACTGAATCTGTTGGTAACAATGAAAATTTGAATGATTTTGGTACCACTGTGATCTAAACGCATTTCCGGTTGTCAGCTTTGACAGAGTTGACAGGCGAATTTGACGTTTACCATCAAAGGGTCATTTTTCTAATAGCATGAACGTACCTGACATAACCTAATTTTTTTTTTAATGTCGTGTCAAGTTAAAACATCCGGTCAGTGCCAATTACCAAACAGAAAAACACCAATATTTTTCAATTGTTTCATTGCCAACAGACTCAGTCATTGTTGATCACGCTGTACCAATCAAATAGGTTGTTAAGACGATCTGATTTGTACAGAAAAAAAAAACTGACATTCGAATTGTCTTGCCATTTTATTTTTTAAAACCTAAAACAATAATTGGGAACTTGACAGCAAAATTCTAACTTTCCTTAAGTTTTTTACGTGGCAAATGTGATGAAAAATTATACAGATTGAATCTGGCTTTGATTCTCATTGGTCAATTTATGTGGGCGGAGCAGATAAAAAGTTATAACGGCAATACTATAGAATAGGTACTAACAAAAGAAACAAATTCCAATTTTTATATTTTTAGTGTGTATTTTCAGCGTTAAAAGTTTTGTTAATAATATGTATTAGCAACAAATTATGATTCCATTACCTTCGAGTAAGAATAATCTACACTACAAAAGTAGAACTGTTAAAATTGTTGACTAAAAATAAATAACACTACAAGAATTGTATTTTTCACTAGAGTTGAATTAATTTTTATCACTGATTTGGAGTTTAATTTGACACTGAATGCATCGTGTGAAAATTGAACACTGTTTAAGAGTTTTTACGCGTGAATTAAATTTTCAAATTTTGTCTAGATTTCATGTTTGCGTTTCAGAATCAAACCATGCTGAAGTGGACTGTAATGGCTCGGCCTCCCGCCGAGAAATCCGACGGATCGCGCCGTCCAGCGGCGAATCCTTCAACCAGCGAGACCACTCCGAGGAACAATAAGTCCAAGCGTCGGCACTCGAGCACACAACGACGTTCCGGCGGGAGACGCTCCAGCCGAAACAGCCTCGGCTTGGAGATAGACAAGGAGAATCAATTCACGTCCACTCCCATAAAATCCTTCGAAGATCACCACCAATTCGACGCCCTGAGAGACGTCAGCAATCTAACACCGAAGGATACGGTCAACAGGAGGGTTCTCTCCGCTAAAAAATGCAGAAGGAGCGCATCGCCCTCGTCCCACAGGAAGCACAAGAAGAAAAAGTTGTGTCTGAACCCTTCCCACAGGCTGGAGTTCGGATTCGACACCAGCCACGAGGGTAAATCTGGGAAAAATTACTTCAGGCCTTTCGAAACGGTCGACTCGCACATTGAGGGGGTGCTGGTCGATGGGGTGTGCGGATGCAACAGGGATCAGGGTGTTAACAGCGAAGTGCGAACGAAGAGACGCATTCAGGACACGTACGCGCCCACTTTACCCACGTTTGCCGTAGAGTATTCACCTTGCTCAATGAGCAACACTCATTGTCTCCTTAATTTGAATCCCGCGAAAGCCACGCCGCTAGGACCGTTTCTGAGCTTAGATCAGGACACGCCTCATCCGAGCAAAAAGCCCAAAACTGATCACGTCAGTGATTTTTTACACCAAATTAACTTCATAACTGATCCCGAAGAGGAAAAGTTGTCGTGTCCGACGATGGAATCGAAGTCCGCTGCGAAAAAAATACGGGACGATGTTAAAGTGTCACCTCTAGTCAAAAAATTCGTAGATTTAAGGTTCAGTCAGATAAGTTACGATAAGAAAATTCTAGATAATTGTAAAAATGATTCGTCTTTAATAAATGATTTATCCCTCGATCAAATCGTGGACGCTATACTGAACTCATCTACGGAAAGTGGACAGTTGGAAGTCAAGCAAAATACCGGAAGCAGAGACACTATTACTCGTTTAAAAGAAAACGAATCGAACGAAACACAAGAGGAAAATTTCATAAACACAGAAAATGAGAAACAAGTCGGTAGAAGTTCGTTTGATCGATGTTCGTCGTTGGACTCGGGATTCAAAAGTTCGACAACGGAATATTCGCACCAACTGGAGGGTAATTTTCAATGCAAGTGCAACAACAACAAAACTTCCACACCGAACGCGGACGTAATTTGTGATAAAACTATTATTAACATCGACGAAACTTTTAATGAACGCTGCGTTGACGACGTGATAAAACCTAGGAAAAGAGCGTCATCGACGACGGGCGATCCAGATAACAACGCAAAAAGGGTTTATTTGGACAAATCAGAGGACGACAACGTAAACTTCACCCTTAAACGGCAGCGTTGTATTCGCCGCAGAAGGACCGACGATGAAAAGAAAATGAGTTCATCCAAAACCAAAATGATACCGCAGAAAACGCACAAAATGAATGATCAAGGAGACGATTCGTTCGATTCTTCCAACATCTCCGGAAAAATCACCGACGACAACATAAGCACCCCTTTGAAAGTGACATCGTTAAACGAAACTTTCACACTATTAACACCAGCAGAAAATAATAGGCGGTTCCGCAGATGTTTGCTCTTTGAATCGCCTACGTCTCTATCTGAAAGTGCCTCCACAACAAACAACAGCATTCGAGATGTGAGGGGGTCGATGGATTTGAACATTCACTGCGAAAAAGACGAATTATACGTTAACGGTGAGTATAAATAATACGAAGAATTTTCAATTCGGATATGGCAGCTTTCCAAATATTCTTAAAGCTTTACTCGCGTGTTTAGGGGTAGTTCATAATGTCGCGAATATTTTATCGAATAGAATTCCGTGTTCGCTCTCGAGCCATGTGTGATCCTTCGACGACTCTTTCCTCCTTAACGACTTTATTTTTTTCCAGTAATTCGCTGCAAGGACCTCTACAGGACCAGCGGGAAACAGATAAATGCCTACGTGAAGGTAAGTTATCGAGACACGATCCCTTTCAAGGATAAAAATAACTTTTATTTAACCATGTCACGATTCGAAGTGTTGCTCTTAGTTCATAATGGCGATATTTCAAATGGGGGTGATGGCTGCTTTATTAGATACGTTTTGATTGCACTAGAAATGCGAATGGAGATCTATTTACTTTGTTTTTTGGATTGAATGCGAAATCTAATTTACTTGATTCTTGATTAATTTTGTATTTACACAATAAAACAATCTGTTGAAATGTCGGGAGAAACGTAGTGGCGGTTTTGGAAGCGATAAAAAGTGATATTCGATATTTTCACATAGCGTGTAGATTGGTAGACAACATCAGCTGGTAGGATATGTTTTTCAGTGTAATTGCCGCTGACAGACTATCGGTTACGGCATCTGAAACTGAAAATATGCTCCGTTGGATTCAGGTTTGCGAGGCATGTTTTCATGTTTATTCAATAAAATCTCATTTCCGACATGTAATTTCAAGAATATGAATGCACAGATTGAGCTCTTTATTCATACATGAGTTGCTCGAGTGGAATTAAAGATATCACCGCATTCCAACAAATTGATTTTTTCACAAGTGGAGCATCAAATGATATTTTGTCCTGTTGGCAATGCGAATCCTTCCGGGTTTATTTCGGTAGGACTAATTTTTCCGACGACGGGGCAATTTCGCGACTGCACTCAATTCCGAATTAGTGGTGATTTAGCACCGGTAAAGGAGCCATTTGCAATAACTGTACGGCGAGGTAATAAAAAGTGAAGATATATGTTTCCATAAAGTAATGTATGTAAAGCTGTTAGCTTGCGAGGCACGAAGAAGCTGAGAAAATGTTTATTCCATTTATATTCGAGATGGTTCGGAGGCCAGTAGGGCATAAGGGAAACAGGGGTGGATCGATATCATTAGTTGCGTCACTGGATCTTCTTACGTCATTGTGACGATGTTCGAAGTCTAAAAGTCTAGATGACCGTCAGATTGCAAATCGTCGTATCAATCATGAGTTCATGAGAAGCGAAATGGTAGATGTGATGTGTGATGGCGAACAGGAAGCGCAATTAAATCCGCGGCTTAAGGCGGACCACCACCGGACGGAAAAACGATGTCGTTGCTAAATCCGATTTTACGACCCCGGTTCCGCGGTGCTAACGTTGACCCGGACGTTATTACATCATTATTACCCTTTTGGTTAGTAATTACTTTTCATTACATCCTTAAGTGTCAGATCCGGACATTTAAATGTTATTTAGCAGGTTTGAGTATGTCACGCGATACTCGCATTCGATTTTTCATGATTATAATTCCGAGGGAAACGTCCCCATCCTTCACGAGAACCAATTCAATTTTGCCCTCTGTAATGATCGATACATCGAGAGAAATGTTATAGGATTTGGCAGCAACCCCGTTGAATCTAATCCAAACGAAATAAACAGGATGGGACTGTTATTATTATAAGTTATCGCGGTACATACACGAGAAATAATATAATATTTGCAAAGTTGTCCAAGCGCCAGGGTCGTTGACTATAGCGGCTATGCAAAACCACTAATAAATTTTGCAGCTAATCCACCGTTTAATCGATATCATGCTTCTTGCAGGTCGCTTTGAGTGATCGACTAGGAGATAACCGCAGGAAACGGAACGGTATATTACAGCGTACAGCAGTTCAAGCCGACTCCACCAAACCTTTTTTCAACCATACTTTTAAATTTCCTCTCCAGAAAGAAACCCCTCAAAAGCGATTACATATCGAAGTTTGGCATCGGGATCGTAGTTCAAGGTAAGATCGACCGCATAATGTTTAAAATATCTTGATTTTGCTGATCAACATTGGGGGGTAGCGTAGTCATCATCGTTTGCCATCGTTACTTTGGGCTGGAGCACAAGAAAAGTTAAATGGAAACTTACCGACGACGGAAAATATTCTTTACTCACGTTTTAAGACATCGTTCGTTGTCTGACAGTTTGTACAGTAACACTGAAATCATAAATTTTAGTAGATGAACATGTTTTGTCTTACTTTAGATTACTAAAAATGAGGATGAGGTTTAGACACATCAGCAAGAGTACGCCGTAGGCAAGTTTTACATGCAACGGTACTAACATTCTTGCGAAAAACGTGACACTATGACAGTCGTACGCTCACTTTTTTTTGACTTGGAATTGTCCCAAAGCAACGAAATGACTTCAAAACTTCCAACAAGCCTAGTATCAAACTATTTTATTATTCGCAATCATCACTTTTTATAATATTTTATTAGAAATTTCAAGTAGGCATTACATTGAATAGTTTTTGAATTTTGAATTTGAGGTTATGTTTGGCAAATTGAACAAAATATTGCTGTTATTGGGTTGGAAATTTTAACGTGCCTTCTCTATTCGTCTGACAACAACATATCCCATTTAGAATCTCCAAATAATCAAAATCTATACGTTCAACCAACATTTAACAATGACATTTTCGAGAATTGACAGAAATGTCACTTTCCGACCAAGAAATGCAAATGTTTACTTTCCATTCAAGAGGAACCCTTTCAGACAGCAATGACGTACTTTTCAACCTCATGCAGGTTAAAATAGGCATATTGCAATAATTATTACGAATAAAATTTTATTCAAATTAATTCGTTCTTAATATTTGAATTTATTAATAAGTGTTCGAATTAGAGGAAAGCATCCCATGTCTTTTAAAATTTTACATTTATTAATCCAGAAACTGGTTATGACATTAACATCTAAGATAAAAAACAAAAAGTACTGATCGTAATTCTTAATTAAATCAAGGAAAAAATGTAATACTTAGTTTCTGAGTTCGTCTCTCGGAGCGGTTTACTTTCCGTAGGTTAATACCTAAAATCAGTTGTGAACGCCTTCGGAGTGTTTCTATCAATATGATCGAAACGTTATCGCAATACAAAATCAGCGCAATTGCAATTTGACTGCTGGATGAAAACCAGGATAAAAAACAGGAAGTAATGCAGATTAGTTCCTGGAAGGAGTTATTGCTTGACCTTTTTGCATTTCAATTTGCTGATGGTGTTTAACGGTTACCGCTTGGACTGCCTGAGCAATTACCTGAGTTCATAAATATCGAACTTTTGGATTGATAACCCATCACGAGACCGTCAAGCCGCGAGAAATAAGAACAATTTCGTGGTTTAAGGTCATTTTTCAAAACCGAGCTCTTATGGTTGTAACGAAAAAATTTGAGCGCCCCATTCTTCGCTTTTGTGTCGCTGCTCGTTACCAATTCCTTTCCCGAGTGGCCATTGTCCTGATTGAACAATATGCGGGGGTGTTTATGTTAGAATTGTAGGTAAGTGGATTGTTTACACACTGCTGACGTGAATTCCGTACGCATTTCGTCGAAAGCTCGAAGCCTGAAGTCTGCCGCAAACTCCGGGAGCTTTCCGTTTTGATTTGTGGCAGCCTCCGGCGTTTCCGGCCGAACGTGCACCACCATCCCCAAATATGTCCACGAGTCGATCTTTCACAATAGTTGTATCTTGAAAAAATCCAGCTTAAATCATCCGAGCCCTCCGGATCCGCGGCATCGCGCAAGCTTCCAGCCATAGTCCCGCGACACGTAGTAGCGACTACGCAAAATCGGGAGCGCTTTCGATCGATGCGTAGCTTTCCGCTTTCCGGGAAAGCACACAGAAACGCATGCAGCCTTCTTGTCGGCAACGCGACTAACTCCGGGTAAGACGGAATAGCGTGTGGGCGTGGAGGAAGTTTCATCGCGCGACGTTTCTTACAGCGAGACCTGGAGCTCGATCTTCACTCGATGACCTCCTGCTGCAACCAACACTCCCAAAACGTCGGGACATGTTAGTGGCGTTCGCTGTGCCAGTGAGTTGTGATAATGCGTGACGTTTCACGGTTTTAGGCTTAGTGAGTTGTGACCATCTCTCCCGGTTTGTGATCCCAGGGGGGCCGTTCGCTTGCGACCACGTTTACTCCAATTATCACAACTCGAATTTGGGGAAATTCGATTCTGAGCCCGAGCCGTGGGTCTCGTAGTTGCGCGACTCAACAGATTGCTCTGGAATTTTATCGTATCAAGGAACATGGTGGGAACGGGATAATACGGGGAATTCTGAGGCACCACACGTAAAAGAAACTCACGTTCATTCATTGTCAGTCAGAAGACACTTATTTGCTCGACATGCCGTGCGCGGGACTTGTAATAAATCCTCTTTTTGGTGGCCTCTATTCATGCAACCTGTTTTGTACTAGATAAATTTCATATCGATTTACTAAATTTCATAACGCTCTCCAGATCGAAAATGGGAGTTTTTTCTACGTAATTAATGGACCACCATGCACCAATTTTCCGTTTCGTAGTGAATTTCCTCGGCAGTATCGCTTCCAGGAAAGGCATCAATCTTTTCGCTTGACAAATTGATGGCTCGCCCTAAACAATATAAAACGAGAAGCCAAGTTCTCTTATTATTTTTTTAGGTTTCAAGAGTGAGACCCTTTTAGGTGTAAGTTTTATACAGTAACCAAGTGCCATAGACTTCTTTGTGACTAACTGTATTGTGATCGTGACTATGCAGTGCTCTCGTTAAGTTCGCAAATCAAAAAATGATTTTTATTGATAATCACAGCGAAAGTGTAAAACGTGATCACCAATCCACTGAAACTCTAACCAAGAAAATGCGTCATTTCGCCTAGATGGAAAAAGTAAGTTTCGTCACGCGATCTCTAGAGAGTCTTCGAATAATATCGTTTCGTTATACATTGATTTAAATTTGATACGATTAATTTAACAAGCTTCATTGTAAATTCAGTCAGGGCTGATAACAAGCGCTATAAATAAACCGTCCCGTCGCGGATAGTTTAATTTAACTCGACGATTCCAATAACATGTCGGGGACCTAATATTATCATGTGGTAAATTGATAAGGCAAAATAGCCATTGAACGGTAACCACCAGCTGGAAGCGGCCCTAAATTGTTCCACCCGAATAGGCCCAATCAAAACATCTGTACGGTAGGGTTACTTTAACTATGCGATTTATCAGTGGATATAACGCCTAAAGGCGGTGCATTTGCCCGTATTCTCTGCATAATCGAGATTTCTATCGAAACAACACAAACACGTTCAGCTGGAGGATTCTGGACGATAATTACCATGTATGCGGGTGGTCAACCACTCTATTAGGGACCCGAAAGCCTCCACGTGTATTAATGCTGTTATTGTTGCTCTTGAGGGTGCTTGAATGGCCACCGATTGCCATTCATTATGCCACCGATCATTTTAACTTCATTACTTTGTATTGTATTTTCAACAAGATCGCTTCTTAACAACATCCTTTTTGTTTGCTTACAGAACAAGTGAATTCTTGGGTTGTATGTCCTTCGACGTCAGACATGCATATAAAAAGGTA
The DNA here is from genome assembly GCF_963966145.1 of Tenebrio molitor. Taxonomy (NCBI): domain Eukaryota; kingdom Metazoa; phylum Arthropoda; class Insecta; order Coleoptera; family Tenebrionidae; genus Tenebrio; species Tenebrio molitor. The sequence continues at coordinate 2,873,784 of NC_091052.1, forward strand.
AGATATTTTTTTACTTATCAGGTAATATAATTTTCTATTTCAGTATCACAAAGAGCATTTTTCAATTTTATATAATCGTTTCTAGTAATTATTGAATATGGGGTTGGTAATGATAATTGAATTACTGAAAAGGTCAGTGGTAAATGTGATGTCAAAAATGAATCTGGATCCATGTTTTGGATCAAAATAAACTATTAAGGGGGTAGATTATTATTGTAACAGAGTTTGGGAGACAATTTGAAATTTAATTTTCAATAAAATGACGTTGCTTCATCAATACCAACCCAATTCAATTAACATAAAAGTCACTAGATAATTATTTTATATTTTTAATTAAAAAAAAAAATAAATCGACGAAGATAATAGCATGTTACACTCGTTTCACTGTATTGTGCAACTCGTTTAACAATATGCTATGTTACATTAAAATAAATACGCATGCTGAATATTGTTACTTTAAAAAATCGATAACATCGTCAACGCAATTTTCCACAGACAGGTACTTTTAATTCTAAAAAGAGATGTGTTCTATTTTTATTTTAAGAAAATGTGGAACATGAATAAAACGATTGTTCCCATGAGAAATTATATTCCGAATTTGGTCCCCGAAATTCCGTTAAACTTCAGATGAGCAGCCGACTGCAATATTGACATTACATCTATGTTTACACATTCACTGGTAATTACTCTCTTGTCTGCACGTTGTCATTGTTTCACCACACGATATGGTACTTTCAGAAACTCTTAAAAAAGGTTGTCTAAGTCATAAATTAATTCAACAAAGCGGTCACACTTAAATGTTTTTGTACATATTTAAATTTGCATTTCCCATCACGAATCTTACACGTAGAGCAGTTCCGATTCACCTTAGATACAATATACCAACTGTACCGAAATTCCAATTCAGAATGTGTAAAATTGTGCTTGTACTATACTCCTGGAATAACGTGGCTGGAAATGTCACATTGAACAATGAATAAATGTGATTTACCAAAGAAAAGAGCTTGTACCGTTGGTACGTAGAACTAACTGTCTTCGTTAATACTTATGATGTACCTACTATTTGCGTTATTGCTTAACAACAAATGTGTTACTGCTATTTCCACGCCTCACGTACCATGTACACAAATTTATGATGTCATAAAGTCTTTCCTACAATATCAGTTACTGAGAACACGAACCGGTAACTGTTGTTGCAACATAACACTTCTTATCGGTTAATCCCTAAAAATCGCATAATCTAATTGACTGAGCAAAGCACTCGATTTAAATTAAAAAACGATATGTTAACAGGATAATAACACGCACTCCGAGCTTTCAAAGATTTGAACTGACCTTTCGTGATAGGCGAAATTTTTAAATCCTATTTACCGATAATAGCTGTTATTAGGTCTGCTTAAATTATGAATTACACGGTGATTTTGTTCCGTAATTAGATTTAATCTAGAGTTGATTTTGTAAATGTTAGCGGCATGTAATTGGAAAACTCATTGAAATGTGAAAAGGACAACTTTTGGGGTTTATTCCCAAGTAGCTTACATTTTGCAGTTGACGCTCAATTTTATTAGTGTTAATGATTGAAAAACTAAATGAGAGTGAAATAAATGGAAGTCTAAAAAATAAATGTAATAGTTTTTGTTTGACGTTGAGGTTTAGCGTTCGGTGTATATTTAGGTGGTTCTTGGTCGAATGCAAATTCTTTGCTGGGGACGGCAAGGTGGGCGACCTTGACTGATCGATTGGTTTCGTTAATTTCCAGGATATCAGCGGTTCATATCGTTTGCTGCCCCAGTCCACGGGACGCTGCCAGAACATCCCGATAACCCTCGATAATCAAATCGAAGCGTGCGAGTTAGATCCAGAAGCAGAGGAGACGGAGTGCCAGCCGACAATGTGCGAAAGTCAGTCGAGCGTAGAAGAGATCATGAGTCTGGATGAGCTCGACAACGATCTAAAAAAAGCAACGAGCAAAGCGATTCTGAGCGAACAGCAGAAATATGCAGACGAAAACCTGTTCCTGCGCTACTTGGAGCTGGATCCCATGGAGGGTCCAGACGCCATTCCTGCCGCGACGCAGAGAAAAGCGACGGGGAACAAGAACGGCAGGACTCCTTTTACAACGACTAAGAAGCTGACGCGCGCTCCCAAGTCCGGGTTCGGGTTCTCCGTCGTGTGGACGCATCCACCGAGGATAGAGAGGGTTGAGAAGGGTCTTCCCGCCGACAAAGCGGGAATCCTACCGGGGGATTACATTATCTTCGTCGATAAACACAACGTCGTCATGATGCCAGAAATTGATATTTTAAATTTAATTAGGTAAGTCGGTGGCACTATTTGCGGACTTCAAAGCGTGCTGCGGAAGCTCCACGGCAACCTGACATGGAAATTTATAAATCGCCGTTTTACAGGTCGTATGGAAGTCAATTAACTTTAGAAATATTTAGAAGAAACACATCAAGAAACGGTTCTGTGCCAAGTGTCAGACGTTTAAATAGCACCGGAACCTGCAGTACGACTGGGCTTCCTATTACCACAAATTTGGTGCAAAGACGTCCTTCCACGGTCTGTTCCACTAACACGACATCCGTTGATTACAACAGACGAAAATTGCATTTACCTCAAGTTACTTTTACCGCAGAGGTTGGTAACGGTGTTATCGTATAGTTTTTCTTGACGCAACCCTTTTTCAACAGCTTTTCTTTGTAATCGGCTTTTGATAATCGCTCCCAAATCTCTAAATTATTGCGGCCAGTATTTGGATAATTTTTTCTATGACTCACTCACTTGGGCATATGATTTAGTTTATTTTTTAGGGTATTAAGTTAATTAGCGTTTCTTTTTTATTAAGTTATCTGTACTTATTTTAATTTATTCACATGTTTCTTAAAAGACGTCTATTTGTTTTTTATTGATAGTTATGTTGTAGTCTTTAATTTATGATTTTTGTTGAAAAATTTTGTTTACGTTATGCCTTATGAAATACATGTTTGTGTTTACTTGTGTTTTTTATTTTATTCGTCTTTGTTAAAAATTATTCGTGCGCCATTTTTTGGATACTATAAATGATTTCAAAACATTAATCAAAAATCGCTTTCTTGCCGAGTATGCACTTGGTAATAAAGTTAGGCAACTGTCAAGCAAAGAGTGTATTACAAGTTGCCTACCTTTCGCAATATAAAGCGTACGTTATAGCTTTATATTCTTTTGAAAGTTATTAAAATGTCAAATTTTTTAAACAGAAACCCACTAACAATCAAGAAGAAAATAGGAAAAAAGCCATGTATCAACTTATTAGTAAAGAACAACAATATGCAACAGGGTTACAATTTGCAGTCACGAGATTTGTCTCGGCACTGGCTGAACGACGAGACTTAATTACACCTCCTGAACATAAAATTCTCTTTCAAAATTCCGAAGAGGTAAGTTTAGCCGTCATAGATGTCTGCTTTTTTGTAAAGAAGTGAAAAAACGCTCCATAATATAGTCTGAAAAAACATAATGTAAAAAGTAAAAAGTGCTTGTGAAAATTTAAAGAGTTTCGCTTATTTCAGTCTCGTACTTTACTTTTTTATGTTATAAAACTTTAAAATCCCAACGGAAGTGCGTGCAGGGAACGTCTGAAATGATCCGAATGTACATACCTGAGTTGTTGTAGATTTATGCCGTTGTGTAAATCTGGGTGCCAGCAACCGATCAAGACACATATTAACATTGAATTTACGTGGATTTGTATTTTTATCATTCAGAAAAGACGTTTTGAAAGAGATCTGTAATAGTAAAAACACCTTGCAGATTCTTAGGATAACCGAAGACGTATTAGATCATTTACTTCAAGAAGATGGAGAACCACACATTCATAATCTAATTCGAACGTATCATACGAAATTGAACGAAATTACAACGGCTTATAGACGATATTGCTCAGGAATTAAAAAAGCCGACTGTGTATTAGCCAATAAGACAAAAAGTTCCACTTCAGAATTTGTTAGATTCTTGCAAACTCCATCGATCCCTAGAAGACGGCCTGATATTACCTCGTTTATTCACAAGCCTTTGGAACATTACAGAGAGATTCTAAAGGCCTTTACTGTAATCCAGAGCAACACTAAATCGAATCATGAAGACTATCCTGTGATAAATCAACTTGTGCATGATTTGCAGGTAATAGACTTAGATTATGTAGAAAAAGTTAAGTTGCTGAGCCTGTCGACATCGACTATCAAAAGATTTTGACAGGCTATGCAATATCAGAATTATGTATCAAAGCAAGCAAGTCATTCTCGCTGTTAGGGTAGTATCAAAAGAAGTCCACTTTGGCAATTAGTAATTCCGGTTTTTAGCTTACTTACAAGGAAATTACAGTAGAAGCAGGACTTATGGAACCGGTGGGCGAAGGTAGGCCGCTTTTGACTGTGCAAGATTTAGAAAATCGTTTAGTTTTTACTAAGTGTAAAGTAAGTTGTTTGAAAAGTGACGGAACCAGGAGACATGAATGAAATTTTAGCCATTTGTATTAAATAAACCGGGTCGTCAGTGGATATTTGGTGGCGACTTGGGAAGAGTAGAAGGCCGTAACGTACGACAATACTGGACACTTCTGTTTAGCGATTTGTTATTATTTGCTAAAGTGTCGCGAGATCGAGTCTTATTTATAATAGAAGATCCGTTACCTTTAGCCCACATAACCGATATGTTCTTTAACGTTAGGAAAAAAGGTTTTCATTAGTCAATTGTACTATCCTGTAATTAATTAGATTATTCTAGATACTGAATTTAGGATAACGGTTACACCTGGAGGACGACACGCTACTAGTCCGACGGTTCATTGTGGGCCCGATTTAACGAGAACACCTAAGAAAAACACGGGTAAAAGAACGGTGGTTTTAAGAGCGCCTACAACAGAATTAAAAGCTGTTTGGCAAAACCTACTGCAAAGGCAAATGTAAGTCTGTTTGTTTCTATTAGCACTGAACTTCTAGCACATTCACGAGTAATAGAATTCTACTAAATTTACTGAAATTATAGTATGTATGATAGTATATCCATAAAGTGTTCATCGTTAGACTAGAAAGCGCAAACGCATGAATAGTGTCATAGATTAGTTTTAATTGTTTCAATTATGAAATTAGCAACAGCTAGAACTGTTCCAAGTTGGTCTCACCACTTTCGATTCGTTCTAAAAATTGTTGGTATTTTTAGAATAAAAATTAATGAATTCCTTATTTCCAACGGATATTAAGGAAAAAAATAACTTTGCGTGCTTGCATATTTCAGAGGTAACGAAAGCTTGACCTTTGGACACGATCCATTACGTTTATTGAAATTCATCGTTAGAGTTGCTTCAAAATTCTTACTCACAAATGAGTCACACATGTTTTGGCTCCTGTTACATCATTTTAAACTCAAATTAAGATCTGAAACTGTTAGATCACGATTAGAAAGGTTTTTTTTTTCTGAGTTGATAAGATTTTTGAAGTGGTGGATCCAAACTGGAGCGTCAGAGTATCGTATTTGGGTTGCAAAATTTTAGACGATAGAGCCTCCTGTGAGGCTTGCAGGGGTAGGACCTCAGAGGTGGCAAGATCAGTTTTGAGGCAGCCCAAATGTGGTCGTTAGGATTTCGGGTGACTTTATGGATATTCTGTAGAACTGATAGTGTTGTTGTTGCGCACGCAGCTTCCACGTAAACGCGGGCATGGACGGCAGCTCATTTAGCAGCCCGTTAGAATCTCCCGACGCTCCAATAACCTCCTCCGTGGCCACCTTGCAGTCTGCAGAATCGCTCTCCTTCCGTCGGCAGGTGCGTCTGTGTAGCGGTCACTGCAGCGAACCAGTAGATAACTCCTGCCTACCTGCACAAATCCACTCCCCGCTACGCCGCCAACCCTCACTGCCCACGCAAACGTCGCTCACGAAAACCCCAGACACTCCCTCGGCGAACATATCCTCGCAGTCATCCTCCGAGCATTCTCAAGCTTTCACCTCGCATTTCACGTCAGAAAGTAGTTTGTTGCCAAAATACCAATTACCTGAAGAACCCCAGTCTCCGTCTGCTATCCTGACTCCTTCAACGGAGATCTCATCCGACGCTGATGCACACAACTCAGAAGATATAGACTTTTTAAAATTTGACGAGGATCCTTGGGATATAACGAATTTCGATTACGATTTGAGTAGTCTGAATATAGACGGGATGTCGACCAAAAGTTGTCAATCCAATTAAAGTATACATCCGGTTTATACTTTATAGACAATCTGAACTTAAATGTGCCATCAGTGTTTTCCTTTGCTAAAGCACTTGTACCAAATTGACTGCCTCTTTCATATGAAGTACCTTTTAACTTATATATGTCTAAATTAAAAGATATACTTCTTTAGCGAATTAAATTTATAGTAGTTAAAGTCTAGATTGAAATTATCTATATTGTTACAGAATGTAATTTATACAATTATATATTTGCAAATAAAAGCTTTAGTTATTACATTTGCTTTTTTATTTCCTTTTTGCCAATTAAGGTAAAAATATAAATTTGAAGTTTTAGATTAACGCTGGACATTTTTCAGACTCCACAAAACATAAACGAAAATTCAGAAATGCAAAAGCAAATAGACGCCCTTATAGAGCATAAGTGTAAACAGTTGAGCAAAAATAATAGCGGAAAAGGTAATGCTATTCATTTAGAAAAATGGATGAAAGGTCACCTTGATACAGACATTGCTGATGAAGCAGAACTGGAACCTCTATCAGAAGATTGGACTGAAGAAATGCTCCGAAAGCGTTCTCAAGAACTCCAATTGATCGATGCGCAAGGAAACATTACCTGTCGCAACGAACCGAGGAAAATCGACAGCAGATGCGAAGACATCAACTTATCTGACCACGACCAAAGTCCGTCCAAAAGTACAACAACCGAGAGTCAAGTAAGTAAGCTTTCGGTATAATTTGGTACCAATTTCAAATGTCTGTTTCAGGTTACCGTGCGCTCAAGTCCTTTAGTGCCAGAAACTGTGCCAGTGTGCCGACAGTGCCATAAAAATTGCCTTCCACCTGTAAACAATAGTGTCAAAAGTGCTACCAAATCCAACAATCACACGGAGGACGTGACCGAAACTAATTGTACCAAAGACGAAAACGATAACAAAGACGATAACGACGACTGGCGACCGCTTCTCCTGATGGGACTGAGTGCGCTTAATCCGGCGGCTAGTTTAGTGAAATTAGATCCATTTTCCACTCCAATTCCGCAGATCAACGTCGCACCTCCGACACCCGAAAGCTCCACGAAAACCACCAGCACCCCCGATCAAAAAATCAAAGACAGTTCTTGCAACTGTCGCAGTAATAAACCAGAAGTAATCGTCTCCGGCAATTGATACAATTTGTAGTAACAACGAATTTTCCAGATTAATAGTTTAGAGCTTTCCAACGACGTAGATATTTCACCTGACGATTCTCCCCAAACGGAAGAACATCCATATCATTCGTTGAGTAGTTCTAATTTAACCTTGCGAAGATTCGGTACTGTCTCTAGTTTGGAACGGTTAGGAACGGACGAACACGAAGATAACTGGGAGGAACGGTATTCTTCTGAAACCGACGAAGATCAGGATGACCAGGGGGGTATCGATAACGAAGCATTTTATCATTCTTCGATTAGAAGTTGGACTGCTAAAGCGGGATCGTTCGTTGCAGAAAAAATGGCCTTCTTCGAACGTCTAGGGGAAGATTATAGAAACACGGGCAAATTTTTCGAAAGGTTTTTGAACACACTGAAATCCATTTTGCTCTTGACATATTTTCGTTTTCGTCTCAGATATCTGAAAACAGCTGAGGCCACGGTCAATGGAGATGACATGCAAGAGGACGAAACGTCAGGTGCTACCTCTGGAGAAGAAATCTGGGGAACACCGACCAGCGGTGGAGAAATGGACGATCCGTTAAGTTCTCCAAACTACGAAGGAAAACAATCGGTTAGCGACTAGATTTTTTGTTGGCATTACTCTTTCTTATTTCTCGTTTAGCCTTATGACGGTTCTATATCGTCCGATAACGGAGACGATACCGAACTGATGATGGACGAATTACTGATGACTCCACCGATAAGTGGTGCCATCATGAGAGGCCTCCTACCTAGAAGAACTTTGGAGCCGCTAATCGAAGAAGACTGTTCAGAAAGCTGTTCTCTCACTTCATCAGAAACACCCACCGAGCCGTCGGTATCTCCAGAACAGGTAAATATTAAAACATAACCTACAAAGTAGGTATCAACTGTCATTTCAATTATTGTGTTTCAATACAATTTTTTATTACATTGTGGGCAGGGCAACGGAACTGGAGATGTTGCTGACACATGTTCGACTGCTGCAGAAAACCAGACAAGGATCCCAAATGCAGAAAAGAGGGGAACGGGGTCGGTGGGTATGACGTCAGAGACGACTGTTGTTCCGAAGATGCATCGATCAGAAAGCTATCGTCGGATTGTAGAAGCCGCGGAAGAAGTGGACGACAGTCTGGGTTTTTTCAATCGGTTCAAGCCAACAGTGAAATTCATAAATATTGAAAGAGTCCCACGGGCCAAGAGTGTCAAAATGTAATCGAGACCAAATCCAAAAACATTTCAACGCTAACTTATTGTTGCAGTTTTGAGTTTTTCAATATGCGACGAGAACGTAGAATACATCAAACGATGCCCGAAGGTAAACAACTCATCAAAATTTTTAGTAAAGAAGGTACCGTGTCGGATAACGTCCCCACGTCTTATCCCGAGAAACCGCTCTCGCCCAGACAATTAAAGGTACATGAGTCGAGTTGAAGTTCTTTCTTTAGGACACTCGTTTGCAGGACAAGCAAATGGATCGACGATTTTGGAAGCAGTTGAGCAGACGCCGTGGAAACAAAATGCAGAATTTGCCGGCCTAAGGAAATAATATCGTTACATTACAATTCTTTCAAAAATTACATTTATCACAATTTTGTCATTTCAAGCTCAACTCACGTGATATTGGTGCTTTGAATATAAAATGTGCAAATATTTCTCAATTATCAAAAGTTTTGCTATTAACATAATTTTGGCTTAAATAATTGGCACTAATAATAATAATAGTTGTTATACTTATGTAAATAGCTTTAAAACGTTATTCAATTTTTATAAACTATTTACTACATAGTTGAAATTAAAAAGCATCGTTTCTAATTAAAGTATTTTAGTCGTAGGAGTCGATTTAAAAGCAGGGGTGTAAAGTAGTTGAAAAATAAAGAAAATCCGTCACATTACATTTGTGATAATTACAATTTTGTATACTGTTGAAAATAAACTTTAAAAATTATTTCTCTAATTATTATTTTACACGAAACTGCACTTTTCTAAACACCTTTCAAAATCTCTTCAACTTCTCCGATAGTTAATTCAGTTTCAAACATATCATTTTCCCCTTTACTCTCTTTACCTTGATACGGTATCTTTATCGTTATTTTATCATCTTTATTTTGACCGTTAGCCCTGGCTTGATTCCAAATGTTCTTCCACAGTATTTCTTTCTGGTGTTGCTTTGCCTTCGAAACTATTTTCAAAAATTCTTGTTTACCTAAAAAAACTCGATCAAATGACAAACAAAAAAGCAAAAATGCGCTGTACCCGTTGCATTGTCCGTATGTTTCGACGGTTTATTTTCTGTTTTATCCAGTCTCGGTGATTCCGTTCTCCACAGTGACAATTTTGGATTCACATACGAAACATCGATATTCTTGTTTTCCCTTTTCGGCTGGTTCATTCTCATTTTTTCTAGATTTTCTTCGTGACTCCTCCTCGAAAATTCTGTAAGAGCTGTGGAGCGGAGATTTTGATAAGGATCGTCTTTCTTATCTCTGGCATAGTCACCTGTTAAAAATTTACTTTTAGTGTTAATTTGTGCATTAAAAACGTTGGTATTTATGTGCTTCATGAATTTTTTGATAGTTTCAGAATTATAATTTTCCCCTTTTACTGAATCCGTCAGTTTTGTTGTTTCCGAAGAACCTTTTTCTGTTATCGTAAATTTACTCAATATGTCATTCAGTAAAGTTATTATTCTGTTTTTCAGGTCAATACCAGGTCTCAAGATCTCTTCACCCCATCTCCAAATATTTCCCCCATAGTAGATATCGTCGTCGGTAATAGTAGATTTATCATTTTTATTAGATGCTCTTCGACGTCTGGGACTGGGGTAATGTAAGCTGGCGTTAAAACAATTAACCGTTTCGGTACTTTTAGTGTGTTGACTCTTTCCAGCGCGAGAAGAATGTATCGGACATTTCTCGTGTTTTGCGGATCTCCTGGAAGTCCTTTCCGAATACGGCATGGATATATCGCTTTTAGATCTCAGCACTTTCGGAGAAAAGTTATTTACCATCTTGGTTATAATTTTCTTGAAATAATCTTTGGGGACCACTTTTTCTTCTTGCATGGCTAATCTCTCCTCCAGCACCTTGACCCTTTTGGTGAGCTGACTGATGTATGCCGCATCACTGGAAGTATCATGTTTTACGTGTGCATAATTTGTGACTTTTGATTTTTTTGGATTGGTTAATATTTGCTTGTGCTCTGAAGGCGCTGGAGATTCGCTCAGCTCCGAAAGCATCGGATGTTTTTGGCACTCCATCAGCAGTCCAACAATACCACAATTCTCACATAAACATTTCCCTTCAATTTTATCTCCTCTCTCTAAGAATTTATTTTGCTTGTTTTGACAGAGCAGGATTGATTTCAAGTCTTGAGGACCCGTCTCTACTCTATAAACCGATTGATTTCTCAAATTTTTAGCATTGGGTAATGGATTGCGATTTTTTTGTTTAGGAAACACATATTCCTCAGAAGCAGTTGCGCCAATTGTTGTTTGACTGATCACCAAATTAATGTCTTGCATGTTGGTGATTCGGGTTTCTACGTTTTTTAAAGATCTGCGTATTTCACAAAAAAGTGGTTCCACTGACTCCGCAATACCGATAAAATCTTTCCTTTCTAAATCGTCAATAGGAGAAGTTGATGAAATTCTTTCTTTGTGCTTGGTGAATGGTTTTCTTGATCGATGATGGTTGTCGTAAAAATCGTTATGTCTGCGTACTTTGATAATGGTGTCGTCATATTTTAACTGGTCCAGATATTTTTGTTTTTTTCTTCTTTGCTTCTCCAGAGAAGTTATTAATTTTCTAACCTCGTCTGCTCTAAGGATGTTAGTCCTCTGAGTACCGAAGGCTTCCAGTTCTTTAGGCTTCACCACGGTCACGTCTAACAAAGTGGATTTGCATTTTTCTGGATTCGATAAAATCTTCTTAGAAGCCGGGTCCACCTGGACTTCTAAACATAATTCTACATCTTCTCCCATCTCAGATGGATCGACAAGATGTACGACATTGAACACTAACACTCATAAAAGAAACGTGAAATTTAATAGATGAATTTACATTGTTACATATTCATAAATTTTGTGAAGAAATTTATTGAACGACAAACGCCAAAAATATGAAACGTCAGTTAATATTGCCGAAAAATATAATCACATGACAGATCCAAAGAACAAATGAAAACTTTTTCAATCAAACGAATTTATTATTTATTGAAAATTAAAAAAAAAATTGCCACAGTTTTGCACCAAATATGTCTGCCATCGATACATCATGTTACGCTGTTCCTCCAGAGAAAGGTAATCTTAGATTTCTGTTTGTTGGAGTTAAGAATGTAAACATTTCAGAAAGTGGTGCGGGAGAAATGAATCGCTTTAAGCCACCTCCTTGCGGTTCTAGCTCATCTCATTTGATAGCTTCGGAAATAATGAACGACATTTTGGACAACGCATTTGAAGTGATTATGGCCAAGAATTTGCAGGTAATGAAGGAAGATAAAGCTACTAAAAGTTGACGCAGTTAGTTTTGTTTGCAGCCAGTGCCCAAAGTGGAAAAAATATCACCAAACGTCGTGGGTGACATTTTGGAAAACATCCTATCACCTACTCCGAATAGCGGTGTGTCAAATGAGAATTACCGTCATGACGAAACAGTTTTGCTCGACGACGAAATAAAGAGAATCATAAAAGAAATGAAATATCCCCCCGAACAGAAAAGTATCATTTGTACACAAGGTGTTGGTGATCAACTAGGCGACAAGTTGGAAGTAACACCCGATAAAATTTTAGCAGAACCAGTAAAACGAAACACGTTAGAAAGGAAAAATCGCCTGACCAATCTCGTACGAAACTCCAAACAGATGTTGGCGAAATTTGTGACCAACGACAACGAAAATGAACTCAGAATGGCCAAGTCTGAAGAAGTACACGAAAGACTTCTTAAAGTAATCGACCTAGAAGGAGACGACCATTCCAACTTTGCAGAACCTGGCAGCAGCAGTGACACCGGTATCTTGCAAATGCCTCCAGAAGCCGTGATGGACATGGTCGATTTGGAACCGAACATACACAAAGAAGGTGACGTCGAGATTGAGAAAATCGACAAAGAAATGGCAGGTTGTTCAATCACGAAAATGGAAAATACCAAATGTGTCAATGTCAACAAGAAAAAATGGAACATTGGGGCGAAGATAATGAAGTACATAAAGAGGAATAAAGATACCAAGAAAGAATGAAGGCGGGATGTTTTTGGACATCATCTTTACAACATTTTTATCCAGTTTACTTGTATTAAATTATTAATAAATTTTTCTTGTCGATAAATTTTTCAGCAAGTTTAACTCAACAATAATAATCATTAGTGAATTGTGGTTTACTTTCACTGTGGAATCTGTCAAACTGTGTTTGGAGTAGTGCGTGAATTAAAAACGGAAAGTGAAATATAATTTTGGCTCTTGAACGTGAAACAAGAACAAAACACGTTTTTGTCTGAGCTTGTTAACTTTCCTGAATTTATTTTAACCCATTAAAATGGTAATTAATTTGGTCATATCCAAGTAAAATCAGATGTATTCGTGACGGGGTAACATAATAAGACGGTTTATTTATATTTGTTTAAATGATTTAAGAAGATGTGCTAGTTAGCAGTGGTTAATTTGATCGCTAGTATGCGCCGACTGGAAACTGATTAATGTTTACCAATTACAGTTTGTGTAGTATTTTGGTGCCGAATTTAGCACCTGAAACATTCTTCAGTTATGTTCTAAATCCATTTGTTCTTGACCACTCCCACCCTCTAGAATGATGTATTTTGGGATCTCTTTTGGGAGCAGGCGGAGTTGGCATCAGCGCACTACGACATTTTCACCGATTTCAAATGAAATAATCGTGTACGGTGTTGCCAAAGTTAGAGGCGTCCCAGGACCAAGAAATAGGCTTCAGTTACAGAAACACCAGCGCCATCTACACATATAAAACAAGAGACCCACCGTCCTCCGAGCCCCACTTCTGGTCCATTTACTAGAAGGCAAGTTACAGTTACATCATCACAATGGTAAGTACATGCAAAGTTGGTGCACGTAATTAGTGTGTAATTGAAGCATGCAAGCCGATAAATCTACACTTGGTGAACCTGCCTATGTTAAAGCTTTTAAGTACTGGAAACAGAAGATTAAGAAAGCTCAAATAGTAGTTACCATTTTCTTTTACCTCATAAAAAATCATACATTTTCCATTCCAGATTTATAGCGGTTATTTACATAGGTAGTGAAATTTCTGTGATTCCAGTTTGTATAATGTAAAGTGTCTGTCCTTTTATGTGCTTTCTTGTAGATTGTTCTGTGTTCGTCTCTATCTGTCTATTAACATCACGACATAATACACAGATTTATGTGTAGACCCGTATTTTAGGCATTAACTGTTTCGTCTCGTAGATAATATCGTTTGTTCATGTATCTTTAAAAAAATAACATTTGTCCCGATCACCGATTTAGAAGTAAACCTAACGCACCTGTATTTTGCAGGCTGATCTTAGCGCCAGGGATGTTGAAAGTGAGTAGAAAAACATTAAATTACCCCGACATTTTGCTCCTACCGAAACTCATATGCTTCTGGCTAATTTTAACCTAGAACTTATATGGCCACACTCGCCATCTGAATCTAAATTTATCCTCCATTGACTTCTAAAATTAGTCGCGCGCTCTGCTATCACGTTTTTCCGCGATTCGTAATAGTAACCCAATTATCGAAAATTGTTCACATGCCACTAACTTTAATTAATATTTTGAATTAAAATGAAGATAGTAATTTTGAACTTGATAAGGAGCGAACTTCGTGTTCTCTATCTACGATTTCGAGGGCAACGGTACCGTCGATGCGGTCAATTTAGGCGACATGCTTCGCGCCCTCAACCTCAACCCAACCTTGGCCACAGTCGAAAAACTGGGAGGCACCAAGAAGAAGAGTGAGTGAGGTTTTTTCGGAAATGATTGTTGCAGATAGTTGTATTTTTAGACGAGAAGAAACTCAAGGTGGATGAATTCCTTCCCATTTTCAGCCAAGTCAAGAAGGATAAAGAACAAGGTACATTTGAAGATTTCTTAGAGTGCTTGAAACTGTACGACAAAGAAGAGAATGGTAAAATGATGGCAGCTGAACTTTCGCACACCCTTCTCTCACTTGGTGAGTACTACAAATAGTTACGTAACAGTTTATGAGTGTTTCAAATTCAGGTGAGAGACTGTCAGATGCCGAGACAGATGATGTACTCAAAGACTGCATGGACCAAGAAGATGACGATGGCTTCATCCCTTACGAACGTAAGTTGATCTTAGGATCACGTTTTATAATAGATTAGTGGAACAGACTAGATATTAAGTAAACAGAGTCATAGATTTAGTAGTAAGCATGTTATTTTGCGAATTTCAGCATTCCTCAAAAAGATGATGGCGTAAGAAGCTAAATTTAAATTTTATTTTTGAGTAAGTAGGAATTTTTGCGTACTCGCCGCCGTCGCTTAGCAATGAAGATGTTGTAACGCTTAGCCGGCTTTTGTTTAACGTTTTGCAGGATTTCTAGCTAAATTAAACGAAAAGCCAATTTATGAATGGTCTCGTGGAAGCGATGTTTCTTTATTTTTTGTTTTAATAGTTTCTAATGTTTTTTTTTTCTTTGTTTAGCAACTTGAAAAAACGTGCGTTCCACTCTTGGGCAAATTCAAAACATTTAAGACCGGAAGCCATCACGCACGCTCTAGGCAAACATCTATACGCCTCAATTTGGAGATTTTGGCACGTGGAAAAAATAAATTTAATTTTTTGTTAAATTTATTCCTTCTCATGTATACCTAATAAACTGTAAAAATAAATTTCACTTTTTCGTTATTGTATTATTATTGTCATAAAAATAAATTGTAAAATATCAATAAAAGTTTCAATGAAACTGAAAATAAAAAAATTAAAATTAACAATAAAAATTATTTACTTATAAAAGATATCTGTGTCCTGTGTAACGTTACCCTACAAATTCGTTCACAAAAATCCTTTACCTTGACAGCTGATCCGAATACCAATCAAGCTGCAAATGAAATTTAAAACTTTTGGTTTATTATTCATTGATAGAGACTGCACACGATTGACTGTTCATTACATTCACTTGATGTCACACAAAAAATATCTTACTGAAGTTTTCCTTCAAAATTAATGGCCGACACCTATCTCATAGAGTGCTAAATCTATTTACAAACTTTTAATCAGCTTTAAAGTGGCGTTTAATTAACAGTTAAAAATCGCTTAAAAAGTTTAATTGCTTTTATACTTATGTACACTGCCACTTTAAGAATTTATAAGTTTTCAGTTCTACATTTCATTAATATTTTAAGCAACATTATATTCCCGAAATTTCTAATTTCTAAAAATATTTCAACCTATTTTTCAGACGTTGCCCATTCGTGAGCTGTCTTTTATGTTATGTAAAAGTTTTAGTGGCTGTACTGACAATACAAAGAAACATGCTATGCCATTTTTTATTGATTTATCTATAATTAATTAAATATGTTAATTGCTGAATAGAAATAAAACAATTGTAGTTATATCATTTTATTATAAATTAAATTGAAAATGCAACCCACAATACATTGCCAAAGTTAACGTGGCTATTTCAAATATTGTATTCTTTTAAAATGAAATTATGATGGCTTTGCTTCCAATAATATTATTTGTCGCAACTGACATTTACGAAAGATAAGAAAACATCTTGATCTTGATTTATGGCGAATGTAATAAACATCCTGCATCCTTCTACAGTTGCGCGTTTATGCAGTCAATAAACATTGTCCCAAAAACTCTTCGTTTTTTCACAATTTAATTTAAAGAAGCGAATAACGTTCATGGCAAAATTTACGAAATTGCAGAGCTAACTATGTTTTATGTTTTGTAAATCAAAAAACAAACATCCACGTTAACTTTGCAAATGTATGATGGGTTGCATTTTCAAACGCGTCAGGCTCATTCTCACTTGTGAAATGCCTCAACTTTAATTACGAAAAATTAAGGATTCAGTTAAAGATACACACAAGATAATTGTTACATCGCTTACTTTTTTAATTAAAACGGCGTTTAAATTACAAAATCAACAAGATATTTGTGACGATAATAGTATATTATATATTGAGGGAGAGAAATGCATGATTTTTCCTAAGGTGCAGTTTGTAGCCAGAGGGCGAAGCCCGAGGGCTACAAAGCACCGAGGGAAAAATGAGCATTCTCTCCAGAAGTATATATACTATTTTTTTCACGGTAGGGAGTAGAAACAGCACAAAAATCTCAAATTTTAAGAATAAAAAAATGATGACAAATGAGTTGTCATCTTTCGATGAATTTAATGGAATTAGTAGTTGCCTTGACAACACAATTAGATTTTTGTCACAACAGTCAAAAAAAATGAAAACTCCCATTAGATTTTTGTCACAACTGTCAAAAAAATGAAAACTCCCTAGGGAGCAAATATTTGCAAATATTTGCTCCCTAGGGAGAAAATGCTCTACTTCTGTCACGATGTTGACATCCGAAAAGTTGATTTCTACTCCCGATCGTGAAAAAACATTATTATTGATAATACCTACGCTTTTAAGACAATCGCAAATTTCAACAAGGCTCTTTCAAAACATTACTTTGTGTGAAACATGTTTATTACTGTTTTTTGCACTGATTGGAGTTTTTAGTTTATTATCTGCTATAATGTGAAAATTTTAGCTAACAAATAAGAGATGGAATAAATGTAAAATATCTAAAGAAAGAGTAAATTATATTAAACTATATTATGTAACAAAAGATTTATTTATGTTCTAAGATTATTGCTTACAACCTGTAATAAAAATTGTGGTCCTTGATTAAATAGTGTAACAAAATTTTGCAAAGTTGTTGTTTATGTTACATTTTCTATTGTTTATGTTAAACAAATTTTTGTTGTTTTGTGTTAGTTATTCAACATAAGAATAGATTAATCAAAGAACATGTTATCTTTACACTATTTAAACAATCTGTAACAAACATTGATTGAGTAAAAGACATATTTGTGAAGTTTTGATTCTCTTTAAAAAACCAAAACCGTAAAGGAAATAGCTTTTTAGGTCTTGATTTGTCAAAAATATTTAAAACAATATGGAAATGTTCTGTAACTGTTGTTTGTATTTTGTTGCTCTGTCCTTTCATAACAAAATTATCCCTATTAAGTCTTGCCTTTAAATAAATAACTCAAGTCCGTTCTCTTTCTTAATTTAATTTTTAAGTATTAGAGAATTAATAATTTTCAAGACAATAAAAAAGATATTCCAAGAGCTCCACTTTTTAAAAGAATAGTTTCCTGAATATAATTTATACAAATTCTCTTAACACGTGTCAAAATTTGAAACTATACTTACGGAATAATGCTTTTTAGAAGGCAATTGATGATAGATTCACTGTTACTCTTATTTTCTTCGCAATCCTAACCTTAGCCAGATCAGAAAAGTGTACAGCAAACACATTATTCCTGACTTCATAAATATTTTAATAGTTATTTGTACAACTAGTTCTGAAAGTCATACTTTTTTTCACGAATTTGCAGATTGATTAACGAGGGCGTAGCCCGAGTTAATTAAACAAATAAGTGAAAAAAGAGACTTTCATAACGTGTTCTACACACTATTTTTTTGCATATCGATGTAAGTTGAGAAATTTTGTCTAAAAGGATTGACGAAAAATTACAAAAAAAAAAATAGGTATGCTCTGACAATCATCTCCAAGGAGATGGAATAAAATGATGCAAAAAAGTACCTACTACTTTCACTACGATTTTTCGTTTAAAAAAGTGCTACTTTCACTACGATTTTGCGTGTAAAAAAGTGCCACTTTCATTACGATATGCAAAAAAAAATTTTTCAAGTGCACTAGTTGTCTGGAACCTTCTCCAATATCATTAAGACAATGCATATCTTAAAAACTTGGTCAGAACAAATTAGTAACACGAGCTATTTCTGTTAGAGCACTGCAGTCGGATTAAATTGCCATTGCGGTATTTTTTTTTGAATAGACTGCAACCAATGAAAATTGACATCCTGGCAATCTTACGACTGATTTAGATTAAGATAGGTGTGCTATATAAAACAACTGGATGACATTATTCAAGCCTCATTCGTCGCGCATCGCCAAGAAATTGCGGCGAACCGTGTCACACTATGGTAAGAAAAAAAGAAAAAAAATTCACTTATAATCAATATTTTGCAGGCGGATTTAAAACCAGCTGAAGTGGAGGGTAAGTACAACAGTTGACAATCGACAAATTTAACAAAAAAAAATGTTAATAGATGCAGAATTTGCGTTTGATATCTTCGCCGGTGTCGACGGTTTACTTGATAGCCTCAATCTTGGTAAATGGTTGCGTTGCTTAAACGTGAACCCCAGTCTAGCTAGGATGGAAAAATTCGGTGTTGGCAAAAAAGCTGGTTCGTAAACCAAAAATTTGTTGATGGTAATATCATTTAAATTGTGGTTTCAGGTGAGAAACAGTTTAAGCTTGATGAGCTTTTGCCCATTTACAGCGAGCTGAAAAAGGAGAAAAAAGATGAAGGATGTTACGAGGACTTTATTGAATGTCTCAAATTATACGACAAAGCTGAGAACGGTAAAATGTCAGCAGCTGAACTGTCACATTCTCTTTTGTCATTAGGTAAACAAAATACTAAGTACATTCGAATTTCCTTACTCGTTAGTTTTTAGGAGAAAAATTAACTGATGTGCAAGTTGACGAGTTATTTGAGGATTGTCTTGACGAGGAAGACGATGAGGGTGACATTAACTACATACGTGAGTTATTATTCCCTTGTTCGGTGTTAGTTGTTGTTTCTGAAATGCAATTTATTTTACAGCATTCTTAAGAAGAATGTGTGAACTGGACCCTCCACTCAAGCCAAAAAAGAAGAAGTAAGAAATGATTAAAACCAAATATGTTAAACCATTAATATCAAAAAATAAATAAAAACGAACAAATTAAAACGAGTTTTATTTTATTTATGAAATCCGTGGGAAATGAATTAAAACAATTTGTAGCAGGATGGTGCCTCAATTATTATTAGTATTGATTTACCAATATTTTTAATACAAGTAAATCCCCCTCCTGAGCACTATTGAAACAAAATCGCCGGCGGAAACGCTAGCAATTATCGCAATCCAAGAAGTTCCCTCCGTTCCTCTCCCTCTCGTGTCATGAATTAAGCAATCTCCCCGGAAGAACTGTCACGGATCATTTACATAACTACTCCGGTGTATGAAAACAGTCATTCCAGGACGAGAGCTTTCGAATGGCGCAGGCGTGAGCTTTCATCTCAAACGTCGAGATTCGATCGAACGAACGCCTGTAGAGCGCTGCAACCAGCTTCTCAAAAGAAAAGCTTGTTTCGTGTCTAAACGTAAACAATCGCCGACACTCGTCCGATGTAAAGCTTCGAACGAATTAGACGGTTCGTGCTATCTATAACACGATAATAAACGCCTGTTAAGCTCGCGGCTCTTCCTGCTCCTGGGCTTTAATATTCGAACACGAACAAGTGCGTTCGGAGGAAAAAACAAAAAAAAAATTGTGAACGGGTGTGATTGGTGGAGTGCCTGAAGAAGCTTCTTCAAAATGACTGACGTGCGTACGAATGGTGCTCACTTGCCTGAAAAAATTCCGGGGGATAACGCTCCTGCTAACGCAGGTGAGAATTTTGTTTTTAGAAAAGTAGTCGAGTTATTGCGTGACAAATGTGGATGGTTAAAAATAGTACCACCGTGCGAGAGAAGGAGATTTGATTATATGTGATTTGCAAAAAAAAAAAAGAAAGTGGAAAAATGTAACTTCATTTTAAATTACCACGATCTAAAAGTATGCAGGATTTTTGTAAAGGTTGTCAAGTGCTTGAGTTGTTGTGGACCTTTTTGTACGCCGACGTTAATTAACAAGTTATTAATAGTTTCAGTTCTTCGTTATTTTTACCTTTTTTCGGCCGGTAAAAGTTTGCCTCCAAAATGTTGGTAAACAGGTGACTTCTCAGGATGAATATTCAAACTAACAAACATATGTTGCGCAATGAACTGGATGACATCAGATAGACAACGAACAACATTGAAATAAATTAACACATGATATAGGGAACTGTTGCATAATTACCGAGTCGGGTTGTGTGTGATATTACAGTCACAGTAACGGACAGGTTCAAGTTCAAAAACAAAAAATTGCAAATATTGAAATTGCTACTCTATGTTGTTTCATAATGATGGTTATTAAAATGTTTTGATCTTAAAACGGTCGAAAAGCGCGCTTTTGTGTATCTTTACAGAAAAGGTTCAAACGGCTTTTTTTTGTAACCGGACTTGAAACACTTCAAATCCAAGGAGTTAAAATCTCCACAGGTGGTTCGACGGAGTCAAATTTATTAAAATTATCCCTATTAAAAAAAGCCTCTAAAAAAACGAAAAAACGAAATTATTACCAAATATCGCTGTTAACGTAAAAAGTAAACTTTAAACTTTAGTGGACTTTGTTAATATTATTGAAGCTAATAATATTGCAACAAGAGATCTAGTAATTACTGGTGCTTTAAAATTTGAAAATTATCATTTTACTGTAACTGCAACAAAAGAAATTAATGAGTTCATGTCCGATGTTTTTTTTTGTGATCCGCTTGAAGATAAAGTAGTATTAATATCATTCGGAATAGAAGGTCTTTTTGTGCTTCGACTTCGTCTCGGTCTTTAATCTCTGTATTTAGCACAAAAAAACTCACTTCTACTCTGAATGATATAACCTACTATTAACACAGTTAATTATGTATTGTTATTATCTTTATGAAATGAAAGCAATAGTATATTTTTATAATCCCCAAAAATTATTTTTGTCTACCTACAGCGTGATTCACGAATAGTGTCTGATTTATTTACAAAAGATAATTATTTTGACACATTTGATTAACACTATTGTTTCATTCTTCAGAAATCCGATTAATATGATCACAAAATTTTATTCAAATTAAAAAACAGCGAAGTATTCTATGAGATAGTAATTTATTTGCAGGAATAAAGGCGCTAAATCAGACACTATTCGTGAATCACCTTGTATATTGAAACCAGTCAAAATCTATTTTAATATTTACTTTTCGGAGTCAAGGAACCAGACTTCAGCTAACAAATTTATTAACTATAAATAAATTTACGTTGTTTATTAAAGGAGCTGACAGTTATTTTGATAAAATATTCTAATGGTAAAAAGTATTAGCCATTCATGATCTTTTTGGGAACGAGTTGGCTATGTCCAACTAGTATTTTTGTTGACAACACTTCGGTGATAACTAAATTCCCTAAAGGAAATTGACACTTTTTGTGTTAGGTTAGGTTGTTTTCAGTTTAAGGTTATATTTTCTGTATAGGTGCATTGTTGCCGGATCTCTTAAATCTGGTCTGTTCCCTTTAAACTGGAAGTAGCATCGTTTAATGTAAACTTTTTGTCGTAACAAAATCATTTACTTTCTTACAAATATTAAAATAATAAATCTGACAATGCGGTGGCAACAAAATGTCGAACAGACACTGATAAAAAAAATGTCAGCCGTTGCATCACTGAATCAGTTAGTCCAACATGAAAAGAAAAAAAGCATAACCAACTCGGTCCCAAAAAAATCGTGAATGTCTAATAAATAGATACAGTCGCGGACAGGAAAAAGTAGGACAATGTTTATTCGCTAATGTAAGTCTGTTTACTGTTTCTATGGTTACTATTAAAGTATTTATTTATTATACTTAGTAAGACTGGTTTACTCAACTCAATTTTGACTAAATTTCTGAATAAGACTTGTCCTACTTTTTTCTATCCGCGACTGTATATGGAACTATAAAGCTTATGTTAATTGTCATTCTAACCCTGTTCTTGTCAACAAAAATGTTTTAATAATAGTGAAACTTCTAAATATGAAAATTTATATGCTTTTGAACATTTCGTCTAGCTAATAATATAAATAAAAACTTCTAAACTACGATTATTGTTGTGGAATTTATGGGGAAGTGACAAGCTACTGTCATTAAAAAGTGCGTTCGTGCAAAAGTTTGTTTTGTTAAATATGTTTTTTGAAGAAAGCTGAAACACAAAGAAATGTACTTATACTTTCCTTTATTGATGAAAGTTTCAGGTTTCCTTGTATGTTTGTAACTTTTATTTGAAAAATTGTCGAAATTATATGCAGGTATTTTTTTTTTCTAATTCAGTAAATATTGAAATGCCCAGTCAAATAAAATGGAAACAAATTGCTTCAATATTTCTCACAACTCGGGTAGGCAATATCAATTATTAGTTTAGCAACAAATTGATAAACTATAAAAATTCAAGGATAGCAGGTCTTAATTACAATAGTAACAGTTATCATCATACTAAAAAAAACTATTCGCTCATTATTACATTTTACAAACATGGCAAAACAATTCTTTCTAACCAATAGATGATATTTTGTTTTTTATATGGAAGAACAAACCACACTATTGTATCAGAAGCAACTAGAAATAGCTATAAATTATTCAAACGAATCTTATTTTTCCATTTTAGAATTAACGAAACGATTTCTATAAATGGAAACTTGCACGCAAAATTAAATGAATGATGTAATTTGTTTCGTTTCTGTAAATATTAACCATCATGCCGTGCAGTGTTTTCTTGAAAAATTTAAAAAATGTGGGCCATCTTTACACAATGTTGATAATACAACTAGCACAGCCTGGCACATAATTTTAAATTAATGAATATGTGCCACTAATGTGTCTATCGATCCACAGGATATTAGATTTTTTTTATTTAAACTATGCCAAAATCTTTAAACTGGGCCAAGATGAAATAGGTGGGTCGCAGTTTTCTAGGAAATAAAAATGAGAGAATAAATATTACGTAAAGTAAATATCTCCACGTAATATGTAAATGTTTGTTTGGTAAAAATATACAATACAATCAACAGGTTGCGGTGTGTGGAATAAGTGTCAAAAGTTCAAAATCTCGCAACACAATGCAGACTCAAAAATGTACCTACACACTTTTCTGTTTTGTCAAAAATGAAAAACTTTAAGATCTTTGGTGGCTGCAAAACATCCAGTAGTGGATTACTTCATTTCGTTTGTTGCCACAAAAAAAAAGTATTAAATGTGAACGTGCCCTTGCATTCACAGAGGAGTTCATGACAGTTTTAATAGATTAATGGTGCTCCACTTCTGTTACGTAACAAAATAAAATTTGGACTGATCGGCAAGGCGCGTCCAGTTTATCACTCTTAATACCATAATTAGCTTTAAAAATTTTCGGCACGTTTGGTATGCACCGATTTTTTGCGGAGCAATTTGGCTCATCACGTCATGTGGGTGCGGTAAAATTAAGACAATCGTAGGCTTGATTTATTGTTCACTTAGAATCTAATTATAATTACGCAGGGAGCAGCGTTATTCCTCGACTTGATAAGTCGCCTTATTACTCGGAAGATTCGTAGGTACAGCAATTGCCAATTACTATTGATTGGATAATAATTCCTGTACCCACGATCAGCTGGGGCCACTTAACTCGATGTTATCAATGTCAAACTGCATCGAAACGCAAGAACAACATTGCATTGGATCAATTACGTATTTTTAGCAGTGAGTAAGGTGTTATCACTGGTCGTCAAGGTTGAATTTTAAAATATAGACCAGTTCATGAATTGCTTATTTGCAAATTTTGGCTTGACCCAATAGAGAAATAGGAACTAGTAAGTTTAAATTGGATTCATCTCCAAAAGAACTTATTACTTCCTCTTTAATTGTATAAGGATTGTCTGCTAAATGTCACAAGTCAAGGATATTTGGGTCGTCGTTATTTTCGATCGATGCGATATAACATTTTATTGGTGTCTTGTCAGACAATAACTTTTGCAATCAAATCTAGCCCATTTTGTTTTACTACGGCATTTTTTAGTTGAATTTAGATGAGGGTATAATTAAAAAGTTAGGTCGATGTTAATGGTCTCGATTTTTGGCAGGATTTCATCAAGTCTGACTAAGCGAAATTGCAAAACTATCCCATTACGAAAATAAAGCCAATGTACCTGCTAGTTAATTTAAAAATAGGTTGCACAATAAAACACGTTTCCAGAAATAAAAACGGCGTTTTTCAATAGTACGCAAAGTGGGTTTTGGGAATTTAAATTGAGTTGAAAATGACTTGGCGCTTTTTACAGAGTTTTCTGTTGATTCTTGACGTTTCTTGGTAACTCGCAGGTAGAGGGCGCGTTCGTCACCATTTTGCAACTGTTGGAAGCTTAAAATTAATCGCACCGAGATATTATCAAAATTTAAATGTTAACCCAATTTTAAGTCATTGGTACACCCTAAAGGAAATGTAAATTCAAATTTGTTATTTCCATTACACTCTTTAAATAAATCAGTTAAAAGCTACACCATAAATTTTCGTTGTAGCTAAATTTAAATTATAATTTGTAATACATGTTTAGCAATTTTAAAATTTCGATATAGCTAATTCAAATGGAAGAAAAAAAATTCATTTGGGGAAAATTTACTTTTACAATGAAGAAAATGCAAATCTCATTTCCAAAAACTTACACTGTTTTGATTTATTTACATTGGAAGTCATCCACAAGCATAAGCTTTGGAAATTTAAGAGATTTTATAGAAATAATCAATATCGTGTAGTCTGAAACCTGAAATTATCATATCGCTCTTAAAAATATGATAAAAAAGATCATATTGTTTAAGTTAATAATGAAAGTTATAAAAAAAAAAAAATAACAATGTCACTCGATAAATTGCTATGCAACAAACTCTCGTACAATCTGAAAGTTTTTCCGACAAAATTTCACCACTTATGATTTTATGACAAAAAACTTCACTATCTCTCGCTACTCTGTTGTTTGTCGCGTTATCTCTTTGATTGTGATTACAAGATATTTACCTTTTTACTTTTCATTTTTTTTTTAAGTTTTTTCACTTAGGGTTCGTTATCTGTCGGGCAGTAACTTTGCCTGGAAACGAACATCTTGTTTTGTATCCGTTTTTTTCTTTGATAACCTTTTTTTTCTATCCTTATCGCGCCATTTTCTTTAAAAAAATTATTTTTCTTCGGGAAACGAGGCGAAACCCGAAAAAACCTTCCTGTGGACCGTGGAAGGCGTAATAGTTATAGCGTCTGGATTAAGTGTCGGTTTTTGCCCTCCGCTTTCCCCCTTTTCTTCATTTTCACTTTTTTTGTGCTTCAAGGACTCAATAGGTAAGTTAGATAGATTCAATTATGTCACCCATAGATTAAGTAGGATAGTTTTAACGTTATAACTTATAAGACAGGAATAGTTAAAAGAAAGAAGAAAATTAATACGAGCCTCTACGATCCGAGTGCATTTTAACCAGTACTAAATAAATTTTTTATTGAATAACAAATTTTACAAAAATAGGAATGTTCACAAGTTACACAATTTAACAACTAACTAATTCTTTTTTCATAAGCTGCCCAAAGTTTCTTTGAACTTTTTAGTCTTAGCTGATCGATCTGCAGCTTTGGAAAAACACCTCTCTCTTTTAGCCCATCACCTGCTTTGATACCTTCCAAAACACCCTTTCCCAAAAGAGAGTGAGCAGTTACCAGATTGGCCCATGATGAAATTTGAAAGATACTTTTACTGTACTGTTTTGCCAATATCTCTAAATTTTTTATCTTCAAATAGAAGGAAATTGTGATGGTTTGCTATTTCCTTCAGGTGATTGATAACATTTGGGTGGAAGTCTTCAATAATGTCTATGTGAGTTTTCAGTAAACATATGTGGGGACCAACTTGTTCTGCCAGATTTAGTAAATCTGTTGCTGATGTTAAATCTGCTGCCACACAAAGTTGTCTTCTTGGTGGACATAATTTCGAGAAGTTTTTTACTTATTGGATTTTGTACAAATTTAGAACGGTCACTAAATGTCAATTTCAATCTCTACAAATTTAAAACAATAATAATGTAATACATACATATATTTTAAAAAAATACCTTTTTTTAGATTTAACACATTTGGGTCTACTTGTGTGTTACTTAAGTAAGTCTTAACTTTATCAATAACAGCATCAGTAACACAATTGGCCTCTCTCAAATACTGCATCAATTCTGTTAAATTCAGCAGGGCATGCGTTTTTCTTGATTAACATATACAGGGTGATTCACGAATAGTGAATAGATTTAGTATGTAAAATACAGGGTGAATTTGAAATACGTCACAATCTTAAAACCCCAGGATCTTCAGGAAGTGAATAAACCGAAAATGTGGTTAAACATTTTTCATAAAGTCTTAATTCCATCCCGAACGAGACGCTCTGAAAATTGTGATAAAACGAAACATGAATATCCGTAAAAAATCAACGTTACCGTGTTCGTATGGAAAAAATGTGCCAGAATCAATGTTAATGTATGGATCAATTTTTATCGAAGTTACTTCAATGTCACAACACTTTAAAATAGCACCAACTGAACTTGAAATTACACCCTTCCCAAAATCATTAATTACACCACCGGAATCGAAGGAATTGTCGACGCCATCTGTTGGCCCCGTCCCCGAATCGCTGGATTCTTTGTCCAAAAAAGTTCTGAAAAATGAAATAATGCCTTTCAGAAAAAACAGAATACATATAAACAATTGTTTGATTTTTCTTACCTGCATTTTTCTAAGAAAATGCCGGCAAATTTCACTTGCGGAATGTAGTAGTACCACTTTTAAGGATTGTTGTGTCGAGAAACAAAATTTACAACTGACAAGAATTTCTGGTTCTTAGGTTTCGTTGACATTATTTAAAAATTTAAATTCTTAATTTAGAGAACCTATTCGGACCATTACAATAGATAGATTGACCCGTGAAATAAGTGAGCAACAAAATAATAATGGGCAGAAGATGGAGAACAAAGAATTTTCAGGACTTCAGTCAGTAAATTTTATTTTATTTCGTGAATCTGTTAATGTAAACCGTGTAAATGTGTAATTAATATCACATTAGTATTATTTCTTGATTAGTTACACGCAAGATATTGCATATCAATCCCCTATAAGTTGCAATTGCTAATAATACATTAACTCAGTCAAATATGCATTTCAAATTATGAAGATAGGTGTTAACGGGTTTTTATGAGGATCATGGTGGTGCCTACTTTATTATTACAACGCTGTCAATAATCGTTTGCGAATTTATACGTCTAGTAAAAACACAATTCAATTGTTAGATTTCTAAATTTATAATAACAATGCGGATACATTTCGATCTATTTCATTTGATAGCTACCAAAAATAAACAAAATCAATCAATTATTGCATGTACAATTTTCATATTGATCACGCAAATTCGAGATAACATTTGGATATTCAGAAGTTGAGTCTTCCAGAAATCCCATCAAATATAATAAAAACATTGAAACAGACCATACGGCTCTCAGCGTTCATGAAAGATTACGTATAGGTACAATTTAAATTGTTTTCTAAATATGTTTTTGTAAAATGATGTAGATCATAAAGTAAACTTTAATTAATTAACTTCTTTTCATACACTCAGATATTTATAATACGTATGTACTTTTTTTATCATATTTTTTAAAGTAAAAGTGATATGATGATTTCAAATTCTGTTATTAGGTACAGTAGTCTACCTAAAGTGAAAGTAAATAGTTTCAGACGACACGATATTGATTATTTCTCTAAAATCTCTTAAATTTCCGAAGCTTATGCGTGTGGAAGACTTCCAATGTAAATAAATCAAAACAGCGTAAATTCTTGGATATGAAACTTTTCTTCGTTTGTTAAATTTGTGCCAAAATGTGTTTTTTTTTTTAAATTTGAATCAGATAACACGAAATTTTATAATTGTCAAACATGTACAGTCGCGAGCATTAAATTTTAGTCGTCAAGGTCATTTTGAAATTTCCTGCTACTGTCACAAATCAAAAATTTTGCCTGCTCAATTAGGACCTATGTTAATAAAACGTCAATCAAAGTTTTATCTAAACATTCAAAATTGTGGCCCCAATATTGTATTTTAACAGAGTAAAAATTATTTCGCTCATAGAGACGGATGTGTCAGAAGCTAGGGTGGCAACCCAGTTGAGATTTCCAAAAAGTTGACAAGATCTTGACAAGACAAGACAAATAGAATTTATTAGAGGTTATGCCCGTTTCACATTAGAGCACTTTCCGTTACGTCAAAGAATGACCTTAGCAACCAAAATATATTGCTCGCGACAGTACCTCTACCTCTGAGTTTAATAAACTCTTCAAAATATATACAGGGTGTCCCAGAGTTGCGAAAAAGCTCCATAACTTGTTTGTTATTAAAGATATCAACTTTTACTTTTTTCTAGATGATAGCTACGCTTCTACTGCACATTCGGAAAATATTGTGGTATACATATATACAGTGTGTCTCAATATTATAAAAACACTAAAGTTATGTTTTTTTAAACGGAACCGACCCAGTTTGATTTTATTTTTGAATTATATGCAAAATTATGAATCAAATTTATACAGGTCGTTTTTACTTATCTGCCATTGTTTTTGATCAGTGGCGCTTTTTTTACCAGAATTTCGAATTGCAGGGGTGCCTTCGAAAATTCGTACCTTCCAAATCGTTGCACATAAATTAAAATGATTGACGCTGAAAGACGGTTCAAGACTTGTAGATTATTGAGGATCGGTTATTCAGCACTTTTACGACAACCCTCGTTAAACGGACAATAAAGCACTCAAGGAATATAAAGGTCGTTTTTACAAAATATTAAAGGAAGGTACATAAAACAAAACACAAGTTTTAATTACATTTAAGTATATTTTATATATTTTATTAAAATTACAAATCTTATTTACAATTTTTTTTAAACCTTGTATAAAATGTGACACATTAATTTAACAAAATGAAATCTATTAAAGATGCCTGATTTGTAATTAATTTTTTGGGTTTGTAATAATTTTTAACTAATAAATAATGACAATAATTATTTTAATTAAACTTAGAACACTTATTAGGTTACCTAATTGTTTTGAAATTGTAATAAGAATCTTATTTTTTATTATTTGTTACTGTTAATGGCACATTCTTGTACATACCCTCTTTTGATTATTTTGTAATTTTCGCAGGTTAAGATTTGTTTCAATTTCTGTTGGATAAAGAATAAATCTTTTTTTTTTCATTTTTGACAAGTTATTTCCCTTCTATACCTACTACATACATATTTTATATGTACAAAACTGAAGTACAATTTACACAAAAAAATCAAAATGCGAATTTTACATTAAAACTTCTCAACAACTTCTTGTAATAACTTCTTTCGATATTTCCAGTGCGAAGCAAAATATCGTGAATTTACTATTACTCGAAATCGTGGTTGGCTAGTTTTAAAACTTACGTAAACACCTCATGTGTGCCACCGTACGTCAAATCTCTGTTCCTACTGATAACGAAAATATCAGATTGTCTTCATCTTAAATGAGACACACTGTAGTGACAGCCATTATTACACGTTCTTTGTGTAATGTATTACCTATAATGGTTCTATAACAACGATTTATCAGATAACAAAACGTATAACGTTTTATTTCAAAAACGTTTAACCACTGATGACGTTTTCCTAATGGTGATTTCATTGCAGTAAGGTCTGTAGAGTCAGCTCCAATTTTATGTAAAAAAAAGTTCCCAAAGACTAAAAACAACGCGCCGTAAACGTACGTAAGCAACAATTTGAATAGGTAGTTGTAAAGTCATATTGCGTATGACCAAACCCTTACACATTTCTCTATTTTTCTTAAAATTCAATGGTTTTTCCAATGTTCAGATGATCGATTATACCAGTATTGAAAGAGCCGTCCTTTGTTTGCCTTTGAGCGTCTCTCATGACCCATGCGAATTATGCCCTCCCTTGTTTGAATTCACTAAAAAACAAACATTTTCCGATTGATTTATCATGACGTATTCAAAGTGCTTTCAAGTCTGAGATAAGTTCTCAAGCAAATTTCCCTAACTCGATTTTCACTGTTTCAGTGGACGAGTTTGTCCATTAAGAAAGAAACTGGAGGTCAAATAGTTGTTCGCAGCTTAATAACAAAGTTTTTCCAGCAAGCATAATTTTGATTTATTACAAAATAATTTCTCCGATAAATATGGACCGTCGTTCTTTAAATTCTACATGAAATAGATACATTTTATCACTTTGACATGGTATCATCATCTTAGGAAAATTTAATGTTGTTGAAATTACACTTCTTTAAGTAAGTGAGCAAGTTAAGTCTCTTTGGCGTTACGAGTATGTTAGCTGGATTCTTCTTGCAACCTTTTTGTTGATTTTGGCAACATTCGAAAAGCGACACAAGTATGTGGCCAAGAGCTGAAATATCTTTATTAGATTTACAAGCCGGAAAATGTCCACTGAGCGACAAGGATCTTTTCGGTAGCGCACTCACCCCTCACCCTAATATGTTGCAATTGCCCTAGCATAAAAAAGAAATGTCCGCGCTCGCCGTTCTCTTTAAATAATACATTAAATTGTTCTTCCCGCCTGGGCTAAGAAGTAATCTAAGATCGTATAAATATTAGAAAAAAAAGTAGACGTATGTGCCGTCCATGGTGGTGGAATAGCCGTATCTTGAATGGGTCGATCGATGTCGCGGCAGCGCAATAGCGGTGGTGAGCTTCAGGTCGGGCAGTAATCCGCAACAGCACAGTGAACTCACCCCGTGTTGCCGGTAACAGGTAATTTTACACCTGCACTAAGTCTGCATTTGCACTTTGCAACAGATGCAGTAATTGCTCTGTAAATTAAGCTGTCATTACACCCATTCGTTACACGCAATCTTATTAAGTAACTGTAGGAAGCTTTCAGTTGTGTGCAAACTAGAAGTAACACTTTGTTGTTGATAAATTTGTTCGAGACAGAGCTTTTGTAATACATAACAAGCAATAGATTTGAAAGTGCACGAATTCAGAATATTCTTATTTGTGCACATTTTGGTATTGGGACGTATAGTCGGGGCAAGTGTAAACAAAAACCTAGATCTTTCGTGACCGGACGCGGTTTATGGTATTACTACGCATTTCTAAAAACAACCAACATAATAAGAATTTTACCAAACTGGGTTAGTTGACCATTTGATTAAATCAAAATAAAAATACACGTACAGAATTATTTGGGGTAAACCATTTCGGGCAATTTCCATAATGCAATCTCGAGTCATCGAAAAACCTCGTCTTTTTCAATCGGTCAGTATTAATTATAACAGTTATTTTTAAAATATTATTAAACACGGTCACCTTCACCATAAGGTGTGTCGTTAAAGCTGACTCATAATCTCTTTTAAATCGGCAGATTGAAGTTTTACTGTCACTAGATATTAAATTCTTCCCATAAAATGTTATGTTTCGCTGAAATTAAATTTATTTTTAATCCACACTAAAGCTTGCGAGTAAAAAATTATAAAAACGAATACAGAAAACAATTTTCATGATTGGTGACGAATATTAGTAAAACTTCTGTATATTCTCAAAAAACTTTACCCCACTTGTTGGCTAAGGATATTTTTGTAGAATTATTACGTGATAAACGAAGCATTTTGATGACTCTTTCTCAAGCTTTACAACATTAATTTTTATAGAACACGCACCTTGCTATTTTACAAAAATATTTTTATTCAGTGATGGTTAATATCATTATTAAAGCTCGCGGGTGGTGCGAAATAAAGAAGATTTTTATCCTACAATTTCTTTCAGTCCTTTTTGCAAAAATTCATTAATTAAAAATTGACTGCTCATAAAATTTTACACACTTGTTTTAAAACCAGCAAATTAAGCACACCAAATCCCAAATCTATTAAGCAACCCTCTTGCTTAAAATTATACTGCCATCCCCCAAAATAACTCAATTTTTTTTTTCTGACGTTAATTGATATGGATTATAGTCAGTTCTATTTTAAGTGAACTGTGTTTTAACTCCCATCGATTCGTTCTCCGTAATAATAGGATACCTAATACCAATATTTTAACTTTAAGGACTTGACCACATGCAAAAAATACACTTTATCAATTAGTTAATAAGGGAAGTTGGTAAGGTTGTTGTACTCTTGTTCGATGAATATTTCTATTCGATTAAAAAAACAACGAAAGTGGAACACCACCGGGGGTGTATTAAAATAAGTTATTAAAATGAGTACCACAAAAACATAAATTCTTGCAATTACATTTGAAATTCTTGAACAATGTTATGTATGTGTACACGATTATCATACTCATTTGCGTGTTCTCGTCATGTGTTCTTTCAGCAAAATGAATTTAATTTATTAGAAAGGCTGCGAAATTTCCGTTGTTTCATGTGGATCGCCTGACGGTATATCCACCAACATTAACATTAAGGTGTTACCTAATAATTTCTTATAAACGATCCTTCCGTCTACTCTACAAACAATTCGTATTTTCGTTTTGATGAATGAAAGACAATCTTGGAATTTTGCACCAGTCTAATGTCAAAGGTGAAACCACATTTGTTTTGAAGTGATGGTTTCATCCACTTTTAGACAGCCACAAAATTATTTTATTCACAATAATTATTGTAACATGCCTATTTTAAACCTGCGTGTTGTTGGAAAGTACGTCATTGTTACCTAAAACGCGTGTCTTTTGGTTGGAAAGTGACCACTTGCATCTCTGGATCGGAAAGTGACATTTCTGTCAATTCTCGAAAATGACAATGTTAAATGTCGGTTCAACATATACATTTTGATTATGTTGAGATTCTAAACAGGATATGTTGTTGTTAAACGAATACAGGAACACACATTCACTTTTCTAAAGGAATAACAGCAATATAATTTGTTCAATTTGCCAAACATAACCTCAAATTCAAAAACTCTTGAAATTTTCTTTCCCAATAAAAACCCACACATACTTAATTTAATAAAATAAAAAGTGATGATTGCGAATATAAAGTATACTATGCTCGGTGGAACACGTCTCAGTCATTCAAAATGATCACTCCGCTGTAACGAAACATTTTCCCCCATACTAAAAATATTCTCTTAAATCTGCCTTTCCCTTTATTTTGACTTATTTTCTGACTGAACGAACGTAATAACATAGCTGCAACATTTTAACACTCTTGAAGATGATGCAATTGAGGTATTTACCTACTAAAACAAGCAAAAAATCTAATCATTTTTCAAACTGTTTGTTGAGTTACTTTGTACTTTGATTTGGTGTAGGCTCGATTTAGTACTACTACATTGTAGTAGATTTATGCATTTTATGTGAGAACAAATGATCAGGATACATCTGTTTAGTCTTTCATGCACGCACTGCAAACCACAATCGAAATTGGGTCAGTCACTCTTTTTCAAACTCGTCCTGCAAATAGGAATGAGCGATATAATTCGAACGATGATTAAAATGATAAGTTTAATGAAAAATTTGGGCACTTTAATGTCGCGAAATTGCTGTAGGCACTCACTAATTAGTTTTAGTTTATAGAAGGCTTTTAAAAATTGAATCGAAAAGGTAAAATTTGTAGCTGATCACGCAAACAATTACATTGAAATAGAATTTCTACTTTGTTTTAAAATCACTTTCAATCTAGGTAATCTGCACAGTAATTAAATTTGTGAATTGCCGACAGTTTAAAAGTTTAGATTGCAGTCGATTTAAAAAATATGATTTAATTGCAGTATCTACATAAAACAAAGATTTTCTATCAAGAATTTTAAGGTAATGTCTCAACCACCAAATGCAGTATTAAATGGGCCTGCTCCCGAAAACAATGTGCCTTTTAATGATGCTCAAGCTACACAAGAGACGGTAAGAAGGCAGTTGTTAGAAAGCCAAGACTTTTAGATAATCATGCACTTTCTAGTTTTAATTCGAAGCGAATTACGTCAACTCTAATTTTAGACAATTAATTTGCTACCGTGTCTCGTTCTTGCTGTACCTCCATTTAAATTATTTATTATCGTAGTTGTTACAGTAATTCGGCATGTTATTGACTTGTTATGTAGATAAAACAGAGCGTAGTAAACTTTTCGTGGACTTTTGTCACTGGAGCCCTTCGAGCCAGGTACTGGCAACAAGAGAGCACGTTGTGTGACATTCCTCCTGCAAATACTTAAATCTCTTCCCATAACTCATGCTTTTTTCTTTCGAGAACATAAGTATTTTCGTTCTCGACAAATCTACCGTTCGATTCGTTATTTTCGAACCCATTAAGAATCCATCAATGTCTCATGACAGCCTAATTGAAAACAAAATCCCTCAAAACGTAAACAACATTAAATAAACAAAACATGCAAAGAGGCACAACTTTAGAGAGAGTCTCATTAATTATTGATTATTAGTACCAGAGTCGGCAAGATGTTAAAGACTTTTAATCTTTACTGTAGACGAAAACACATCAAAACGGTAACGGCTCCACGCAGCAGTTTCCGAGTTACGTGACAGCTCCTCCGAGACCACCTCTGACAAGATTGGACAGCAGGAGTTCGCTTCCTTTACGTCCAGGTTTCCCTTCTCAACCTGGTGTCGTCCTTAGACCCCAACAAATTCGTCAGCCCATTCCTGGACAACAGTTTGTCCAGAGACCTCCGGGGGCGGTATCCAGACCTCCAGGCCAACCCCAATTCATCCAAAACCAGGGAGTCAGACCTCCCATCAATCCAAATTTCCGACCTTCCACCCCTTTCCCGAGACCTCAACCTCCTCAAGGCCAAGCACCGAGACAACCAGGAATATTCCAACAAAGATCAGCTCCGGGGTATCCTCAGCCTAGACCACAGTTCGAAGGAGATCAACTGTTAAGAAGTCAAACGCTGGATTCGACAGACTTGACAAGTAAATCCCCAGAAAATGTTAAGACCGCGCAAGAAGATTTCACGAGATCCGCCTTAAATGCCATGAAAAATCGAAGTTACAGTGTGAGTTCGAATGCTTCTGATACGCAGAGTGTGCACGAAGAAGAGAGGAGAAGATCGGTCAGTAGTGTTGGGAGTGTTGAAGATAGAAAATCGGTTACGGGATCGGTTGAGAATTTAGATAAAAAGTCTGAAGGAGATTTTCCTTCGAGGCCAGAGTCTAGGGCCAGTTCTAGGATGAACAAAATCATAGAACATGATGATAAATTTCATGTGTCTAATAAATCTTCCCCTCTACCTCCACAGACTGATATATCGCAGAAAAATGTCGAATTCAGATTACCAACTGATGAAAATAAAAGCAAATCTCCTTCGCCCATACAAAAAGTTACAGAAAAGTCCGAGAAAAAAGGTGATGTCACTGTTACAAAACCAAATGAAGAAAAATTGATTAAAACTGTACAAAATGGTCTCGGCGAAAAAGCTGACGAACGAAAACCAGAAACGAAACATTTGGAACTAAAAAATTTAAAGAAAGCCAAATCTCCTTCTCGATCAGGTTAATTTCAAAAATCAATTTAATTATGGAAGGAAGTTTTTGTTTATTAACCATGATTTCTTTTCATTTCAGAGGGAGATAACGACAGTGGCGTGGACGAGTCCACTCAAGGAAATGTAAGTATTGGAAGTTAAATTGAAAGTTGATATTGTACTACAGTTGTTAGGATCAGTCTAGCAATGGTGACCAGAGTTCTCCGAGAAAGTCATCTGGCAAAAATCCTAGCCGCACGTCTTCTACTACCCCTACAAAAAATAGATCATTATCAAGGGGGTCTAAATCCCCAAGTCTTAAAAGTCCTGATTCGACAGCGAGTACACCCGGAACAACGGAAAGAAAGAGTAACGACTGAGATAGAGCAAATGCAGATTTCTAGAAATTAATTCTTGCTTTCCAGAAGTTCCTATGAATAAGATTCAAGTGGGATCGGCACCTTCACCAAATTTGAAGGTCGTCAGATCGAAAATTGGATCTTTAGAAAACGCAAGCTACAAGCCCGGCGGCGGAAAAATCAAAATAGAAAGTAAAAAGTTAGACTTTAAAAATACGTCGTCTAAAATTGAGGCTAAAAATGAGAAGTATACTCCCAAAGGAGGCGACAAAAAGGTATTTAATGTTATCAGAGTTATTCATTTACCACGACTCTCCGGGGATTTTCGGAGTTAACAATTAATTTTGTAAATGGTGTTACCGATCTAAATTGAGTGCGAGTTGTTGGAAATTTGTGTCTGTTACGAATTAAATTTTTCGTGTTTAAAATAAATTACAAGGTTTCATAAAATAATTTGACACTCCCTGGCACACCTTGTCCCTCATCTAATGTACACATGGTTGTTTTATTATCTTAATAACGTTTTAACCCAATTTCTAGATACAGCAACAGAAACTTCAGTGGAATGCGAAGTCGAAAGTTGGCTCGTTAGAAAACGCAACACACAAACCAAAGGGGGGCGACAAGAAAATAGAAACAGTGAAATTAAACTTCAATGAAAAAGCCAAACCGAAGATCGGTTCAAAAGACAACATTAAGCACGTTCCTGGTGGAGGAGACGTAAAGGTAAAAAAAATCTTTAAGAACCGCCAAAAATTCAGCACTACCGAACTGTCACTTTTTAATTTTTATTTATCATGACAAAACTTTTTAGTTTGACGAAGTTGAAGAAGAAATTAAAAAGGAAGTGAGTAATTAGTTGTTGCCACACGTAAAAATTACGCTTCTCTTAGAGAACTTGTCCGAAATGTAAACAAATGATTCAAAAAAAGCACAAGCTTTTATTGTAATATTGCCAATGTTCACTAAAGCGCGAGCTTTCACAGCACGAAATTGTCTAATGATTGGGTCAAATTCGCCTCACATTATAGATTCACGTCTCAAGCGTTGTGTTGTGAATAAAGATAAAAATTTGATTTCGTTCAAGAGTTGTAGATTAGATTTCAGTGCTTTGACTTGAAATTTTGAAAAACAGTTTCAAGTTTGCCACTCAAATTTCGATTCAGTGGCTTTCTGAAACTGAACTATGTAGTTGAAGTAAATAATAAAAGCACAGTACAGTCCAAAAGCTCAATTACAAGCAAGTGTGAACGTACTACACTTAGATTTAAAACGTTAAATGTTGAACATTATGTGCATCATTTCATTTGAGTAATTTGTCGCTAAAAATCCTACGAGTACATTGCGTTGATAAAAAACCAAAGATTTTTGTTAAAAATTGGATTTCTGGCGGCAAAATTGTCCTGCAGTTCTGAATAAAAATAAACCACGGTATGTTATCAGATTGAGAACAAGAAACTGGATTTGAAAGTACAAAGCAAAGTGGGAAGTATGGACAACGTGAAGCACAAGCCCGGCGGTGGTGAAAAGAAAATTTTCGATGACAAAGAGTACTTGAAGCAGAAGTCGGCTATATCGAGTGAAAATCATTCGCTGTCTGGTTCGCAGGTGAGTGTTTCTTCCGGGCCTGTTTATACTGAAAAATTACTTCCAATTTTGAAATGGACATAAACTGCAGTAATGTGATACAAATCGATTTTCAAAAACTGACATAGTCGTCTAATTTTCTTCCAGGAAAGAGACTATCTTTACACATTTTATTGAGTCCTTCCATTTCAGATAGGTTAGAGAGGTAACATTCACTTTGGCCGAAACGATTCGAGTTAAATTTTTCTTGTACCGTTATCATTTGTCATAATCAAAACGAAACACTAACAAGGCATGAACCATTCGTGTCGTATGAGAAAGCTCGATTAACTGCTAGCTTATTTGTGATGAAGTAACAATAATTATTGACAACTGCATGAAATACACAGTATGTCCTCTTGAAACAGTAGACTTCTCTGTAAAGACACAGTTTGGAGCTTTTTATTATAGTTGATTTCGTTTGCTAGCTTTAGGTTATTAACATTAAAAATTTTGTGTAGAATTCCTTGCCGTCCCAACCGGAAGCCGGAGGTCCAGTAGCTGATGAAAATCTCAATCAAGAACGTTAATTTCATTTTTTAATTAATGTGCCGTCTTTAAACCTATTATTAGACCAGTTGATACTTGAATATAGTTCTTTAACTATCGAAAAAAGTGGTTGAAATACATTTGACAAGTAATAATATTAACTAACTGATACAGCATGAAGCCCGTGTACGAGATGCATGTATTACTTGAAAAATAATAAACTGTATATTATTCATAGATTTAAATTAGATTCCACTAACACTAACACTGTATTTTCCACTAAAATGCTGAAGTTTTAGTGTCACTTTTGCTTAATTTTTTTAATTTCTAGAATAATAAGCAAATGCTGTTGGTTTCAAAACTATATTTTTCAATGTAAAAAAAATGTCAATGTACGACAAACAACTATATAGTTTGGTGTTGTGATACCTAGAATTATGACCAAACGATCAACATTTGTACTGTTAAATTAAAAAAAAAATTCGTATTGTTTTTATTTATATTGGTAGTTGATAGATTTAAGATTAAGGTTGTTTATTGTAAAACCTTATCAAAACGTTTTACTCCTTACAGGGAGTTCTTTTTTAAAGCGTTTTGATAATTTTTATACATGTTGTACTTTTCATAATTAGATGTTAAATTTTCAGTTGTGCTGTTTTCAGTAAAAAATGTTTTGTTTTATTTTGCAACATAGATGGTATTGATTATCATCACTGTATTAACTTTATAAGTACATACATTATAATAAAATGTGCATTAGTATATAAGTAGCAGCTTTTATTATCACCGATATCAGGAATTGTTGCACCAAAAATTCACCACTCTTATCAACACAGCCCTTTTAGATGTACCTTCACCCCGCACATAGCGAGGCTCTTAATACACGTAAGTAAGTTACAATAGTTATGTGTTCAAAAAAGCATTCAACGCGGTCAAACGACTTTTTTGATCACATCATATATTTTTTTACAATTTAAGTAAATGCCAGGTTCGTTTCCAAATAAATACTTACAAGTCTTGCCTTCTCAGTACGAAGTGTCTTTTCTAAAAGAATTTAAATTCTAAAATAATATGAAAAATGGCAATTATAAAGTGCATAAAATTATACTGTCGTTCAATAGTTCGGCAAATATTTAAAAAGATATATAATAAAAGTATATTTGTCAGAAAAGGCATATACAGGGTGTTTCAAAATTGGTGAATTCCAAATTCAGAGCGTGGTAGGGAAGGACCCAGTGGAGCTCGCAATTACTTATAAAAAAAAATCGCTCTTCCTGAAGACGATATAAGCATCTTAATTTTGTTGAATTAAAAAAAGTTTTACTCCAAAGTAAAGCTATTTGTCAAAAAATTGTTTTACGTTATTATTTTCCACAATCATCTGCACCATAAATAACAATAAACACTGAACTTTTCAGCCTGTTTTTGAAGAAAACTCAGTTCAAAGAGTGCACCTTCAGACCAATATATCTTTGTGAGGGGAGTCCCGATTTTTTTTTAATTTCCATATTTGGACTGCTGAAGTGATCCCCTACAATGCTCTGAATTCGGAATTCGCGAATTTTGAGACACTCTGTAGATTATAATATTAACTTACAATTTTAGAAAAAGATATCAAAAACGTACGGAGTCAATTTTGAGAAGTCGGTAATTGAAATGATTGAAGAAAAAACGAGAGTTTTGGAAACTGTACGCGAGGAAATTTCAACAAGAAGTCGTCCGTTATCAAGTCTTTCCAGAAGTTCGTCTCTGAGAATGAAGAAGAGTGCCACGCCACGTCCACCTTGGAGATTTTAAAATGAAAAAATGGAAGAGTAGATTCTAGAAACTGAATTTTTTTATCAATATAGAGCGAATCCAATACGTTACATTTTTTTTTAATTATTATTTAACAATCTCAGTAGTCATACGCGAGGAAAACTGAATAGGTGCATTTTTTAAATTGAAATCGAACGTCGATAAAATTCACGAAATTTCAAAATTACACATATTACAAAATATTCGCTCTAAATTTTGGAAATATGGTTACAAATAAGAAAAATATACATTTGAAACATGTTTTCCGCATATGTATATGAATATTATAAAACCAATATATTATTAAATAATTATTTTTGTAGACGATGAAGGATTTTGATTAAGTAATTCATATCATGTTTAGTAGTACTATAAACTTTTCACATTTGCAGTAAATCAACTTTCAAATATCAATTATGTATGTATACTTATCTATATGGTTACACATTTTGATACTGAATCAAATTTATCACAACGTAACAAAAAAATCGCCTGTCATAACAGTTAATATTGTATCATGCTTATAATTATATTCATTAAACACAAGTAGACTGCTCCAGTGCTAATTAGTTGAGTTGTGTTTTTATCAGTTAACATCAACTCTTGTACTAAAACATTAAAATAATAGAATATAATATGTATGGTAGGTTCAGTACCTAGTTGAAAGCAGTGAATTTATTTACATTTTGCACTTTTATACAAATACGATAGGTACCTACATACTTACACAATTTTTGTTGCGATTGCGAATTAAATAATAAAGAAATATCATTCTTACACG
The DNA here is from genome assembly GCF_963966145.1 of Tenebrio molitor. NCBI lineage: Eukaryota > Metazoa > Arthropoda > Insecta > Coleoptera > Tenebrionidae > Tenebrio > Tenebrio molitor. The sequence goes on from NC_091052.1 coordinate 2,914,665, forward strand.
TAATTTCAGTACTGTTTTAATAAAATAAATTTGAACAACGGCAGTGTATTTTGTGGATTAAGTACATACTGTAGATTTTTAAATTTTCAGAAAATATGTTTTTGTTTTCAGCTGCAACATATCTTTTTTTGGTTAGGTATAACATCTTTTGTAAAACCAAACAGACATTGTGCACAATAAATAATGTAAGAACAAGAACATTATTAGAATTTATTTCAAATAATAGTAGGTATTAAGTCTATTATTTTCTTCTAGATACAACCGCAGTATTTGTAAACTATTTATTTAAAAATAAAATGCGTTTCATCATCATCGAATTTGCAGAGTACAGTGGCGAAAAATTTCAATAATTTTCTTCTTGAAATCCAAATTTTTTTTTAAGAAAATGTAAAATAAGAATTATACCTTATAATAATCTTGAAGATATTAAAAAAAAACAATTTCCTGTTTTCCGATATACCTATACGCCTGTAATCAAAATACACGTAAATATTTAAACACGTAGTACGAGTAAGTACTGAAGACTCCCGCGTCAATGGAAAAATATGAGTTTTTTGAAAAACGAAAGGATACGTGAACAAATAGCATGGAAATTTAGACAATAAATTGTGGACGCGTCTTGGTGTCATTGTAGAAATCATAAACGTAATAGTAAAGAAAAAGCGAACTTTCGCTTTTTGCACGCTTCATACACTTTTTGTATGACAAAAAAGGATCTTCTTATCAGAGGTTGGGTTGGCGTAAGTCAGTTATTAGTTGCAGCCCGCAAACGGTGTAGTGTAGCAGTGTATCAATAATAATATTGGTGTATTTGTTATTACAGTGTTTTTCTTTTGGTATTCCCCTTTTGTCAATTGCATTTCACTATTTCTCAAAACTATTTCCTATCTCTATTAAATGTCGAAGTGACGTAAATATGAAATAGTTTTGAGAAATAGTGAAATACAATTGACAAAAGAGGAAAACCAAAAGAAAAACAGTGTAAATCGATCCAAGAATGGAAGAAGCAGCCCAGGTAGGAGTTTCACACAATATGTAAGTATGCGGCACTTTAAAAGAACAAGTCTTTCATGATTACCACGTACAAAAAGTACAAGCCCTGCAACCAGGAGATGAGGTGCGGCGACAACAGTTTTGTGAACAACTGCTGGGAAAATTTGTACAACAACCAGAATTTTTACGTGTTATTTTATTTACCGACTAGCTGACCCGACAGACGTTGTCTTGTGCAATCCAAATTTCAATAAATTTGTTTGTGATCGTTTTGTGAATTTGTGAAAAGCTATTGGAAGTAAAAATGAGAAATTTTACATGCAAGGTGAATTCTATCGGAAGTACACTGCTGAAATGCTGGAAATGTGTTCTTCCATTAAATTTGAAATCATAATGAATCTCGAGGTGCATATCGAACAAAAAAAAAATTAAATGAATCAATCAAATATGTCGTTCCAATCGTCAGTTATTTATTATGATCGAGAGTGCATACAAAAGTTATAATTCTTGCAGTTTGTCGGAATTTTCCAACTTTCCTTTGTAATTGTCCCGATTTTTTTTCCTGAAGACTTTTCCAAGACTATAACAAACCAAACAAAAAAAGAATTACGCATATCCATCACAAAAATCCCATAGAAAAAAGCACTTTCAGTTTTTCCCGAATTTTCCGGTCAACATTTCAAATTTTTCTTTCCCTAAAAAACCTTATTCGGACTATTACGAACATTAAAAAAAATTTGCCAAATCGGTTTATCAGTGTAATTGTTCCGATTTTTTTTTTTTTTTGAAAACTTTTCCGAGACCTAACGAACAAAAGAAAAAAAGAATTACGCATATCCATCGTTCCAATCCTGAGTTATTGTCTTCAATTCATACAAAAATCCCATAGAAAAAAGCACTTTCAATTTTTTCCCGAATGTTCCAATTTTCCGAGCAACTTTTCCATTTTTTCCCCATCATAAAAACCTTATTCGGAGTATCACGAACTTAAAAAAAAAAGAATTAGCCAAATCGGTCCAGCCGTTCTCAAGTGATGCGCTTACCAACAAACAGCATTTCATTTTTATTATACATATACAGAGTGTCTCAGCTAAGACTTTCGAGCCTAAAATCCCGGTTCTCTGCAAACGGATTTTTATGAAATTTAAAATAAGTACAGATACATATTTTAGACGGTGAAGGTTCAATTAGTAATAATAAAATTACCTCAAGTTAAAAAATGTAATTTTAACACGTGTTTGCTTTAGTGAAAATTAAGTGCAATTATATACCTATGTATTATTATATTGTTAAACATTAAAAAATAGGTGTCTAGACAAACAATTAACTTCGCTCGTCTGATTCAACGAAAAGATTAGATTTTGTTGTTAAAAATTTAATCTAAATTTTGAAGATATTTGCAACAATTGATTAAAAGTTGCCAAGCAACATTTTGTACGCCCCTTAAAATCTGTCAAAAGTGGGCGCGCTTCATTAGAAAAGTCAAATTGTGTAAATTTATTTGAAGACGCAGGAGGCGTACGTAAACTAAATTATCTTGCTAAAATATCCCGATCGTGTTTTAGTCCTTTATGGAAGAATTAAAGCATCCAGTATAATAAATTACGTCCAAATGTTGTCTTTTCCTTTGTGTTTGAAAGGTTTTTCTAACCTCTTTCGATAAACGTCAAATATGGCACCTGCGTTTGTGCGAACCACGGCCTCCTAGATATGACAAGAGACAAGTCTCTTATCCGGCCCTGCGCGTCAGCAAAATGTTTGTGATTTCGAAATGACATTTAACGGGAGTACCTAAGCTCCCTCTTTTGAATCGAAGTTAAAAGCACAAAAATGTGTAATATTGGTTGCATACTTTTTTTTAACTCAAATCAAGCATTAAACCCTTGTTAATCGTTGCAGTACCTCTTTTATTAAATTTTACAGTGTGTAGTTTTCGTTGTTCTTGTTTTCTAATTGCATAAATGGCAAAAAAAAAGTTGTTAAAAAAATTAATGCTAGTAGGCAACCAATCGTGCACCGTACCGCAGCGCACTCTTCAAAACAAAAATAATGCCTTGAACTACGAATGCGCACGGCCGGATAGACTAAAAGTCTATCGTTATATCTAGGAGGCCGTGGTGCGAACAGAGTGACCAAAATTCGGCGACAGTGCGCTTTTATTTCATACGCGTCTACGTATTTGCATCTGCAGCCACGTTTAACAGTTTTTTTTTCTTGGAAGCCAGACGTCTTTCAAAGACGAGTTTCTCCTTACAGCATTTTTTATGGACGGTCAATTTTTTGATATAAATTTACAGTGATTCAACATTTTAAAAAGGCATGTAAAAATTACGTCTTTAAAACTTGGGTTATTGATTGCATTAATGGGATTTTACTTTTCACCGTCTAAAATATCTGCATTTTAAATTTCGCAAAAATCCGTTGGAAAATAACCGAGATATTACGCTCGAAAGTCTTAGCTGAGACACCTTGTAGATGAGGGAGGATTTTGACCGCCAAGATCTCCGGATTTAATTGCTTGTGATTTTTTAATGGGGGCATTTAAAACAGCCAGTCTATAGCCAGCCAATAAATTCGGTAGAAGAACTACTTAATTGCCGTGCCAGTCGTGGCAGCTAATGCCCAAATTCGGGAAGATCGCGTCTTATTACTCATCATCACGGTCCGGACGAAATAGTACCGGACAAGTCGACCAGTACAACTTTGCGTAATCCCTCGCTCGCACATAAACACGATTCAGCTGGTTCCCTGTTATTGAAAGCGAACGAGCTGAATCGTCTTTATGTGCGAGCGAGGGATTACCCAAAGTTGTACTGGTCGACTTGTCCGGTACTATTTCGTCCGGACACTGCTCATCATGTATGAAGGACAATATTTTCAGCATTTACTGTGAATAAAGTACGCTAAAAGTAAAAGTGTTTGTCCGGTTTTTCGAGAGAATTCAGTGTCAGTGTCAAATTTCTTGCGTGGTAATAGTTTTCTTTGTGGCTTTTTTTTATGTTTCACTTTCGTTTGGTCTACATTAGCGGCAACCACTTGCTGGAATGAAGTGAATTTTGAATACGCAATTTTAGCCATCGCAAATCGTCTTCAAACATCTTGGTGGTTTACGGCTTAAAATATTTCCGCATATTTTGATTACACCTGGATTAAGCCGATTCTAACGACGACATTAAATAGGTACCACAAATGATCTCCATACTTTAAATTTCTGAAAGGTGGATAAATATCAAGATGACACATCTAAACATTTTTACCTCGTTTATTAACGTGTAATGTGTTTTGTGTTTATTATTATATTAAAGCAATAAAAATAAACAGTTTCCGATTGTATGATTTATTTCTTAACTCTAAATAATGAAAAAAATTTATGGTTTCCAAAGTCGGACAAGTCCATCTTCACTGTAAGAACATATTAAATTCTGGTGAGGGTGATGAGCAATTCCTATGACATCTTTTTCGTGAATCTAAAAATACGCATATAAAGACCTTGCAGCAACTTCTCAAAAAAACTCACATTCAATGTCCTTTCCAGCTTCCCGGAATTTGTTGAAAAACAGTACAAGACTAAATCCTCGCCCACGCAATAAATCCAATCACCTCTTGGTGAAACTGTAGAACATACAAAATCGCCTCCTTCGCGTTTACCGCTTGAAAATGATCTTACAATCTGACAATTTGTTGTACTTAGTGGTGTGAAAGCATTTTTTATAAGAAATGACAGTTTACCTGACCCTGAAGATTCATGATTACAACAGTGTTACTGCGATTACATACAACGAAGTGTTCTGGATTTTTTGCAAAATTATGTATGTTATTTACAGTTGTATCTCCTGCTCCTAGCGATTTAAACGTATTGATACATTCGGAAGCTCTAATACTCCATACTTTGACGGTTCCATCAGATGAAGCGCTAATAATATTTTATTAAACCTAGCCACGTCACATAAAATTGAGTTACCTTAAAATATTGTGACCGTCTTGCGTGAATATCACTTCATTAACGAACGAAGTGTGACCTCTGAATTCTTTTAATATTTTTCCAGATTTAAGACCGTGCAATCTAAAATTTCTCTCGTTACAAGTTGCGCTATTTAAAGAAGAAAAAATACCTTATAGAATGGTCAAAAGAAGCGCTAAGCACTTGACTGTTATCCCTAGAGAACTGTAAACATGTGATACCCTTAGTGTGGGCTTTTTCAATTTTACGCAAACATTGCCCAGAACTGATCCTCCAAACTTTTATTCGACCTGTTTGTGATCCTGTGACCAACATTTCACTATCGCGTGAAAATGCCATGCATAAAACTGCATGTTCCATCATCATAAAATTCTCCTTTATAAAAAAAAAATTGTGACCACAATTTTTTCAGATATTTGGAATAATCGTTAACAGATTAATTTTTACCTGTGCCTGATACTTCAAATCTTTTCGAATTTTCCCTGTAGTAAAATTCCACACTTCAATAATGCCATCAATGCTCCCAGTAACAAGATACTGTCCATCTGGTGAAAACCGTGCGCATTCCACATGTGATTTTTGGCCAAACTTAATTTGTTTAGCCATCTGAGTGGGAAACTGCTCATCTTCTTGGTCTCGAATGGCAGCTTTTCCGCGGAACAAATCTATGGTGGTGCCTGGGGGTAGCAACCCTTGATGTTGTTGCCATTTCAAAGCTTGGCCAAGCAACGCTAAAAGACGCGATGACGGCACCACCGATACTTCGCCTGAAAGCGCATGAGCAATAGCAGCGCGACGTTTTTCTTTGCTGCTGCCATCAGGATAAGCCTCTCTGGGGTCAAAATAAGAACGAGCAAGCAAGTTTTCTATTACAAAAAAAAAATCAAATTATTTTTTACAAAACACCAAATTAGCAATACCCAAATGAATGTAACGTTCTGGTTCATTTTGTTTCATCATTATCATGGGGTCAGTCTGCCTTAACAGCGACCTAGCAGCTCCAAGTTCTCTCAATTCAATTAGTTCTAGGACAATCTACAAATAGCTTCAATGCAGAAAAACATAACTACAATGTTAGTGTTATACCTGCTCATATAAGTCAATCAATTTTTTATCTGGAAGCTTTAATGATTGAATAGCTTTTAGAACTGTGTCCCAGTGGCCATTATTTATGTCTGCACAAAAACCATCAACACTATCAACAGTGTTCAATGTTACTCCCGTTTCTTCTTGCAATGTATTGAGAGTTTTAAATAAATTTGATTCTTTCAAGTATTGCTGAATGAGTCGAATAACGCTAGAAAAAATTCAAATGAAAAAAAGTGTTTGTTAGGTTATGGTTCGCACTTACTCCGCCGATTCGATTTCGATGGACATTTTCTTGAAGCTTTTATCTTATTCTTTATAATACAAATGCTTCGGTGATTTGTAAAATACAAGGTCTTTCTAAATCTAGATGAAAACTTTCACCAAAGCTGATCACAATATTTACCATTACAGAACACGGCAAATTGGTTCAGTTGGTTGTGTTTGCAACTTGCAACGTCAAATCAATAGCGAAACAACATAACCTAACAAAAGATTTAAAGTGAATAATTTGTTTTCCTTGAAAAGAAGTGACCAAGAGAACTTCAAAATGAAGCTCGATAAAATCTGTAGAACTTGTTTGTTAGAGAAAGCAGGTTTGAAGCCTTTGTTTGGGGCTTGCGTTGCAAACATGTTAATGTCGTGCGCTTCAATTCAGGTAGGGCTTCAGGTTTTGGAAGATTTCTTAGTAAAGGCTTTATTTAGGTAATTGAAGGCGACGGTCTTCCTTGTCAAATCTGCACACAATGTTTGCAAATGGTCAACAGGGCCTACAGTTTTAAGCAGCAGTGTGAAAAATCAGATGCTTCATTGCGCCAGTATATAAATACTCTAGATTTACAAACAGTTTCGTTACAAAACGAATCCAATATTATAATTAGTGACATGAAAGCAGACCAGTTATTTGGTAGCAGTGAAGTTCTTCAACAGTCATCAATTTTTCAAGACATTTTTAATGATGCTACATCACATTCCTTGGTCGATAATTTTACAAATCAGAACGCTAGTACCGGTATTTAAATCGTTTATCATAACAGGAGACATTGGTAGTTTGCTTTTAGTTGTTTCAGATCTTGCAGAAACAATGCAAAGCTTACAAACCATCGCAGAACAATGTTTGCCTGAAACATGGGAAACTGATACACAAATAATGTCTTGTCACAGTAATTCACAAGAAACCAATTGCAGCACATTTGACTTGACTAATTTGTATCGCTGCCAGTTTTGCGAGGATATATTTAAGGGTAAGTCAGAACTGAAACTTTCAATGGATTGGTAAAATTCATTGTTATTATTTACAAGTTTCCTTAATATATACAGGGTGTATCTGAAATAGTACAATAATTTTAACTGGTAACAGAACTCGTTAAATATAACAACTCAAAGTAGTTATTTACGAACCAAGTGCGGGAAGACGATGTTCCCGCATGAGCGCATTTTTTAAAGCACGAACGACGAAGGAGCGAGTGCCTTTAATTAATGCGCGAATGAGCGGAAGATGTCTTCACGCAAATGGTTGGTACTATGGCGGCCACAAAATTTTGGCCGTCACTTTCTTGACATTCAAGAAAAGTGTAAATAAACCTTTAGGAATCGTAACCCTACTTTCGATTCTTGTCATTTTGACAATCAATTTAAACTGTTTGAAGCTCAGATATTCAAAAAATCCGACATGAATGAACAAAATTAGAGCAATGGAATGCAATGGAATTCTGTAGTTCTTGCGTCGTTTTACTTCGAAATGTACAAGTTCCACGACGAAATTCCGATTCGCACTTAGTTTTTCGTGATCCTACACAGTTGCGAGCGAAAAAACGTATTTAGAGGAAAGTTAGCGTCTTGGAACCTGGAATTCTGTAATTCTTGCGTCGTTTTACTTCGAAATGTACAAGTTCCACGACGAAATTCCGATTCGCACTTAGTTTTTCGTGATCCTACACAGTTGCGAGCGAAAAAACGTATTTAGAAGAAAGTTTGCGTCTTGGAACCTGGAATTCTGTAATTCTTGCGTCGTTTTACTTCGAAATGTACAAGTTCCACGACGAAATTCCGATTCGCACTTAGTTTTTCGTGATCCTACAAGTTTTAACGTTTATAATCAAGACGGTAATCATGATGATAATAAAGTACGGATTACAATATTTTTTTTTTAATTGACAGACAATGACGGCCAAAATTTTTTGGCCGGCATAGTACAATATTTTTTGTACGAACATTAAATTAAAATATTTTGTCATTTTACCTCCTTTAATTTCACGAGCCGTTTACCATCTCTGTATTTATTAAATAAACTTTTCATTTCATTTAGAAAAAATCGACCGTGAATAGAATAATGAATGAAGTAGTGAGAAATGAAAAGTTGTTAGGTTCCTAATCGCTTTCCATTGTTTTTTCTTAAATGCAACTGAAAAAAGCAGACTGTTTTTTATTTGGAGCTACCAAGAAATGAAAATTATTTTTATTTGGTGTCGTAATAAAGTGTGTAAATACCAAACGAATCAATATGTTTTCACTTTCACTTACATTCATTTTTTGTGGGTTTATTCTTTTTATTAGAATAATGCACAATAATAGATGATTTTTAAAACGCTTCAGGGCAATTTTTCCCCAAATAGGTACTAAACTTATTGGTTATGCTTGACGAGTTTTATTACCACTTAAAATTATTGTATACCCATTTCTGATTCTATTAAAGTACTATCGGTGGACATAAAAAACTGGGACAAACATCAAATTTGTATAAAGTCAAAATTCAAAAATATACATTGTGTAAATTTGGCTTTTTACAAATAAGGTTATGAAAATTATGACATATTGTCAAAAACATCAAGTTAAAGTTCAGTTCTTTAATGACAATTTTAATTTTGAGTGACAATTCAAAAGTCTGAGACACAATGAGCAAATTTTGGATGTCCCAGCTTTTAATGTCCACCGATAGTACCTGCTAATTTATGACACTTAAAATTTGGAGGAATCTAAATTACAGATGAATGGACCCTTGGAGAACATATGAAAATACATACAGGCCAAAATAAGTATTTTTGCTCAATATGTGGGAAAGGGTGTACTACACCAGCACTATTAGATAAACATATTATGGAGCATTCCATTGAGAAAAACAATTCAGGAGAGAAAAAAAATTGCAGTAATAGTTTTATGTGTAATGTAATGATTGACAACTTGTTAGTATTTTTAATTATGACTGAATACTTTTAGATATGTGATAGAACATTCAATGAACAAAAGTTTCTGAAAAAACATTTGAAAGAGATTCATTTCAGTAACATTGACGATTTAAATGACAACGAAAGAAAGCACGTTTGTACGATTTGTAGTAAGAGTTACAAGCAAAATAAATTGCTTGTGATGCATATGAGGTCGCATACAGGTGAGAGGCCTCTAAGTTGTGAAGTTTGTGGAAGAACTTTTGCATTACCCAGTTCATTATATAAACACAGAAATATACATTGCACCGAAAAAAAATATGGTTGTAACATCTGCGGTAAAAAATTTAATCAATCATCTAATCTGACAGCTCATTTGCGTACACACACTGGTAAGGATTTCCAATACCTATGATGCTCACTTAAAACAGTAACATTTGTTAGGGGAGAAACCATATATTTGTAATTTATGTGGGAAAGCTTGTGCTTCCAGCATCAATCGAGATATTCACATGCGGACTCATACTGGTGAAAAACCGTACAAATGTGGACGGTGTAACAGTGCTTTTGCAAGTAGGTGTACCTTGTAGTAGTGATAACTGTGTTTGGATAAAATATTTTTAGCGAGTACTCAATTGAAAAAGCACACAACCAAACATACAGGGGAACGACCCTACCATTGTTGGCAGTGTGGTAAATCGTTCAGACAAAAAGAAACCAGAGATACACACGTGCGTTACCACACCGGTGAAAGACCGTACGCTTGCACACTATGCCCTAAAAAGTACATTGCAGCAAGTCATTTAAGGGTAAATTGCACTGTTATTAAGGCACCTGTTGTGATCGTCTTTATTTATTTTTTTGGGACAAATGTAGAAAAAAATATTTCTTTATTTCAGGTTCACATGAAAAACCACAATAACGAAAGGAAACATCATTGCCACATTTGTATGAAAAAATTCGTAGAAGCACGAATTTTAAAAAGTCATATTTTGACACACACTGGTCAGAAACCGTACTCGTGCGAGTATTGCGGCAGTCAGTTTTCACAGTCAGGATCTCTTAATAATCACATAAAGAATAGACATAGGCAATAATAAAAAAAAAAATGTATAAAATCGTGGAATTATAAACATGTGCATTACATTATTTTGTCTCAGTATTATTGGGGCTTATCGAAATTCTAGGTTTGGGTGGTATTGGTGGCCTAACTTCGAAAGGAGGTTGTGGTATTGGCGGAGCTTTATTTGGTATGTCTACGGTTTGAAGCTCCATAAGATGCAGTACCACATCCATCTCAGTTAAATCATCAAGTTCGTTCTTATAATAGGTACTTCGTTTGTCTGAGCCTGCAAAAATACAAAATACAGAATAATGGTTTAGAAAAGTAAACGCACATACCTAATAATAAATTTAACGCATCCAACCAATAGCTTGCAGTTTTTCTATCTGCTGCTTTAAAATTAATATAATCATCGTTTTTAATTACGACGGATAATGCAAGTTGAGGATCTTTTACGCTACACATGTAACAATTGTTATTCAGTTGGTTGATAACGTGAATACGTACCTGTTATTATTAACATGAGGACAAGCTTTTCCCTCAATAACATGAGTAATGTCTTGCAGAGAATATGCTGTTACGGGTCCTGAAGTGTTTGTTTTTGCATCGTAGTCATTAATTAGTAAATCTCTCCGGTTAGTAGAGAGCTTGGCTTTAAAGTTCCCATTTATTTTCTAAAAGTCACACAATTAAACCAAATTTTTACCAAAAAATGATTGCACCTTATCGTTAAATTTCGGGAACATTGTACCATTCTGAATATAGCGAATGCGTTGGTCGTAAACAATTTTTTCGTTGAATTTAGAAAAACGCTCTTTTAATATTTGCACGCTTGGATGAGTTTTAAGTAGATCTTTCAGTTTCTCCTTTTTTTCGTTCTAAAAACATATTGCAAGTTATATCTGATGTACCTACTTTTTTCTTCGTGAAAACAAGATTATGAAATTTAATGTTGGGCGTTTTTATACATGTGAAAATGTTATTTGTGTTAGATTTTTAGATAATTGTATGAATGTGGGCTACCTGCCATACGTCTACGACGTTTTTGTAATCAGTTTCGATCATCTTCTTTGTTAACATTTTAAAATCCATTGGTTTTGATTCTAGAACAAGTCTGACTTGCTTTCCCAAGACGTTGATTACCTGAAAGATTCTCTTACAACTTCGCTTTGATATTATATATTATACGTAACAGTTATAACACAATTCATTCATGTTAAAAAGTAAATTTATTAAGGTCACTCAGTTCAAACTTTTTGAAAAACTACGTACTTTTTCGTAGTCCTGTACGGTAGAAGCTTTCATTTCCCGTCTGGTCTTTGAGAGTAACCACATAGTCCGTGAAAAAAGTTCAAAAAAGAATGGTGTTTTAGACGAACAAGTAAAAATAGTTGGCTGATAACATGTACTGCTCTTGTCTGGCTCCGTTCCAATATGTAGAATTTTCGTCAACATTTTTACAACTCTTCAATGAAAGATTATAATATGTGTAAAGTTGTTTTTGATTTATGCTTTACCTCTCACTTGATGCCAAAATACCAATTTCGTAGGCATGTTCTTCAACTTGGCTTTGATAAAAATTTTTGTAATGATATTTTTTGTAATGTGCTAACAAACAAAAACGTGTTTAATCAATTATAGTGAATTTTTTAATTTAATAAAATTACTCACTGAGAGCTTCAATTGTTAGTAGACTGGGTTTCAAAGATTCAAGATCTACACTTTCACTTGTTGCAGTACTCCGAATTCTGTTTGAAAGGCGTGACGCTTCGCTATTTCTAGACGACATAGAAGCTAGAGAAATTCTACAAAAATCAATTAATTAAATGCCACATCCAATAAATTTTAAGTTGATTTACCTTACATCGTCATGATCTAATAAATTATCGATAGAAGCGGTTTTGTTTTTCATAGCACTGTCGTCGAAATCCATTAATAGAGTCATTTTTTTGACTTCACTAGGAAGTTCAAATTCATCAAGTGCAAAAAGGTCTGGTTGATCAGTTATTGTAATTGCAAGAGCTTCTGCATAAATGCTAAAAGAGGTATAAAATTTTAGTAGTAGCATATTTTCGAGGATTTCGTTGTAAGAGGATTGATTTAATCTTAGAAAAATAAAAACTAGTTTTCGATAAATTGTATATTACAGATATGCAACCAAATATACATTCGTCATAGTAACGATAACTTTTACATTTTTTTGAATGTCATGTAAGAACCCATAACAAAAAATGAATCAATATATTTCGACACGTAGTTTTAGTAAATCTTAACTATAATAAAAGTCCTATTTTAACTCTACTGACTACTATTAATATTAAATAAATTTATAATTATACATAATATATACATAACAAATTAAGTTTACATTCAGTAACACACAAAAGTTACACTTACAAGAAAACAGCTTAAGAGGACTTATCACCCATAGATACCTTAGAGACCATATAAATGCCAACAATTAAACCAAAGAGACCTATAGCACTGCCAAAAATTTCAACAATCAAAATTTTGACAAACAATGCTGCATTTGCTGCATCAGCTAGAGCAGCTCCAGAGCCAACAATGCCAACAGCAATTCCACAGAATAAATTTACCAATCCAACTGCCACTCCAGCTCCAAACATCAAATAGCCAGCAAGCCAATTTCTGCTCCTTATATCAGTATTTGCCATAACCTTGGAGAAAGTAAATTCTTCCAAATAACCAGACAACACTATAGCAGTGATGAGACCATAAATAGCAACAGCCTCACAGAAAATAACAGAAATCAAATTTTTGGTCTTGATACGTGGAGCTTTCACACCTCCACCAATAATACTGACTCCTGTTGTGTGAATACCAACAGCAGCTCCAACTACTGACAAGGCAACAGATAAACCTATACCAATAGTGGCCCACATGTAAGGAGATGTGTTCTCTAAAAACCATCCTATGCTGATCCTTTCACCCTTTCCTGTCAAGACATGGTAAAGGGTTAAAATTGTAATAACTAGTGTTGAAGTTCCCACAAAGGTGTAGCCCAAAATTGCTTTCATTTTCTTGAATCTGGTAAACGCCCACTGTTTTTAAAACATCTTATTTATGATAAATTTTGTGATAATGTATAATTCACTTTACCTGGGATATTCAAAGAACTTTCTGGCTTATGTGCACACACCAAGCAATTTTTTTCTACTATGGAGAGCGAAGTCAGGTGTCTGAAATGGTAATAATTGAACTCACGTGAGCGCAACCTTATTAAATAGTAAATTTTACCAAACAAGAAGTTGACATACAAGACGTTTCAGATTCGAAATCAATACTTACTTTTCAACACAAGTAAATGATGACAACTAAATTTCGATATCCCAGAAAATTTATTATAATAACACTAAATCTTAACACCAATTGTAAATTTTAATTTGTTCGTATTGACGTTAACGTCAATTTAACACAAATTTGCGGAAGTCGATAAAGTAGAAATTTACAAATCGTAGCTTCGATGGTCGCATGACCAGTGGCGTAGCAAACGATTTTAAGAAATAATTACCTAATTAAAAAAACTAAATAATTTATGAATTATTTGTGCTTTTAAAATATCAAGACTCGAATAAAACCAAACGAAAGTTTTAGAAATAACAATTATATAAATCATAATTTTAGAATTAGATGTTGAAGTCTTTTATTTGTATGTAGCAAGACTGATTTTTTTTTTGAAGACATTAAGCAGATTATTACATTTAATATATACACGAATTATCGATACACTCATGCAAAATTTCCAACAGGAATTGGTTGCATGTTGATAAAAATACTTTTAAACCTTGAATAGCAGGAAATGCGTAAAACGTAATCTAGAGTTTGGGTAAGGAAATTGATCAGCTGAGACACTAACTGTAAATTATGTGACCTATATTAAACTCAGTACAATTCCGAACACAGTTATTTGATTTTGTAAATCCATGTAGTCATACATCTTTCAGATTTAAAAAAGTTGCTCTTAAGACAAAAATCAGAATCAAATAAGAATCTCCCAGCTTTGAGGCAATATTGGTGTTTATTTTGATAATTGCGCAGTTTTTTGGATAAATAAAAGTAATACGGTCTTACCTCAGTAAAAAAGTTTGACAAATGTAGAGCTCGTGGGCCAAAATTTTATCAACTTTTTTATTATTAACATTCCCTGATGCAATAATATGTTGATAAATATTTTCTCGATGTTTCCTCAGATTTAATTCTTTGATCAGTTGCTGGCGTTTTTCTCCTTTACAAGATCTAATTAAACTATTTATAGCTAACAAGGCGCCATACTGTATCTCTGGAGCCATTACTTTTTTTATGTGCTCCGTTAAATTTTCTATAGATATTTCTGTGATTATCTAAAATTGATACAAGAAAATTCAGGTGCTGTATAACATTCGATTAAATAATTAATTACCTCTTCCTTCAGTTGTGCAAAATTGGGATTTCGATGACACAATACTTTATGGATAACAGACAATGCATATTTGATTAATTCAAGATGGGTACTATGTTTAATAAAGGATATAACTTTTCTCAAAAGCTGTGATGACATTTCGTTAAGGTAATGTTTTTGAAAAAGATGTACTATACATATTAAACAAGCCGTAGCTTCCACAACACTCAGCTCTGTGTTTGTGAAGACATCCATTAATTTTATATGTTTTTCGGTTTTTACTAAAACGAAAAAGCGAAATTTATTAAACAGATTTCAAACACCGTAAAAGTGAATAGTTTACCAGCAACAGTTATTTAAATACCAAGGGACATAAGTATAACTTTTTTTTTATCGAACATGGTAGTTTGCATTCCGAGTGACAGACGTGTACCTACATAGTTAAAATACACTACCGAATCTCAAAGTACGAAAGCTAATTTAAATGATATCTGACTTTTGGTTGAATGTTCTAACAGTTCTGACATTTCTTAATGTTTAATGTTAAAAAATAACATTTTGCAATATGTATTTATCTAAAATGTTAATTGACTTATGATTCTCTTTTTGTTTTACTTACGTCCCATGGGACTTTTTGCGAGTGTTTTGCCCGTTACCCATAATAAGTACATGTACCGTAAGTGGTTACGGACCTGGAGTAAAAATAGTTTGCTGGTAGATGGTAGAAAAATACATTATAATCAATACATTCATTCTCTTTGGTTGATCAGGATTAAGTATTTAAGTACGATTGCAACTTACCTATTTCTTTGATAAATTCGGGATCAACACTTAGTTCGTAAAGATCCTGAAAACTCCTTTCTTTGTATTGGCCATCAACATGGTCGAAAATTCTTTTAGTGTAAAAACTAACAGAGAAAGCTAATTGTAAAAAATATCCGTCCTTAATTTCATGAATGTTGTCGTCTGTAATGTAAATATGGAGCACTTTTCCATCGTTAGTGGAAATTAACTTCAATCCGTATACCGACGAGTACTCCTAAAAACAACTCTTCATCACCTACGCTTTCGCTTACGTAAAAATACGCACTTTTCCGAAAACTTTGCAAATACTTTTAACATTTTCCTCTACAGATTTACTCAAATCGATTTCGTGCAACATTTTGTCACTCGACTCTGTAGTTTCAACCGAAACTTTCACTAACGACATTTTTAACACTTTTTCACAACCACATCTAACAAAGTGAAAAAATAAAATGTCGTGCAATATCCTTATCTCTGTGATAACAACTTGGGAGTTGTTTAGTTAGATATTGATTATCTTGCAACAAAAAGTAAACGTGATGTAATGTTTATTTTGTTAAAGAAAATACAAAAATTAAGTGATACAACAAAACACTTTGAAATTGTGCCCTTTCAATTCTTTCTGACTGGATGAATTGGATGATCCATGTGACTCAGATCTGGTGGGTTTTTCTCAAATTCTGCGATTTCTTTCATTCCGCCTTCAACAATTGCCCATAAGTCTGGGTACTCTTTCTTGTATGTGTCGTACCACTTCGAGACTGCTTTATACGAAGAGAAGTCGAAGTTGATGGCTTCCAAGCACATCGTGGCCGTGACCAGTTGAAAATCGGCGATTGTTATGTTGTCTGTAGGAGATGAATCATAAATATGCTGATGTTTTTTAATGGAAAATTGTGTCACCTGTAGCTGCATATTTTGTTCCAGTTCTTTGCAGATATGTGTTGAAGTTATCAAGGGCAATGTAAACTTTTTTCAAGCTAAGAGGCGTTCTGGAATAAGCAAAAAATATGGGAGCCATCTAAAAACAATTATGTATTTAAACACGATATAAGAACTACTCTTAGTTATTACCCACCACATGTTCAGAAATGTAACGGTAATAGGTGGATAGATTAAAACACAATCGGTGATTCACGATTGCCCGAGTTTGCAGATCTTTCGGATAAAGTTTATCATCTTGGCCGTATTTATCTGCCAAATACTGAAGAATGGCGTTGCTGTAATAGGAAATTAAACATTGTTGAAAATAATTTCACATAGGTACTCAATTTATGAATACATATGAAACATTGCTTCAACGAATACTTAGTTATATGTGTATGAATTAATTGTTCAAGGATCAGTTTTAAAAAATGTGATATAACTTTCAAGGTTTCAATGGTTGCCTACGCTGTAAACACATTTGGTTCAGCTGTAAGGGGATTATTCATTCCACCTCTCGGAGGAATCACGTTTTAATTGTGAAATATGTAACTAATAATAACAAATAAACAATCTGAACAACATTTTGGGTTAGCATCTACCAGTACGCGCAAAGTTATAGTTGTAGTAATTATTATTAATTACTGATTAAATGTACCTTTCGCCAAGGTAAAACCCACGGTCATCCAAAACTGGAATCTCTTTCTGGGGGTTTTTCTGCAATAAAATATAATATTACTTACATTATATCTGCTGTTAATTATTTTACCTTTGCATATTCCTCAGTCATGTGTTCTCCTAATCCAAAATCAACATTTATAAGCTTATAGTCAAGATTCAAGGCTTTTAAACATTGCCTTACCGCCAACGAGGGTGGACCATCGGAAACGGAATACAGAGTCAACGACATCTTGAACTAATAGAGAAAAAAATGTTTGTGCTAATGTTTCACATTTGAAATTGTATTAGAATTAGAAATTTATTTTAGAATTTTATTAGAAAAATAGAGCTCACACAAATCAAAGAACAAAATAACAAGACCACTAGAAAGTTGATTTACATATAATTAAAAGGTATAAATATTTTGGGTTTAACAAACGCTCACCCACTGCGGATCTCTTGAAATGTTTCGAGCACACTGTATGTATTTACTTACATGTGGTACAGCAGCTGTAGGAATAACTACTATCAATTCTAAAAAGTTACACGTATAAAACAAAATAGTAGAAAGGAGTTCAAGGTTGTCTTAACAATTTATTCTTTACTGAAGAGCGAGTGGCGCATCGAAACATATGCAACCAGTAATACACCTAGATTGTACACACACATGTGTTACTGAAGTGGGTATTTCCTTTACTACTTTTACTTAGAAAATAAATTCAATGTTGGTTAGGATTTGCTTTTTTGTTGTTAGTTTTGTACTAAAAATGTCATGAATATATCTAAAAAAACGTAAATATTGCGGCAGACGAGCACGTCAATGAAAAACTTGTGGTAGTTTTGAAAACAACCAAATGTGTAAGACTCTCCTTTCTCATTTTAGGCGTGATTTATAAAATATGTGTTACTGCAAGAAGCATAACAGTTATATTATATTTTTTTTTTAATTTTTATTTAATATTGACATTTGGTGGCGTGAGGGGAAATATATGCCGTTCACGATTATTTTAAACACGCAGGAGGCCGCGATATTTTTTTGTTAGATTGGCGTCAGGTCCTGTCATATGACGTTTCGTTTTTAAATATTCGCATTGTTGTCAATTCCGTCATTAATTTAGTTAATAAGAATTTACCCAGAACTGCCCTACAAATATGTATGTTTCATTTCAATTACAATTTTACGATTATTGGTCCTAATGCGTTCAATTATTTAAAAAATGTAACAACTTGGGAGCAGCGTTCGGTTGAATTATAACCTAAAATAGATTTATTAAGACAAATCACAATACTGCCAACTAAAATGTCAGATTTTCATAGATAGTCCGAATTTGAAATAATCGTGAATGGTTTATAGCTAGACCATAAGATCATGCATTAATTGAATAGGTATTGAAAAAAAAAGTACGTTTTTCTCATAATTCCATTTATAAAAAGAATTTAGCAAAAAAAATCGAGTGGTGCGATATTTTTGAACAGGAGTTTATTAGCTATCGATTGAAATTAGTAGGTATCAATTTTCGTAGCAAAACAGGAAAATCCAGAGTTAAAGTAATTTATCCGTTTTGGCCTTTGATTATTTGCATTTCTTTCGAAATGACTCAAATTATAACTGTGCCAACTGTACATTTACATATCCACAGAATCGTAGAGAAAATTTAATTTATAAACATTAGAATTCCTCGTGGAATTGTACTGGAATGAAACTGTGTCAGTGGATTTGTGCTTTTCCTGATGAACCGCTCTTCACTGGCTGCAAGATTTAGACGGAGGTTTTTGTAATTCATTGATAAAACTTATCAAAAAAAAAAATCACTCTTTAGGGAAAATTTAGAATGCCACAACAAAAAACGTAAAATATTTTATTGTCCATAACATTTTTTACAGTACAAAGTTACTTTTTATACTAAATACATACAACAATAAATAGGAAAAAATATGGTTTCGTGAATTCCATTGAGACGGCTAACTATCGTCGTTGGGTTTAAAATTATGTACAATTAGAGAGACTTCCAAAGGTATCAATGTTAGAAGTACGGATCGAACTGTTCGTAGTAGTGGTAGTAAGCTGAAAATAATAAAACGGCCATGTTATTTTTTGTATGGACAAAATCTGAGAAAGATATAAATATATCACATAACAGCCCACTGTAGTGTTAATAGCCATTATCTGGGAACATTAGTAAATGGGAGCAAATTATAGATTGTTTATTACCTGTAAGTATAGTCAGTTCGTCAGTCTATAATCTCTTTGGTCCGTTAGGTCCCAATTCGTACATAAGTGACCTCATGAAGTCAGGAGATGGATACACTGGTCTTTTACGACTAGAATTATTTTTGCTGCGAGTGGGTCGTTTTAAAGGAGGCTTATTATAAGGTGACAATTGCGTATTGTCGACAAAACCATGATTTTTGGGATGCGAATGTGTAGGATAATAATTGACACCACTAAACGCGTTCTGTCTTGGGAACACTTGTGGTCCTACGTCTGCAGCTGGAGGTACTAAGAACTTGATGTTATTAGAGCCAGAGCTTGAAAATCCTCCATACTGCAAAGACGCAGTGTTTACTGCTGGTGCTGTTGGTTTTATAGACGGTATGGCTTCTGGAGGATAAGGTGGGAAAGCCACATTTGGCTTGTTCGAAAATGAACCAAGGAATAAACTTGGATTGTTATTAGAATTTGAAAGAAACGATGTCGTGTCAAAGCCGAGATTCGAAAACGATGTCGGCAAAGGTCTGATTTCGTCATAGGTAATTGGAGTTGCTTGCAATTTCTGTGCTTCAGGTTTAGGATTCACGATTGGTGCTTGAGTGGCCGTTTGGGCCGTATTTTTTGATTCGGAAGCGTATTCGTGTAGGTTCAAAAAGGCGGGAGCTTCTTCAAATGGACTTCCGTAATCACTCGACGGTTTGGAATGATCGCTCGAATCAGAATGTGCCGGTGGTGCATATTCGTGATGGGTCTCATGGTGCTTTGAGGGTTGTTCCTCGTGGTGGTAATCCTCGTGAGATGAATGACTAGAATGGTCGGAATGGTAATGGTGGTCGTGATCGGAGTGGTGCTCGGAGTGATGGTGGTCGTGATCGGAGTGGTGCTCGGAGTGATGGTGGTCGTGATCGGAATGAAGATGTTCGTGGTCGGACTGGTGGTGATGGTCATGGTCGTCAAAAGGTGCAGGTACACCTGGTTTAAGAGAAGTGGAAGCAGAAAAGAATTTTCCTATGATTTCACCGAGACCAGGCCCCGAATGTTCAATCTTTTTGAAGTCAGGAACTTTATGCTCGGCCGGGAGATGCTCGGAATGTTCGTGGCTTTCGTGTTTTGGAATTTTCTTCAGGATTAAAATACCAGCTTGGTCGGTGTCCGGTTTGTCTTGAAAGTCAAAGTCAAGTCAGTTAGTTTTGGCTTTCTAGAACTGTTTCTAATAATCGGTTGCAATTTGGTAATTTATTTAATCGCTTCGAACTGCAGAACTTGCAACTAATTAAAACGGAGAAAGTCATCATTACACATTTTGGCGAAAGACATTTTTCCGCGGGTTATATTGAAATAAATCGGACCAAGAAAGTTTTGCAAACGCGCAATGAAACATTTTGCAGAACGACTGTCTTCCAGTATAATTATTGTTAACGAAATTTTGTATTTCTTGTCTAATAATTTACTCCACGTAAAGTGTATAAAATGACAAGTTGTTAATGCTGTTTCGGTCTGTAGTTACATTATATGAATTAACGCTCATACGTACACAGTTGCTTTCTTCACTTAAAAAACTAATAAGAGTTATTATTCAAAAAGAAATTTGAGTAGTGTTGCTTCATTGATATATTTCCATCGGCGTTGTTTTTTCCCAATAAAGCGAAAGTGATTATTTATGATCACATTTGAAAAGGCGCAGACTTTCATTTTTAATGAACCTATCTCTGTTTTCAGCGAGAAAGGTTGGGAAAGTTGATTTAAACTCTTAACCTTGGACTGCAACAAAATTTGTTATTGGTTTAAAAAAAAATGTAGCGTCGTTCCGCGTCACAAATATGTCTTTTCGTTCACAATACGCAAACCATTAAGACATTTAATTGAATGTAAATTGCAAACTGCGTTCCAAGTGAAATTGCACGCAAACGTCAAAATTTGACACACAAAAGATGAAACAGCTCTTAGTTATGCCACTTCCCCCTTACACATATTGTTCCTAGCTATGATAGATTACACTATTTGAATAACAAATTGTATACCTTCGTGATGTGGCGAATGATGATGGTAGTGATGCTCTGGCACCTCGTATTCAGGCCCTGGAGCTGACGGTGATCCATACTCGTCTGGACTACTGTGATGGTAATGTTCGTGGTGGTAATCTGCATAAAATACGAAAACTTCAAAGATAACACATTATTACTTTTTTTATAAAAAAAAAGTGTTACACTCTGAAAAAACGCCAGTCAATGTAGTGTGAAGAGTTTTAGATGTATCGATCTCGGTTATAAGGACTATATTGGAAGATTTGGGAGTCATAACTTCACATTCCGTGTCCGCTTACGGATTTTTCCACCATAAAACATTCAGTTTAACATCAAGGATTTATAATTTTATTAATCTCAATTTATGTAAAACCAAAATGTCATCGAGTAGAAAACGCATTTTAATTTTGTAGTTTCAGCAGGAACACTGTTACCGCGATAATTACTGCGTTTCTACAATCGAGTAACTTCCTTTGAATCATCAATACGTGCAAAGCTAATTTCGACACATTATATAAAATAAATAATACCGATATCCTTACATATCGATTACCACAATTCCATCGCGGAGGTTTATGTAAATCCGGTCGCTGATTTGGTATATTATCGTTTTTCTAATTCCGTCAATGTAATCTACTTTTCGTGGAGACTTTTCCGTTCTTGCATCATTCTTGATAAGCGAATCATGGTGTACTTCTGCAATTAAAGAACCGACTTACCGGCTGAATGACCGTGCGCAGGACTTAAAACGGCAGAGGTGGCGATATTCTTTCCGAGGTTGGTTATAGCTTCTCCTTTGGAACTTATTAACTTGCCCTTCGCTGATATGAGATAACCACTTCCTTTTATCAATTGTCCTTTGATGGCTATTACTCCGCCTTTTATTGCCTTCACCGCTTGAAGGAGAGTGTTTAAAATCGACTTCTTCAGAGACCAAAAGTCGAGCGACTTGTGGTGGTCATACGTCTAAAAAGAATTAAAAACATTGTCAAATCTGCAGTTTCACAACTCTGATCCTGTATTGAAAATGGTGCGAGATTTTATACTTTGGACACCTGTCAGAATATACGAAGTGTGCCGTGTTCGTTTTCCATTAAGTGATTTTAAATGGCGTGAAATGAAGCAAAAATCCCTGCGATAAATTTCGTTTTATGTAAAGTGCACGTATACGTTCGATGTAGCTGGGGTGGCGACTAAATACAATCAAAAGATTATTAAGAGTTCAGAGAACGAAGTGAAACACTTCTTTATCTACGCAGACCAGACAGTTTTTTATTTATGATTTTTTTAACATCGTTACATTTAAAAAACCAGGAGATTTGCCAGAGAAACGAATCAAGTCTGGAAATTTCTGACTCGTTGAGCATCAGACTCACCTCTGTATCGTGATGATGATGATAACCGTGACCACCACTGCTGCTCCCACTGAAATGAGAAATCGTCGAGGCCGAACCCTTGGCTAATAAGCCTAATTTCGATTTAATTCCATGACTTATTGACGCTTTTAACGAATTAAGTGCGTCGTCACCTGATCTCTTAGGTCTAGGAGGGTAGTACTGGCTATCTAAGTATTCTAAATGTCTTCTGTCAGTTTCTGTAATATCATCTAATGAAATTATATCTAGGGGAGCTTGTATTGCGGCACATGTGACCCTTCTTGTGGTGAGAACTGCGTAGGCCAGCAGAACTGCTACCTGGAAATTAAGTGCTGCGTTTATAGAGAGCTGTTAATTTTTAGCGGACATTTTTAACTTGATTTGCTGATACCAGGGGCAAATTTCAAAGCTGATTACTTTCTTGAGGTTAAATTCTATTATTATCAGAAGATTATGTTGGCTTGCGTAAATGAAAAAAGTCGCATACTTTCCGATCACGTAACAACATTAGTACATATCACGTATCATTTAGAGAAAATGGAAATAAAAGACTGATTGCTCATTATCGCTTTTGTAACTTCATTCCGATATTACGCTATTGATTAAAAAAATTGAGGTGACATTTTAGTTGTTTGTCAGAAGACCCATACACCATAAAATTGATACAAGAAATTACTTTTCAGGTTTATGTGTCACGTAAAGTTGTGTTTTTTATGCGTAAAACTTTCACCATACGGAAGAAAGATCGTTGACCATGAATCTTTTTGGAGCGATCTTGCATACTGTTTGCACTTAATGTCAATGTTAACGTGCACCCTTTTACTTTCTACTAACATACTCCAAATTGCCTACGTTTATTTGATGTATTAATTATATGAAACCGGCATTTGCTTTGGAGTCGGCACTTTCCAACTTATCATCTGCAACGAGATTTATTATTCCCTCTAAGTAGACAAAATTTGGATGAATTTCGTTCGTTAAAGTCACATACATTAGTGTCATCTTGAAAGATGAATAGGGTTGGATACTCAATTCAACGATCCCACATCAACTTTGACCCTCGTTTTCGTATGCCAGTAGGACTTAAAAATGCATTCGCATGTAGGGGTCGTCGGTCAGTCATTTTGGTCGTGGGGTATAACATGATGAAAAAATTATTATTACCGGACTAGGCGAAATTTCTGCACTCGCTCATGCTGACGGTGAAAATCTATTAATCATCACACCTACGCAGACCCTACAGATTTCAAATTATCAGAATATGGTGGTTATTTATATGTAATGCTATTTTGTAGTGGTAACAATTTTGTTGAAATAAAAACAAATGTGCATTCACGTGTTTTCGTGATTGGATTAAAATTTATTTCATTACATATCGAGTACTCACCACAAAAGTTTAATACTGAAGCTTAAAAAGTCCATTCAGAATTCCCAGGATGGAATATATAGTTGGTTATTTGCTCTATAAATAACCTCATTGGCCGTAATAACTAATCATTGGGTGAACGTAGGCAGAAAACAAAATTGTATTACAATTAAAATATCTACTGCTACCTATATATTTTTTTTAAATAATTATATGTTAATTTTAGGCAAACATTGCAATCTTCTTGTTCAGCAGACACACAGATTTATAACTGTTCAAAAAACTACAAAGATCTATATATTAAATGAAAATCGATTATGAAATAGAAATGAAGAGAATGTAAAAGACATGGTGGAATTTTTGGTTGGCTTAATTTGGTAATAAAGAGAGCATCAATCGACTTTTACCTAGGTCACAACACGCTCTTTCACTTTTTTATGTCCTAGCTTCATATCGATGCAAGATTTGAAAACAGATTAATTAATGTAATTAACTATTGTTTTACAATCCACCAAAAACCATGCCCGAAACAGTCAATTCTATTTATATTTTTAGAAACTTAGAAGAGAATATTGAACTGGTAGCTTCAATTTCTCCGAGGAGCCGGTTTGTTATCCGTTTTTGCAAACGTCCCACTTGCGTGGAATAAATTAAAGAAAAATTTTCAGCAAGACTGTGTAAACCAACGAAATACGGCGAAGAAAAATATGGATGGAACTTACCTTCATAGTTGCAAAGTCTAGGTCCAGGTCACACACATACACTCGTGATTATTGAAGACACCGTAAGCCGCTCACTGTAACGTCAACTCTTCACTCTCACTTCAAGCAATTGCACTGTTGATGACCCACTTCTTTTATAGATATTATAAGATCCCCACTTCAAAATCTACACCCCTAAGTTTGTATTCTAGCCAAAACAACACTTAAGAAGTTGTGTTTCTTTTAACAGAGTAGACTGACCGAATAGATTTGCATACAAGTGTTTGGTCGAAGAGCACCATTCGGTTACTTTCATAAAAGTCTCGGTGGGTCTCCGGATGTCTTCCGGTGGAAGCAAAGTAATAGCGTAATAAGAAAATTTAATAGTTGCATGACGTGAAAGGGAGTAATGAAGCTACATAATATTCGTCTTGTCCTAATGTCATTTTAATGCCATCTCGGTGCAAAAAACTCAAAATTTACAACGTGTAAACTAGTTGAGGTCATGTAGAAAGTGTAAAAATAATAAAAATTACGGATACATAGGTTGTAATTTCGCTGACGCATACCTGTTGTTATTAGCATATTTTTGAGGCAAACTCGTCATTATTTTAGCAGAGGATGGATAATAATTTGAATAAGCTGTCTTGCGTGCCGTTTCCGTACGTGGGGTAATAATCAGATTATCTAACAGAAGCGGCTTTTCTCAAAAACTAGCAGGAATATTAGAAGTTTTTCTTCTATATTCATCACACACGAAAGCTTGCTGCTTACGTAATTTTTCTCGGAAAAAAGTACATAGGAAGTTACTTACTATTTTCCAGTCTAATTTTATCAAAAAAGTAAAATTATATTAGTTCTTGGCATGTTGTATGTTACTGTTTTAGTCGCCTTGTTTCTAAATACCGTCCACATTATAATTTTGCTCCATTATTTATTGTGGCTTGAAGTTTATATTTTTGATGCTGCGAACTCGCGAACATTTTTAAATGTAGGTATAACTTATTAAAGAGACCATTACGCCAAACTTCTCCTCATTAAATCTTAAATTAATTTAACGGAAATTATTTTAGGTATATTAAACTTTAACAACTTATCTAGGTACATGATTAATTTCGTTTCGTCATGAAGTATCGAAATATGGTTCCACTAAGTGGATAAGATACAAGATTGACTCTGCAGTCAATCAATTCTGCTACTTTTATTTTTATCGAAAACCAACTCAAAAACTAACTCGCTCCTAATTAACTATAATCTTTTATACATTCTTATTTTTTTTTTTTTATTTTGATACTCCAACAGAACTTTCTTTCGATGAAGGCTTTTGTTTCTGTCACTAAGCGACTTTTACCTCTTACTTAGATGTGGCATTACAGTTAACAATTTTTTTTTTAACTCACCTTCAAATTGAGATTTCGCCACCGCGAACCTCGATTTCGCGCACTAGCGCTACAAAATCATCCAAAAAGCATTCGCCTTTTTGAGTATTGTGAAAATAATTTGACTTGATAATAATAACCTCTGGTTTACAAAACGCCATTTTTTCAAATTGGATGTTGAAAATTTCGAAAGAGCGGAAATAAATCGCTATTAATTCGATTGACACTTTAGCAAGCGCCATGGGTACACGACAAATCAGACATAATGATCGTTTCATAAAAATTGTACAAACTTCGATGCCTTAAGACGTATTCGGCACATTCGCGCAAATGAAGCACTCGCCCATACCTCAAATAATGTGCTCTTGCGAAAAATGTCCGCGCACTCGATTCGTAAATAACTATATTCCTCTAATGCTCTCCATTTAAAAGAAAAAATCGCTACAATAAAATCAACATTCTTATAAATCTAGGGAGTAAAGAGTTTTTTCACTTTCGAATGATTTGGCAATAATTTGTCAGTGTAAAAATCTAATTTTTTTTTTGCAATATTTAAAAATAAGACAGATTTAAAATTTTTTGCTTTAAGACCAAAACCAAACTGAAGAAAACTTCGCAGAAAATGTGCTTCTAACATATAACAAATAAAATTTCAATCTCGTGTTTATTAAATTTTCCCGTCAAAGTTGGCGTTGAAGAGTCGATTGTGAACTCGTCAGTCTGCTGATTAAAAAAGAAACAACGCATAAAGTGAGGTTAGATTTAACAGCTCATCTGTGATCCGTAATCCGTGGTGTGTTCACAATCAACTCTTCAACGCCTACTTTGAGCGGAAATTTAAATGAACCCCGATACAATGTGGGCGAAAAATTCAATACCGAAACAGAATAAAACTAGAAAAAAATTGTTGCTATAGTAACATTTGTCTATTTTTCATTTAATCGCTTAGGATTCTTTTCAACCACTTTGGCATTGAAACTGCCACTTTAGTGCTGGAAAAAAATGTGTTTTATAAAGCAAGTTTGCTTTTAATTTTATAATTTGCCAAGGCTCTTCGCTGTCTGATGTTCAAATATTTAATTAAATTTCTAATAAACTATTGATATCGAATGGGAAATCTAAGATTACTGGAGCATTGAAATAAAAACGAGGTATATGAACTTGACATTTATTACATAAAACTTAAACGGTCATTGTCGCACTTTCCTTTACATGTTTTGTTGGTTATGAATAGTACCAATTATTAATTTGTAGGGGATTACTTACCTCATCTATATTTTAAGGTACCTAACAGTCAATCAAATTGATTTGAGCGAAGATATAATTTGATAAAATTTGCACTAGGCATGTAATTTGGAAAATGTTATTTTACTTGCAATACGGTTATTTAATTATAGGCGATTTTTTCGGTAAATAATCAGCCGTCTATCCTTTGTGCTAAGTTTTGATCTCGGATAAAAAAAAAATCCTTATTTATTTAATTTTAATTTATTTAAAATGCCAAATGTTATCGAATAAAAACCTTCGACTTCCTTAATGGGTGTTTTGCCACTAAGAATACAGTATGTGAAAAAATATTTGTACAGAGCACTAATACATTACAAAAGCGAAAACGAACACACCTTACATAATATACTTTGGCATTCGATTAACAAATAATTGTCTTAAATAATTCCTTTCGTAATGACCTTATATGATAACAGTGAAGAATCAAAGAGCACTTAAAATTAAAATCACAAGCTATAGTTGAAAGCGTTGGGGAAATTTCAAAATGCTTTAATATCTTATCAGTATTTTAAATACTTCTGTCACTATCCAGGACATTAATGTGTCGTTACATTAAGGCAAATAACAGATACTCAAGATTGTGATTTCCTGAATTGATTTTTGCTAATGGAGTCGTTCTAATTAAGACGATATGTACATAGTATTTTATTACCAGAAGAAAGAAACAGCAGATCCTCGTCCTGATCCTCTAATCAGAAGTACTATACTTAGATTTCTCTTTTGCTTCTCTTCCGTTTCGTGAACATGTGTGCACAACCATTTGGTATCATCGTCGCCTTATATTCTAGTTCGTCTTCGTTGTTCAGATACAGCAATCGGACATTAGTGAAAAGCTGTTTGCACCACGTTTGAACGGACCGCCACCGATTCAATATCTTACTTGCAAAACTAGTTTGATTTGTTCTACAAGATTACTTCGTTTAACAGTACCAAAGATTCACTTAGTTAAAACTTACTTGCAAACTTCAAACGAAAGTTTTTGTTGGTACTGATCAACGTTGACTATAACCATATTAGTTTTCTTATCGAAATTTGGACGGAACGTGATTTTTTTGCATCTGCAGAATCTTTCCTCCCTAATTGAGTGTGATCTTGCATTAACTGAATATGCCGGTTCCATAACTTTCTTAGTCGTGTTTGTGTTCACATATCTTCTTTCACTGAGTAATTTCTTTATTTTGCCATCGACATCGACGTCTCTTTTTCCCAGCTGGCAGATGTCTTCATAACATTTCTTTTCTGCTTGTTTTCTTTTTGCATGTTTACCGACAGCCACTTCAAGCTAAAATCAAAGAAATATTAAAATTTTTAAACGTGTTATACATGCACAAGCTACTTACGCAACAGGTTAATGCAATTATTAATGTAAAACGCATGATGCTGGCTTGAATTTAAATCGTTTACTTTAAAACACTCTCAGTTAAGTAGTCTTATATAGATACGTCATACGCGAATTTTGTGCGTAATTTTAACCACATTTCCTGAGAATAATGTTAACAAAGTCGAGAATCGCGGGGATTCCTTCAACCGAAAAACAAACTTTCCTCGGTTATTAAAAAGGTCTGTAAATGGATTGATCAAAATTTTTCACATCCGTTTAAACTTACGGAGTGGATAATCGGATGTCCAGACAGGTTTCTATTTCTCTGAAACAATTTATTCGCAGGATCTCAGGTCTTACCACAAAAAATACTCTTATTCAAATTATGACCTTTATTGATATTGAAACTATTGTACAGAATGAGACAAGTTATATCCTTGGATAAATGACAAGTTCGATTGTTTCTACGTTAATTTAATAATTGTAGAAAACGTGTTAATTTGCTGAAAGCGTTAACACATTTGCACTTTCTTATCAGACGTTTTATCTATCTCATATATATTTTATCGTTAATTGCGGGAATGGTTTGTGTTTTTGGCACAAAATTAAAAAATGCGGTTTAACCAGAGACCCAAAGTGTTAACCCATAATTAATCTTTCTGTTGAGGAAGTTTGCTGACTAATCAAAACCACAGTTGTGTGAAATATACTATAAAAGACTGCTCTTTATATGCATTTTATTAATTTTGTGCAAATCCGCAGACACTAACCATGAATGGAAAATTTAAATTTTGTTTCCTGTTGTTACAACTACTGGCACATGCGGTATGTATTATTTGTTTATTTATTTATCTGTTAATTAAATTGCATTTTAGTACACATTATCTCTCAATCGCTACAATGACCGTCACATACCTGTAAAAAGACCTGCCATGTTACAAATGAGAATGGGGACTCATCAAGGGTTGAAAAAACAGGGGGACTGCTTTTATAATATTTGCGAACACGTGGCTAATTATCCTGAAGAGATGGTGAAAAATATTGTCGAAAAACACACAGCCTTGCACTCCTTCTTTGGAAGCGTCATCGAACCGGCTAACGACACGGTGAAGATATTTTCGAGGATACATGGAGAAATCACCGAACCTTTTTGTAAGACGGTGGACATTACCGCCGCCCCCAAATTAATGAGAGATATCAACGATGTCGAAAGAGCCATTGCCAATGTTAAAGATTACACCCAAATCATCAAGTTTCAAGCCTGCGAGTAATTTGCAATTTAAAGACTTGTCGGTAGTATGTATAACACTTTTTTTTTTAGTTTCTCCAATGGGGAAAAATGTTTCGCCGGGAATATACTCGATTACAAAACCAAATGCGAACAAAAATATAACGTGATCAAACTTGTTACAGCCAATGTGGAAACCCATGCTCTGGAATATCAAAAATTTCAAATACCGAGTACTTGCGTTTGTACTTACACCAAAATGTTTGATGATTAACATTTCCGCTAATGTTTCGTTGCCTCATTTTTAACATGTCATCTAAGATTGTATGCTTTGTATATTTTTTCATATTATAAAAATAAATTACTGGAAACAGTAAACCAACTACACCAAATTTTTTATTGTACACTGCAAAATCTTCCAATTTAGACCTCCAAAACTTTGTTCCTTGTCCCATAACTGTATAAAACAAAATTTATTCGAGATAAAATTAATAAAGCTGGTAACAGAACTCAATTAAGTCAAGTCTTTCACAGAATATGAAATTATCCAGTATTATTATAGTCAAATTTTTACCCTTTTGAGGTGACGTCACGATTTCCTTCCTCGCTTTCTCTTTATTGAAACGACAGAAACGAAAAAAACAAAAAAAAGCACGTTTATTTCTTGATGGTCACTTTGAGGTTATTTTATGCTTCTGTCAATTTGACAATTTTTAATTTCTTTCACTTATTACATTGATTACAAACATAACCTTTCAACAAATTTGACACATTTATAGTTATTTATAATCAATTCAGATTTGTTTCTGATCCTAGCTCAAACATACGTAAAGTTACTAGATAATGACGTCATCGCAAAAGGGTAAAAATTATACTTTATGAAGGAATTTTAGTTTCCATGATTTTCATTTCATTCATTTAATTTAATTTTTGGAAATAAATCTTACCATTAAAACCCTTTCTTAATCCCTAATCTGTTTTTGTCACTCAGTTATTTTTTCTTAATGGTTAAATCTAGATAAGTGAAATTTGTCTCCAAATAATATTTTTATTTTCTTTTGAACAAAAGACACCAATGTATACCTACCTGTGCAGAAAATTTATGGAAATGACTTGTCTCGTAGACGGATTGTCTAAGCACCCATTTGTCTAGACTTCTGGAGGATAATCTATTCTATAATGGGCCGTTTTCAAACATTTCTTTTGTTATATTAGTGTTTTATAGGAAGCGTAACGTTTTTGATTCTTTTGCTGTTATATTTATCCGTGATCGTGTATTCAGAGGAAGTAGACAAAACCGCAAACCATGTTAGGAAATATAGGTAGGTATAAAACCCAAAGTTTACACAATTCACACCATTAAATTCAAAAACCTTGACAATGCAAAACAAAAAGTTCGTTTTATTGTTGATCACACTGTTGGCAAATTTTGCGGTACGAATAACAATCTATTGCTTTTATCGATTTAGTTTATTGTGTTTTACTTTAGGAACCAGAGTCGCCCTCAAGATACAATAAACGTTTAGTCAGAAAGACCGCATCCTCCCCGAGGCTTCGATTCAGAAAATTAGGCGACTGCATTTTCAGTATTTGCGAACATGTAGCCAGTTACCCTGAAAATGACATCAAGACGATTATAGAAGAGAATAAAGCTGTCCACTCTTATTTTGGGAACATAATTGAGCCGTCAAACACAATGGTGGTGTCTGACAGATTTGGCGGATCCGACTACGAACCCTTTTGTAAAACTGTAGACATCAGCACCGTTCCCAAATTTATGAGAGATGTCGATAATGTGGAAAGGGCAATTGCGAACGTTGCCGGTTACCATCAAGTTGTAAAATTTCAAACTTGCGAGTAAGGAGCACGATTCTTAAATGACTTTAATTCACTTGTTGCTTTAAGTTTCAGCAATGGTGAAGAGTGTTTTGCTGGAAAGTTG
The DNA here is from genome assembly GCF_963966145.1 of Tenebrio molitor. Classification (NCBI taxonomy): domain Eukaryota; kingdom Metazoa; phylum Arthropoda; class Insecta; order Coleoptera; family Tenebrionidae; genus Tenebrio; species Tenebrio molitor. The sequence continues at coordinate 2,946,555 of NC_091052.1, forward strand.
GTGGATCGAAACACGGCATGCGTACAAAAATTCAACACTGTCAAGCTTCTGACTGCCAATGTAGATAATAAATCTCTGGAATATCGCAAATTTAAAATACCGTCTACTTGTGTCTGTGCTTACGTTGATCAGTGATTTAGACTGGATTTAATATGATTTTGTAATATTGTAAAATAATAGAGTACTTTTATGGTCGTGAATGTTTATTACCTGGCCCAACGGAGTAACGTTGCTGCGTCATAAAGAGTTTGTAACCCTCATAATTGTCGACTTACTCACAGGGGATTGTAAACTGTCATCTCAAGTCTCATAAATTATTAAGTAGCAGTCAAAAGTATCTCTTTATCCAACTCAGCTTTTAAGTAATGCCGCAAATGATTCTGTTTGATACGAGAAAGCATTTTGAACGTGTGGCGTTGTGCAGGATCCAAGCAAATCGCAAACTGATAAGAAAGGTTGTGCTGGTTGCAACGAAATTTTAACCAGTGAGTCAATTCTACAATTAGATTTTTTTGTAAAAACAAGATATAGTTTGTCCAGCGAGAGATTGGTTGACATAAAAATCACTAAATTCTACGTATTGAAAGTATTGGGTGATTCAAAATGATTGTGGATAAGTATGGCAACTATGTACGAAAATTTATGTGGCAACTGTGTGGGTGGGGTAGAGTTGACATTTGTATGACTTTTCATAAGCGTGTATTTGATTTTTTTTATACCATTGCACATTGATTTGACAATTTTCAAAATTGCGCGCCTATGGACTGTCAAAGAACTCTATCCTACCCACACAGTTGTTATATACATAAATTTTCGTACATAGTTGCCATATTTATCCACAATTATTTTGAATCACCCAATATATCCGTCAAGCAGTAACATTTTTGGCCTGAAATTATGCTGTAATTAATGTATTCTAGTGCATTTTGTAGTGTTGGGTTAATTTAATACAATTTAAAATCTCCCAATCTCTCGCTGGACGAAGTTTAACATGTTAGCGAATTTCAGATTGAAAAAATCACCAAATCTCCATTACTTTCAATTATTTTGTTTTATCATTCTCAAATTGTTGTCAAATGTAAAATTAAAGGGGTTGGTAGACTTGGCGATTAGAAACAAATTGCTTCGTCGTAGAACTTAACAAAATCGGATGAACGTATAGTCAGAAAAGTAACCAATTCATCAGGGAGGTTTTAGGGAAATTCAAACAAAAGTGGAACGACTTTTCGATTCGGAGAACCAATAAAATTTCATGTTTATTTTCTACAACCGTCACAAAAAGTAGACTGTTATATACCGCTTTACGACACTAGTGTGGAAAATATTTTCAGTACTTTAATAAAAATATAGCAGATAACACTGCCAGGTCGATAACAGATCGAGAAAAATTGAAGAAACGTCAGTTTTTCCAATTTTAGAGTTTTGTAATAAGCAAAACATAAAAGAATACTGTTGATTGAATTTTAAACAAATTTCCTGTTCGCAACAGCACCTAGTACAATATAATGCATAACATGTCTGCTCTCATAACAGTTCTGTTATGTTGTTGTTTCCACAGCAGCCGACATGGATTCGGTAAATTGATCTTACTGTGCTTGTTGAGTACGGTAAACGAGTGAAAATATGTCGTAACGCAAAAAAGTTAATAACTTTTTATTAAAAGAGACACAAAATTAGAATTACAGTATATTAAACATTCGTTTTCAATCATTTTAAACCCATTACGACTGTAATTAAGCGTGGAAAATGTATTTAGGTATAAGCCGTTAAAAAACGGTTGTAATACGTAATACGTCTTTACTGAACTTATAGCCTTTCAGCACGAGCGGTATAGCGAACGTGTCTACTTGTTCAGTAAAGTATCACTTTCTACACTTGTTAGATAAATATCAATAACGCTTGCATAGGCAGCAAATTTCAACCCATTTAGGATTCAAAAATCATTTAATCGTTTAATTTTATTCTTGTTGTTGAATTTTTTACATTATTACTGTACAAATTCCGAAATTAGATTCATTTAAAATTTTGTAATTTAAATTTGGGTCTTAAAAACTTCAAATTTTAAAATTCCACCGACTTAACTCCACGAATGCAATTTCTAACTGCTACATCGTAACGCGTGTGTGCTCGTCCTATTTTCAACAGAATTGTACAACAAAGACTTCCAATAAAATCGTACTACGGGGTTGAAACGGAAATGGTCGGCTTTAAAGTCCACGTCTTCAAGAAACTGTCTTTAAATTGTCTAGCTGGGTCAATGATATTTCCGTATAAAACATTACTATTTTCTTATTTCTCTTGTTGATCTAGGAGAAACGGAGCATTTTCATTAAAAAAACACCTGATTTCCAGACATCTTCCATTTAACATTATCCTTTATTCTGCCTTGGGAATTATAAGAACTAGCAGTTTGTGCCAAGCTGTTTACTGAGGATTTTGACACTTTTGTCAAGATTGCAAACTTATTTATTTTAGACTTCTTTCTTCCAACGTATATTTCAGTTCTTTTACTTAGTAGATAATAAATAATCGTTACCCAGATAACTTAGGTAATACATATCATGCAGGTAGTCAAAAATTCTTTTAGGATTTAAGGAATGTTAAGAGAAAAATTAGATACGAACAGAAGTTTCATTTGAAGATTGTGTAATCATTTTTTTTCTCTGACCGTGAGCTGTATTTGCAGCTGAAAAACTTAAGGTGTTAATTTCTCATGTTTTATTCCAGTTACTCTCATTATTTTATACTTTATTTTTCGCGTTGATTTTTGAACAAATATGATAGGTGTGTTGTTATAAGCAACAATAAAATAACTGAATTTTACACATTCCTAGAAGAAATAGTCAAAAAACGACAAGGTTAATAGTTGTAAGTCAAAAGTCGAAGACTGAATGTCTCAGTAACAAAATCTGTATAAATAAACAAAAGATTACACGACCAATTAGGCTGATACACTGTACATCTGAAATAAATGTGACATAACCATTTAATCACTTCTGGTCACTGTACAAACACAACACGACGGCACTTTAAACGAATCGAACACAAACTTATCGTTATCTCCCAAGACCATCAACCTCTTGTGGATGAATTTTTGTTGACAGAAAGATGTGTAACCCGTCGGAAAATTGCTGCTAAATTTACATTTCCCGTTGTTCCTGCAACAGACAATTATACAGACTGCTCCCGCATCTAATCGACCAACTTACACGCAAGTCTCGAAAACCACCCCTTGTTTGTGTCCTTCCACGTTGACAATCACTTTTTCGATTTCCATCGTGTTATTGGCTTTCTCGGGGTAAATCGTATGGACCTTTGTTTCACACAACGACATCTCATCCGTATTAAACCTATTATCTACATTGACGAACTCTTCGGTAGCTTGGAAGTAGCTGTTCATAAACTGAGATCTGCTGAGTAGTTTTTTAATTTGTTCTTTTGGGTAGCCAGCGACGTTGACGCACAAGCCATGGGTGCATGTGCTGGCCTCTGGGTAAACTATTGGACCGTCGTTTACTAAAAAAATTGATTTCATTCTGGACTGTGCCCTAGTTCACACCCTACCGTGCTCCCTTTGTTTTTTGTCAACACTTCTTGCATCTAAGTGTGAATGCGCCGTTGTTTCAATTGCGCCCTCGTGATATCGATTTCTGGTCGATGTATCACTCATGTGTGGCCTCCCTCGTGGTCTTGTGGTTGACCTGTAGAGATAGTCTGTCGAAGCACTAATGGGAAGCGTCTGGAAAATTAATTGAAACAGAAAAATTATTCCATTTTAATTGGGAAATTTTCGGCTTTTGTCTCGTGATCAAATAATTGTTTTACAACCCAAGCAGGTATAATATCGTTCTGAACGTTGGACAATTTGACAATACTGCGCTTCATTTATTTAGGAATGGTACCTTCATTATCGACGTTGTTATTCTTGCTTTAATATTTAGGTTGCAATAAGGGAACAGTTTGTATGGTTAATTGTGTTCTAACCACTACACAAATCCAATTAGTTGTCAAGCATTATATCTTAATGTAATGTCTAGTATGAAATTTGCTTCTAGCAAATTAATCTGATGCATCTATACATTTCTAAGCAAGCTTAACTTGAAAAAAGTCTTGAATTGAAATTCGCAAGCATTGAAAAACATAAATTTGTTCGAGACAGAACAGGTGAAATCAATCGTTACAAATAATTAAAACTACCCACACTGAATTCCCCATTTTTTCCAGCCAGTAGTTTACCCAATGCATTGTACACCGAATTAAGATGTCGTTGATTTGTTATGGTCCGTTACCGATAGGTTCTGTGTACAATTGGAAAGCATTGGTATAAAAACACCATTTTATATACTCGATTGCGCATTTTTTAACCAATTGACGTCAACAGATATTTTTTAGGTAAACAGTGGCTGCAAAGCATTTCCGACCGGTTATTATTATTGGTTACGAATTTAATATAAATGTAAATTATTTGGCAGCACCGTAAACTCAAAATATCTGCATAGATAATAATTTCACAATAAGGTAAAAAAATTCATTGAAAATGAACTCAATCGTGCATCCAGAAAATCGAAGGATCTAATAATAAACCCAAATTGTATTTTGTCTAATACAAAGTTATGTTGGAGAATATATATTGACGCAACTCAAATAATTTCACCACCAGCAGCCCATAAGTCTTTCACTAGTCGATTATGTTAAAAAGAAAAAATAGACATGTACACACATTTTATTGTGGGCGTCTCTGAAGATAGTTGAATGGTATAATTTAAATATTTAAAACACGTGTTCTGAATAAGTTTCCGCTCTGGGAAATCCCTATACCCAAAGAAAATTTAGTCAACGGTTTATTATCTATTCTATATCATACACCTTAATTTGCATTCTTGGAGATGTTATATCTTTGACTAAGATTGGCTCTGCCAGTGCCGAATTAATATTATGTAAAGGAGACTAAAAAAAATGAGAATTCCCGATTACGGTAAATGAACCAATAAATTAAGAGGTACTATCGGGTGCAAAAAAAGGAAACGACTCTTCGATCAACAAGTGGCCAATGATCCGTTACATGATTATTGTCAGCGAATGGAGTAAAAAATATTTTTTTTAAATGATTCTAATAGAATCAAAGTCAGCTTGTTTTATCATTACAGACGTTGGAGTTTACTGAGTATTTCAGCTGCACTTACTGAGTAAATTAAATAAAATAAAATCAAAAAATTGTTTACGCCTCTTGGGGCAAATGAGGTCCGTTGACAAAATGTCGCGTTGTTGTTGTTAACACGATGGTCAAAAAGCGGTGGGGTGAAAATAAAAAATACAACACCATTCGCACTTCGTTTTTTTTATGTGAAACTTAACCACCGACCTAGCCAGACTGGGGGTCATAAAAACAAAGAATAAAATTGCGGCACGTTACGCCTTTGCTCCGTTGAGTGAATCTGCACAGTTTGTATAATTAGATTTGTGTCTTTTTTTTTAATTAAAGTAAATTTATTAGATTTTCTGTGCACTGCGACGAACAATAATTTTTCAGGTTCGTTTTTCGGTTTAATTGAATGTTAAATTCGTTCTAATCAAATTTGTGCGCATTAAAAGCTCTTGTTTGGTCGAAAAATTCGTCGAGTATTGTTTGGTCGAGTTAAAAATGTGCAAATAATGAAATTTCTGAAAAGGAAAATTAACATCGAGTGTTTTATGTGTGACCGTTACGCTCTTGGTTAAACAAATATTGAAAATTTTCGAATGTATCGTTGCATCTGAACGAGTCTAAAGATTGTTAATTACGCCAGTAAACGAGTATTTTAGTGTTGATGTTGTTTATTTTTATTATCATGTACATTTAATGTATAAGAAATATTAATATAACATTACAATAAGTACATGCAACCTTGAACATTTAAAGTCATAATTTATAGAAAAGCTGTGGCAGGAAACCTGTTTTTCTGCTTGGATTTCTAATTTAATTCAATTTTCATTTGTTCACTTACAAAAATAAAACATCCACCCTTAATAACTCTTTATCAAAGAGAATCATTCTAAGGGAATTAATAACTTTGGCTCTAATGTTCTAATTCGTTGCTACCAAAGCCGAAAATAAACTATCTAAATAGTTCTAATTGTTATTATTAATAGGCTATAGCAAGCATCCTCTAAGAATTTATTGTTTAATTCGGTATATTGGTACAAAATTCCAGTCTGTATTTTTCAAATCTAACCAAGCCAGACAAATGGACTTGGACAAAAATGATTGTTCTCGTAATACGCAAAGCTATATTTACATAATTGTGTAAACGCTTAAATTATGGTCCCGAGAATTATCACCGTGTGAATTTTTATTACGTAATTAATAATAGATGAAAGTAATAAAATGATAAATGTAAAAACGTGTTTGAATTTTTGCTCAACGATGTTACCAAGTAAAAATTTCAATTGTTTAAAACAAAGATGCACAAATAAAACTTTTATTAATTGAGATTTAGAATAATCAGGTTTTTTATTTAAATTATTTCTCGAAACTATATGTAATCAGTTTTCTGCGAAATAGAAAAAAAAATTATGATCAAGCGAGAGGTCAGGGTTTCTCTATGATTTTTGTCAACAAAAATTTGCAAAATTACTTATTCTACATATTTTAGGCAAAATTAGTCAGTTCGTAATATACTATGTATTTGCAAATTGCAGTCCTTATTTTTCTTATTCTTTGAAAAGACTCTTAAAGAGCCACATTTAAATCTAGTTAAGAAGCTATTGTTGTCGTTTTCTGCAGAATCTAGTAAAATACCTTGCATTTGGCTAGAAATTATATCTGGCCATGCAAATGTATTATGTTATTTTTTTGTTCGACACTGTGTGAACGGATTTTGATAAATGTCACAATTTGTCAAAACGAAACGTCAAGCTAATTTTAAAGATTTTAAGCGATTTGGAGCCTTTAAGGGGCTCGTCGAATAAAAAAACGCTGTATTCAACTCGTTCGTGTGTAAATTGGACCTTTTTTTGTTAAAAAGGCCCAATTTACGCACGAACTCATTAAATAAACTACTAGAGGTATTTTCATATTTGGTGGCGGAAACAAAAGACTGAGAAATGTCATAAAATTGTATTGTCAGTGTCAAATTTCTCATAAACTTTGTAAAAAGGAATGTCTAGGTAAATTTAAATTTTCGCTAAATAGATTGAAAAAATAAATTCTAAGGAAACCAATTTTTGTCAGTGCTTTAAAAGAAAGTCTGTAAGTGTCAGAAAAAAGTGGGGTTATGAGAGAAAACTGTTGGACAGTCATTTTGGTCGTAGTTCATCGTGTTTTTTTTATTCTCATTTTATTATTTCACTCAAAAAGTATGATATTGTAGCTAAAACCTTTTTGTACATAATAATAATTTTGTGTTTCGTAAATAAACTCAACAGTTCAATGTCAAATTTTGGCGGGAGGTTGAGCTAACCCCAAAAAATTAAACTTTTTCTAGGGATTTATTTTTTTCTGCCAACATAATTCAACAGGTGGTGGATTTTTGATTTTGAAACAGATTATATTACAAATTATGTCTCTAGTTCGACTATTAATAACTTTCTTATTGCCAATTTGCTGCATTTCTGTCGAAATCACGAACGTCTGTGAGAAATTTGACACTGACAATACAAATTTGTGACATTTCTCAGTCTTTTGTTTCCGCCATCAAATATGAAAATATCTCTATTAAATTTTATAGTTTCTTTACACACGTATTTTAATCCAAAGATGAACATTTGTTAAAACTTAATATGCGATTAAAAAATATAATTATTAACAATACCACAACCACAGCGAAACATGTAATTTCATTTCTATGATAGGGCACACCCACAGCATTAAGCAACAATAAATAATATAAATCTGGTGTTATTTAAAAACCACAAAAACAAAAAGAAAATATTATAATAATGTTTAGAATGTACAAGGTACCTGTTTGTGTCTAGACATTTTGAAGACGCTTTCCCTTCCCCCTACCCTCCCATTGCCAAAATTCCACCATAATTCCGAAGAAATAAAGTTTCCGTGTAATTACAGAAAATGTTTTGCAATCCAATGTTGGTCGTTAGTGAGTGTATTAAATAAACTTTAAACAACTACTCGTATAATATAAGCGGTTATGTTAATATAAATTCCACAGGGTGGTGGTTAACCGCTGTCTCGTTGTAGTTTGCGGGTTGGGGGTCAGTACATCATGTTATTAAAAGAGCAGCAGGTTCTCGGTGTAAATTTTCGCAAAATGAAATAATTATCTTTTTAAGCTATGTATCTTATTAAACTTTGTCCATTAGCTGATACCGCATATTTTACATTCCGCAACCACAAACGTTAATGTTTCGAATTTGAAAAATAAAAGTACTAATTAATCAACTTTAATTTTAAACTTTCCGTTGGACACTTTATCGGTACATTTAAACGAGTGTGTTGAAAAGTGTGCATCATAATATAACAACAGTGCAATTAAAACAAAACTGACCACATACCACATACTTCAAGGAGATAAACAAAAGTAAAAACATTTTACAGATGTTGAACTTTCGCCGGTATGAAATGTACGTAAGTAGGAAAAATGTAAAGAAAATTAGTGGCAGTGCTTACCAAGGACAATAAGACAACTATTATCTTCACAATCCCATTCATTGCCATTATCAAAATCAGAATTGCTCGCAGCACTAGTTAGCAATTATCCCGTTTGGACATGATACGAAATAATGCATCTGAAGGAGCTGGACATCTGATTTTAGCGGGCGTTCAGCATCTGACCGACCACAACATTACACTACTGCTGTACTCAACACAACAACATTGAAATTGTTGAGTATCGACAAGGACACCAAGTTGAACGGTAATATTGTCAGAAAGAGACAGCCTGTAATGATCTCGTTGCACTATTAATATTTTTTTCGCAGTTGGGGCTACACCATTGGTCAGTAAAATAGGAAAATTCATCCGGTTCGCTTTCACGCAAAATCTGGTTTTTTCAAGATGATCTCTCGCGCTAAAGAATTACCCGGAAGCGTTATTGTAGTTTTTCCGGTGGATGTAAATGCGTTTGTGCGAATTTGTAGGCGGAAGTGGGTACAAAATAATTTATTAGAAACATCTACATTTGCTCGCATTTGTTGCTTCTTGGTAGGCTGAATCACTAATGCGGCTTAATTACTATGGAAAAAATAAAAGTCGTGTTCAATGATAAATCGTTGAATTACGTGAAAACAAAACATTTAATGCCATTTATTCGCAGTGCACCTCTTGCGCATCACGCAACACTCGAGATCTACTCCTGCGGTTAAATTTCCGACACGAGTTTCGGAATAAAGAGCTTCCCGCAATTACACGGACCTTGATATAAATTTCGGTTAATTAATACAAATTACTTTGAGAGATGTAAACCGAACAGATATCAAATATCTTAGTGCCGATGTACCTACTTGTTATTTACTGGTTTTTATCTCTAATTTTTGCGTCATTTTACCCTCGGATACTGTAATCTTCTCATCCGAATACCTATTATTAGAAAGTAAAAACGAAGACATGTGTCGACATGATTTTCTAACTTGGAAAATCCATATCATTCACCTGTGAAACATATTCGTGACGGAACAAAATATCGGCATACAAATGTTCTTCAAAAGAAGTAAAAAGGAAAAAACACAATTTACGAAGTAAATTTCAGGAAGAAAATATCCGCATTTTTAAAGCGATCTTCAATTCGGGGAATTACATCAAGATTTCATATGCAGCCAGTGTGTGGGTTGACCACAATTGTAATTTTTTTACAGACTTAGTGTTTTTTTTTTATTATACAGAGATGACCTTACGATGATGGTATAGTTTTAATGTGGGGGTCTTCTTTCCTTTGACGCACGTTTTATGATGATTCACTAAAAATTATTACTCGATTTCGGAAACAATGAACGGATTGACGTTATTACAGAAATTTTCACACAACAAACAAGAAACGTTTATATGTAAATCTAGGTAGATTGGTAAGACTTGGGCTCACGAAAAAATAAAATCTGGAAAATTTTGTGAAAGACGTAAGACACAAAAGTGATTTTTTTCGTGGTTCACATGCACGTGAAAAGTACGCTCGATTTAAATATGCTCCGGAGGTAGGAAAATATTATTTAATATCGTTGCCAAAGGAAAACATGTAATTATATAGCGATTTCTCAACAACATTAAAAGATCTCCGTAATAGTGCTGCGTTTTTCTAATAATAATAATTACTAATTGCTGTGAAGCTATAAATAGAAGATATTTTGAGGAAATAAAATTAACATACTGATACAAGTAAGTGCACACCTATAGAGTTTATTCGATTTTTAATTTACAATCAGGTAATTGTTAAACCAATAATTATTAAATTATTAATTAAATGACGTTATCCTGTCCTGATTAATGAAATCAAAAATGAAATTCATCAACTGTCATTCTGACATTTTTAGCCAAATTATATACCTACGTTGATTATTAAATTGAATCACATTATAAACGGTATCAAGTAGTCAGCGTCATTAGTATTTTTGGTTGCGTACAAAATAAATTCAGAAATAAGCCTTATGTGACTTGCCCTGTACGGTTGGCTTCAAAAAAAAACGGGAACTGTCAGAAAAAGTTCTGTCAAATTTTATTAAATTTTTATAGTTTGAAACGGTCTTTTAGAATTTAGGTTAAAAAACTACACTTATGTGTCAGAAATATCAGTTATGCAAATACAAATACTACTGTCAAACAGACACAAATTGACATAAATTGACAAATTAAATTTCCAATTCACATTAGGTCAAATTTCATTTCCTGTTTTTTTTTGAAGCCAACTGTATAAGAACAAGCGATTTTGGATTTCCATGCCCACTTTATGTAAACAATTATTTTCGGCAACAAATTTGAAATACAGATAATGTCATTGTTTGTGCATTAAATTTGCCAATAATCAAAATTAAAACTTTAAAATTGTATTTTGTAAAAATTTAGACTAAGACGAGACTCTAATTTATGCAATTGCTTATGCAATTTTCCTTACACCAGAGAATTGAAAGTTGCACCACTAGAATAATAATGATTCTTTTTTCTCTGATTGCATTCATTTATAACAACATCACTGATGGATTTTTTATGTAACTTATTACATAAACTTTGCTGTAAATTATTTTTCCTCTTTTCCATCAATTCGCTTCCGTAAACAATGCGTAAAATTCCTAATTATTGATTTTTGATTAAATTTTAATTTCATTTTGGGAAATCCGTTTGATTCATTGTGAAATCAGCAATTATGGAAACCGTCTGACACTATGAAACCGAGAGTATTCGAGCTAATGGATCCAATCAAAAATCTACAACGGATTTGTTTATCTTATTTGACTTTCACGGACATATACCGGTATGTGCCTAATTGCTTCAGCATGAAATATGTAAATTTCCACACATAAAACATATAACTATAAACACAGAAACGGAACTAGTTTTGAACAGTGTGTGTTGTGCACTTGCGAAGATAGGTACTTCGTTCATGGTCAGTTTTCTAATCATGAGGAAGTTAATAACTGGTCGCTGGTACGCGGAATTCCATCACAAATAAAGTAGTCCCTCAAGAATGAAAAGTGATCGAGTTTTATACACGACAATACAATTTTGATGACTAATTCTCGTTTTATACCATGTGCTACTTATTGTAATAAATTGCGGTTACATTTATTACTGTGTGCAGTGTTGTGATAACTGATTTTGCACGGATTTGTAATTTGAAAATTATATACTGATGGCTATGTATCAATTTGTGTTTACATTATGTTTTGATGGGAATCCAGTACTCCATCAGCTTTTAAACGCGACAGAAAGAAGTCTTTGCAAACTAGTGCATGTAACTGTTAATGCGTTTTCAGCGGCTAATTGTAGAAGACGATGTTGAAATTCTGCTTGTGTCTCTTCACTTATATTCTGCTGTTGGCAACGGTGAGTCTATTAATTATTTAATTGCGCTCAAGTTGTTTTTTCCGAGAAATTATCTTTCAATCAAATGTAAACACGGTTATAATTAATATAAAAATAAACCTGTTGTTGTTGTTACTTGTACAGATTTAAATATATTACTTTTACAATCAATATTAGTCAAACTTTCAGTTGAATTTCTAGGCATATAGACAACAAAATTATTTTTAGTTTACGCTATCCCAATTGTCAGCATAACTTTTGTGTGTAATCTAAGTAGTCATGTTCCATTCTTAGATAAACCTGTTATTAAATGTTTTTTTAATTTGTCATGAGAAACATGAAGTAAACACATAAACACAACATGGTGATTACAAATATCTAGATAATTTCATACATTTTTGTAGGTATGTGTTGTCGAAGCGCGCCCCCAGTTGAGGGTACCTATTCAAACTGTCCCTAAAGGGTTAAACGACAGTACCGTTACCTATATTAAAAGACTCTCAAGTAAAAACGTTTCAAGGGACGATGCCAACAATAAAACAAAAACAAGAATTCTGTTTCGAGGTCACAGAAATGAAGGTATGAAATTGAAACAAAAAAGTATTTGTGTTAATTCGCTTCAATTCTTTCCTTTAAAGCTTCTTTTTACAAATTAATTCTAGAAGAACTTCTGGAGGATATTAACGAGCAGGACATAATATTTCCTGACACGTACCAAGTGATTTTTGAAAATGTTCCCAAAATCGACGGACCTCCGAAGTGTGCTAAAAGTAACACATTTTGTGAAGATTTCGACTCTTATCCGTATCATCACGTGAGAGACGTTCTCAAACGTAAACGGGTTCGTAACGATTTGTTCGGCAAAGATGAACCTCCCGATGAGCAGTACAGTATTACCAACAGAAACGGCGATTTCGAATCTTTCGTTTGTACCAGTTTATCGAAGACGGTGTTTCCGCGGATCGGTAAAAATAAAAATAACAAGTGGAAATATATCATCAATCAGGAAGAAACCGAAGGCTACATTCAGGGAATTAGAATCGAAGTGTGTCGGAAGTGAGGGGAAGTATCAAAAAGTTTGTGTTATTTGCTAAGAGGGTTTTTTAACAGGGAAGGATCTGCGTGTGATTTAATCGGAGATGGAGTTAATGGTTATATAACAAGTTGCAAACAAAAATATATGTTGAGGAGACTGATGTCCTTATCCGAGAACGGAGATCCAGCGCCAGATACGTTCCAGTTGCCTTCAGCGTGCTGCTGCTCGTATAGAAAGGATCTCAGTTTTTTGTCTAGATTTGGGTCTGAGGATGTTTCGTCAAGAGTGAAAGGAAAAATTCGAAATTAAAATTTAAGAAATAATGTGATACTAAATTGGGAAAAGGGAATTATGTTTATAGCTAAATTTTACCCGATATAGTTTATGTACCATATTTATCAACATCAGTTATAAGAAATTAGATGTAACTGGATATTATTTTGTATATAAGAAAGATATAAATAAAAATAAAAAGAAAACATTATTTTTGTTGATTGACATTAGGCAACTAAATATTCACCGGAGCTTGGCTAGGTGACAGATCGTTAGAAAGTTTGATGGGATTATTGAGGATTGTTCATTAATAAATGACACAAAAACGAAGCAATTATAGTTGACAAAAATAAATTGTATTTTAAAATTACTCAACTTTAATAAGCAAAATGAAAATTAACGATCGATGCTTATATTTTTTAGTTTGTTTATCGTCATAAAAAAATACGGTTCAACGTTGCAATAAAATTATTTCAATTAGTTTATAAATGTGGATAAATGTCGACTAGTTTTTGAAATCCCATCAATTTCATTTAATGATTAAAATTATACACAAAAAAGCAGCAAATATGCAGACATTTATTTTATGATTTCTCGTCTCTAGTGTATTTATTTGTAAAACATGAAAGTTGATTGTGGGTCGAATAGTAGTCCTAAATATAATCTGATGATCTGACTGATTACTATCTCCAAATTTATCTCTACACTATTTTCACTGAACAAGAAATAACGTTTTTTTTTTTTTTTTTGGTCAATATAGCTTTGCATTTTTCCGCACTTACTAAAGGCCACGGCAAAAAGAAATTAGATTAAACATAACAACATTTTCCATAATTTTAGAAACTGTAAAAAAAAACAAAATGTGGGTTCCGGTTGAAATATTGAATAGAGAAGTGCAACAGGTTATGTAACGATGCATTTCGACGATCAATTCGTCAGAGCCATTTGTTATCATGTTATTAAGAGGTAATGCAGTGTAATGGTGGAATTAGGCAAAAAGAGAGAACGATTTTAAATGGGCGGTGTGAACGTAACCCAAAAAAGTCGTTGAGACAAATTACAGTGAGATCTCATTCATAATTTTCTTATACTCGCATTTCCATTTTCCTGTAAGTATTGGTTTCGCAATAAACGATTAAAAAATTATTTCTCCAAAGCAACGAACGTGTAGACGTTCATAACTTTTCACACAACAAACAAAAAGTCTTATGCAAATATTGTAAACCTTGTACGGCAAATAAATAAAATATAATAAGTTCGGAAATTTTTGCAATCTGATTTTTCTCATGGTTTACATGTACGTAATATGAAAAGCTTGTTTGTTGGGTTTGCGTGCTTTCATACTTCTTTTATTTACATTTCGTGGCCATAAATTTATTATTTTATTAATTTTTAATGCCAAACTTGTCACTTAAAATGTTCTTAAAATCCTTTACAACTTTGGTCGAGGAATACGAGTTGAAACGGTAAGTCAGGTTCAGGTGATCAAATTAAATATTAATTACTTCATTATGAAGTTTTGCCAACTTTGTAAAACTATACTGAATGTAATAAAATCTCAAGAGAATCATGCAGCAATGAAACTTCATTAATTTTCTACATTTTTCATCAGTAATGATTGATTCTTCTTTTTTTACAATTGTTACATCCATTAAAGAATGAGTAAAGTAACAAGTAAACAAATTGAAAATTAAGTATAATTGCTTTTTTACGCCGAAATAGCGAGGAAAGATAATATCAAGTATAATCATTTTAATGAACTGAAGTAAATTGGCATTTAGAAAGAATTAGTAGTCAACAGAGAGTGTTTAGTTTAAAAGAGCGTATCACACTTTAGTTTTTACATTATTTTATTTTAAATCCTCCATTGATAGATCTGGTGATTAATTATTTATTATTAAATTATTAACGGTTTTTTGTTAGTTTGTTTAGTTTGCTTATATCTCCCTAATGGTGTATATTTACTGGTACTTTCGCTGAATTTGGGTTAGACAGTGCACATTTATGGCCAGTAGGAGCCAACCCCCTGCCGGGAGCAAAAAGAATTTGAAAACTTCTCCTTACGACTATTACAATCCCAGACGGGGATGGGAAGAAAGGGTCAACGTCGTTACAAGACTGTAATCTTTTACCGACACCACAAAAACACTTTACCTGTGCGATTCGCATTGAAAAGATTTTAGTCATGAGAGCGTCCAGTACTTGGTGTTGGTTCAGTGATGCTGAAAGTTTTGCTTTATTTTTTAATTCTAAACGAGGTAGATATGTGTGTTTTAAAGAAATTAAAAAAATATGTTGATTGGGCGACTTATTTTTAGCTAACGACTCAAGCTTTGTCAGCTGCCGTTAATTCTAGTTTAAGAGGAGGTATGTTTTGGTTTAATATTGTATAGCATTTGTAGCATTTTTTCACTTTCTTAAAGACTTGAACAAATTCGTGTATAAATAAGTACGCTGAAATAATCACAAGTTACATTTTAGGTTTGTTCAAGGACATGATATTTCCGGACTCAACAGAAGATGAGACCGAGGTGACATTAATACCAAAATGTCATAACCAAACGTTTTGTGAGGATGTAGAATATTATCCGGAAAATATGTTTTATGAGATTTTGAGAAGTAGAACCTACAGGACAAGATACCTCCAGTATTTTACGAATTTACACATTAACGAGGACTTCATTAAAAGCAGAGTTGAAGAAACTAACAATTATTTTATATGTCCTTCAAGGAAAAGCGTTGTTTATCCAAAAGCAGCCTTAAACTTAAAAAATGAACTAAAATTTATTTACAACATAAAGAGGTACAAACAACCCGTCTCGATAGAAGTGTGCGTGTAAGTTTTAAAATAAGGTTGTTGAATAATAATAAACATTAATCGCCATAAAAATTTTCAGTAAAAACGAAAAATGTAAGTTTTACGAGAAGGTTTCAAATTATCGCACTAAATGTGTGCAGAAATATGTAGACAAACTATTGTTAAGTGCAGATGCAAATGGAAGACCTTATATGGATCGATATAAATTTCCATCTGCTTGTGCGTGTTCATATGAACATGCCGGCAATTCTCGCTTCTCCCAATTATATAAATACTAGCTTGTAGCTATGTTTTTGTATCATTAGAGAGGTCCAAGAACAGGTATTGGTATTGGTATGTTGTCTTTAGGTAACATTTACAAATAAACATCCTTTGTTTTAGCAATTAAATAAAAGTCAAAATGGTCTTTGGAGCAAAAAATAGTAAAGTAGTAAAGAAAGATGTGAAAAAGATCAGTTACGTATTCGAGATGTTCACGCATAAACGTGACTAAAAACATTAAAGTGATTATATAGTCAGATAAATTTTAAGGGAATTATTTGTTTACCCCTGTTTTTGTTTTATTTTGTTATCTTTTTGTAATTTATTGTTAAACATTATTTTCAATAAACTGGTTTCTACGTAAGAAAAATTCCCTCTCATTTTACTCAAAATCGTCCCAATTATTATTTGTAAAAATCACCATTATTTTGTAAAATTATGAAGGAAATAAGTGTGATTGTTAATACATTGGTAAATATCATTTTGTCAATTGTTATGTTACCATTATTAATAATAATCACGAAGAAACGTGGAAGATCTGACACTTTATGCTTTAATTCTTTTAATGGATAAAAGTTTTTGGTTTTTTAACTTGATCGAGAAATATCTCAAAAACTTTTCTTTATAGCTTAACACTCTTTTATACACTAAAAAAGAGCTTTTCTTTCATAACATCCACTAAAAATATATGTCATTTAAATTTTGAAGCAGGGGAAGTATAGGGAACGGTTGGGGTCGGAGAAATGAGTAGGTAAAACACTTTCATCATGAAATAACGCAAGCTAACAATTCCCACATACATCAAACGTGCGTGTTCACCCAATCACAGCGCTTCCTTTCATCCAATCAAAAATGTTTATCGCCATAAAAACGTCCTGCTATTCTGTCATCTGTCAAAAGAGTTTAAAATTGCATGATACTCCTGTCAGATTCTCAAATTGTTTTTAATAATTGTGTTTTTAATAAGTGTATCATAAAAATAAATAATTACCTAACGTTAAAGTTTGTATTCTGGAATTAATCTTGCCAAAAATAACACGACCTAATTTTTTAAATCTGATAAATGTTCACTTTTTTGCCTTAGACAATTTAACTCGTTGATATTTGGGCATTTTTATTGAAAATAAATAAAAATGCCCAAATTCAACTCGTAAAATTGTCAAAGCAAAAAGTTTTCGTAAAATTGAAAAATTTATCCGATAAAAAAATTAGGTCTTGTTATTTTACCTTCGCCATCTAACTCTTTGAAATTAATTAAATTTGGGTGATTTAATTACCTCGCCTTACCTGCCAAGTAATTAATCGACTAGGATTACTCCCTGTATTTTTGTGTTTGTTTTTCATATTCCTTATGACTTTTTTGATTACTCAATTTATGAAGTAACGTTTATTGTTGTAACGTCGCTTGCTTAAAATATTTTACAACTTGAAGCATTAAATTTAACATTTATTACACTGCAGACAAAAAGTGTGGTAGGTATAAATAATAAATATACATATTATGGGAAAGTACTCAAATGATCTAGGACGCAACGAAATAAAGCATGTTGTACCTACGTACCTACCTGATTAACATTAAAAAAAAATTATGTTTCATTTTGTGAAGGTAACAGCCATATTTACGATGATTTGTTTATTGCGTCAACTAACTCATACCTATTTGAAACAATTAACCCTTGTACATAGCGAAATTCATAAATTAACTTTTCTCAGTTTCAGTTTTTCCAGTTCATTCAGTTTTTCAAAGCGTATGGCTTGCTTGAACATGGTGGAACAAGTACACTTTTCACCTAAAAATAACTTACCGTTGTTTTTACTAATCTCAGAAAACATCGACTTCTCACACTGATGTTCCCCTTTAATACATCTGTAAATCAGTGTCAAAAAATAAGTCGAGAATTCTGAAGGTATCCCTACAACGAGAATTTATCGTGGCTAGACAATGACCTTCATTATTAGATTCAATTGTTCTTGTTGCTGGTCTGCTTGCAAGACGATAAAACTGTTGTACCTACAGGTTTCGACTTCCCTGCGCACACTGGCATTTATTTATTTTCGTTCGTAGAGAATTTTCCATCCCCTTGCACTGTTTAATGGCTTCTTGGTAATTGTTTCACATTACATATTATTAAATATTTAAATAAAATACATACATGTATTAAAATCTGAGGACGTGGAATTATTTATCCGCGAACTAGAAGAGGCCCCAAAAACTACAGTAAATCTTTCTCTATCTGCAGAAACTTTTTGTATTTTTGTAATCACGAACTAGCTGGAACTTTTTTTTTGTTAGATTTTTTTACAAAATAAATAAAAATTAGACACTTGGCAAAGATTTAAAATGAACGGAACGGAGTTGAGCATCAATAAGCAAGCAGACGAAGCAGTACATTTTAAAGGTTTTCAACAAAACAAAAGAAATAACTCATGGAGATTAAAAGCTAAAATTCACGGTAAAAACATGTGTCCACAAGACACACTACTACTTAGTAGTGGTCGTTAGGTTATGTTAGAGGCGCTTGCGCGACCTGAAAACATCTAGCACTTGGCCTTAGCCAGAAGGTATACGATTATTTTTATTTTTTTTTTAATAGTTAATAAATTTTTTTGTTCGACACTGTCAGAATTTGAGAATTTTCTCGTATGAAAATTTCGTTATATGCAACCCAAAATACAGGGTTATTCTAAATGATTGTAGTCGAAGTAGACCCCATGCCCATGTTATGACATTTTTGCCGCTTTCATGTGAACTGTCAATTTTTATCGCTGTCACTGTCATTTTTAGGTTAAAAGTGCGATGATGAGAATTTTACGTATTTATTTTTGTTAAATTAACGATTGAATCGAGAATATTGAGTTGTTTTGCAACCAATTCTAAAAATATTGAGTTGTTATTCACATCATTATGATGTTTTTTTTATGTGGAGCGGCAACCATAAATTTTACATTCAGTTTTCTCGCCTATTCGATTCGACTACAATCATTTAGAATAACCCTGTACAAGAAACCCCTAGAACTTGATATTTTGTTTAATTCGAAATAAGTTAGCAATCCAAGTAGCTTGGCGAATAAGATGACACTCAGGACTCTCAGTGAAAAATTATGTAAATTAATGTAGCAGTTATTGAATTAAAACAAAATCTTTACCTGTTTTATTAAACATTTTGAAATGTTTACAGACTGTTCTAGAGTGATACACAATCATTTCTGAATTTTTTGAGAATTTTAAATTGATTAGAAGTGGATGTTTTCGCACTGACGATAAAACTTATCTCACTCGGTAACAACATAGTTTTGATTGCATATAACGAAATTTTCATCGGAAGTCTCTCGTGACTAACCCTGTATACAGGAGTATTCACGAGTAATAATGGGCCTAACAATGTCCCGGCGCAACCAAATAAACTTACTTTATTTTTTGTCCCATTTTGCGTTCACCTGAAAATAAATCCTTAGGACATGTGCCAGAGTAACATTATTTCTCGCATTTATTTCAGCCTGAAATTTATCTGAAAGTTTTTGGTCAAAGCCGCTAATTCTGAGAAATATTACCAGTATCAAAGATGTTATTATTGTTGTAGGCGTTTTTTCGTGTTTGTAAATGTAGTAAAACTACATAAATGGTTAATCTGCTATTGGCCGACGTTGGATTGTGACATTTGACATTTTTTGAATGGTTACTGGTTACACATCGTACGCAAATATTACAACTTCGTACAATTTTTAAATATTGTTTCTGGTTTTTGTCGACCACACCTGTAAATATAATTTGTTTAATTCTTAATTATTTATGAAAATACAGTTATTATATGTAGAGATTTCTCCTTTGAAATTTACGATCGATAAAGGAGTTTATTTGTTTTGTAATAGTTTTCACTTAATTTTGTTTGGAACGGTTCGATTTTATTTCGAAAATACTTCACATTCGATAGGCGATCAAATTTATATCATAATCTTTTCTCTATTAATAACTGAAGCAATAAAGTTTTCCTTCATTTTTGTTTGAGTAGTGGAGTAGAATAGTGCGTGCTATTATAGTGAAGTGTGACGACTCACTAAATTAACACAGAGTTAACAGGTGAGTTTTCTCAATTAACAATAAAAGTAGAACGTGAAAAATTACAAAGAATATTGTATGAAACTGCGCAGCTTTAAAGCTTTGCTCATTTCAATTCTCAATAACGCAATCTCCGAAAGAACTGAAGT
Organism: Tenebrio molitor; assembly: GCF_963966145.1. Lineage (NCBI taxonomy): Eukaryota > Metazoa > Arthropoda > Insecta > Coleoptera > Tenebrionidae > Tenebrio > Tenebrio molitor. The sequence goes on from NC_091052.1 coordinate 2,967,093, forward strand.
TATTCAGAACTTACCTATTAATTACACGACGATGAAAGGCACAGCATTTTATCTACGTTCTTTTGAAATTGCGAAGGCGATTTGATGTTGATTCAACAAGTTCACTGTAATAAAATATACATTTCTCTGATTTATTACTTGACGTGTTATTTTTTAAAGGGATATGTTGAAAGGAACACTGTTTTACATAAACCACAAGATTTTGCAATTTTCAATTTGCAAATTCTTATTTATCCTTTTAAGTGGTGTCCATAAATTGTATGATTATTACGACAGCTCTACATTACTCCAAACACTCAAAACATTTTAGGAGTTCCAGATGTGTGCGGTGAACCGTCCATCGAGGGTACGTTCTAAATGACCAACCGTCTCTGAATTATTTTCACTCACTCATTTTGACCCGGTTGTCATAAACAAAAGGATTGTTAACATAATGAAGCTCAGTCTGGTTTTTTAATAAAATTATTTCGTAAAGCAAAGTAGTGTTACGTGCGTTTGGAACCCAAGTGGCTCTTATACGAGAACGTCACCTTCTTTCATATTAAAACTTAAAATTGTCCGCTAGCGAACAATTCAGACGAAGGAGTCACTTGGCTTGCGGGGATAAGGAAAAATCCATATCTGGAAAATTGGAAAATGCAATTGCCACTATAGCTTGGTGATTTATTATGGACACCGGTCACCAACAAACGCGAAAAGAGTACTAAATAACATAATTTTAACAAATACCACAAAGAAGTTAAATATCAGAAGTATTTGTCCTCATTATAAATGTTACAGATACGTTTGGGAAATATTTGTTTTTGTCAAGTACCACAAATGTAACAATAATTCAGTTGACCTTTTTTTAGTTTTACCTTAAATTTATGTTAGTAGTTGCAAATCTGTCTATTTGAATTAATGAAAGGACTCTAGATTCTAAAATCCTGGACGCTCCTTCACGATCCTGCGCGGTCTTTCACTGAAAGAGATTGATGCGGAAACATTTATGATTCGCCCACAAGCTCACGCTATTTCACAATTTGTTAGATCTTAAACTGGTCCTGCAAACTAAAGATATAATTTTCGTGTATGAAAATGAGAATTTCACTTAGTGTACCAAGGAAAGCTTCATCCTGTAGTTAGTGTTAAGCACAGACCGTGTCTAATTCAAATGTGTGGATTTCTTGCGATTACTCGTAGTGATTCTATTATTATGAAGATATTCTGGACCGTCTATATGTAAAATCGATGAGAGAGGAGGTTGATTGCGTTTGCGAGCTTTCAGAGAGTTTCAGGATACCTTAAATGGCGATGTTAGAACGAGAATGGCTTTAATTGTTTTTAAATGAAACCACAAGTGGAAAGGAATTAGGTTTTCAGTGGTCGTCGCCGAGAATTCGATTTTGTACAATTTGTATCTTTTGGAGCTTCATTTTTTTAAAATATAGCGTTAGATTGATGCCTCCATAAATATTTACACAATGCATTCTAATTTCATTTGAATTCTAAATATTTACTTTGAATTTCAAAATTGTATTTCGCCCCTACTGATAGGTAAGTTATCCAGATGTGCATTATAAACAAAAAACTTTCTGTCATCTCCTGTTCATATTCAATACAATATGTATTCATTTTGTAAGTTCGGTATTGGCTTTCTTTGTTTAGAACGTTATGTGGTCCACAATAATTAATTTATTTTTAAAACCGAGTCCTATAAATATTTAGGCTTTAGTAGCTCTGCGTCTATTTACTTTAATACCTTAAAAAGAATAAACACTGAAGTTTGTGCAGATGGTTTGGCAAATGCGTTAAATAGATGGGACCAATTTGTCTTGGAAATTGAGCTCGTGTCTCCGATTAATTTTGAAGGATGCAGTAGATCCATTTTACAGCACCATATCCATTTTTTTCTCGACAGAATAAAAAATCGTTTCATAATATCACAAGATAATTAAATTTAGAAAAATTGATGTAGCTGTAATATGATCAATTAAAATATTTCAGAGGAAATAAAATCAACAGATTCCACAAAACGAATGAATAATATTCCTTATTTAAAGAAATCGTTCGTGGTAATTAAAAGAAAAGTTAGACAGTTAATGTTAAAGAAGCTACTTTTTTTCTAACAAAAAACCTTTGGCTGTTTAAATAAAATGTCTGAGAAGAGACGCAGCTGTCTTTAATTTCTCTAGGGCGAATGCATTTGAGAGCGAAGAGCTGAATCTTTTGAAATTATTTATAGATTCCCAATTAGTTTTTCTCTACCGTAAGTTTCTGTGCTCTGTGATTTCTATATGTAATCAAACAAGTGAAACAATTTGCGGAAATTAATTTTGTTTCGTATATTCTATTTGCATTAGGCTTAATTTTAATCAATCATTGCAATGACAGAATAGAGTGGTTCTGCTCTACGTACATATTAATTTGTCATAATAACAAACAGTTGGTTCTCTTTACACAAAAATCATAAAAATGATAAGCGATGGAGATAAATGATGCTGGTTGAGCTTTAATTTAATTAAAATTTATGCGGCGACCACTCAAATTCGACGGCGAGCCAGTCATCATTCACAATTATTGACGTTAAATTTGACGTTTAGAATTTTATTTATTTCACATCTATGTTAGCGATTTTTTTTCTTAAATTTTCTAACACCTGTAACGATACTGAAGTTTGGTAAAACGCTAAACAAGAAGTTGCACAATTACGATCAAATTATAATCGTTTAGAATTTTTTTTAAATTTGTTTTAATACGTAAGTATAGCAGATCTTTGTAGAGGGTATCTATAAATGATTGTCGGGTCAAGCCAGCTTTGAAAAAATATAATATTTTGACGCCTTTTTGAAACACAAGCCCAAATTTAATTTATTATTAACTGTCACTTATGGCGCTTTATTCGCGCTTTTCAATCCAATTTTCGGTCCTTATATTCGTTTTATCACAGTTAATAAACACCAAAAATCTGTATTTTTCAATACAAATTGCAAATACGTCCGGTTTTAGAGCTAAACAGACGGGTAAAATTTGTGGGAGTAGGATTTAGTTGCATTTAGCCAAAAACCTAACCTCAATATTCTTCATATCGCCCGTTCAAATAAAATCCTGGCCTGCGAACAACCTGCGAAGGCGTTGGAAACCGTCAATGTTGTGCTTTTTTAAAGCGTAGATTAATTGGAGCATGTTGACAGCTAACCTAAAATTTAGAGCCAAAAAACCAATAAACAGGCTAATTGTCACCCTTGCTTTTAACTAATGACCAATAGCATCTCTTAAAATGTCAAATTAGAATAAAAATAAAAATTGGCAGATAATCGATAAGAAGCGAGATCCTTTACCTGACTCCATCATCTGATTAATTACCTTAATGGGTTAAAGTTTTTCGTGTAATTTTTCTAAGCTCAAATTTTAACTGCGTTAAGCTTCCGGAAGAAAAATTGCCTTTTGTATAAGAAGTTGCTAACAATTAATCTGGCGATTAAATCACGCGACTACCAACATGTCCAAAGAGAAACTTTCCCCCATTTCATTTACTTAAAACCTACTTATCGGACCCACAACTTTGATTTTAGAGCCTGGGGAACTTTAATGGACGCTTTCGTCGAAATTAATCTGAAAAAGCTGGCACACTCGTGCTGTAATCATTATCAATGTCTTCAAGCGACACAATAAAACTTGGTCCTATATCTCTGGTGTTGGGACACGGGATAGAATACTGAATTACCGACGACATACAGCTGGCTTTATTGCCAGTAAATTTTACATTTCTAAGTCATTCCAAATGATTGCTGTTGTACTGAAACCTACAGGCAAGAACAATTTATTAGACTTACCATTGCAATTAAGCACAGTTTTTATCCTTTAATCCACAAAAAATACAAGATGAGGAAATTCTTGAAATGGAGCAACGTAGCATTATCACCTTTAGCAAGCCAATCTTTAGATTCATAAGCGGTATTTTGGGAGCTGAGCTTTGATGTTGACTGCTTTGACAACAACCTGAACTTCAAAGCAGGGTTGAATTTGCACACATGTTTCAATACTGCGTCATTTTGTCATATGCCTAACTTCGTGCAATCATAATTAATAAGCGTGGTATGGCTTTTATCTAGCTTTGTAAATCCAATTCTCGAGACGAAAATATTTGCGAAATTTCCTTAAATATGTCTTTTTAATGCGTTGTGTTAAACTGCAAGAAACCAGGCGTTGATCATGTTGATGTTTCTACGAAAAAATATTTCCATGATATTACTTGTAATATATTATCGATTTTAAACCCCTTGACTCTATATGTTACACAAATCCAGATATTTCGGCAATTGTGCAAATTTCTCCCAGCAGGCTCTTGAAGACCTTTTCATAGTATTTACTCAATTCATACGAACCTTACAAATGGAAACGTTTACACTGACTTCATTCGTAAATGTCAATAAGAATGATAGGATTACTATCAGCTTTCCTGTTTATTTTCACAGGATATAAAAGGGATTAACCAGCAAATATGAATTTTCCGTGTGATTTTCGAGCTCACAGATGACCCAAGAGTATTATGGTAATTCGCCTAACACAGAATTGCATTTTATTTTTAGCTACACGTGTTTTATTTAAATTAAAAATTGCCCACGGTGCAACTGATTGGATTGGATATAAAATAAAAACATTATACGTGTACTGATGGTTTGCGAAGGCATTTCATTCATATCAGCACACAAAATTCCATGTGTTATGAAGATAAATGATGTCATTTTTTGAAATGACAGCATGAAAAGTTCATACATTCTAAAATTACCATTCGCGCTTAAATCATAAATTTTGTACTCTATAATGCGTAACGTCAATCAAGTTTTTGTGTAAAGCAATCCAAAATAACTCAACTGTATCTGGGCGATGCGACGGTGTAATCGACCACCCACCCATAAAAGGGTTAAATAAAAAATAACATGGTTACCGGCTTACGAACCGTGTAATTGGCTTTGAATGCTTAACGAATAGATGCTGGTGATTGAAGAGATCAGTGAGACCCGCGTGGTCCTTGATGACCACCGCCATCCTGCTTTCTTTTTTACTGTCAGTCATTTTATGCAGAGATAAGTGCTGACAATCGTATTCAACACTGTTTCAGGTCACGCTTGTCGTAACATTTTTTAACGCAACGGAGTCATCGCTCATAAAGCGATACAAAAGTAATCCTGGGTGACGAATAAACTTGTGTAATAAAGCCACGCAAGGTGGACCCCATTACTGTAAAGGAATCGTTGTCCTGGTAAAACTTCTCGAAATCCTAGTGCTGTTGCGTCAACATTTATGATTATAGGAATTAGTAAATACTGTTAATTAATATTTTTGTATTCACTTTAGTTTCAGAACACACGAGTATCTAAGAGCCTTACAAAAAATGTTTTAATAAATTGTAATAAAAAATTCTGTTAGAGCTTCCTGGCATGTAATTTGTCAGTCCGCTTTTTTTTATAAAAACGTGTTCCTGTCATGTTGCAAAAAGTGTTCTTTGGTTGTGCTCAACTGAACCCATCTCACTGAAAAGTGCGTAACATGGTCCAGCACCCTTTCCGTTCGAACCGAAAAGAGCTTATTCATTTTATCCTCGCAATTTTTTGTTCTTTCATTAATGTTTTTATCTCGTTAGAAGTGCGCAAGCGCTTTATGAATGAACGCCAACTTGTGAAAGCTCGAAAGCTCATGTATATAGTATCGCGCGGGCTTTCTACAGCAGCGGCTCCCAAAGCTGGAATGCAACCACCTGTCGCACTGGCGCCGTTTCAAACTTATTAAAAATTTTAGATAACGCTTGCCCGATCTCGTAAAGTGAATTGTTTGGGATTAGCAGCATTGTTCGAGCTTTCGGGTGATCTTTAACGAAGTTGCCATCGCAAAGTGTCATCAAAGTTTGAATGGAAAGCTGTCGAGCACGCCGAAGTAAGACCGAAATAATTTCATTTTCTTGCCAACACTAGACGGTAAAGTTCGTGTAATTATGTTTTGGCGGTAACTTGTTGAATAAAAACTTCCGGATTAAGTGCTTCTACTGGAACCTAATTTATTATCCGTAGCTTGCGACGACACTCTTATATGTCGCAAAAAATTCAGCGCTAGCACCAAAAAAGAATTAATACATTTACCACGTTACGTTTTGGACAAAAAAGGGATGCAAAAATCCACTTAAATTTTATTGATCGGGGAGCAATCTCGAGTAATCATTATTTGGTATCCCATTACAAATCTAATTAATTTTTTTTTTTCATTAATTTCCAAATCAAAATTCTCATCTAAGTTTGTGTCGAATTTGCTCGTGTGAGAAATGTGAGGAAATTAAGCAAACTTCTTCGTATTTCATCATTAATTAAGGTGTATTAAAGTTTGCCTTTTAAAATTATGATATAAAGTTGTTCCACCACCGCCGTCATTTTTGAATAAATTTATAATATGCTTGGGAACTCGTTCGTTTTAACTGTTTTTAACTTCACCTTGTTAAAAGTTAAATGTACTATTTAAAACACATGAAAGAGATCTCCATGCAATTAACTTTAACTAATTAAATTTTACAAATAAAGAGCAACTCACTATTTATTTCACCAATTACACTTCTGTAATTTCAGAAATAAAACGCAGATGAACACACTAAAATATTCTAGTACATATTTGATCTTTTTGGACTTTTTGTCGATTTCACTTAATGTTCAGGCATAATAATGCCAACAAAGGTAACCGTAAATGTCTGAAAAAACTCAATTAAAGATGTTTACTGTCATTAGAATTTATTGCACTATAATTGTGTTCCATGAATTTAATGAATGTACAATACACAACATATTTACTACTTTTTTCTTTTTAAGAAATTAACGTATGCCGAAGAAATTTCTCAATTAAGAAATTACTAAAAATACATAACAATTAAATGTTGTACAAGTAGATTCCAAAATCGTCATATTTTCAGGGATGTTCATTAATTAGATTGTAAAAGCGTAATCGGCAAATTTTGTACCAAAATTACTTAACACACTTGAAACTCGAATTAATTTTTTACACCATTAGAGCCTGACATTTTTTATAAAAGAGTTATCTTTCTCCTTTCTCACCTCAACAGAAACGTTCGAATGTGCAATTAGATCTATTTCCGTTCTTTCTTGTTATTGATTTGCTATTCCTTAATTAACCTACCCTTGCAGTGAAAATGCATACATCCCAAATTTACCTAGCCAACTGCATAATAGAACATTTTTCATGCTTTCAAGACTTTAAACAGATGTTACGAGATTATGAGATACATAATGTAACTTCACGCTTTTGGAGTTGACAGGAATAGTTTCAAGGAGAAACGACAATAAATTTTGATGCAGCTGAAGTAAGATAATTGCACGGTTTCATAAACTTAAATTGTATGCAATCTTGTAAATGTTCGTTTAATTTCAAACTACTAGGTACTACAAAAAATAATTCACTAGAAAAATTTTCATACATATTTATTTTTCTTTCAGCGAGTGCTTTATTCATACAAAGCAGTTTTTATTTTAGGTATTTATGTATTATTTTCTTTTATATTTTTTATCACTAGGCGACTAGGCTATCATTTCATCTTTTCTCGCTATAAAATGCTATTATTATTAGCGTGCAGTGACATTTCGTGTTAAATAACTGTCACCACATAATTTAACACGTTGTTTAATAATAGTGCAATGTGCTTTTATGAGCGAACATTTTTTATATTGGAGAGTGATGAATGGCTTTTACGATTGTGTGAAAAAACATATTTGAAACCCAAACATAATTTAATAATGAAGTATAAATGAACCGAATTAAAGGCGCAAAGTGCTTGGAAATTTGTGTGAAAGCTGCGCACATTTTTCACATAAATCAAGTTTATTCCGCGTTTTCCGCTAATGTTATAACAAGCTTTCTGCATTTGAATGTAATTAAGAATGGTAGTGATGTTTCTGTAATTAATTCAAAATGAGAGAGCTTCAAATTGGAGATGATTCGCAAAATCAACAAACACCACTATCAGAATTTTCGATGCAAATTATTTCTGCACGTAGTGAATTAGATAACGTGTTCATGCAAATGAGAATGTAGCAACGGTAATTATTTAATTTAATGAGTTGAGTCTGATAGGGTATCTACTGTTGCAGCAGACACCCATAAAAGGCAAATTGAAACTTAAATTTGCATCACAAATATGCAACAAAAATTTTAATTTTATCTAGCTGCTTTACGGTCTTTATGAAAGACCACAACTGCAGGTTACTGAAACGTAAGTACATCAGTCATGCCAGGGATTTACATTTGTTTGTTTTTCATGAAGAAGTAACGAATACCAAATATATTTCGCTACCGTATAATGACCGTTCTTCAACGATCTTACAAGATCAAACAAAAAAGCCTTTGATATACCGGTCTTTCAATGTTCGTTGATGTCTTGTCATAATCATTTCCGTTAGAAGACCGCCCGGAACTGTGTTTATAGGTGTTTTTGCCCGGACTTTGTCTTATCTAGCTTTAGGTTCCACGTTCCATGTCCAACACAGAATAAATTCAGTTAATCAGTTAATCAGTATGGTCGAGTTAATTTAAACGCAAGCTTATCTCAAATCCATTTTTTTTTCTTTTAATTTATATATACCTGTATATTTGTTAGATAAAATATAACTAAACATATTTAAGGTTGGTGTTCGTTGACCTTCTTCTTGTTTAACATGAACGTAATTGTTTTTAAGTGTTAAATTATGCGTAGATATTATATAATCACCTGTTCTTAACTTGTCAGTGTCCTATTAAATGTAAGTGTTCTACTGATTGAACCAAGAAGATTGAAATAGTTTGTGAAACTTGCAAATATTTTTAAATGTAGAAGGTAAAATAATTAATTTATAGTTCAAAATTCAAATATACGTCTTGCGCTGACAATATTTGTAACTTTTTTTTTAAATGGTGGTTTTTAAATGTTGGTGTGTAATCTGTTAGAAATTTCCAAATAACATTTTCACAAGATCATGACGAATTAACATTGTTATAGTTTGTTCAGTGAGAGATTGGTTGACATAGAAATCACTAAATTCCACGCAGAGAAAGTAGTACCTAGCGCGCATAAAATTTGAAATATATCCTTCAAGCAGTAACATTTTTGCCCTGAAATTATGCTCTCATTAATGTATTCTAGTGCATTTTGCAGTGTTGGGTTACAAGCCTACAATTTAAAATCTTCAATCTCTCGCTGGACGAAGTATACCATCCATCGTTTTTGTATTGCGAAATTGTATAAGCAATATGTATCATTAATTCAAACTTCATAATTGGTACAGAAGGGAGAAATGTATCTTAATTTCTGTAATTACTGAATAAATAGAAACATGTTACTACCGAGTATGCACAGTTAATGTAACTTACTTTTGTGTATAAAAATTCCATTTGTGTCGCATATAAATTCGAATTATCTGGAAACACAATTATCCGCTTAAATTTTGCATTTCAAAATCAGTTTAAGAATTTATTAAGGGACAATTCTGATGTTTTGACTTTAAAATTAACGAAAGTTGTCATACGGCACAAATGGAAATTCAATCATTATCATTCAAATAACCAGTTGTAGCTTTTGAAATTTCAACTGCAACAGTTAAAATTTTAAGGATTCTACCCTGTTTTAATCCTGGGCTGGAAAAGCGCTGGAAACCGTCAATATTGTTTTGCTTTGTTAAAGTATAAATTGACAATGTACAGTGTAAAGCATGTTGACAGCTAACCTAAAATTTATAAACAAAAAATCTTTGTTTTTTTTCTTTGTTTGAAATGTTTTACATTAAAAATAGAATAACTAACTAACGATTCCCATTCTCGAAGAAAATATCTAAGGCACCCTTTGTTAAAAAAAAACATGTTCAATTACAGTTTACTTCAAAAAAAATGGGAAATGAAATTTGACCTAATGTGAATTACAAATTTAATTGGTCAGTTTGTGTCAGTTTGTGTCTGGTTAACAGTACTATCCGTTTGTTAAACTCCCGCACTGTCAGTGTCAAATTTTTGACAGTGTATCTATGGTGACATACATTTTCACTTGCCTATACACAAAATCTAGTTATAAAAATGTCAACAAGGAAAGTTTGGTTATGATAATGGAGTTAATTCTCTTCTTTCCAAACAATAATTACAATATCGTGCTTCTCTTTAGACGTTAACAGTATTCTGTTACGTTTCATATCTTCTTCTTGTTCAGCCATTTCGTTTAAGTAATACATACTTTGAATGAAAGAAAGCGAATTTTTTATACTTAACTTCAAATCTGAAATTTCAAATTTTTGCTCCAACGTTAAAGTAAAAATTACTAAAGTCTATTTTTTCCTGGTAGGCGGATGCGCGCGCCATTTACGAAATCCTGCAACGAAATGCGACCTCCCTATTGGTTAGTGGAATAAAATAACCAATAGGGATTTAGTCTCAGAACGGCAGTGCTGCAACTTGCAAACACTTTGACAGTGCGCGAGTTTAGTAAGTGGATATTTGCATAACTGACATTTCTGACACATAAGTGCATAAATATTCCACCTACTAAAAAGATACGATTTAGATGGAATTAATAAACTTAAATTCGGACAAGGAACTTTAAAAAAAAACTAAAATCAAATGGACCAGCTTTTATTAGCATATTTGAAAATTCATCAATCATCATATTCGTATAAAATCGCTTTGCTATCCTCTTTTTTAAAAAAGGCATATTGATGCCATTTTTGTCTCGAAAAACACCATTTACCATAATTCATTAATAATTCCGTGTCGTTTTGATTTCATAGTACATTCATTCAATTCAATATAATAAAAATGATCATAAAACATACCTACAAGTTTATTCTGCGATCAATAAAAGTATCATAGAAAACTAGATTACAAAATTCTAAAAATTATGTTTGCTCGCACCCACTTTGCTGGGTTAGTGTCAAGGATAGTAAAACAGACAAATTGGCACGTGTGACGTCGTCAGCGACGAACCAGTCCAATGAAACAACTTCTTTACACGTGACTTAGGAGTTGGGGAGTTTTGCAACAATTTACTTATTGTCACTCGGTAATGGACCCTCTTCGTAATTAAGTTGATAATTACCTTTCCTGCACACACCCACTTGAAAGCTTACCTCATGAACTAATGACTGAAATGCAAATATGGGCACTGCTGTAGACCAATAACAACCAGAATTCTGTCTCGTGCAAACGAATCATTGATTAAGACTTGTTCTTAGGTTGAGTCGTCTCAGAGACCATCAGGAAACCGGTGTTGGTGATTAAATCGATTTGCCATTAGCGGTATTAAATTCTATTATCATCGCAATCTATCTCGTTGACAAGGCTGCGGCATAAATCATAAAATTGTTTTTGCTTAACACAATAAACTCGAAAGCACTGCTGCATATTAACGGCCAAGTAAAATTTGAATGTGAAAGAAGGCTTTCTGTAATCGTGAAATAAAGCTCAATTTTTTGCTATTGTAGATTGCTTGTTTCGTGAGCCAGAAGGTGTAACACATTTAAATAATTTGTACACGTTGTTCCCACTTACTTTTTCGTTAACAAATTTTCTCTTATTACTTTACTCTCATTGTAAGTACGATTTATTTGAAAAACTCTTAGTGGAGGTTCAGTTTAAAATAAAATACCAAGAGAAACTTTTCAAAAAATAATTTATTGCACATGGTTCGACAACATCTGCACCAAACTTTAGGACACAATTAATAAGTATAGCAAGAAATTTAATTTGTCACGAAAAAAGTTGCAGACCGGACATTCAATAAAAATTCAGAAAACGTTGTTGGCAGGACAGTTACTCTCTAACTTTTAGTATTGTTAAATTAGGATATATCATTTAACTACAGGGTCATTATAAATGATTGTCCCATCGCAGTTGGCGTTGAAAACCCACACAAATTTGGGATGTGCCGCTAGCTTCGCAACGTTAGACAAACTATACTAGTAGACAAATTTACACTACCGCCAGCAGCGCTACCTATCGGCGATGCTAGTCTCACTCATGTTATAAAGCTTACGGCACATTCAACTACGTCACCAACGCCTACTGCGAAGAGACAATTATTTATAATGACCCCGTACATATGTTTGTATTTGCAGACTGTATAACAACTGTAAATCAGCAGTAATATTATTAACAGATGGAAAAAATAGTTTGATTAATGTTGAAAGTTCTCTCACGATGTCTTTGCACTTTTAACACGTTCTTTTGGCAACGGGTAGCATAATGAGAAAAATCGTTGAAAGTTTTTTCCAGTTGCTTTTTCTTCAAGACTTGGCATTTAAGTACCATCGATCTCTATCTCTCCGAGCATCAAGTTTTTTCGTTTTCATTGGCTTTCTTGGGACTTTTTTAAATTGAACAGTGACAATTTAGTTTTTGTTGCTAGTCATCGGATAATCTACATTTAATGTTTCTATGATCGCTGTGACAGATCTTGTTTTAAGTGATTTCATTCCATCGACAGAAATAAATGTGAGACAAGATTCTCTAATTATCTCTACCTAATTTCACTCTTAACCAACAAAATTAAGCAATCTCACTCTGAAATTATAATTTTTTTAAAAGCTCAGCATAATTAATCCGCGTTTTAACCAAGGCTTAAAGAGATTACACCTCAAATTTAAATATTGCCGTCGGGAGAGCAATTTTTTACAATACACCTCGTTTTTATAACCACTTTACACCATCATATTTTCGGGCGACTTTTAAATAATTAAGAATTTGAATAATATTCTGGGGTTTCAACTCGGAATAATCACTCCAGAGCACAAGCTAAATATTATCTCTGTCCATTTAAACGATATTTTTTCAACATAGAAATGCCCCTTTTGTTTTTTTTTTCTCTTTGCGGTTATATTCGCCTCAATTCGTTCGCTAACTCAGTTTGAGGAAAACACGAATTTGATAGAGATCTTTTGAGAACAGAACATGTGTTTGATGCAGAGAGTCCATTATGTAATCGTTATTTAAACAAGATTTATACGTGCGTTCGCAAAACTTCGAAAAAAATGTATGTATTATTTCTCTACTTGGACATATTTATCGGGTTATTATGCCGCATTTTGAAACGGGGGCGACTGTTGGTCTCAAAATAAACCCGAAATAAATTAACATTCAATTTGTTTGAGTGTGTTTCTTGTCCTGTGAAAATTGTCCTGCTTATATTTCTTAAGAATCGTCAGAATTCTAAAAATGGATTTTTGACAATCGTGGGCACAAAAACCCTCGCAGTGAGATCAACGCTCTGTGCTTGTAGTCTTAAATGTCTTGCTAAATAATTGCATGGTTGGAGCATTTGCGAGCTCCTAATCCTCTTCAATCTTGCGACGGCTTCACCAATACTCGAAGTAATTTGTGGTATTACACCCTCCTTCCCTCAGAATATAAGTAGATGTACTCCTTCAACTTAATTAAAAATTGACATTTAAACCCTTCATTTCTATTTATATCAGTACTGGATTTTTAATAACATTTTAGTTTTTCTTGTTTTGTACCCAAAAATTATAAATAGAATTTCACATCTTGTGCACAGAAGCTGTCTAATAAAAAGTTTTAAGTAATTTTGCAGTTTACAAACCGTAAGCAGTCATAACTCATTTCCTTTTTATGTAAGCTTATTTCGTTGCCCGGCGCCTCCACCAAGTTATTTAATGCATTTTTTTGGCTGCTTTAAAGCTGAAAGTTTTTGCATAAGATTTATGATTTGAATTATTGTACATTGCAAATTTTGCAGTATTTTATTAAGCACAAATTTTATGATTATAATATTGCGATAAGCCCACTTTTCCATCTCATAAAATAGGGATCAACAATAATGATTATTAAAGGTTGCCCGTACGGTAGAGCTTGACCAAATCTAAACAAAATAAATGAAGCAATTATTTGTCCCTCGGTTCCTTATCACGGTTTGAATCAGTTGGGGGGTAATGTTTTTTAGTAGCGCGTTCAAACTGTTTTCACAAACAAAGTAAACACTGTTTATTATTGCAGATGATGCTAAGTGAGCCGAACATGTGGGTGGTGGGGAAGAGCTCGTGGGCGGGATGAGTTGCTGGGTCAGGACCGGAATTATCATCATCTCTTGAAGAACGAACCAGAGCAGTCATAAACGATGGAATACAACTTGACTGAAGATAATGACACCTTCATTCACGATTGCGAGGTGATCCACCCTAACAGCACCCTTGCCTCGGTGTACTTTCAGAGTGCAGTTTATTCCATGTACGCTATTATATTCGTGGTGTCTTTAATCGGCAACAGCTTCGTGTGCTACATCGTCCTCTCCTCCCCTCGCATGAGAACAGTAACGAACTACTTCATCATGAATCTGGCCGTCGGTGACGTCCTCATCACCATCCTCTGCGTCCCCTTCACCTCGGTCTCGCTCCTCAAACAGTACTGGCCCTTCGGAAGCGTTCTCTGCCCCATCGTCAGCTACTCCCAAGCGCTGTCGGTCTTCGTCAGCGCTTACACTCTGGTGGCGATCAGCATCGACAAGTTCATGATCATCATGTGGCCGTTGAAGCCGAGGATCTCGAAAAGTTTCGCCACCTCCATCATCATGCTGGTCTGGCTCATCGCGGGCATTACGGTCCTTCCCAGTGGCACATTCGCAACACTCTCAAACGACATCGCCAGCTTGGGGACAAGTCTCTACGAACAATGCGACAAGTAAGGAGAATTTTTTTGTACACAAAAGAAACCTGCAATCCATTGCTCACTTTTATTGCACTTGCAAAGAAGAATTTGAATCGCTGAAAAGCATCGATTTTACGTTAAATACGAAGTTTATAGGTGCAGGGATCTCGTAGGTTCAAATTAGACCGACACTATTTCCCAACTGGCGTCCTTTCAGACGTACGAGAATACTGTAGGCTGAAGCAAATATGCCTTCACATCTTATTTTTTATATCCTCTTTTGCAAAAACTCGAAAATATTCCATCCGTACTATTTACTTTCACTGGAAAATATTAAGATAATCTACACTTTTATTGTAAACAAAAATAAACTAAAAAATTGATTCAGACGTAAATATTGACAAAAGTGCGTTTAGTAACCACGATTTCACTGGGTAGAATATTTCTTTGATTAATAAAATAAAATAGCCCCCCTATTTGTTCCTGGTGATATACCCGCATGCAGATAAGAATTTTATTCTTGAATTTCCGCTGTCTGAAAACTCATCATAAAAATATGGAAATATGCTGATCGAGGTGATGATCTCGAAAATTTTCCATCACGCACCGTTTTTTTATCAGCGTGTGAAAAAAGTGACGCCATTCTAGAATGTGCAAATAAGAACAAATTAAACTCAAGCGGCCGTGCTAGAATAATATACGCACATTCCATATGTCAAAACGATAGCATAAATCTCTTTATTCATATTCTTGGGCGGCTATAAAGCGCCTACGTAACAACAATGACACACACAAACTCCACATTATGTGAAAACGGGATTAATTTTATCCGACAAATTACATAATGTCATAAAATTCAGCTGAAACTGTACCTGCCGGAATGATGGAGCATTAATATTTAACAAAATATTTTTAATTGGACGATTATCACTGACGATAAAGTCAGTTGGATCAGCTGCGTATTTTGAACTTCATTTCGATTTATTATTATTTGTGTGGTTGGTCCGAATTTGAATAATAAACCATTCGATCTGTCGACATTTTTATGTCGGGCAACTCATCAGTAGTAAAATCAAAACGGGTGGGTGTAAAAGAAATATTTTTGTATATTATGTAGATGCAATTCCATATGCTGATAAGGACGTTTCAGTCATTGAAAACAAAATTTTAAATTTCAACATACATCAAACTGTTAAATGGCCCCGAGTTTGCCACATGAATGCTCTTTCGGATAAAATTTGTTTGTGCGAAAGCGTTCCACGATTGGCGGTTTTTTCTCATACACCTGAAACTTTTATAAAACGAAAGTACTTTTTCATAGTTAAAAAATGTATTGTGAGTTTCGGTCAAAATACCAGTTTAACAAAAGAGGTGTTGTTTTTGTCCCAGAATAATTAAACTGAAGGACATTATTAAAAAAAAATAAAAAATCTGCAATTTGAAGATCGATGTGGTACGAATGCCATCTTCCTTTTATGATCATATTTATTTGCTGGTGATGATGAAGTTTGTTTTGCAATCTGAACTACCAATAAAATGATGCGTTTGTAACGGGTGACTATTAAAATTTTCACTAAGGGTTGGCTATGGATCATTCTTTGATTTTCCGTTGCACCTTAGACATTGACAAGTTTGACATTTCAATAAATGTTTTTTCCACGACCTGCTAGATAGTCAGAGTGTCTATAGCGGCCTGGGCGTAGACCGAAAAATCCTATGTTCTCATGATTCTGACGTTTAGGGTTGATTTCGGGGGTTGCTGTTAGCAACTGTCATTCTATTACATCGTCATGTGCATCGTGACAATTTTGACATGCAGTCCAAGATGCAGTCCACACACATGTATCTGCATGATGCATGCAGTCATGCGTAGTTGTCCAGTGATAAATGATACATTACTTTAATTGTAGTTACAGTTTGGATATTCTAAATGGCAAAAGCAAAATGTTGCGCACTGGTTCGGTTGTGCGGGAGGGAACTTTCGGCGCCGCGTTTTCTGAAAATATCTCGGTCAGTGGCGAGTGCAAATTCATAGAATAATAATTTGCCCAAAATGATATTATATTCAAAACTGTACAAAACGTAAAATATCCTTTCCACTCATTTCCACCAAGAATGGCACGGATTAATTAAGCAAATATAGGTAATTGTTTTGTTGTGGGCCCATCTTTATCTGAAATGACCCGCTTAGGAAATAATGTAGGTACTGCAAATCCAAGAATGAGATTATAATTTTAATATTAATCTAGAAATAGGAATTTGTTGTTGCTGCATTTACCGCAATATCGGTTCTAATGTGATAAAAAAGCCAGTTCATAAACACTAACAGCAAAATGCTAAAAACCAGAAACACCACACAGAACTAGCATCAACAAAATTAATAAAATTGTTGTTATTAAAGCTACTTTTAAACTGCGACACTCTTTGAGTCTTTGACACTGCATTTTGACAACTTCACTGAATTCATAACATTTGTTTGTGAGGTTATGATTATTTAGTGACATTCCCCCCTAAAGTGGCGCCGTGGAGATCACAGGCACTAAAGCTTCGCCCAGGCAGATGTATAGTGAAATATGTCAATCATCAAGACGGCGGTGGTTTTTTCTCTTAATTTGGCGTTTCATGTTATGTTGATGCCGCCCAAAATTTATAGGTTATGCATTTGTCGTTCGTTCTTGCGTGTGTCTAAAGTAACAGAAAAAATAAAAACTCGTTCAAAGCCAACTCCAAGTGAAAATTTTAATAGTAACCCGTTACAAAATAACACAAGTTTATGTAACAGCATTTTTAATTTTCGTTTCATTTATTTTACTCTAATTGATGTAATTTAGATATTATGAATTCTGAGTGCGTACAGGAAACTCTAGATATAAGATTAACTTCCAACAACTTCCAAGGAATGAATCGAAGACGATCAAATCCACCGCAATTACCACTAATGCGATGTACGTGCATCTACATGCCATTAACTATTTAATCCTGACGTGAATCGTTTCTCTCTCATGATCCTTATGATTGACATAATAATTCATCTAAGCGACGGAGTACAAATTATGTAAATGAAATTTCTTAATTGTACTTTTATTAACTCTAGAAATCGTAATTAATTTGAATGTTAGGCGAAAATATTCTGGAAGCTCATAACATTTACAATCAAGAACAAACTTGTAGTTGACGTTGAGACAAGTTGAAAATGTAATTTTAATTCTTTTGGAAAGTCACGACATGTTTGCGTAATTTAAACGAATCACATTAGGATATGACAAGTGAAAATGTTCCTCTCGTGTTATTAGTGTTACTATAATTATTTCACTTGGGAGTTTAAAATACACGTGACTTGATGGAATGTAGATTTGCACAAAGAATATTTACAGGATTATTCACGTATGATGACCAGCTAAAAATGCAACCCAAAATACATTTTACAAAGCATTCATTGTGTTTTGGTATTTAAAAATTAAATCAGGAATCCAAGTAGGTATTCTATTAGTTTGAAAGATATATCTGTCATTGCATTTTTCGTTCATATTTAGTATTTGAAAATGTTTTCTGATGATGACAGAATCGACATAATCCTACTTACCCATTACTTTTGTGATTTTAATTGCTTATTATTGTTGAGAAAGGTAGTTTTCTGTCAGAACCTGACATTCATTAGACTGACGTTAAAAGCTATCTATGTTTTATGTGCATTATGATAATGTAATAGCGATCGAGATAACTTTATAAATTGTATTTTGGGTTGCATTTTTACCTGGTCAGGCTCGTCATCTTGCGTGAATAACCTTGTATATATTTACGAAATATTGACTAGTTCTTGTACGTACCTGGCTGAATAGTACGTTTAAACAGTACACCATGCAAGAATGAAGCTCACATAAATTATTTTCTCGGCGGAGCTGTCAGTGCAACAAGCTTACATGTCAAATTGTGTACTACTACAATGCAATGTGTGAAATTGAAATTCCTTTCGCAACTTAATTTAATGCATATTGTTCTTGACTAACATTAGACGAGAATGGATTATGTATGTATGTATGTATGTACGTATGTTCTTGACTACAAATCTGAGAATAGATTCAGCTGTTACATTAATTAAACTTGCAGTTAAAATCAAAGTGAGTAATTAAATTTCATGAGGGCGAATTATTGTAAAAGACTTCATCAAAATCATATTTTTGTTTCCTGGCAAATGTGTGTTCACACATCACTTACATTTTAATCTGAAATGTACACATATGTGCAGTTTTAATCATACTTAATTAAGTTTGAAGCAATCGCATCCATATGCATCAACGTATTTATTTTACTCGGCCTCGGAGGTTTAAAATGAAATTTCATTCAAACCTTGGCATTCAGATAAGTACTTCATCAATTTTTTGCACAAGTTGTTTTTCAACAGCGGTTCAAATTCACAAATTACCTAACATGTACTTGAAATTAGAAGCTTTGACAAATATTTTTCGATATTTTTCTTCCTCAAATTTATTTAATAAGAGAAGCTTTTTTCAATCAGTGTAACATGATTAATGAATGAGTTAACTGAAAATGTCAAAATATCCAAATAATAGATGAAACAAAAAAAATTATTTAGAATGGTTAAGCAAATGAACATGTAACAATAATAATTATTCAATTATTTTGTTAAATTTGAATTGTATCCGGTTGGTTTATAATTTACATTTTAGAAACCGAAGTGAGATAGACAGCTGTTTACTTCGTCTTTTCTTTGAATTCCACGCAGTTGTTAAACTTCACAACATATTTTGGATAAAATTAATTCAATCAATTAACAAAACATTACTGAAAACTTGGTTAATAAACAGTTTACGTTTACGTCTTTTAAAAGAAATTAATACATTTTATTCACAAAAACGAAAATTGCGTACATTGTACCTATTCACAATCAGAACAAATTTAAGGCAATTTGATGTCTTGATATTTTGTAAACCCCTTAATAGTACGCTCAAGTGGTTTTGTTTGCACCTATTAATTAAATTTTCAATTTTAGGGCTTTCACGGGTTCTAATTAATTTTGAATTTATGATTAAGTATGTGAAGTTTAGAGACGTTAATATTCCAACAAGAGTAAAGTTAATTATCGAAGCCACCTAGCACCTAAAAAAACCGAATCCGGGCGTATCTTCTTAAAATAGATAAGTGTTGAAGCTTTTGTCATCCACTCTGTACATAAACGATTTTATCTGTACTCGTGAGCAAATTAATTTTATTAATTTCGTAATAAATCATAGAAGGTGATGACTTGAGTATAAACAATTTGTAATATATGATAGGGGCAGTGATAACACCAAAGGTCAATATCATTGTCAGGTGACAAAGCTGATAATGAATTCCTACGCACAAATCCTTCATTAAATTAATAATATTCAGATTAATATCTACACGTCAGTTGTTTTGTTGAGAGACTGTAATTACAGATCTACAATCAAAGAGAACATATTTTGCATAATTTTCGAATAATTCTGCGATGGTTCTGTTAATTTCAGGGTGATAGAATCATTCACTTGTTCACCCTGAAGTCATAAAGAGAATACAATGCACGGGAAATATTTGGAACTCTATTGTACATTGGCTGAATATTAGAGCATTACAATATTAAATGGGAAATGCTGCAGGCTACAGCTCTTTCATCCTGTCCGTATGATAGTGTGGTGAAGTGATGTGGATTTTTTGGTAGAAAAGATGAACTGAAAAGAATGTTTCAGAGTTGGCGGGTTTCGTTAAAAACTTTTCCAAATATTAAACGGGGAACTTTATTGACATCACCACTTTATGAGTTGTTGCCTACTACATAAAAATTTCTAAACCATTCATAAATTGCTGTTTTCAAAATTGATATTCGATACGGTCACTTCAATATTTTTTATTCAATTTAAAATTGTTGTGGAAAATTTTAAACGACCAAGTGACGTCCAGAGGATATGCAATTAACTGAACTTGTATTTGTCACGACACGCAAAGTAGGCTATACTTTTACCCCTGACGTTAAACCGCCTTTCTTTCTTCCTGCTTTGATTAAATTTTTTTTTGTAATATCTAGTTGTTAAAGGTGGCTTTCCGGACTGTTTGTCACCATGTAAACAACCTCATAACGGCCGGAGTCCGTTATAGGTGTCCGTTATGAGCGGGAGCGGCCGTTATGAATGACTAAATAACTATAGCAACGTAGATCTAAACTTTATTTTTCAACTTTTTTACAATTGGTACAATAATTAATGTTTAATGTTATGGGACACACCTTGAATTAATCGATATCCGTATGCCACTAGCAGATGTAGACGAGATCGAAGATGATGCTTCAGAATTTTAACACCAACACAAGCGCGATTTTGCAGGGAATAACGATGACTTCACTTGCTCTGCGGCCATCCGGACATCGGGAATATCTTGATCGCGATTTTTTATTCATTTCAGTCGTTTATTTTCAACGGAAAGTTAAGTGTTGAACAAATCTGACAAACAGCAGCAAATGGAGACAAGATCGAAGATGATGCTTCACTAACACAAGCGCGATTTTGCAGGCAATAACGATGACCTCACTTCCGGACATCGGGAATATCTTGATTGCGATTTTTTATTGATTTCATTCGTTATTTTCAACGGAAAGTTAAGCGTTGAACAAATCTGACAAACAACATTGAAACAATTTTTTTTCACAAACAACGGTTGACATGACGACGTCCTCTGTACACTTATTATTCATTCGGTTTTTTCGATGGCGCTGAAAAAAATGTATTTAAAAAAGATAATTGTGAACGAATCATAGAGATATTACAAAAACTATTTTTTGTAATATCTAGTTGTTAAAGGTGGATATCCGGACTGTTTGTCACCATGTAAACAACCTCATAACGGCCGGAGTCCGTTAAGGGTGTCCGTTATGAGCGGGAGCGGCCGTTATGAATGACCAAATAACTATAGCAACGTAGATCTAAACTTTATTTTTCAACTTTTTTACAATTGGTACAATAATTAATGTTTAATGTTATGGGACAAACCTTGAATTAATCGAAATCCGTATGTCACTAGCAGATGTAGACGAGATCGAAGATGATGCTTCAGAATTTTAACACCGACACAAGCGCGATTTTGCAGGGAATAACGATGACCTCACTTGCTCTGCGGCCATCCGGACATCGGGAATATCTTGATCGCGATTTTTTATTGATTTCAGTCGTTTATTTTCAACGGAAAGTTAAGTGTTGAACAAATCTGACAAACAGCAGCAAATGGAGACAAGATCGAAGATGATGCTTCACTAACACAAGCGCGATTTTGCAGGCAATAACGGTGACCTCACTTCAGGACATCGGGAATATCTTGATTGCGGTTTTTTATTGATTTCATTCACTTATTTTCAACGGAAAGTTAAGCGTTGAACAAATCTGACAAACAACATTGAAACAATTTTTTTTCACAAACAACTGTCGACATGACGACGTCCTCCGCACACTTATTAATCATTCGGTTTTTTCGATGGCGTTGAAAAAAATGTATTTCAAAAAGATAATTGTGAACGAATCGTAGAGATATTACAAAAACTATTGTACAATACACGTCCGTTAGGGCCTTTACAGCCTTGCCAGTATTATTCGACTCGCTCTGCGAGCTCGTCTCACAAAATTTCTGGCTCGGCAGTAAAGGCTATCCTAACGGACTTCTACTGTAAAATACTAGTACAATACACGTCCGTTAGGGCCTTTACAGCCTCGCCAGTATTATTCGACTCGCTCTGCGAGCTCGGCTCACAAAATCTCTGGCTCGGCAGTAAAGGCTATCCTAACGGACTTCTACTGTAAAATACTATTAAAGTCAGATTTATTCTTATTATCAAAATGAAATATGAAAGCTTCTTACATCATTTAAGCTACGCTTTGATGTGGACGACGCATTTAATGTATGATGCTAAACCACGCCAAAATTATTAACGTAACTTGTGTTACGTACATTTACACGAGAACTTCTGAGTAGATCGTTTTGTTTTTTACAAAGACAAAGCTAGTAATTCCTGACGGGGAATTGATTGATAATGATCGGTGTGATTTTGATCTTGATATCCTTTAGTTAATTTCGTGATGTTTACCAACAAACACATCCTTCCATTTGACTTATTACTTGTACAACGTCAGCAGCATTGGCTTTATCCTTGGTGGAATTTATTGGATGACCTAAAACAGGTCTTCTGTTTAGTGGTGTAGTTTACAGTGAAACGCAATGGCCCATACGGGACCCTCTCGACTACTGTAATATCCATTATCTTTATATTACAAACTTTTCAACACATTTCTTCCCTCTTTTTATTTATTACTTTTTCCTAAATGAAAACAAAATCTTTCAGTGCTAATAAACTGTTTACGACTCATAAGTCAGAGACTGAAAGAGATTTTACGAAATGTGTTGTAATTTATATATCATAATTTTTTAATTCGCAGAACATACAAATCAGTGTCTATAACACAAATTTTAAATTAAACATGTTCAGGACTCGGTATTTAATTAGAACGAATTCTGTGACAAGTCTGCTGACAGATGCCTTCCAAACTAAGCCAGATACTCTGAAAAGCATAAACTACTTGCCAAATTAATGTTTTTATTACGAAATAATTTTTTTATTAGCCTCTCGGTTATGCTGTAAATTCTTATCGGAGTTTGGAAGTTTTAGGACTCGATTTAAGGATTCTTTTAACGTTTTGCTTCTAAATCAAGAGCGTGTAGTCATTTATCGACTCCTTCATTAAAGCTTTTTTTGGTGTATCAGCTTCTAAAACTTTTAAAACCAAAGAATGTTCAGCGATCGTCAGAAATTTAACTTTCGCCCAACGCTATTAATTTTAAATAAAAACAAATATTTGTCAGATTTTAAAAAGTTAAACAATGCTTCACTTGATGTGTAAAGCGTCTTCCTGAAATTCGAAATAGTACAGTAACAGTGTTCCAATAACCTTTTGTAAATTAAACCCGATGCGGTCAATTTTCTTCAGACAGGCAAAGAAATGTTAGTTTTCAACAGTTGTAAAGATAACACCAAGGTTGATTATCTGTACAGAGTATAGTGATAATGACCCCAACGGAATTGAAAATGCAACCCACAATACATTTGCAAAGTTAACGTGGATATTTGTTTCTTGATTTAAAAAACATAAAACATAGTTAGCTGTGCAGTTTCGTAAATTTTGACGTAAACGTCATTCGCTTGGTTAAATGAATTGTGAAAAAACGAATATTTTGGGAAAATGTTTATTGTCTGAGTAAACGCGCAACGGCAGAAATATTTTTATTACATTCACCATATGTCTGTTTTCTCATCGTTCCAATACGTTTTAATCGTCGTATTTAAACTTTTTCGTAAATGTCAGTTGTGACAAATAAAATTATTGAAAGCAAAGCCACCATGGATTAATAATTTCATTTTAAAACAATACGATATTTAAAATAGGTTTTGGAAATGTATTGTGGGTTGCATTTTCAATTCTGGCGAGCTCATTATCACTCCCGAAATATTCACTGATTTGTGAATTGCATTTTATTACTCTTTGTTTTTTATTTATCCTGAAATATCTACCTTTTACTTTTAGGTACCTTTGCACTGAAGACTATTCGAAAGTTGGTGTGGAATATGGGCGTATTTACACAAAAATTCTAATGTTCCTGCAGTACATAATTCCTTCGGTCGTCTTGTTGTTCACCTACACGAGCATCGGAGTGGTAATTTGGTGTCATCGGATTCCTGGCGAAGCAGAAAATTCACGAGACCAGCGAATTGCCAGATCCAAGACTAAGGTAAGGATAACATTTTTCATCCTAGATTGGCACCAGTTTCATTCTGTACATCAAATCTGGAGGCAATCATTGCAACTGTATTCAGCTGTACATTCAACTCCCAAACGTAATTTTATGTCGGAGGGATTCTTAATGGAATATTTAAATGTGACAGGCGTACGATTTGATTCACTAGATACATCATCCTGATTTTGAAAGATTCGTAACAAGCTTAAGATGGCGATTGATTAAGAAGACATTTCAGGCCAGCACATGATTTGAAACAAAATTTGTACGTGAACATCTTTTTCGGATAAAGTGCTTCTGAAAAATGTTACGTGTTGGAAACTTACAACCTTTCGGCATACTCAAGAGCCTATTCTAAGGAACCGATTACAACGTACGAGTGCTGCATATCTTAATGCCCTTTTCTGTAATAAATTGTGACCCAAATCCTCCATTCAGTATTGTCACGTTGTAGGATTGTGAGGCTTCATCGTAAATTGCTTATTGCCTGTACAGCAGAGAAATCATTATAATCCGAAATTTATTGGCGAAATTTACATCTGCAAAGTCCGAATACGTTGAAGTTTAATATAATTTTAAAATTTGTTTCGAGAAAAACTTTGCATTGAGAGTTACTATATATTTATATGTCATTTGGCAAACGTAAAAGTTTTTCTCGGCTTCGAAAATTAATCAAATAATACCTAGGCCCGTATTGCTCCACGAACGTTTTAAAATCACTCCTGTTTCAAAAACTTTAGATGAGTTTTGTTTTTCATAATTGATCGAAACGTGGAAACTTTTCCAACAATGAAAACACCGAAAGCAGAGCATGGCGTTGGTGAATGAAGTTCAAGGGACATTTCTTGACGTAATTGAACGTGATTTTTTTGGATAAGTTAGAGTACGGTTTTTTTTTATTAGAAAATATTTTCAAATTTCATGGATTTGACAGTAAGCTGCTTTCATTTTCGTAATATAACTGAACTGAATTTCCTTCAGGAAATTGTTTAAAAATTCATCTCTTCGAAATCACTCGTGGAGTTTTATAACTTTTTATACTATTTTTACTATCAGTTTGTTTAAAGTACGAGTAATAACACCACCAACCGATTTAATCAATAATGTTAAAAAAACAAGGTAAAATTTTTTGTAGCAAAAGAGTGCGAAAGAATCTTTTTAAACTGGTTAAAGAAATTTATTTCTAAAATGTCACTCCTTATTTATTTTATAAATCCCATGCTCTCATAATGTGTTGAAAAGTTCAAAGTTGCTGCCTGGTTTTTCATGGTTGATTCGATTCCAGAGCTTTGAGAGAGAAATTATTATTTATCCTTTTCCGAAGCTGTCACAATACAAACTAAAGTTCTCTATGTTAAAGCACAGGATGTTTTTTATTATCGATCCTAAGACAATACGTTTCTTGCTCTAACTCCGAATTATATTTTTATACCGAGTCATAAAAGACGATCGTTAACATTGATTAAATTTTAACAACTCCATCTAATAAAGGAAATTATTACCAGAACAACTCCAGAATAATTAATTTAGAATATTTTAACGCACAAGTTTAATTATGAACCTCCGGATTACTGCACAATATTTCAATAATTTTATAAAGGAATCTCAAGACAACTAGCATTTTTCGAAATAATTAGATCTTTTGTTTGGTCCTGGCAATTCTTTATATCATTTGAATTTTCATGTTCTCTCAGTTTGACAGAAACAATTAATTTTTAAATGAAAAGAAAAAAACTAATTTGTAATTCTCCTTAAAACAATGATAATTTGAACTGTCTTATTCACAATTGCTTCTTTTGTAGTTTTCTTCAATTGATCTGTGAGCATTTTCTTGTTTTTAATTGGAAATTTTGTCGGATCGATTACCAACGAAAAGTATTTCTTTCATTCTCTTTACGGTTAAGTAATTAACCTTTCGTATCTGCTCCAAGGAAATATTCGACGTCGATGTTGGATTACATTTCATACATAAAATTTTTCCGAAGTCGATTTTTTGTAAGGATTCAATCTAAGGATTCGATGAGCTTATAACATAAATAAACACATCTGCTTCTGTCAATAAATAACCGTACGACTATATAATTTTTTATTTTTAGCTATTGACATTTTATTTTTGGACGTAGATGAAAAACACACAGTCGACGATAAAATGAAATTCTCTCTAAATACATTGTTTTTGAAGATAGGAAACGCGTTAGTGAGTAATAGGTTGGGCGGACTCTGGTCTTTCAACACGACTGGTCATTTTTAAACCAGGCTGGAGACCATCTTCGTAACGAAATAACATTTTTATAGCCCTCGCGCAAAACCTCACCAATCAATACGACGCTCTTTATTGGTAAATCTATTAAGTAAATACTTTTTTTTATGAGTTATGGATGGAAATCGACTATTCACGTCCTGTCATCGTCGTTATGCATAGTTCATCTTAACTGCTGTAACTTTTCTGCATAATTATTTGAGGTTTTGCGGTCTTGCCAACAAGTTGCATTCAATTTACTTGCTGATTTGCATTTATACTCAGGATCCACCTGCGAATGTTCTCCGGAAGGAGATTTAAAAGCGTGCTCTGACTTCAGCGTTGAGCTTAAGATTAATAACTGAACTTACACTTGGATTCATAAGAATCTGTCGGATATTTCAAGTGCAGTACAGAAACGCGGAAGCTTGGAATTGAGAAATGATTTTTTTGTGTTTGATAGGCACAAATTTTCCGCTGCTTTCAGCTAGACGCCGAATACAAAAAAATCTTGTATCACATCAAAATAATAATGATATCGTTTGGTGAATACTAAATAAAAGAAAAATAATATGGAAATATGATTCAGTTGTTGATGGAACTTAAATGTTCTAAATAAATAATGTCGTTTCCGTTTTCAGTCAGCTTCTTACTATTCGGCTCATGTCTTCGTCCAAGCGTACCACCAGATCCTGAAAGTTGCTTGCCTTGTAAATTAGGTGATTTATGTCAAAGGACTGCGCCGGCAAGTGTGAAAATACAAAAATTGCTTGCTTTCTACGTTTTTGAAACTTTAATTTCCAAGTTACCCTAGACACACGATTACAATACCAAAGAAATATTTAATTTTTGTGTAACTGCAACACCACAAAATCACGTTTTGTTTCGCTCCGAAGAATAGAAATCATTTGGGAATCAAATGTTTTCAGTTCGCCCTAAATAAACCAGAACAAAATATTATGGCAAATTCCTTGTAGGCAGGCCGAGGTTTTGTAAATGCATGCAGTGTAAAGAATGAAATATTTTGCTTCCCTCTGGAATCCGATTATATCGGTTTTATTTTCTGCTCTATTCTGCAACTTTTAAATTACGAAGCCTACAGATTGATTCCTACCTGATAAATATAATATATGACCAGTCGAAATTTGATATTTGAAGTTAAATCACCCAATAAATAGCTTACTCTTAATAAAAACAGGCTTTCGTGGTAGTAAATACCAGGATGACAAGAATCGTAAATGTTTTAAACTCTGCTCTGGCGTAAATATGAAAATGAAATCTCGAAAATTATAAATCTGTTGTTAAAAAAATTAATTCCGCGCTTCAAAACACAACGAAATTGACGCAATGCTTTGTAATTATAATTTCCAGTTGGTGAGATGTAAATGAATTAATCTTATTTTTTTAATTGTATCTTAACTGTAATTACTTTTTTTAAATTTTGGAATGGTCGCGCTTTCAAAATAATTACATTTCGATTGTTTCAGACGTCTACACTTTACAATGAAATGCGTCTCATTCTGACATTAAACTAAATAGTTGGAAACAAGCTTTTAACAAAATTAAACTAATGGACTTGGTCTCTTTATTTAAATCTTGCAACATTAAAATTAACTTAAGTTGAAATTTCACAACAACTCAGAACTCAGGGTGTAAAATGCGTTCTCAATGAATTATACAGTTTCGGAAATAGCTTTCAAGTTAAGTTAATTTTATGTGAAAACGGCGCAGTCTTCATTACATTGCCTTGAAAATTTTCCGATTTCTGTTTATATAATAATCATGAGGCGGCACAAAATTAAGCATCTGTGTGTATGTTAACAATAGAGCCAGTAATGTCTTTTATCCAATCCTGTGTGACAGGTAATTGGATGTGAAGTGTGTGTTAAGTGGTATTATTTGATTAATTGCTCGTCAACAAGCAAGCTCCAGTCAAGCTAGTTGCACTGACGCTTTGAGCACTTTTTAATAAGTGCAGTAGATAATATACTGGGTATCTATAAATGATTGTCGGGTCAAGCGTGCTTTGGAAAAATATTATTGTGCCGTCTTTTTGAAACAGATGCCCAATTTTATTTCTTATTAACGGTCACTTCTAACATTAATGGCGTTTTATTCGCGCTTTGCAATTCTTAGATTCGTTTGATCAGTTAATAAACACCAAAAATCTGTATTTCTCAATACAAATTGCAAATTCTTAGAGCTAAACAGACTGGCAAAATTTGTGAGGGTAGGATTTAGCCAACAACATAACCTGAAAATGTGACATTCAGAATTTGCCGAATTTAATTTAGATATGAAGCGGCACATTCAAAATTTGACAAGTTTTCATAGCAACCTCGATCAAATAATTATTAGTACATTTAGTACGAATAATTTTTATTATTTAAAACGTGAAATTTCAAAGTGGTGCTAACATACATAATTAAAATCGATGCGAAGTTTACCTAAAACAGGAAATAAACATAACCAATAGAAAATATCAATAATACCTCAGTACCTAATCGTATTTGCCTTTATTTGGATCTGAATGGTATACTGTTACAAGGTATTTCCATTTCAATTAATAACACACTTTGTTGTGGAACAAATAAAAGTGGCATTGTCCTGAGAAGAATTGAATTAATCAAATTGTTAAAACCTAAGCAATTTAAATTTCCAAATCGTTACAATTTTTTTTTCTTTATTTTTCGCACGAAGGTAAACAAAAATATGTGCCGTAATTTACAAAATTACTCTTATTTAGAGACGATCAAGTTTCTGAACGAGTTATAGAGTGATGTTACTATAATAGTTAACTCTTGATGTTGTAAGCGATCTAATAAATAGTAAACAACTTTGAAATTAGAGGTAGTTCAACCCACTTTGTATAATTTTGTAGCAATTTAGGTAAAGCTTGACTTACAACAGTTCGGAGGTAAATTCATTTAATTAATGATCATGCCTATAATCAAGTTTCAGTAGCCGAACCCGTCGTCAATATTTTATTGCTTTACATAGGACAACAATAATCAAGCCAGGGGAACCATCAGAGTTCGCTAAGTAATAATAAATGTAAATTACCCAGCTCACATTTGCGCGGATGAGAAATGCATTCGCTACAAAGTGAAAATGTCGTAAAATAAAATTTTATTAGCTGATCATTCATGATAGTTTTGGTTAGTATATTTCTGCATTAAAAAGAGCTGCACAGAAGTTTTATCGGTCATACTTAAAAGAGCATTACATTTATTTCTTCTCTCGAATTTTGTAATTACTGGTCCGATTATTTGGCACTGTTTGCAAACAATTTTGCAGGGGTTATGTTTATCTAAATTTACCATCTCGTTGCAAAGGAAGTTACTAGTTTGATAACGACCACCGCAATGGACAACATATTTCCTTGCAGAGGGGTGGAGCAGGACACTGCAGATTAGTTAATTACAAGCAGCCTATAAACACGATTAATTATATTTCAACCCCCATTTACATTGGGTCCAAATTAATTATATCCCTGTACATGTTTTGGAACGGACCAAAATTAATTCCACCAAAATGACAATAACCTCTTCAAAGAATGTTGTCAATAAAAAACTTGGAGGTCGTTCAATCGTTGTTACATCACCATCTTTTTTGGGATATGCAAATTTGAACTTACATGTGCGTTTACTTAAAAAACCGACGACCAAAGGATCTATAACGACAGCAAGTTTTGGTTTGTTTGATTTAAAACCTCGAATTATAAACAGTATCGAAATAAATCAAAATGATAAATTGTTGTTGATAATCCAACTTTCGTTTTAGTTGATGAAGGTCCAAAACATGGTCGGTCAGTGAATGTTACAACTGCACACGTTTTTGTCTTTTGAGAGCAATCATTTTAATGTTTTCAATTATCACCAAAGTTATCATACTAAACACTGACCAAGGCACTACAAGATTCTGACTTAAAACACAAACAATCAGGATTCTTCACTGAACACCAATTTTATGAGTTCCTCTCTATTTGGCTTTCCAGTAGGTCTCAAGGGAATTTGCCTAACAATCTTGAGACCACCTCTTAATTGTTGTCTCTTTGTCAAATTTGCGTTTGCATAATTTTCGATATCTTTCTCTGTCACTCTTCTTCTCATGTGCTTGTTTAAGCTGACAATCCCCATTGCGAGTTCTCCGATGTTTTCATCTTCGTGAGGAATGCCAATAACCACCGCTTCTTTGATTGCCGGATGTTCCTTAAGCACGTTTTCGAGAACTGAAGGTACAATGTGCCAACATTTCCACTTGAATATGTCTCTAAGATTGTCCAATACGTAGAAACGGTGTTTTTCATCGTACAGACCGACGTCACCAGTTTTTATCCAACCGTCACTATCTAGAGCAACAGAAGAGTCTAATTTATGATACCCGTTCATTATAAAATCGGCTTTGTAACGCAGTTCGCCTGCTTTATTAACACCCAATATTTTACCTGTAACAGGATCGATAATCTGGAAAAAAAATGTTAGTTTTGTCATATAATACCGTACTTTGCAAGTGACTCCAGGAATTAGTTTGCCGCACGAGGTGGGTTCTTCGTATTGATCTCTTATATCTCCAGGTTTGGCTACATCGAACATGGTCAAAAGACCACTCGCTTCGTTTTGGATGTAAGCATTGGTGATGAAGCATCCTGGCAACAATTTTCTCAATTCGAGCATGTCACTTTTTCTCAAGGCTGTACCCGACGTTACAAGCATTTTTAAACTTTTACCTTCGACACGTTCAGGTTTTCCGGGCTTGTAAAACTGAACTGCTTCAAAAGAAGTACAGCTCATGAACGAAATCTTCGCGAGATATTAAAACAAAAGAAATACTTATAATTTTTCATAACAATACAATATCTTGCTCACTTCGTATTTATCAATTAATTTCCAGACGACTTCGGATTCAAATGTCTTGCAAATTATTCTCGCGGTTGCTGTTAAAATACTACAACATAACAACGCTACTGCCGGCATCCATTGATACGTTGCAAAATTGATTGCTGTCATAAGTCCAGTTTCGCTTCGTTCTTTAGTGCAGTTGCTGAAATAAATCTTTTGTCCGAGATTCCAGTATGAAATTGTGTTAATGAATTGGATCATTAGGGCTTGGTGACTTAGACAAATTCCTTTAGAAGGACCTGCTGTTCCACTGCTGAACAAAATGATCGCTGTTTCTTTAACATCTGTAACCGGGAGAGGTTTAAATTTAGCTTCGTTTTTAACAGGCTCCAGGAATTCCTCGATTTCTGTGAAACCGTA
Source organism: Tenebrio molitor (assembly GCF_963966145.1). Classification (NCBI taxonomy): domain Eukaryota; kingdom Metazoa; phylum Arthropoda; class Insecta; order Coleoptera; family Tenebrionidae; genus Tenebrio; species Tenebrio molitor. The sequence continues at coordinate 2,999,049 of NC_091052.1, forward strand.
ACAAAAACCAAACACTACAATTTCACACTCTACGCCAACATCTTCAAGCGCCTCTTCTATCATCTCAATAACATCAGTGCTAACAAATATAATTCTCGGTCTGATCTGATTAAGTATATACGTTGTGTCGTCTAGCGAAAGGGAAGGGTCTAAAGGAGCTACTTTCACGCCAAGAAAGAGGCCGCTTATAATGGGAACACAACTGTTGAAGTGATTACTGGTACATAAGCATATTATATCGTCTTTGGTAATACCTCGCGTTAGCAAATTTATAGAAATGCGAATACATTTTCGTAACAAATTGTAATATGTGTCGGTTTCACCAGTGGCACCATCGATCTGTATCACGGTAATCAGATTAAGAGCAAAATGGGCCTACATCAAGAAAGAAATACCTGTGCAATGGCAAGTCTATTCAGCAGCATCGAATGGTAAAACTCGTATCCCAGTCCTTGGGGAGCCGATATATAATCAAGGCTCTTCTCTCTAATAATACACGCATTTTCTCTGACAGTCACTGAAATTCGTAATTTTAAACTCAAATAAAGTAGAACGTAAAACTTGAGACTCGCATTTAGAGGTTTCCATTCTCACTCGGAATTTTGTGGTCACGTTTCTAAATTTTAAAATTACAGGATTACAGGAAATTTAAGCCATAAATATGGAGGGCCAGTATCAGACAGTTTTACACAACTGACATATTGTCTTTGAAGTTTACATGACAAACATTTTTTAGAACAATAATTCATCACGAGAAGTTTGGAATCAAAATAAACCACTTTTAGCCTGGAAAACTATACTTCTAAACTATTTTCATTTTGCTTGTTCGCTGAATCGCTTAAGAACTATACAAAGAAGTTTATTCATGAGTTTGAAGGTATTTGGAAACTTCTTCAGTCTGTCTCATTTCGTATTTGTTGGGTGATACCAGTTTTTAACAAGTTTTCGCGTAGGAGAATTTTAGATAACAAGATTGTAGTGGAATAGTAACTGCAATTGTAACAAACTAAAATGCAAACTAAGGTCGATTTCATTACCATCCATCTGCTAGATAAAAAGTAAGGTTTCCTTCCAGTTCTTTCTAATTTATACGGTTGGCAGCTTACATCTTTGTCCACAGGGACATTTAACCAATTTTTGTATGTTTGAGAGACATTTACATGCTTCAATTAATTTGCGTTTTATACAAAGTGGGCCGTATCACGACACCGTTATTAAAGTTGCCGATAACTAAAGTCGTGATTAAAGTAAACATAAAACGATATAGATTTATGCAATTATAACCTGTCAGAAAGAGATGAATTCGTCGCCAAGGTAATTAGTCATGATTAAATTTAATAAGGGTGTCGTGATACGGCCTAATGTCTCTAAAAGAAGTGTCAAATGTTTGTCGACAGCTTAGTCCCGAAAACACAACTCACACCACTCTATTTGGTAAAATGCTAGAGAGTGGACGGATAGTAACGCGCCCAGGTGTATAATCTGTGTACAATCTTGAGTCATTTTAATGATGCAGTGTTTCATTGGTTTTCATTTTTATGCTATCGTTTTATGCCGAAATAAATTGATAAATAAAATAGTCATTTACAAACGATTAATCAAAAATCAATATATCGAAAACGATTTTGTGAATTAGAGCATAAATAATTGCTTTTTTAGACAATAACAATTAATTAATTACTTATTATGAGTAACGTCCGTTGTTCAACAATAGAAGCCCAGGTGACTTAATAGATTAAATGTAACCTTTAAGGAACTATCACGTGAGCAGCCCCTCTGAGACTTTGATATTAAAATGTCATATAATAACATAATTTACCCAAAATTATAAATGTGTTAAAATCTACTATTGTTGGAAGTTTACAAGAAAATATTATGTCTAAAATCGTTTCTTTCATTTCAAAGTTCGAGTCGATAAAATACATCTATTAAAGTACAATCAAGAACACAATTGAAGCAACGAGATACAAAAAGCGTTTATTCTCGAATAATATTCTTCTAAATATTGACATTTTCGAGAGAATTTAGTGCAACATATTGGGTGATTCAAAATGATTGTGGATAAGTATGGCAACTATGTACGAAAATGTATGTGGTAACTATGTGGGTAGGATAGAGTTGACATTTCTTTGACAGTTCATAGTCGCGCAAGTTTGAAAATTGTCAAATCAATGTGCAATGGAATAAAAAAAATCAAATGCAGGCTTATGAAATGTCATACAAATGTCAACTGTACCCCACCCATACAGTTGCCACATAAATGTTCGTACATAGTTGCCATACTTATCCACAATCATTTTGAATCACCCAATACTTGTCTTTCAATATTATGAGAAAAAATGTATAATTACGTCAACCACAAAATAATTCTGTTACAAAAAAAAATCAATAGGAGTGTGGGTATGTCATAAAATAAAATTGACGTGATAAAGGATGATAGCGAAAGATTACCATTTCCTCTCATGTCAAATTACACTGACAAAGATATCGATTTATAATTTTGTTTCTTGAGGTGAAAATCGACGTGATAACGGCCCCATTGAAAAAAGTGTCTGAGGATAAGTGATTCAAATCTTTTATAGCCTTTATATTATCTCAATTGTCATGGGCGTCCCTCTCATTTATTTTGTTTCTTAACTGAAACAGCAACGTTTACTTTTACGGATGAAGGGAAGTTTAATAATGTATTATTGTCCTTCAGGGAGATGACATAAAAACACAAGGGTCTTACAGTTCACATACTCACGTTATTGCTGGCAAATGCAACTTTTATTGCATTTTTTGTAATTTCAAAAACATAGACTATCGTTGTGGCAATTAGCGGGGAAAATGTACTTTTAATTAAAAAGTTTTGATAAACATTGTGGAGCGCTACATGATGATAATTATCCATTTACGTTGTTATCCGTTTTTAAATATTCCTTGTCATACAGCGTGGTATAATAGTACACGTTGTCGTAGTAATTTTCTCTTTTTCCTTGAAATTACTCACCGACGCTCATTCTTATCAAACCCCTAGGTGTAAATATTACCGTGAACTAGAATAAAATACGTGTAGGAAGTATACACGTGGAGGAATGGATTCGTCAAGAATTGAGCAACCTCATCAACCCACATGAAATCTTTGCAGGCATCAAAGAGAATGTCAGGCTAAATCATAACTGAGCCCCTATTAAAACTAATCCTTTAAGAAAAATTGCTTTGCACAAATCGTTCAGGGTTTCTTTCACATCAAAGAATGTAGACTGAATTTTAATATGGTGGTTTGGGTGCATTTTAAGCGAGTTGTGGATCTTCTAGCTACTACTCTTGATTCATTTACTATCTTTTTCTACTTCGGTGTCACAGTTTCACAAAGATCAATTTTATAGCATCGTTTCTAGTGATAATTGAATTTGGGGTTGGTATTGAATTAAATTTCAGTGTTAAACGTGATGTCATTTGAACCTGAATCCATGTTTTGGATCAAAATAAACTATTAAGGGGGTAGATTATTATTGTAACAACATCTGGAAGACCATTTAAAATTTAATTTTCAATGAAATGACATTGCTTCGTCAATACCAACTCAATTCCATTAAAATAAAAGTCACTAGATAATAATTTTATATTTAAAAAAATTAAATTAATGAAGCCGAAGTAGAAAAAATAGCATATTATACTCGCTGCACAAGATGTTGTCGAACTCGTTCCTCCTCACTGCGTTCGTCGTGTTCTAAACCCTCTCGTTCGACTACTACTTGTCTTGTACAACTACTATTATGATTATTCCTTACGTGGACGTATTTTAGTAGATTTTTTTTATAAGTAGTGTATTGTGTAGGTAGTAAAACTTAAAAAATGTATTATCAGGAGAAATATTTAAAGGTATTTCGTCGAATCTTTAATTTACAAACGTTTGCTGCTCTTGTAATTTTCACTTTCTAAAATGCTTTTAACTCTCTTTATCACATTCGCTTTATGTAACGTCAAACCTTTCAGCACTGTATCTTTTATGCAACAGGAACCTAACAATGGTGTATTACAGTTATAAAAACGTGTTCCAGCTCGGGAGGTAGATTAAATTTCTGACCGTTGTTGCTTTCAGTTTTTAGATAATTGCTAATCGATACTTATGTCATTTTAACATAATGTGTCTTCTCGGTAAGCCAGACTCACTAATAAAACCAGCTTATAGCAGAAATTTATCGAAAAGTAATAAAACGAAACATGTTTGCGGCGTATTTCACTTACTGCCAGAAGCGACACTTCCGCTATTCAGTGGTGTTGCAGAATAAGAGTACTTCCATATCGAGCTTGCTTGTGACCTGATTTTCTGAGCCTAATAAATCCGTTATTACTTTGTATTCTTGCACTATTATAAAATTTTTATATTTTTCAAGTGGAATAAAAATGATGATAAATAAGACTATCAAAATATTTTCTATCTAAATGCAAACGAAAACCGACCTTGCCAAATTTGTCGGAGCTTTACTGACTGCTCGTTTTTTATGACGAAGCATGGATGTTCTTTTACCTAACATCGCTGTACGGGAAATCGCAACGTCAATAATGTGCCGCGCTCAAAACGTCACATAAAATTCGTTTTTGCCATAAATCAACAAATTTAACGCATTACAGGATTAATTAAAACACTGAACCTGCTGCCACCATTTAACGCCTGTATATTTGAAAATATAATTTTGAAGTGTCATAATATTTTGATCTAAGTAGTTGATTGATTGATCCTACTCGATTTCTATTATTTTTTGTTAATCTACTGTAACAAATTTCTTTTTTGAAACATTGGCGTCTCTCTTGCGAAATATATCATGTGACAAAAGCCAATATTGCCACTACGTTCCGATTCAATTCCACATTTGTCAGTTTTCTATTTTATTGCCAAGAATAAAAGGCTCGACGTATTGGTAAGAGCTTTGTTTAATACAATGGTATTGTAAGAGAGAATAATTTTTTCACCTTGATAAAGAACTTCTACATTCAAATTTTTGCTATTTAGATAGATTTGAACGTCGAGTGTGACAGTTTACGAGCACGCAGTATATCCATCACGTCTAGAAGTTGTGTAAAACACGAGAATGGGATCGTTTTTCCTCTTGAAATATTGTAATTGGCAACCCTTTTTCCTTTGAAGGTGCACTGAAGTTCAGGGAAGAATTTCTAAAATAACGATCAGCACCCTCGTTACAAACTTCCCATTAATAACTGCGTTCCAAAAGACGACAAGAATTCCGAAACAAATATAAATTTTCATTATTTCAGTTTTCCATGAATTTTACGAGAGACAATTCTTCTGGCTGGCTAAATCGGATAAAAATATTTACATTCTAGTGATTGCTAATTAAATGTTTCCTGGTCTTTCTCTCAAGCTTCCGCTTAAAAATAACTCTTCACTATCAGATCATTATTTTTATTTTATTAATCTCACTCAGGAACTGTCCACATCTCAAATACATATAACCAAAATGTGTACCCAGTTAAAATATAAGATATTCAATATAGAATAGCAATATATGTAGCATAAATCTAAAGTATTATATGTTCCCAGACTTTTTAGCGTTTCAAAAAAGAAATATATGAAAGAATAGATGTATTGGTGCCCAATGAACGTCCACATACACCAATGATTTATATCATCTGTTTGACATTTATTACAGGAGTAGGTTTTAACAGTTTTTTTATACTTAATATTAATCTAGTGGAAATTTATGTTTACGGGTATGTGCTGGCAAATGATGCTGTATTGTACCGAACAGCAGGGCTTTAAAAATAACGCACCATTCAAAAGATAAATAGCGGTATGTTGTCGTAACAGTTCACATTTCAAGAGGAAAGCTCTCCGAACAACTTTTTACAACTTTTCTTTCACTTATATTTTTTTTCTTTTTTGCGAGATTTCAGATTTACTGAGCAAGCTTAAAAATTTAAAAGTTCACCAATAGGAATTTCGTTTTGTGTGATTCCATATAAAATAATTTGTTGAAAAATCAGGAAACCGATAAACAGGAAATATGATAGTCACCCCGTAACTCGATACAACCTCTTATGATGGATTCATCTTCGGAGACGCAAAAGGTACTCTCTCTAATGTCGTTTAAATTGGCTTCGCCAATTGAATTTAGTCCGGTCATCTTCAAGAAGCTAACCTACAAGCTTCGTATTTTTACTGATCTGTGAAACGAGGATTAACAAACTTATTTAATTTGGTGGAACGTAAAAGATAATAATCAGAAGTGATTTTTTTACTAAATAATATAATCAAGGACTTAATTCAGTTGTGCTATGAAAATAATGTTTCGTTAAAGAAAACGCTTCTCTTTCTGTCTGAATCCAATGGTAGGCATATGATGGAGGATGTAAATTTAAAAAACTCCCCTATTGGCAAGTTTTTCGGAATTGGAAAGAAGTGTAAAGTTTTAAGATTTATACGAATCCCACATCAATACAGGTAACAAATCTCTCGCACTTACGTTTTTGAAATGCTCTCTGGAAGTTTTTCGTTGCGAAATTTATTCCCTCTTTGAAAACTAAATTTCCAGCCTACAGTTGGATCTCAGTTCGTCACATTTATATACTTTATGCTTTAACGAAACGTAAAAAATTCTTACTTTTTTTAACATCCTGTCGAATGTTGTAAATGAAAAAAATACTTTGTCAGAGGGAAAATCCCAGATTTCTCTTTTTAAAGTTCTGAAGACGTAGCAAATATCGCAGAATATAATACGAGTATGTACTTTCAAGCGGGCAGATATCGAAATTCGTATCGTATTCATATTTCTTCTAATAAAAACTTTGATCTCTTTAGATACATACAGGGTGTTTTTTAAATGCTAGTACAAAAAAAGACTGGTAACAAGTGAGGATGAGTAGAACTCATACACAAAGAATTATCTAATAAAAGTCTTTTCGTTTTTGAGATAAATTAAACTTTGGTTGAAATTGTCAGTACGTTGCTGAATTAAAGGTAATTAAAAACGTAATTGGGTTGTCAAGAAACAATAATAATTTTGTTGCATTTTTGTTCATAGCATTGTCGGGTTGCTATGGTTTAACTTATTGTTTACTATTGTTGTGTCTGTGGCGTAGAAGGTGCATGGACAGGGTTAGTTTATCCCTACCGTTTTAGATTTAAAAAAATGGTTTTCTGGACTTTTTAGAATCTCCACATGACCCAGTTTTTTTTTGTACTAGCATTTAAAAAAGACCCTGTATATCGATTAATGTATTTGTACTCTCCTCATGTATCATCCATTTTTAACAATTTGAATTAAATGTACTCTACAAATTTAATGGGAACCTCCATTAAGCATAAAATCTTTTTTTCTTCAAAACGTCCGTAAAATATGACATTGCACTGCTGCATTGATAATGCTAAAGTGTCACTTCATTGTCATGGCATCTAACGAGCTGACCAGCGTCCGTGAAGTTATTATCTCCGCTGAGGAGCGTCCGTGAAGTTATTATCTCCGCTGAGGGCGTCCGTGAAGTTATTATCTCCGCTGATGAGCGGCTGTAAAGTAAACTAGCAAAATCATTTGAAATTCTTACCTGGTTTCTAAACATGTCTTAAATAATTTATTATGAAGGTTTGAATTTTCTAAAAATTCTTAAATCTTTTGAATTTTACCTAACAGTCCAATTTCAAAACGAGTAAAACATAATGGAAGGGGTTAAATTTATTATTTAGGTAAATAAATTAGAAGATCTTGAATTTTAATTAGAAATGTGTATTTATTAATAACTTATTCAAAACTACATCAATTTAAAATATATGAACGGCATATTATGTACTTTTGCAAACAAAACTAAAAATATAGCAGGGTTGCACGTTTCAAATGTCACCTTCCATGACAATAACATGTGCTGCAATCTTGACGTTGCCCAGTAATTATCGTTTCAGATTTTCCTGTTATTCCGATCCATTATTCTGTTATTCGGTTATTATCAGAATGTCGCACCAAATCAGAGATGTGCCCTGAAAAGTAAAATCTCCGATTAGTTTATAGATTTAATGCTTTTTTGTGAATATTACGAGTATGTATTGTCAATTCAATAATGATCTATCGAACTCAACTACATGCTTTCGTATTAAAACTTTTAATTAGTTTGGTAAATTTTGATTGACACTGCTAATGCACTTTTTTAGATGACTTTCTAAAAATATCCAGGGAGCGTTAGTCGGTTAGCAAAGGTCATATTTTAAATTTCCATATTTAAATATAATAGTCTGCGTAAATATACTCGTAATTGTATTAGCATTTGCTCGATAAATTCGCACCCTAAGTAATTTTTTCATTATAAGGGGAATTACATTTTATTGTATCAAGGTTTTTAAACTCTGATGCGAAGCGATTGTTAGTTGTCAAATTAAAACGAAATTCTTTTACGTTGTATTTCAGAAAAATTCAAAATAATATTTATATTATATCATAGAGGGTACATTGTTTTACGAGTAATTATGTTAGGGTCCTGCAAAAATTTTCTGTCATTAATTGAGATACATGTTCTATTCTGGGAATTTTAATAAAACTCGACAGAGTAAAATCACCCTTACATCCGACGCATTATATTCGAGTTACAGAAAGAGTGGAATTTATCCGCACACCAGGATTCTTCAAAGATAGAAAAACGTTTAGATTATCAAAGTGGTTGAAGATTTTGTGTTCAATTTAAATCCACAAAAAACGCTATCTCAAAGGAGTTGATTTTATCCTTTTCTTAAAGAACCGAGAGGATTATTTGAAGTTCGAGGTTAACAATTAATTGAACTGTTCCGATTCGCTAATTAGGTTATTTTTCTCGGTTTATAAATGGATCGATTAAATTATTAACTACTCAATTAGTCGATTTAAAGAAGTGAAACTGTGACGACGTCTTTGAACAACTGAATTTATTCCTATTGGTCGGCAAGTCTGTTTGAGATAAAGGACGCTGGGCTTTAATTAAAAACTTTTCGAAAATTCTTTCGTCGAGAAAGCGGCTTTATAGTGGAAAGCGGAGTCACAGCAGGGAAGTTGTTGTGTTTGATATTAAGTTACTTTATCAGCAAAGTAGCATGTTCGGTCTCCCATCATCTCCGTTAATTATGCAACCGCATCACTATTAACAAACCAGCAGACCAGCTCACACCAGGAAAAGGTAATTTATACAAAATGCATCACCTGACCTAACCCAACTACCATTCGCAATAAGTGGAACACGTTCATCGTTGTTGTTTCTTAAAGGAGTGTAATTTTTCTTCATTATGTGTCCGACATGTTTGACCTATCGATCTCCAAAAGCTTTCCCTCATCCCTTGTAGTTCAATCAGGGCAATATCAAATCTGTTATTAAATTCTCCGATCACGACACGATTTCGTTTACTTGCTTTACGACGATATGTTTAATTGGAGAACTTGCGAAGTTTAATTGCTTTCCTTCTTGGGAATAAAATGTTTTCACTCTGGAAGTTGGCGTTTATGCTAAACAATCGGAAATTGTCCAAGTTGACAATATTTAAATTTACATCTGAACGAACCAAATATTTAAATCCCCGTCGTAATTTACATTTGTTTCGGAATTTACGAATCTGAATAAAATTAGAATACACGACATTCTATTCATCAAATGTGAAAAGGGATGCTCTGTTTATTACGTTTCAAAATTCCACTTTGCAACGATAAATCACATCAGTCAAGTTTATTTCGGCCATAGCTATATCAATTTAATAAAGGAATACGCAAGTATGAAATATTTTTGATTTCTAGAAAGCAATATTACATTTAAATCAACTTTTTATTGGAATTCTTTTTAGAAAAGAGACATTTTAAACGCAAAATGTTTTCTTTGAGAGTTTCAGTTTAGTTTGAAACGTTTCCATCTAAATGATGCAAATTTGCGCGCGATCAATGCGAAATATATTTTTAGATAATATTTTGGAATGTCTAGGCAAGAGTTAATCAAGTATTTAACAAAAGCTTGTAGCTACCTTTTACTAGACAATGTAAACCCTCAACCCACTCAATTTAATGTTACGTGAAACGTCTATTTTTAGCTGTTTTACTCTAAACTATTCATTCTGCTCCTGAAGTTTACGTAACACTCCTAATTTCCTTTCATCCCATTTGTATTGTGAAAGTGACGCAGGTAAAATAATTTTATTACAGAAAAGAAGGGATCCAGCTATAAAACATCACAAAGTTTTTTTAGCACCTTTCAATGTAGAAACAAGCACTTAAACACAACCGGCTGCGTCGATATACTAATCCCAGCAACAAGAAAACCTTCCAAGCACATCCATGTTTTGCATATATAATTTTCCTCATTTCAAAACCTAATTGGTTAATCTACAAATAGACAAAATACACGAGCTGTCAGTACCAAACTATCGATAAATTCTACTTCGCTTCTACTATGTAAAATATAAATGAGTCGTGTTTTCTCTTAAAATGCTGCCATCAATCGTAATCAACCACGAAGGGTTGCTCAAGAAAGTATCACCATTTACGTTGTAATAGGAAATTTATAACAGATCACGTGACTGAAACTTTCACGTCCTGCTTTAAGGTTATGTCAACCACTATAACAGTAAAGTAAAATCGGTATGGACGTGAATTATCAGTGTCAAAAATGTAAAAAATATTTACTACACTAAAAGTGAGGTTATACTCCAGAAAATGGAAAACATTGTTAAAAGATTATAATAATTATTAAATTGCAATTCATTGTAGCAGTTAACCACCCACACTTTTTCTTTTGCGGAAAGCAATGTTCGTTTCTTTTGTGAACTCATTTTTCTTTCAATAAAATGTGCGAATTTATAACTTGTATAAATCTACCTGTCACGTTTGACGTTTGACGACAGAACAAAAACTTAAATTCAAAAATCCCGAGAAGCGCGCCTAGTAATTTTAGCTGATACCAACCACACGTCATTTTGACAATTCACATCTATAACGATTTAAATCAACATGAACGCTTTGGAAACGAATGATGTGGTATTTCATGAGTGATAATGAGCCCGGCGGAATTGTAAATGCAATCACAACACATTTCCAAAGTTAACGTGGCTATTTTAAATATCGTATTATTTTAAAATGAAATTACGAATCCATGATGGCTTTGCTTCCAATAATTTTATTTGTCACAACTGACATTTATGAAAAAGATAAAACACGACGATTAAAATGTATTCGAAGAATGAGAAAACAGACATGATCCTGATTTAAGGCGAATGTAATAAAAATGCCACTGCCGTTGGGAGTTAATGCAGACAATAAACATAAACATAGTTTCAAAATTAGTATAAGAAACGCTGTTTAGGGTTGTCACGAGTATGGTTTTTGTTTATGTTATTGTGTTTGGTTTAATTGTTATTTTGTTATTGTTCTTCCACTGTAAATGGTTTTTGTCGTTAATAAACATGTACAGGGTGATTCAAGTTTTACCGCCCGCACGATTAAGCCTATTAAAAAAATTAGTAAAAATTACGAAACTTTAGGGTTACATTGAAATTTTTACAGAATGTTCTACAGTGTTACACAATCATTCCTGAATTTTTTGAGAATTTTAAATCGATTAGAAGTGTGTGTTTTCGCTCGGGCGGTAAAACTTGAATCACCCTGTATGTATGTAAAAAATGAACATTAACCAAGCGAATATGACATTTTGGTATGTCAAATTTTGTGAAACTCCACAGTTAACTAGATTTTGATTTTTTAAATCAAAGGACAAATATTCACGTTAGATTTGCAAATGTATTGTGGGTTGCATTTTCAATTCCGTCGGGCTCATTATCACTCCTGAAATACTCTGTATTTTGCGCCAAGGAGATTCATGTGAACACGCAATATAAGTTATCTAGTTAGAGTAATCATTTTTAGAGTAGTTACTACTTGAAGTGCCTTCCAAAAATGAAATATTTTAATAGGAAATAATTACTAGTCTATGTTGAAATCGTAAATTGCTTGGAATAACGTCAAGAAATATTTCATTTGAGTTACTGAACACAAATAGAATAGTTCTGGAAGCATGTTAGCCGTAATAAAAATTGATTGTACAACCCGTAATTAAAATTTTATTGATTGTTGTGTTTTAACCAAAATAATTAACTTGTAGGTCTTTGTCCTTAAAATGATGTTTTTTTTTCAAAATCAAGCATTTGACATACATCTAATCGGAAACCTCAAGTTTTGTAATAATGCAGATGATTGAAACGCCCCATACAAGTTGCCTGAATATAAATATTCAAGTTTGCGATTCAATTCGAAGCTCTAAAGCTTATCGAATATGCAATTATGTCAAGGAGCTCACGCATATATTGTAGGAACTTCAAAGTTGATGGAAGTAAATTTGACTGAACCATGGCATAAGATAGTCAAAGGAAATAAACACACCGAGGGAAAACTCTGAACTGCATTACCAGGAAATATTATTTCTGCATCTCCTGAATATGAAATTTAATTTTGAAGATACAATTAAGAATTTATGAATTATACAGAATTAAGTTGTAAAATTGGAATCACTCTCTCACGCTCTCAGTGTCTGGTGTTTAAAATGTTGAAAAGGTGCTAATCTGAAAGCGTTAGTTCCTTCAGTGTGATTCGTTCATGACTACATGACGTCCAAATTTCATTTCGTTGTATGAGCTTAAATTTATGGATATTAATTTGTGCTGGGATATAAATAACAACAATATCTCGAATAAATTCGCTTGTCAACGAGACAAGATGTGAGGAAGCAACTCCAAGAAAGCTAATTTTAGAATAATAACAGCCTCTCTTGTGATAGGGCAAGTTGGTTTTTTTATTTTTTAGGGTACGTTACGAAGCATAAAATATTTATGATACAACTTAATTTACATGACAGACGGACTTAAGCCACATCGAAATTGAAAACAACGAATTTTACATTTTAATATGTAGTACTTTTACAAGGGTTAACAATCTAAATTGAAATATAAAAGTTAAATTGCACGTATCAAAGGAATACGGAATTAAAGACGCTTCAAACGGAATGGCGTAAATATAATTCCGTACATTAAAGCCCATTTATCCACTAGGATGCACATAAACGACTGACTATTAATTAAGTGGAAATCACAAAATGATTGTGGAAATTACGTTTTCCAGCTGCGTCAAATCAGTGAAAATTTTGTTTCAGGATCGCATCATCTGTGCGTTTCTATTAAAGGATGTAGACTCGACTGGATGGATATTATTTTTATGCTAATATTCAAAGACTCGGTGCTTTTTTGCACTGCAAATAATGTGGTAACGTTACTCTGCTTTTTATCGTGCACATCATTGTTTCACTTTGTGCTTGCAGAAATCTGAAAACGTATTTGTTTAATTAAATATGTTTGCCGCTAACACAGGATTCCTACAAAGAATGTGCACGCTTGTTTGTCATTATTGCAAAAAGCAATGTTAAAACTCGTGATCTCGCTCGCAATTCTTTTAAATTAAATTTAACCCGTCGAATTAGATTCGTTAGTCATTTGTATGTTGCATCTGCAATCTGTGCCTTGCAGAGTGGTACAAAGAGTAAAACATATTCATTTAGAATTTTGAGTGATGGGCGTAAATATGTGTGGATAAACTAAATATCCATTTTGTGATTTAATTTGATGTATTTACGTCAGGCCTAGTACGATACACTATTTTTACCGCACATTGAGCTATCCATCAAAAAAATTGACACAAAGGTGAATTACTGTCTTTGTTATTGCCCATCAACATTGATCAAGTGTTTAACATCCGATAAATTTGGTAATAATCTTGTTACATGTTCCCGCGCGTATTTAGGTCTGATATTAACCATGTTACACGTAGTAAAACAAAATTAATGTAGTTTCAACGAGAACAGTTGTTTAATTTAGTACTATTTGAAGAGAGATCTGATTAAATATTGTCCCATTTATACGTCAGCTTTTGCTTCATAATTAGCGCTTTAAGTTTGTTTTCACTTCATAGATATCAATTGTGCTGCAACAGCAAGGGACATAAATCGAATAATTTTGGTAGAACTACTCTTGTGAATAACAACGAGAGAGCTTATTCTCTAATAGTCTAATAGAATAATGACTGCTACATCCTTCTAATGGCTACACTGTTTAGAAAATAGCACGCTTCTAACTAGGAGAGATTATGCTCTGATGGAATAATTTAATTGTACATAAACTTCTCCTATTATACGTCCGTAATAATTAATTCGAATGAACTCGTCAATTCTCGAATTTTTAAAACATTGTTAACGAGTTTCTGGCAAGTTTAAAATAAAAACGCAGACTCACTAAAGCGATTTCTCCAAAATAACTGCTCTGATACTGCTATTGAGAAATACCTCTTGTAATATATAACTCAGCAGGTGATACGAAATCTCTTGGAGACTTGAATCGTGACAAGACGATTGGTCAACAGTTTTTCAATCGCAAAAAAAATCTAATCTTTTCTGTGAGCATTATTGACTGCGTTATTTAGGGTAAAGTAATTGCTTTTGGCAATTTATCTAATAGCAACTTCTTTTGCAGATGATCAAGATGATGGTAACTGTCGTTTGCGTCTACACTATTTGCTGGCTTCCATACAACGTATTGTTGGTAAGTCTTCGTGTACTACAATTTTGATCACGGCAAAGCTGTTATTCTGAAGCACACAAAATGGAACCTGGAATAAAATGCTATAACACAAAACATCAACAACACACAACGTTGTCGTTAATTAGGTCGATACAGTATTATTATTGGACAAAGCTGCAACTGCATTACGAACAGCTCGGGCAGCTACGCGACGTATTTTACTTGATGGAATTACGTTATGTTTATATCGCGCGTTCAAATGAAATCCTGGGCTGAGTGGGCGTTGGAAAAATTAAATCGTTTAGAACAGTGCAAGAACAGTGTAAAGTTTGAATTTCCCGCCATTTGACACGAATGACATTTGTTTATGTTTAATCGGGACATAATTGAACATGTTTGTTTTCAGCAAAGGGTCTCCTTAGATATATTTGCTTCGAAAATAGGAATCGTTAAGTTATTCTATTTTTAATGTAAAACATTGGAAAGAAAGAAAAGAGAAGATTTTTTTGGCTCTAAATTTTAGGTTAGCTTCTCCAATTAATCTACGCTTTAAAAAAGCACAACAGTTGACAATATTTAAATATTTTCTGAACGACTTTTCGTGCTATACATGAAGAGGTATATATTTACGTAGGTTTTGTACTTTAATTTCTGAATTAGTGCAGCGATAAGTTACCAAAATGATTATGTAAAACATATTTTACAGAAATATGCCCGGCGCCTCCACCAATGTTAATACTTTAATTTAGAAAAATATTCTAAAGTCCATTCACAAATCAAAAAACCACCACCTGTTGCTTTAGGTTGGTAAAATTTAAAAAACCCTAGGTAGTTGTTTTTTCATACTATGTTGGTAACTATAAATTATGGCATTTATTTGATTCAAAATAAAATTCAATTGCTTTGAATTTCATTCAAATTGTTTTATTAGCAGCACGTTTCATTTATTTATTGATTCCTATTATTTTTCCTTAAAATGGCCAGAAAAACAGGGCACTTAATAAGCACTTAACCTCAAAATTACAATTCTCACCAAATTTTACACTAAACAGCGTTGCCGATAGTAATTATGGAGGAAAATGCGATGTTGGTGGTTTTTTGATTATTGAATGGACTTTATTTAAAATTATTACGTGTAGATAACGTAATTTTACCATTTTGTTGTACAACAAAGATCGAATTAACTTGTGGGTGTAAAGTAAAATAAATCATTACTTTAAAATTGTGGTAAAAGAATTCAATCAACGAGAAACTGTTTTCGAACTTCTCTCGAAGAAATAATCAGATTATTATCTGTTTGATTAAATCTTCCGATAATATTGCAGCAAAGTTTAATTATGAAAAACAATTGTGCGGACTCTTAGATTAATATTGATTTAACATGATTACCACATTCACTCAATTATTTTAAACGAATTCAGTTTCGCAAATATAAGTTGCGCAGAGTAATTAACCGGATGAATATGTAAATTTACAAGATCCTGCTTCCCGTAAAATTGTTAACAGATCGATTGTTACCGAAGAAACGCAAAACACAAGTTCCTAATTTATTTAGCGCAGTCGAATTTGTTCTGAATAAACCTATTTGCCATAAATCTGATTAACATCAGACTTTTACAAACGTGCAGGCGTGATTAGTAATATAACTTTCGCTCGAAAGCTGGGCAACAAATCACTCAAAGTAAATTAACAATGTGATGTTGGTAGGTAAATCCAGGATTAATAAAAAAAGTTTGAAAATTTTTGTGAGCTGTAATTTCCAATTTAAACTTGTGCCACGGTCCCTGTGAAATTAATTAGACTAAGTTAGTCTAAAATGAACGCATACTTATTTTCATTTTTTATTTCATGCGCCAGCTATTTTTGGTAGGTACTAAGTCGTCACATTTTAAAATCAGGTTTTCAGTCGTTATCGTAAAAAATTAATTTTTTCGCTGCGGTACTAATTACTTTAGGAATTTATTGAACTCTTACGTTTTGATAACGCCCTAATTAGAATTTCTAATTATGATAAGTACACTTGAAATAATTTTTGAGGTTTTTTTATTCAAATTTATGGTAAGTGATAAAATCGATAGGGATTCCGAAAATTTGCATTTATAATGTGGAACAGCAGCTTTGACTTAAATAGTTTTTAGTAACCAACGTTAAAATAAAAAGAGTCATTAGAGTTTTGCTAAAAGTCAGCCAATAAGAATTCATTTGACATTATTGCCTCAGAATCGAAATTGTTCATTTCGATGAAGTTGGAAACCAGAGAGGTCTTAGGAAAGTTTCGTAACTAGGTGCTTTTAGTATTATAAGTTTTGTAAATTGTTGTTTATTGCAGGTATTCCAAGACAACATCAGCGAACGTGTTATGACATTCTTATATTTTCCATTACACGGATTGGCGATGTCACATGCTTGTTACAATCCAATCATCTACTGCTACATGAATGCACGATTTCGAGATGGTCTTGTTCAGGTCCTCAGATCCGTACCTTGCCTCCGTAGATGTATTACTCCATTATCGTCGTCAGGATCTTCAGGTGAGATTAAAATTTATCGGTGACGCTTTACAAACAGAATTTCTATTTACGGTAACTTCGTAACTTGCGAAATTACAATGCAACAAGTATTTATCATAACTGTACCAGTCCTCTTTGCATAAATTAACAGAGCGAATAATGAAGATTTACGTATTTTTAAGTATCGCATTGTTTCTGAGGACAATAAATTTTAAGTGAGTTAGGGAGAGAAGGATTCTAAGTAAATTTTCTACATTATAAATTTATTTTTGCGCAAGGCCCTGAAGATTAATGTGAATTAAACTTGAAAAAAAAAATTAAGCCATTACTGAGTCCTAAAAATGTTATAGCTCCTGGGGAAGCAACTTTTCAAAATCGTTTGTATAATTGGTTGCCTCATAACAATAAATTTTAATGATCGAGAGAAAATTTTAATGTTTTAGTCAATTTTATTAAAACGAATTAAACAGATACGAATGAACAGCGGCAAAACTTTTCACTGAAATCGTATTAACCGACGAGAACAATAAATTATGTAAAAATCATTGAATTTCCGTGTCGAGAAGTTTAAATTCGATGTTATTTATAGACGTAACAATATTATTTTATTCTGTTGTGTGAACGCAAATTAGGATTCCTGGTTTAATTATTTTATACAAACATAAGGCGCTTTGGAGGATAACATTTTCGTAACACCAAATCTGGGAAATTAACTTTGCTTCATACAAACAAGCTAGAATTTACTTCATTTTAATAAACTTACGAATTGTCTGGGAAAAGTAAGTTTCAGTTTCAGACTAATATAGAATGTGAAATAGTCTGTCTGTACTATCTTTCACGACCATTATGAAAGTTTCATGGTAATTAATTTAAAATTCAGCAACGTAGTTTCTGCTTCAATCTGTACATAAGATCTTTAATCTGAGCTCAGTGTAGTGTAATATTTTCGAGAACGAGTGCAGAAACTGTCGTAAAGAATGCTCAGATACCTATCTTAAATTGACCATAAATTATTTTGCCTCTTAAAATGTGTATTTCTTGTGGAGTTACAGCTCATTACCCACCTTAATCGTCCTTATACGAAGTTGCCGGCACTTATAGAGCATTAAAGCAAAACACGTTATTTTTCCATTTTATTAAACCAACAACACGAGTAAATAACTGCCTCAACAGTGCCATCACGCACCACGAAGGCGTCGGACAAAAACGCAATTTTCTTGAAACGATGTTAAAATATTGGCGAACTCTGCTTTACGAGATATCATCGAGTGACGCAAAGTCACGCAAGTCCGTTCAGGATGTCATAACCATTCTCGAAAGCCCGTCACTTTTGTGTGAAACAAGGCTCGAAAAATCGGCACCTGTTATATTTATATTTATATCCTGTGACTGAATTTTCAGCTTTCATTCTCGTTCATCAAAGTATTAGTAATCCGCGATCACTGAACCGAGCGTTGTCTCTGGGTAAAAAAAGAATTCGATTGTCGCTAGGTCAAGGGGCTCGGATAAATAGCCAAGTCGGTCGAGTTCGAACCGAAACTTATAAGCTATAGCTTCAGAGGCATTCAACAGGATTTTTTATAGCAGCCAAGTTTCATATGTTTTATCTTTTATTTTGACGTATTGCAGGAGCCGAAGGTACGGAGAGTACGATTTTGCAGCGAAACAACACATGCATGACGTACATCAGCATGAAACGCAAGAATTGCAACCGATTGTCCACTTGCAACCATCAGTTACCGGTCAGGTCTGCTTCTCTGATGAGGTCCACCAACACCCACAACGGTGTGCGAAGAATACGATACATGCAGAATACTACTATGGATGAACAAATGTAAATACACACAGACTACTGTCCTAAATGAATGTGAATAAGTTAAGTCGAAAAATCTGTACCTATTTGTCTGATTTGTGTAGTGTCAAGTACCAAGGACTTTGTTTAATAAAAGATATGACACAGTTAATGACTTTTTTTTAAGATAAAACTTTGAAAAATAGAAACAATGCAAAAACAACTCGCCAACACCTTTTTATCTGTTTCGGGTCAGCAAGTTCGAGATTTACGATCACTCTAAAAAACAAAGCGCACAATGGATAACGAGGTCATGTCATAAAAAAAATATGTTTAAATTTTTGTGAAAATAACGTTTAATCTGATTAATTTAATTAGTGTAATTAACATATTATGTAAAAGTGATTTGACATTCAAAGATATAACATTTTAATAATTTCATTACACCAAATACACTTTATTGTTAAATTAATAACATAAAAGCTCCTTCTGATGACGACAACTTTGCTGTCGAAACGTGCCTAAATTTTCATCCAAAGGTACAGTCACGGCCACGGAATTTCGTCAGTCGTTGTCATTCAACAGACAGCTGTAAAACAGGTTTTATATATTTATAACCCCACATTTTTGACAGGTATGTCAATTTGTCAATCAATTTTTATTGTGCGTGACAGAATTTCTGTCAAAAACATTTTGAACGTCAGTCATAATGACAATAAAGCTTGGGCTTCAAAAAGTTTTTTCAAATTGACAGTAAAATAACTGACAAAATTCCGTCGCCGTAACTGTATAGTTGCGGACACGAAATTTTAGACGTGAAATTTATGTCAGTTCAAAAAATGTCAATTGTCATTATGATTGACGTTTGAAACTATTTGACATTTGAAAGTTTATTTTTGGCACGTCAGGATGATAAAAATTACAAAAATCGAAAGTGAGGTTAGTTGCACCTAAAGCCAATTTTACATTTTTATGTCAATCTGCCATAAAAGTTGTGAGAAACAAAACAGCGTCTTAGCTTAATTCATGCAATTTTTACGTAATGACTTCTTATTCTTACCCATCGTAAAATAGGATTCAGTCTAAAGTAAAAATCATATAAAACACAATGTTACTGTTTAATGATTAATAAAATGTTAAATGACAGTAATGACATTTCAGATAAACATTTAGCTAAGACACCGACAAAATTAATTGTCAGAGATGAAAGGTAGCACTCAAACAAAATTTATTTCTATTTTTAAATGTTTCTTCTGAACATTAAGCTTGAAAATTCAGCTTAAATCTCCTTTATTTTCTTTTTATATTACAACATCTGCTAGTTTCCCTTTTCATCACAGCGTATTCCTTTGCGTCGGGATAATTTAACCAATTTGATAATTAATTCTGCAGCTTAAAATTAAAATTCAGAAATTGGTTTTACGGATTCTGTCAGAAGCATCTTTTCAGTTCCGAAGTTTAAATAGAATTTGCAACAAATGCTTAACTAATTATATTATAAAAGTCAACTGATGTTTTATTCGGTGTTCAACTAACTAATTCGATTACGGAAAATCGATTAATACGTTCTTCTGACTTTCCTGAAATTATTGGTATCTTCTATCTAATATCTAAATTAAATTGTTGGTTTTGTTTGAAATTTTATAAAATAAAAAAAAGTACATGAAACACACAATAGCTATTTATGCAACGAGTTGCAAAATGAGCGTCTTTTTTGCACTAGACATAACAATTGGACCACGAGTGTCAACGAGTGGAACAACATGTCGTGTACAAAAAAATTGCCATTTTGCTACGAGTTTTATACAAGATTTTTTCTAATTTAGTTACGAAAAGCACACATTCTGATTAAAATCCTGTTTAAATCTGCTATTTAAATAATTTTCCGGGATAATACTATTGCGTGATTCAAAATGATTGTGGCCAAGTATGGCAACTATGTACGAAAATTTACGTGGCAACTGTGTGGGTAGGGTAGAGTTGACATTTCCATGACAGTTCATAGTCGCGCAATTTTGTAAGTTGTCAAATCAATATGTAATGGAATTGAAAAATCAAATGCACGGTTATGAAATATCATACAAATGTCAACTCTACCCCATTCACACAGTTGCCACATAAATTTTCGTACATAGTTGCTATACTTGGCCACAATCATTTTGAATCACCCAATAGTATATAATATCACTAATGTCACTTTTTAACACTAGTGATAATATAATGTCACTTTTTTTCACTAGTTATTAAATGAAGCACATTTGACAACTAAAATGACATATCACAATGGTTGCTTTTCGTAACTGAATTAGAAAAAGATATCTTTTCATTTTTGGTACTGTTTTAAATTACACAAAGAGTCAAGGTTGTCTTGTGTGTAGGTTTTGCTCGATGATCACGTTTAATAAGTAAGTATTAGAGCAAACGTACTCATTTGCTTTATCTTAATAATGTCGTTATGAAAGAAAGCAGCGAAAACCAACATTTCTCCTTCCAGAAATAAGTGAAAACTGTCTCTATTACTGAATAATTATGGGCGATAACGACGACTGAATTGCTCGGATTTTTGGTTTCCTTATTTCTTCTTGCATTACTTAATCTGGTAACTGTACCACAGAGACCATTACGTGAAAAATACGAATGAATCTTTATAAAAGCTCCCCAACACGCAGCGAGCGGAGAAAATTGAACCAAACGAGAACAAGAATATGAGTAACAAATTGTCATTTGACGTCAACAATATTAAAAGTGATGAATTTAATTTCACTATTTGCTCATAAGTATTTGACGTAAAAAAGAAACAACAACATATCAAATAATGTTACTTTATGCTTCCGTTTCAGATATTAATAAATTAAATGATTAATTAAAAATACCTAGGTCCTGGACAGGATACTATATTTTTAGCACAGGTGATTTAGAGATGTATCCAATCGGGTCAACGCAGGATTAAAACGAATGGTTGTCAGGTAATTTAAAGCAGATATGTCCCAGTCGAATTAACGAAATGTTAATCACGTTGACAAATTGATCCTTTAATTAAAAATACAAGCATCGAATCACGCGGATTTATCTGTTAATCGTTAAAACTGTGTTACGGTCCGAATAAATTTTATTACGAAAAACAGTCAAGCTACAATATTTTGTTGATTAATTTTGCATCGTTTTTAATCATCAATTTAACCATTCATTATTGACGTTAGTTTTGTTCATATTTTGGGGAGCCCATGTTGTGTATGAAAACAGTTTTGTAGGTTTGGCAAAAAAGAGTTATTACGCTTCATAAAAGTTTTACGGGTTGGTATTTACTCCCTCAATTGTAATCACCAAAGAGTTATTTGTCAGTCAGTCAAAATAATATCTTCGTGCGTTTGTATAAAATCGTACAAAGCCGGTTTATTGTTTCGTGCACATAAAATGAATGATTTGCAATATAATATTTATTTACGGAAAATTTAAAAATAACAATGGGATAAAGACTATCTATAAATTTCATAAGAGGTTGTCGCTTCCTGTCAATGTATCGTGCATCATAAATTCACGAATTAATATGCATGATTTTGTATTTTTACAAAATGACGATATAAATAAGAGCGAAATTATGTAAAAAATTGAAAATTCTTTCGAGATAAGTCTTATATCACATTCAATTTTTAACTGACCCAAACCGCACAAAGGAACAATTTGGTCTACTTAAGACACAAGTACGAGGATGTTCGTTTGAACATTTTTAATATCTTTGCCATCAAAGCACTTTAAACTCCACATTCTCAAATCTCATTACAAAGTTGCGAACTTCGATTTTCAATAATAATGCCACTGCATCGTTTTATTCATATACGAATTCGAAATTTTCAAGTATTTATTATCTCTTGCACCGAAAGCGATAACGACAGTAGTGTACTGATTTTGTTTTTGTTGGCTGAGATTCTGATAAACATTTTATCAAGTAAACGCTTATTGTACCCGAGTTTCTTGCGCAGCATGTTTACAAATACTTTAGCAAATCTCGTGGGTTTTAATTCAGTTGTAGAAAATATGTTGTGGTTTTTAAAACTTGTTTACCAGAAGCAATAACGATGGTGTTACCTATCGAGTTTCTTCATGTTCAACGATTATGTTAAGCTTCAATGGATTCCAACATGGCAGACTTTCAAATGCTTCCCAGTTCTGTGACGTTTGTTGACAATCGAGTGAGTACATACGTGTATACAATATCGTTAAAATTTAAAGCTTTGCTTTCTTTGTCAGACATTCTTTACGCTTGTTAGATCTGCTTTACGCGAATTTATTTTCGCTTTATTCAAAGCCGAAGTGAGAATCTCCCTGCAACTAATACCCATACTCTCAAGCAAAATGATAATTTTATGATGAAGGAATATTTTCCTATCTCCTATTTATATATCTCAACATTCTCTGATTACGGGTTGTGGTGAAGTCAAAGAGCAATGACATTTCCTATAAAAAAATAATAACCCGGTACTACCTAAATTAAATCGCCAACTGACAAGACTTTTTCTTAATTATTTTTTATTTTGTGTAGCGTGTGATAAACTTGATAACTTATAACGAAATTTCACAATGTTATAAAATTAATAAAGGACAAATATCTTCTTATAAGATGTTCAGTAATCACTTCGGCAGCTGTCCTTAACATTATCCTTATTCTGGCATGAATTAGTGTTTGGGACGCTCTAATCTGTTGCCACCACCAGTTGGTCTGACACTGTAATTCCATAATGAGATAAAGTTCTCTGCCTTCGTTAAAATTATTATTCAAGTGCATGCTCTACACTATTTTTTGTACTGTGTAACAGGAAGCTCAATTTAGCAAAACAAAGGTATGCAGGAGAATCTTTGTTTAGGTAAAAAAAAATAAAGATATATCTTTAAGCACAAATTTACTGTAGTATTGTTGTTTCAAGGTTAGTTCACTTATTAAAAGGCAGTATAAAATAATCATAATCTATAAACAAAAATTGTTTACTTCTATTCATTATAAATATGTACCTTTTCGATAACCTCTTGATCTTTTTTTTTGATATACATATTTTTAAAATTTGGAAGGAAAACTCCACCCATATATTTTTGCTAATTAAAATAAACAATAAGGTCACCATCGTGGTAATATTTTTTTGTTAAACATAAATGTCGTTCACCCACGTCTTCGTAATGTGTATGTGTAGTAAAACAGTATAAAAAAGAAAAATTACACTAATTGTGAAATTAACAAGATCAGAACAAAAGTCGCTACTAAGGTTTCTTGTTTGCTGCGACCTAAAGGTTACGCTCAATGTGATACAATGCAAGTGGTTATAGGTAAAAGATGTCATAAAACGTTTACCGTAGAGAGAAGCCTCTCGGTGTTATGAACATATTTTTACAAAGTGATGATGAGTGCGAGAAAAGTTATCGGTGTTTATGACGATGTGCACAATAACAACGGTTATTAATGGCAGAAAAGGCCACACAAAAACCAGTACGACGGTACTTCAGCTGTAACATAGTCGTCGAGACTAGAGCAAAGAATCGATTTAACTTTTCTCAAATCAGTTACACCAAACAAATGAACGACTTAGAACGAACCAAGTATGAAAAGGTAAGAGGAATCGGTCCTGAAAACACACAAAATTCCAAACGCATCGCCTGACGCTGAAGTGAATTACCTACAACTGAATGGTTCAGAATTCGAGACTAATTAAGAAAAAAGATTACGACTCTCTAGAGGAGTTTGTGTAGTTGTAATGATGACAATTAGTGCTTTTTGTGAGATCTGGTCGTGGCGTATTTGCTCGGGTGAAAAAACAATCGCCTTATTAAATTTAATAATGGCAGATTACTGAATCAATTAAACGAAATCAGATTGATTGTTTACCTTCGAAATCTGAAGTCCTTTAATTACAGTGAATAATTCATGCGTTGTCAATGTCTTGTGACTTGTCGCATTTTTTCTTGTTCTACAGCGACGTCTGATATTGTTTCAGTTATGCTACAGTGGACAAAAGTGTCAACGAATTCCTGAAGCTTTAGTGAAATTATATGGTGCTAAAGTACAAAGCCTGGATCTGAGTTACAATGAATTAGTCACTCTGCGAGGTTTAGAAGGATTCCCGTTACTCACGGAGTTGGTACTGGATAACAATCAACTTACAGATACATTAGTTCTTCCTTATTTACCTCATTTACATACACTCTCTCTTAATAAGAATAACGTAAGTCCGTCCAACAACTGCTTTGTTTAATATCCACTCTTTACTCGAGCTTCACCCTTAAAAAGGTTTAAGATAATTAATCATAGTCAAGCTGACGCCAAGCCTTCATTAATTACTGGTGCAATAAAAATTAACTCCAACATTTAGCATGTTGTTGTACCAACTAAACACGTGAATAATTCTTGCTTCCAGATTGTCGATATTGAATCATTGATCGTGAAAATCAGACACAATTTACCGTCCTTGACTTATTTAAGTTTATTAGGGAACAAAGCTTGTCCTAATCAGCTCTCCAACATTGACAATGACGACGAAGATTACCAAAGATACAGGTAAGCTACCGTGGTTAAGTAATTAGGTACACCTACACCGAAACATCATCATTACTGTAATGGCGACTTTTCTCGTTCTTACTGTCTTTTTGGCATTTGGTTGATAAAAACAATGGAAATGTAATTGAATTGGAATTAATGTCTGCATCATTTATTAACGTACATATTTATTTCAAACCGAGTCTGTCTTGTTCTTTTTGGTGCTTAAAATTAGTTGCGGGTCTAACAAAACAAGATGGAATGTGTTTAATTACCTTTTTTTCAGATACTATGTGTTGCATCATCTTCCGGCTTTAAAATTTTTAGACTCCAATAAGGTGCGTGAGTGGGAAAAAGGCGAGGCCAGGCGTAGAGGGCAATTTATGAAAGTCGTTAGACCAAATCTATCAAATATAGACGAAAATTCGCGGAATAACACAATTTCAAATCCTTTTACTCCGCTTCCCAAGTCGATAAGAAGCCCGGATGACTTTAGAGGTATTTATTATGGAAGCTGTGTTGAAACAAAGTGCTTTATTTTCGTCTCACTTGGTGCTTTACGAATTATTCTTGTTTGTATTTTACTGTTAAACGTACCTAATCATTGTAAATTATTAACACAACGCGAAAATTCAACTTTCAGCCGAAACGGAAATCATAATTTCTATGTTTTAATCCCAGAGCTGAATCCTGAAATTAGGACTAAAATCTTGGCTAGAGCTGGCTTTATGAAACTAAAATATGCTGTTTGTTCAGCACATATGCAATTAACCGTATTGCTGCATTTCCGAGCCCTTCAAACAAATACCTCGTTATACGTTACAATAGTGTTATTTAAATCTCAGTTTGCTGTTCTCTGAAGTTCATTCCTAAATATCTATGAAATGATTGTTATGATTTAATTATTTTAGGTGCGTACGGAAAATGCAGATACCGTTACAACGGCAAGCACTCGGAGGGCAACAGATTTATATGCAACAGCGACCTTTGATTTTTTTACATGATTTTGTATTTTATGTAAGAAAATTATCTTTTTATATTCCTGTTTTAATGGCATTATAATTTGATGTTGTACATCTAAATATATATTTTTATCAAACGTTGTTTTACTTTCTAAGATTTGTTTTCGGCAATCTCCATTTTTTACCGTTTCAATTTAAAGAAAACTTACACCTAGAGCTACTTTAGATTGCTGTAAGAGGGCGCCACCTATTTAACTTTGTGTCCGTACGGTTGGTAGTATCTACGATCACGATCAACTGTCAAAGAAATGGCCAGTGAAGACTCGTTAAGTTCTTGAAAAAATAATAAATTTGTAAAATGTCCGGGGTTGGTTAAAGATTATATGAAAGGTTAAGAATAAAATAATATTGTGTGAACATTGCAGGCTTTCTTACATAAATGTAATCGTACAAAGTGGTGACTTTTATAGTGTTCATGAACGGTGCGACACTGACATTTACGTAATCCGTCAGTGACATTTTCTGGGGATATTCGGTGACAGGAAAAAACAGTAAACGTAGTTGTTAAAAGTTAATAAATATTAGAATATATTTATTATGATATCATAAGGGCAGGGCAAGTTGAAATATGTCCGATAATGTGTTAAAATTATAGTTCACTTTACAAAATGGGTCAGTATAAATTTAATGACAATGTTATGAGTCAAAATGTTTGATTTAAACAATGTTTCAGTAGAAGTTTTAGTAGAACACGACTATGTTGCGAAAGAACCCAGCGAACTAACAATTACAAAAGGCGATATCATCAAAGATGTGATCAAGAAACAGGGTGGTTGGTGGGAAGGCACATTGAATGACAAGAAAGGCCTGTTCCCTGATAATTTTGTTAAAGTGATAGACAAAGACCCAGTAGTAGTGTTTAGAAACAGAAAGGATGCAGCCAGGATAAGACAGTGTAGGGTTGTGTTTAGCTATAAACAGGATCATGAAGATGAGCTTAATTTAAATGTGGGTGATATCATTGACATATTAGGAGAAGAGGAAGAAGGCTGGTGGCGGGGAATTCTTCATGGGAAACAGGGTGTCTTTCCATCAAATTTTGTGGAAGAGATTGTGCCTGTTCCTACTAAACTAACTAGTAGCAAAGAAAACCTAACTAATAGTGCTGGAGGCAATAATGTCCCACCACTTTTTGCTAAACCTAGTAAGTTGGTCACTTTTAACTTATCATATTTTGTTCATTTATTTATATTTGCCTTGCTTGTACTTTCATAACAGCCAGTTTTTTCTGTTATCTGTGGAAGTATTAATCAATCAGCTCTGCTATTAATGTTTAAAAACTGAAAGTAACACATTAAGAGCTTTACAGTATAATGGTCATAATGTTTATATAATAAGAGATGTACACAAAAAATTTAAAATAATCATGCTGTAACAGAATAGTTGCAGTGGGAGCCAAATTTTTTGTACAATATGCAGTACAGTGTTATTTTTCACATAATTTTTTTGAATTGCGTTCACATTTTTTTTTCCTATTTTCATCATCAGATAGATAAAATTGATTAAGCACATAACTTTATCTCAAATATGTGTTACTGATAAACATGTACTAAATTTGCGATCTTTATTGGTTAATCATAAAATACGTGATTTTTCGAAACGCGAAGTTTTACCGTTTTTTTCTAGCTAAAATCCTATGTGAAGTGAAATTTCCATACAAAGCACAAAATGAAGACGAGCTGACACTGAAAGAGGGCGATTTGGTGACTCTCCTCAGCAAAGATGGCCAAGACCCCGGCTGGTGGAAAGGCGAGCTTAACGGCGTAGTCGGAGTTTTTCCCGACAACTTTGTCACGGTTTTGCCTTCTCCCCTCGACGAGGGCTCCGTGAGGGACGACAAGCGAGCAAAATCACTCGCCGATCCGCTCTCAATCAAACCCAGTACGATAAGTGCACAACGAAAATCGTTAGAAACAGTCAATAACGAAAAAGTGGAAGCGGAAACGTCGATCAAAACGACACCACCTCTGCCAGGCAAAAAACCCAACGTTCCGGTCAAGAAGTCTCCCTCAAATTCGGGTTCATCGGGAAGCCTTTTTCACGGGTTGAAAAAGAGATTCGTCGATGTAATTGACGGAGGCGGCGGGAGTAAAATGTCGCCCCCGAAGATCGAGCCCGGCGAGAGTTCGACGAACGATAACGCCTTTGACGATGTTCACAGAAGGCCTCTTCTGCAAGACGTGAGGGCCAGTCGCCCCAAAGCTCCAGGTATTTTTTTAATTCTTTTATCTATGTTTTTTATTAATCACATACCACCTGACCTATCAGAGATATGGTGTAATTTCTAATTCTATGCTGCTGATAAGATTACAAACTTTTATTTAATTTTTATTCGCGTAACCTGTAAGTTATTTCGAGTGCAAAATAATAATATGGACGAAACCGCTGGTGATGTTGAAGGTTCAAATGAGATTTTACCTTCTAGTGATAATTTGGGTAAGACGTCCAACGTTTATGGACTTAACGGGCATTTGATTAAATAAGTACGTGAAGAGAAACTGTGGAATGGGATATAATTTTGGAAAATTAAAAAAAAATTTCATTCCGATGTGATCCGAATTAGTGTTTTTTTTTTGTCAAGGCAATAGCTCTATTTTTTGGATGTTTAAAATTATCCAGATCTAGAGGTGGCTTTATTCGTTTATTGCATCAAGTTTAGCTGAACTTGAGATTTTTTTTTTGTATTTTTAACAGTTCATGATGTCAATTGTGATATTTAAAAAATTGCAGCCTAGGAAAATGACACCATGATTTTTTCAAAGACACTCCCAATTTCATAATTGTTTACCGTGACATTTTTGATACTTTAATTTTTTCTGTAATCTTAGACCACTTCATTGAGTTCATTATCTAAAAAACTAATGAAAAACATTAAATACCAATATTGTGATAAAAAAAAAGATAAAGTAAACTGTCAAGAGAAACACACTCTAAATCCATATTTTATATCATAATTACTGTGACTAAGATTTATGTGAAGTCATTCGCTAATAATAAATATTGTGTACACTATGAAATCATAGATTGTGTTAATGAATGTTTAAATTATACAATTTACATAACTTCTTAGTGGCAAAAAATTATTGTAAAAACCTATTCAAAAGGAAGAATACCATAATTTTACTAACGGTTCTTGTATACCTTGTTTGGTTAATTTATTCAAATGGCAAACTGGTTATGAAATGCATTTTAATGTAATGTGTGTACGATCAAGATTTCCCGCCAAAACAAGAGTCATGAACTTACTCTGAACATTAAATTTTCATCGCAAAATGGGTGCAATAACCTTTGAAGATCTTATCAATTTTTGAAAGATATGTTTCTCAATATGGTGTACGTTTTATTTAGATTAATTCATTTAATAAATTCACGCTGATAGAATTCCCAATTAACAAACAGACAAAATGTGTGAAATTGATTCAAATGCGGTTTTAAAAGTG
The DNA here is from genome assembly GCF_963966145.1 of Tenebrio molitor. Lineage (NCBI taxonomy): Eukaryota > Metazoa > Arthropoda > Insecta > Coleoptera > Tenebrionidae > Tenebrio > Tenebrio molitor. The sequence continues at coordinate 3,028,890 of NC_091052.1, forward strand.
ACAGTTGGTAAAATTCAAAATTTTTGCAAGAAATTAATGATAAATAAGCCAAATTTAGAACGTCGTACGGTAGAATAATTCTGTTGTCAAGTTTAGGACAATAACCTCTGACTACATTATCAATTTTTGGAGTAACAGGAAAGATGTCTGAGTGTACACAATGAATCGTCAGCGTTAAGTTGTGAACTTTGTTTGAATGTTATTTTTATACGAAATTAAATATGAATTGAAAAACGCAACAATCCAAACGAGTCGGGTAAAAACGGAAGGCGCTCAAGAAATGATTATTTAGAGATAAGCGATTTAACTGTACGTGGTTAATGAAGTTGGCGCTGTCTGCTTGCAGGAAGACGGCCTCCTTCAATCATAGGAAAGGATCCGGAGCCAGGCCTCATGAACGGAAGCACGGATCACAACGTCATGGAAATGCCGACGGAATCGTTACTCTTCGGCCAAAACGCGCCCACCGAGAACGATCCCGCGGAGAACAAACCCAAATTGCCCGAATGGGTGAAGCACCCAGCTCCGTGGCTCGAAGAGATGAAACTCAACCAAGCGAAGAGGAGCTCCAGCGTTCCCGGCCCGGAGAAATTGAAGTTAACTCCGACAGACAAAAACGAGGCGGACGAAACGAAATCGAAATCGATCAAGAAGGAACCGAGTCCGGTGGATAAATCTAAGTCAATAATTAATTTGAGCAGCAGAATGAAGACACCCCCTAATGAATTCGCTGTCATTCGAAATAAACCTAACGTGCCAACACCCTCCAGACCGCAGACAATACAAACTCTATCTAACTTAACTGATGTCTATTCGCAACAAAAACAACCCACACAGATCCACACGAAAGTGTCACCGATCACCAATAAAACGCCCTCGCCCATGCAGAAGACAGAAGCGAATGTTGACAGTCACGCGAGCGGTGATTGTTTAGAAGAAACTCCCCAGAAAAATTATTTCGAATTGCGGCAAAGGATAGCTAAGCTCGAGGAGTTGGTGGAGAAGCAACAGCGGAGTCACGAGGCGGCCATCGATGAACTTAGAGGTAAATTGCAAATAGAAACTGAAATGAGAATGGAACTTCAGGCGAAATTCGAAAGGTTTATTTCGGATGGTGCAATTCAACAAATTTAAAATTTTATTTTTGTATTGTTTGTAGCTAAGTATTTTTCGCCATTTACATTGTAGATATAATCCAGTTTTGCGTTGTAGGCTAAAAACTCAGCGATTTAATTACTATTGTAATAGTTCGAGAGATCTCTTACTAAAAACGCGTATCTATAATCCCTACTAAATTTAGTTATTAAATTTATTTATCTGTTTAAACGTTGTATGGACGCTGGATGTCCATTGTTATGTGATAAGCGTTCCAATTTTATGACATTTTAAAAAGTACGATTTACCTTGTACAACATTATCAACCAGAACTAGACGTTCAAGTAAAATTTTCTCGCAAAATTAAAAATCAGTTAGAGTTTAGTATGTATTGTCATAACACGAAATGAGTTCCTACTTTTGTACGATTATTTAACATGCAGGTTCTTTACTTTTCTTTTTTTTTTCTTATTTTCACGTAACGCTTGTATTTTTCTCGTAAATTTTTAAATTGAAAAGTTTTATCAACGAACTTTATTTTAATCAACGAAAAAAGAGATTGTACATACTGTAAAAAATCTCTGTCTAGTCAATGAAGTCAATGTTACCTAGTTCAAAAGCATCGTTGCGTCTTCCTTAAGTTATTTAACACAATTTTCATAACATTGTTTGCGCTTTGATTCTGTGATTAACTCATTCACTTGTGATCGATTGGGTTTATTTATTGTTCATCGAAATCGTTAATAGCAGAACTCTGCGTTCAAGCAAAGAATTACGCATATCGTAGCTGGCAGTGCAACACCCCTTCCTTCAAGTACAAATGTAAATTAAATTGCTGAGTTTCGTGAAAATAATATGAGAGAGAATTGCAAGATTTTATATAAATGAATTAGCTACCGCAATTTTTATATAGCATTTTTACCACTTAGCCTAAATAAATTAACAGATACCTATATATATTGTAAAAGTATTACGGAAAAAAATCATTCCATTGCTCAGTAGTGTGAAAATTAGGATTTTCACTATTTATTTATTTCGTCTATTCCATGAACGTGTTGTATATTTTATCTTTTTATGTAAGTAATAGGATTTTTTAATCTATTTTTATGTAAGCGGGTTGTCGCCAAAGTATTTTTGGTGCCACAAATGTGACTTCTTCTATTGGCACACACGATCAGGTTATATTTTGTAATTAATTACTTTTTGACGAATAAGCCCCAATATTTTGTTATTGAGTGATTTCTTGTATTTTTATATATTCTTGTATGATTATAATTTAAGTGTTCAAAGACGGTGATAGGATAGCTTTTAAATAATCATAAGAAGCCGCTACATGGAATTGCTTTAATTATGGTAGCTCAAGACTTTCATTTAACCCTGGTTTGTTAAGACATTAGGTCGGTGACTCAGTTGTGGGTTAACTGTAGGCGAAATTAACAATAAGTGCTTTTGCAAGTCAACTCATAACTGAGAAAAGAAGTTTGTGTCTTTAAAAATCTATTTTTTGAGAAAGTATCGATTGTGAGATTCAAAGAAAAATTATAATGATTTTAACATTCCATAATAATTCACTTAATGTAAATAAATAAATATTTAAATTGAAGAATGTACTTAGAAACATTGTTGAGAAATAACAGTAAATAAAACATACAGAAAATTATGTGCTTTTTAGCTAATCCTAACATTAAACCCGGTGTGCTGAATTTGAATAGTTTAGAAAAATCATCAACCAGCACTATTCTAAGATGTTAATAGTTTAGTTTCAGCAACAGCCTCCCCAGAATTATTAACTGCATTTCCTCTAACCACTGTAATTGTAAAATTAAAATTCTGAAAGCGAAGGACTTCGGGAAGTTTAAATTTAATTATTTTGAATTTCACGTCATGTCAAAGATCAATCATACTTTCTAATTTGGTTCCTCACATCACACGTTACAAAAAGGGAAATGTATTGTGGGCTACTTTTTCTCCTACGCCATCTTAAAATGGCATATCGCACGCCACCGCTTTTGCGCTACATTATAACTATTTTCGTTACGCTTACTTCCAATACAATCTCTTATTCGCACAAAAGTTGTCTTTGCTCTCAAATTGTAGGTACCGGACGCATCATCAGTTTTTTTCAGCGCCGCTCCTAAATTCCTCGCGTTTTCTATTTAATTGGTTTTTATTGATAATTTTGTCTTTTAACTTTTGGCCGCTCTTTCGTAGTTCCAGGCCAGACAGAACATTTGCATAATGTTAACAACTCAACCGTTGCAACGGGGATATTTCGTTTCAAAGCACCATTCTGTAAAATGGATTAAAACTAATCCTTTCGTTATTCCTAGCTTCGTGCATATTAAACAGCCGTTACTGGTGGAATACTCGGGATCTGCATAAAAATCACGTTTATTCTGTGAATTCGGAAAAACCACCAAAACCACAAGTGAACAAAATAAATCAGTTTTTTAACAGTAATTGCTTTAATTCGGACTGCATTATTCTTACATAATGTAGAATCAGATTTCCGAAAATGTATTTTTTGTTCGACAGTGTTAGAATTTGAGAATTTTCTCCTGTCAACGGATTTTGATAAATGTGACAACTTGTCAAAACGAAACGTCAAGCTAATTTTAACGATTTTAAGCGATTTTGAGCCTCTAAGTATCTCGTCGAACAAAAAAACGTTGTATTCGACTCGTTCTTGTGTAAACTGGACAATTTACACACGAACTCGTTAAATAAATACCTATTACTCTCGTGTCAAAAATAAATTCGAACTTTTAGGGAAATAACGTTTTTCATGTTGTGTGTAACTAGAATTTGCAAAAGTAATTTTGAATGTTTAAGGTTGGTTACTATGAATTAAGAGATTCCCTAAATCATAGGGAGAAATTTATTTTTGACACGAAAGTATGTTTGGATAATAACATGTGATATTTATCATTATCACAAAATTTCTTAAAGAAACAAAAGTATTGTAATACATATTCAATTTATTTAAAAGAGAATGTTACTCCATAGGTACCGTGAGAACAACAATTAGGTACTGATTGAGTTGGCAATAAATTCTGGTGACTTTTGGTGACTTTTATGTCATGTTCCAACGAGAAAACCATTTTATTAATAAAAGAATACAAAAACCAAGACGTTTAAATATGAAATGTATACCAGCTGTCAATAGTGTTAATAAAACAAACAAAATTGCTAATAAAACTCGTCGAGCACAACCAATACGTTTAGTAACTTTTTGGGGGAAAATTGCGCTGAAGCGTTTTAAAAATCATCAAAAGTCTTCCAGAAATTGACTTACCCGTCCATGGAAGCATTATTATTCTCGTAAAAGTGTCGGGTTTGGACCGCGTTTTGACCGGCTTGTTTCATACGCGAGCACAATATCGGTTAATTCGTTATTTATAAGATGTGCCATTTTGAGTATTACAGTTATTATTGCTTCCGCAAATTAACACAAATCACCGACAACGACAAGACGACGACTGAACGATGGCATTATTTTATCCCTTTTTTTCAGTTGCAGTTAAGAAAAAAACAATGGAAAGCGATTAGGAACGCAACACCTTTTTACTTCTCACTGTATAATTCATTATTTATTCACGGTCGATTTTTTCTAAATGAAATGAAAAGTTTATTTTAATAAATACAGAGATGGTAAACGGCTCGTAGAATTAATGGGGGCTAAAATAACAAAACAATTTTAAAATTTTGCAAAAATGATATGTAACAATTATGTATTTAACGAGTTCTGTTACCAGTTCAAATTAGTGTACCTATTTCTGATACACCTTGTATATCAATATCAATTTAACAAGTTATCTTTTTCAAGACAATATTCACATCTGAAAATCGTACCTACAGCAAAAGCTTGCAAAACATTATTGATTTGTTTCATTTTCACCTTTTTGGCGAATGCAATATGAGATGAAGCTATGAAGACGATACCGGCAAAAAACCCACCTGTTGGAGGGTGTATTCCGATGACGTCAGGGGGTAATTTTGGCGTCACGTTTTACTAGGTGGAAGCTGCTGGTCGCTATAGATACCCGCTAAAAGCTCTGGGAGGGGAAGCAAACAGCAAGTTCACCGCAGTTGATATCTTGCCGTGGTGTCGCATTGACAGTGTTTTGCACTCTGACATAAAATATCGCGAATAGAACACGTGTTGAATGTGTTTTAACTCAATCACTGCCGTTTTTAAGAATATTGAAACATCGTCGTGGACCTCGAATTTATGACGAAAATTAAACCAAACTGAAACTCCATCGGAGCTTAATAACAGAAACTTTCTTTATGTTGCTATAATATCCAGGAACAGTGAAGTCTGATATTTATCAAATTAAAAATTAAATTAACGGTCTACCTACTCAAAACCACCCAAAAAATAAATAATATCACAGTGTGGGCGAGAAGAGTTGAATGGAGTTGTCGACTGAAAATTGCTTTAAATTTTCAAATCGAGTAGGGTAGTTTGTCAGACGGTTAAAGCCACGTAGCCGAAAGCTTTGATTATCTATTAATGTGCTCAACAATTGGCCGCTAGAAACAGAACAAGCGAAGACAAACACCGAATCTTTGCTCATTTGAACTCATCGAAAGTTCCATCGCCGGTCTATAAATTTCGTCGGTAGTATTTTATCCGAAACCGCTGGAATTAATTAAATTCTAATCGAACCCCAAACTGGCAATAATTCACAAATATATGCGAAGTGATGTCATGTTGTGAGGATCCAGCGTGTTCCCATGCTTTGGTTGCTGCAGCAACGAAAGAAGCTACACATTTGTCCGACAGGGAAAGGGAAATTATCCTGGGAGTCCTTGGCCGCGACGAGCAGCTGAGAAGAGATCAGCAACTGAGAATTATGTAAGTTCGGTGTATGTCGGATCGACAAAAATTCTAAACGAAGGTGTCCTGATTGGATTAGCTCCATACTGGAACTAATAAGTTTCCATTAAGTTGATTGATGAAGGAGCAGGAAGTGTCACAAATTATAAACGTGATCAGACATATCGATTTCTGCTAGTTCTTTTTGCCTTTGATGAAACGTGATGAACGTGATTTCCTGATTTTACATTCGTTCATGCCGTGAAAATTAAATTTGCCCGATTTTCAACAAATCACGGCCAGGTTCAAAGTAGTAATTGTCGAAGAGAAGCTACACTATTTTTATTAACGACCACTCTTCTCTGATATCGTTGCCTTGTCCAACCAAATCCTTTGATATTGCCTTAAAATTAAAATGGTCATGTGAAACTGTGGACCTCCTGCGTCGGCTTTTAATCGAACATTTTATTTATTGGTTATTTTCTCGCTTGTACCACATTACGACGTATTACTTTAATTATTTTATTTTAAAAGTCCCCTCAACAGGTCGTTAAAATTTTAAACCAAGGAAATTTGTAATTTCTACTAAAATATATTTTTTACAATCATTACGATGTAAACTCTTTACGCTGCCATTTTTAACTTCAACAAAGAACGAAACGTAATAATAATTTACCCTTAAGCGATATAGCTGTATTTATTCAACTTGCTTCTCGTTCAAGAGTTTGTCATTTATAAAGCAGATTTTTTAATAAAAGCTTTAAAGTAACACAAATACAAACAAATAACAATGTTTAGACTTTAGAGAGTCCAATTTTTCCCGTCACATTTTATTATAAAATAAAAATTATTTATCTGGTGCTTAATTAGTTTTGATAATTAACAGTAGGTACTAAATTTTCAGAATGGACTTGGTGTGGAATTCGATTTCGGCATTTTGCTCATAAAGAAGTAATTTATTTGTTAAAAAACCGCCATCATTCTACGAATCCAGAAAACTGCTACACTCGTAAAACATGCTGGGATTATTTTTAAAGAAGCGATTCGTCGCGGATGATTCACTTTAATTTTAATATCTCCTTATAACACAGTAGCGTGATTAATGTGGCAAATTATTCGATTAGTTACATGGAAAAAAATGATTTAATTTCACTTGTTGTTCATGTAACAACTTGCTCGACGATTTGTATCCATTATTGTGAGTTGTTTTTATACAAAACACCTAATAACACGTCCAATTTCTGACTTGATTATCAAAAACACATCATCGCCGCATCATAAATTCATCTGAAAATTGGTTGGTGTAGGCACAAATCCATACTAATTAATAATTGTTAATTATGGGTAATTTCCGCGGTATTAACGGACAATTTGACATGAACAAAGGGATTTAGGGAATGGTATTGACATTGCCGTTTATGAAACCTGTCTTGCAACAAAAACAACCATTTCCCTTCAATCCTTTGTTGTACCATATAATTTGATAAAAGTGTTCTTAACAGTATCTAAAATCATCATGTTACAGAGGAAATTTATCCGCTTTAGAAAGTGATGTTTGGTAAAGGACTTGCCTCTGGAAACTGACTCAAGCTGCAAAGGCTAGACAATTATTTGGTCTACACAACTGAAATAATTGAAGTAAATGAACTATAGTGAAAATAATGTAAGAAGTCCCACGGCAAAAGTGCGAACTAATGAATGTTTCTATGGTAATGAGCAAAAATTTTGACAGTACATTCAAAACAATAAATCTTTGTTTAAGACGTTGTCGTTCATTTGAACAATTCAAACAAAATGTTCATTTTTGCAGGATATCGAAAAGGTTAGAAACATTAAAAATTTACTTATCTGATCAACATAGACATTGTTTGATGTGCAAAAAAATAGCCACACAATTTACTATAAAATTAAAATTTTTGTTTTGAATGTACCTAGTTACAGAAATATTAGCGCCGCTGTCAAATTTGACATTGCAGTTCTTACATTATTTTTACTCTAGTAACAAATAGTCACTTTCAGAAAGAGGCTACTTGTTGAAATCCTCAACCGAATTAACCAATATTCGAAACTTTCTTTCCGAAGTAGTCATAAATGACAATCAACTAAAATTGTCTGAAACGGCGTCTTAATGGAAACATTTTTATCTCTGCTTTGAAAGTACCCTTTTACCGGATGCGGTTTTAAGTAGAACATCTCAAAAGAAATTTTATCTATTCGAAATATTCCCTTTTAAGCCGGGAACGAAATTTTTACGACGTCAAGAAAATTTGTGAAAAGTTAAGCTGGTTATTCAAATACTGCATATTTCTGTATCGGAGGTTGGCCGGAATTTTATAATGTTGCCAAGAATTTCACTTTGAACATAGCTAAAATGATGTTAGTGCTTCCTTAATTAAGTAAATTTCTTGTTCCAGCTTCACACTTAACGAGTTAAATACCTATTTAAAATCACAGGTCTTCCACTGTTCCAAGAGTCTAATTTGAACTGATTTTACTCGCCTCTCGGTTTAAGTAGATTATATTAAACTGACGAAAGCAGATAATCGCGGAAAATGGAATGAAAATGCGACTTCCAGTGACACGTTTTAATTCGATTTTTACTTTTTGCCGCTTTCATAAACGTTCAATAATTTTATTTTAGCGGAAACTGGACTAGACAACTCGTTTCAAGTTTCTTGAACGCTGCAGGAAGTGCCAACGTATAATAATAATAATAATTGGCCCAACAGGAAAATGCTAATGTGATAATTTTTATCGCACCTATTGTTATGTAAGGCACTTTAAAAGTGCACGTAGCTGGTAGAGCGGTTATCAAGAAAACAAAAAATTATGTGTTGTGTTCTCCAGTTGCTGCGCTCGTTAAAAATATGTTTGTGGTAATTTATATTGAATAAAACGTTTTGTGCTTGTTCATTTTGCTTTAACATTTAATTTACACCACACAAAGAGTCAAGAGGAGAAACCCAAAAAGATAAGCCCGGCATTGCAGTGCCGTTGACATACTATTTACCTCATGAAAGCTGGCTGGAGGAGGCGGCAGCGATAAATTTAAATGTTCTCATCCTCCTTTCAGTCACACCTGTACTATTTATGCGAATGATTGGAAAAGATCAACCGAGCCACCCACTTTCCTTCAACAATAAAACATCGCATTTTCAAGTAAACTGGAGCATATAAATATGGTTATTAATCGTTGCATAGGAAATCAGAACCGTTAACATTTTACTGGCAATTGTCATGTCCGTTCTGAAGAAATTAATTCGGACCGGTCCGAATTAAATTGGAAATTTTGTAACCTTTTATTAAAATAATACAGTTGGGAAAAGACTGAGCTGATTCTAAAATAAGAAGAAATGTAAGAAGAAGAAGAAGTAACATTTATTTTATCGTTTAATAAATACTAGGAAGAAAGTCAAGTGCTCTTCGTGTTGTTTTACACGCAAAAACCATTTGTTTTATTACGTACCTGCCACGTTATCATTTCGAGTTTGTCTAAGTTTCCGTAGGTAAAAGAACAACTTTTTACTTTGCGGCTAAAGTATGATTTATAACAAAGTTCCCCATCGAAGACCGAGATACCAGGTAACTTATTCATGGGAAATATTCTCTTCTTTATTTTTTAAACTAGTTTGAGTGGCTTGCAGGAAATTGCGGTGGCGACGAAATTGTATCTAATGAAGGTACTTCGTCTGGAAAGTTGTAATGCTAATGAAAGGGTAGCCAACCACGAACTGTTATCCTTTACGAAAAATAATCACGTAGTTATTGTGCTAAACCTAGCATGTATGTTTCACAATTTTAATTATGTTAGAGGAAAAAATATTACACTTTGGAATTTTGTTAACTAAAAAGCAATAAAATTTCGATTTGGAGTATCTCCCATTGGGTGGAAGTACAGTGGGTGTAACAATACCTACTTTAGCTGTGCAGTCGCCAATGTCACGAGTGTTCTCAGAAAGTCCGGTTTACACAGGAGGTATGGGCTTCGCACAGGTTTTGAAGATCATATCATAAAGATTCATTAATGATTGAGTAGATTAAATTTGTATTTAAGCGATGTAATAGGCAAGTAAACAATAAAAGAGAGTTAACCGACCGTGAAGATATTTTTAGCTATTGTTATTTTGATGTATAAATAATTAATTGAAATATACTTTCATTTTTACTGAATCTACGAAATTTGTTGGTCGCCCGATTTGAAAATTTCTCATATACCCGTTTCACTTTTATTTTTATCTTTAGGTGATCCAACGGATATGTAATGTGCATAATAAAACACTCCAGTTGCAATCAATACCTACCATTGCGTCGCGTTAAATTGAATGATTAAAATAACAGTCGACTCACATTTTTAAATATTAATTTACACATTTTTAATCAAGGTACATAATTATTTATGCAAATCGCGACTGCAAAGGAGTAAATTTTGTAAATATGTCTGCCTACCTACTTTTATTTAATAATTAAAATTCTAAAAAATTAAAATTAATTTGCAATATCGATCAAAGCGTTTTGTGTGTTGTTTATGCACAGCTTATTTAATGATACCATTTTGTTTAAGGAAATAATATGAAATATGTACAAAGTGTCTATAAAAGAGTTTATGCAAAGTCCTGTAGAATTCGAATATATTATTTTTGCCACTCAGTAGCATATTCTGGTACCAAATATGTAGAAAAACAGAGGTTATGTAAATTCATTAATGACAGGTTTTTAATAAAAACTGTTGTGAGATGAAAGTAGAATTTAGAAAAACTGAAGAAAACCACAAGCAAAACAACCAAGACGTCGAATTCACAACTGACGCTAAGATTTAATAATTTGACATTTGACTGTTGACATATGATTTGACAGCTTCAACGGCTCCACATAGTTCGACACAATAAAATTATAGAGCGTCACAATGTCACAATACTACAGGACTTTTGATACATATACATTCTAGAATCGCGTTGCATTATATTGTTTGTTTGTAGCTTTCAGATGTAATTCTCCATTAGTGTTACATAATAAGGAAATCATTAATGATGCCGACTATACAGTTTCAGCTCGTAAAGATCGCAAAAAGTGTTATATTTCTTCCGTTTTTATTTTAAATACCTCGAGTCTCTAATTACACCGATGTCGTGAATGAAATGTAAATAAATTGAATAATCATTTTTCTCCTCTTTGTTTCGTTATGATTAATTAGCCGAGTCCGGATAAAGCTGTTCGAACAATTATGTGCACCCAGATAAATATAATCGTTTCCTTTTTGTCTGAGACTAAGACCGACCGTTTCTCATCCGCATAACAGGACCAGAACAAACGTCTTGGTTTGCATTTACATTTTAATATATCATTGCGCGGTGGTAATTAAAAATAATAACACCGCGTAGTCCACGGACAGGAATGCATTTATCATTCTAATCCCAGACAATGAGTCTTATCGTAATCATGAATGGGTTGGCAACGCTAAACCTGCTAAACCCACTTCCGATTAATTTTACCAACAGTATTATCTTGATTACAGTGATTTCGTGTAAAATTGCGTACCGGACACCATTATCACATTCGGCTTATCACGTGAACGATTCCAAAAGTTTGGGAGCAATTGGACAGGTCCCTCTTTTTCTGGAGTAATCGTTTCGTTGATTCGCATCATTTAACACATTTTTCCACCATTCTTCTTGTGCAACGACTGGTTATGTCACACTACCACGCATTATCTTATCACAAAACAAACATAATTTGTGTATTCGGCATGACAACTTTTTCGAAAAATGGATTCGTGCACCACCTGTTGCTTAAATTTTACCTTGTAAACTTGTCTCAAAGTTGAATAACTGTTGTGCAGCGCTTGCGCACCTCTTACACCTTGAGAGGAACTGTACAATCTCTTACGGAGGTGAAGTATAGACTTGGAGTATACAAAAGTGAAATCTTTGTCGAACCGGTCAGTTCCTTGTGTCGATTTTTGCGTTTTTTCGTGTTGAAAACGGCCGAAATGTGGTTCGTGAAATCGAGGAACACGCGTCAAAATCCATTGCGTGACTTCTGCTTAAATGAAAATTTGCTTCGTCTGTGAAGGTTTGTTGTTGTGTGGGTTTGTGTCCTAACCAAGCAGTGATATTTCTTCGAAATTGCACCGACTCGAGACATGTAAAGCGATTTTTGTATACATTCGTGCCCAGGTATATGGGGGTTTGCTCATCCAAGAAGCTGTAGAGGGTGGAATCGGGATTTTCGGTGAGCGATGTCGTTGGTCAAGAAGCATTGACATCGCGGCAGCAGCAATCATGAACTTTTGATCAACATGACAAGTACTTTCAATGGTATTAAGATACCACATATACATGAGTCTCTTTATACCGCAACGGTCAATAACCCTGTAAGATAGATGCAATAAAAGGAAGAACAATCCTACATTTTTCGATTATGTGACTTACTTCGCGACCACTTTCGGGTTCGGGTCTAGTCTTTGTTTTACCTTCACGCTCAAAATATTGGCACAATAATACCAAACTGTCAAGTAACTTTCATTGCTCTTTTTGCAGTTTGTAAAGCCGTATAATAAAATGAAAAAAAGTTGTTGCTAGAATGTTTTCATTGACCTTGTGTGTGGCGCCGATAAAGGTGGAATTAATTACTCGGATTTAACAAGTACTTTAATTAGAACAATACTGATACACTTCTTATTATCACCTTTGTTGCATAACAACTCTCCCAACTATCATGCAAAATTGGAAAGTATGTCATAATGGAACATTTTATTCACAATTATCACTCCCACTATTAAATTTATCTACACAACGCTCGCACAATTGTCTAATTAGGTATATTTGCATCGAAATCAAAATTCGCCACTAATTGAATTCATTTGACATTTTTCAACGACTCTGTAACTCACCGATCACGAATATCACAAATAAACTTAATAAACGACTTTACCCTAAGTAGAGGAGCAACACAAGAAAACTAAAATTTCCAATTCAAACGTCGCTTCATCTGCCTCCAAATAAATAATCAGGAAAAAATGACAGTTCAATTTTATTGACTTCATTGTTTTTAATTTAAAAAACTGTCCACTAATCAAGAGATTTAATATAAATTTACCGATTTTGTGAATCTAAAATCGTTTTCGTGGCGTGAGTCAACGTTCAAGTCGGAAACTTGCATTCATTAAATTGTTTTTTCTTGACTAAGCCATCTGCATTTGTATGGTTGTACGTGCAAGTGCAGGTGTATTTCAATTAAAATTTATTTTCTTTATTTATAATTCTGAATTAAATTTCTTTTGTGGCGATCGTTTTACTGCGACTTTTATTTTCAGTTGTATTGTTTGTAGAAAGCTACAATTTGTTAAATTCTATTTACTCCGAACAACAATTTCAAATTTCCCATTTTATGTTCCAAAGCAAAATGACAATGAATTCCAGTTCAAGATCGGAAACATCTTTATTTGCTCAGTTCATAAATTACTTGTTACTTGACTGTTATATTTGCATTTCTATATAAAGAATGCAAATATCTTTCAACTTAGCACTTAACACGCCTTTCCTCCGTTTTTCCGAACAATTATCGAATTATCTTCTAGAACATAAATTGTGATTAGTTTTGCTTAATGTTTTCTGTTGCTAATTATGGTTCTTAAAAACCGTTTGTTTTCTAACACTTTGTTTAGTGTTGTGGAATTATGATACATATTTCTACATGTATGAGTTTTAACTATAATTAATACTAACGAACGAAGCAAACAAAAAATGATTATTATTTATAATAAATGTAATTATATTTCCTATCTTTTTATTGCCACGACGGTCGGAGTTAACAATCAAACTACTTAACTAAAGGTTGTCGGCGAACCGAATCTACAAAATTAATTCAACAAGACGCAAATGTTATTTCTGTATATGTACAAATTTAATCACTCCTCCCAAGAAAAAAGTCTATTGTATCAGTACATGGCCCGCAAGTGTACTCTGTGTAAGTCTCTTTGATAAAAACAAAATTTCATTGCTTGACTGACGGACCGTGAATTTTGTAATAACAAATCATTTTGAACTGGTCGATTGAAACCGCACTGATTTTATCGGCGAATTAATAAGATTCGATCAATCTGACCCTCTAACAAGCCACAGTTTTGAGCACCCCGTATACCTGAGTGAAATGTATTTTCCAGTAAAAATGTATCGATACCACGTGGAAGCAGTTCTCAACAGAACAACACGTTATGGGTGTGTGATTGATAAAGTAGTAAAATTCGTGCCTTAAATCCACCGAAGCAAATCTAATGGCTGCCATTGCTGCATTTTTCAATACGGATGATAATGGGTAAGTCGGAATTTGAATAGCTTTATTATAACAACCCCACTTTGCTTAATAACACTTCTGGGGTGGTAGAAACATCCACAATTGTAATAGAAAAGAATGGGGTTTTTTTATTTCGAGTGACGACGCGTGGCAGTGAACAGGAATCGATGAATTTAAGGATGTTGCCTTCCCTAATAAAATATTAGACTGACAACGGCGACAACAATAATATGTAATAGGGTTTTGAAATAATAATTTAGATCGTTTTAAAATACTTCAAATGAGTTTTAACCAAGGCTTTTATTAATAACTGGTGAGAAAATGTAGTACAGAAACTTTTGCCACATCCAAGGCTGGTTGTCATTCAACGAAATTATGAAGGTCACTGCATGTGGGGGTACAGAATACTTTCTTTATCCAAAAATTACCAAGAATATTTACACATCGAGAACGAATTCTATTTCCTGAATGTTGTAGCACTGGCTCAATGTTAACAAAACAAAGATAAATAATCACTATAAATATATTTTGTAACATTTATATAATTACGAATACCTTAATTATACATAATGATATATTTTTAAAACATAGTAATTGGTAACCTTTTGTTACGTCGAACTTTGTTGTGTCTGGCATTGGACTTCAGTTCAGCCGGAATATTTATTTAATAAATTAAAATAATTTTTAAGATTCTCCATATTTAGATTTTTTTATTGATTTTTATTCAGCGTACTTGTTAATAACGTTCAGTTTGATCCCATAAATCATTTATAATCCTGCAATATTATTGACAGTATGGCAATAAATAAATATTGCATCAGGGCAAGTAATCAAATTTGTGACCAGTCAGTGACACTTTACGCGATATAAATTACAACCTACATTAATGTGGTTTGTGGACTCCGTTTTCACTGCAACGTAATAATGCATAGGTGTACGCAGAAATCTGACTCACGTTTTATTCGAGATTTTGCAGCGTTACATAAATTTATTGTATTATCTTTACATTTGTTTTATGTAATTCCAACAAGCGAGCTTCGTAATATTTCCAACACCACATTATAATCGTATCCAACGCCTGGGGCGTCGAAAAAGCGTTTAAAAATCAATTAACAGAACGTGTTGGTGTTATTTGGTATCTAATTAGTTGCATGAATTATTATTTTGAAAATGATGCACGAAACATTTCGCTTAGTCGCGAAACAGACATTTGACATTTTACTTATAATGAAATATGAGAGTAGGTACAAGTTGTATTCTTTTTGACTTGTGGGTCGCTAGAGGTTCCGCTATATTCCACATTTTTACCAACGCCCACCAATTCGTGTTATCTGCTTCTGCCTACATTTGAATCACAACCAAGATTTCCTAATTTGTTACTTAACTTGAAAGATGTATAAAAAATTGTATTAATCAATCGCCGAGGGCGTTTTTCGTCACTAGATGCTTGCAATTGTGATAAAGAGTTTTATTATAAACGTTTAAACATTTTACCACGGTTCGTCTGTATTTTTTTTTTATTAAGTTTGCAACCCAAAATACACGTTACATCGAAACTGAAATGTGGGTTGCCCGTCCATTGATAACGTTTTTATTTATAGAAAAAAAATTGATTAAACCCAAACTTCTAAAACTGCGTCGATCAATATCTCAGTGAGTGAATTTGCGGTTTTCCTATTCCTGCAAATCGTTTAAAGGATTAACTGGTCGATCAGTTAGACGAAAGCTTCGTAAACGTTCATGAGCTATATTTAACCATCCAGGACTATTTTTAAAACGCTCGATTTTTTCGAAGGAGTCTATTTGCGAAGTTCATAAACTTCATAAAGTTTAAAAAGTAAAATGGAGTTGATGTATTCCGGCAAGGATTTGGATATTTTATCCGCTTTATTATACACCGCGGGATAATTTATATCCGCTTGTGAGACAAAGCAGTTAATTGCGGCTTTGTTTTCAGGCACCTGAAAGCCGAACTGCAAAACTTAAGAAGAAAGGGCGCTCTGCGGCCGTCTGCTGATTGGGACAGTACAGGACCGGATCCTGATCGATCCTGCGGACGATGTCGAGTGGAATTGGGTCGTGTGATCAACCGAGGAGCTTACTGTCGAGCTTGCAGATTAAAAGTATGCAAGGGATGTAGGGAATACTCATTAAGGACGACTGATTGGGTCTGCACTGTCTGCCACAAACACATGTAAGTCTATTACGCCCGGATTTTATTACATCAACCAAATGTCAGTTCGTAATTCATGGAGGCGCAAACTCCTAAATCCAAATCGCTGCCGTCGACTCTTGCGTTAGGACATTTCTCTTTGAAATCCTGAAAGTTCTGTACCGATGTTGTGCATGCGACGAGTTCGTTCTTGTCGTTTTTGATCTGGTCTTGCTCGGGACACACTTCGAGCAAGTTAGCGTCGCAACTGATGACATCGCAGTCGGAGCGAGTTATGGATTTTATCTAGTTATCGTGTGGTATTAGTTTTCACGTGAGTTTCATTTTGATTAATACTCACAGAGGCCGGGACGTTAAATCCTTTGTTCAAGTCGACCATCAGGAAGTCGTAGAAATCTCCAAATATGTACCTCTCGAAAGCCACACTGATTTTCGTTACGGGATAATCGCACGGGGATGTTAGACATTCTTCGGGGTAGGTGTAGAAGCTTCCTTCCCATTCATTCAGAGTTATGATTTCAGTCTAACAAACAAGCAAAATTTTAATTCTTTGAAGTGATGATCACAAAAAAAACTTACATAATTACCGGCCTCGATCAGTGTTCCATTATTAGGAGGATGTCCTACAGCTTCAAGTATGAACACGAGATTTTGTGTTCCTGTGTTATTAATACGTATATAATTGGCTTTGATTAAGCTCAGGGAAACGGCAAATAATGTTACCTTAAGGAGGAACATTGTTACAATATTGCCTAAAAAAGTATCTTCGGTGTATCGTCCGTGTTCGATTTTATAATCAGCCGTTGAAGATGATATCAGATTTTATCTTGCCAAGAATGTGTGAAGTATAAGAACATATCTACTTTCAAGTGTTCAAGTGTTTTTTTTAACTTTCGACGTAGGTAAGCTTAAAAGGTAATTACACAAAAAAAAAAATTCAGACAGTGACGCTTTTACCTTGACTTGTTGAAAATTTCGTTAAACTGGAAAAGAGTGGGTTTAATGGCCATGTTTACAATTCTATAATGACTGAATTTGTGATTTTGTTGTTGAAATGATAGACGGAACCGAAACCTCAAACCCGTGATCTGTTTTTGACCTTTTTTATATTTATTTAAATCTCTTTTTTTGCCGTCTCTAAACAATATCAGTATATCAATACGATTTATAATATTTATTTGTTTGATAACAATCTAACAATCATTGTTTGTTGCAAATGTTATCACAATCTCACATGGACAGATGTTATTAGGTACGTATTTTCAAAATTTCAGTTTCATAGATTTGTGAAAAACACTAAAGGATAAGATTGATTATATGATTTTGATTTGTAGCAAAAACCCACGTCAAAGATAATAAACTGTCATTATTCATTTGGTATCTGAAAACTTGCGTAATTATTATTTTAAATATCACTGTTTAAAAAGTCAACTTACTTATGCATATTCAACATAATAAGTTGTTGTAAACCTCTGTGTTGAGAAATTAATTGTCATACCAGCATTTGTAATAAATATGTTCGTTCCGCTCTCATGAACATAACTTTATTAAAGCTTTCCGACATTTCGGTGCTTAACTTGATTGTTATGCAACTTACAATGTTGTAGTGTGTTGCAGGGTGTATGAAAAACCAGTTTGTCACTTGGTTCTGGTGTCTTTTATGCTTTTTTGTTTGAAATTGTATTTGAACTTATTAGACGACAAAAAGTAACAGCAGCAAATATAATGTGAATGAAAGAAATACATAAATAAAGTAAACAAAAATTTTTTGTGGCATCATTCATTACACAGGTACCTACTACGAGTTATTGAAGCCTCTTCTGTCGATTTTACTTTGCAAAAAAAAAAGTTTTTCTTACCCGTTATGAGATAACTATGGACTTTAAAATATAAAAGTACTGCTACGGTCTTGAAATTGACAAGTGTACGCATGTGGGCAGTAATTTTGAAACAAGTTGCGATACTCTCCAGGCCAAGTGGAGGACTCGCACGTTTCTTGTAGGCCCCTCCGGCAGCAATATTTTTCAGTATTGGAAACGTCACAAGCTGTTCGACATCCAATAACTGCATGCTCGTTCCCAACTTGGAGCTTTTTAGGATAGAATTCGTTCGAGCGAACTTGACAAGCAGATTTTTCGCAGCTGTAATGGCCGCCATCAGCTATTTCACCGAGCGGTTCGTTCTGTCGCCATTTTCGATGTCAAAGAGACATACTCGTATTTATAGATTAAAAAAACACTTCGAGTAATATCTTCCAAATTTTAATTGCGGCAATTGAAAGCTGACAGTCACCGTTTGTTCTGGTTCAAGTACAAATCCACCCTCGTTAAGGTGACTGATGATGATGTTCAGGATTACCGAGAATCCAGACCCAAATATCTCCCTTGTTCACTGTTTGGAATTCTGTGAGAACACTTGCTCTCAAGATTGTTCTTACCACTACAAATCCAACAGTGACCTATTTGAGAAATCTGGCAGAAACAAAAAATAAGTTTGTTGTTTGTTGTTGTTTGTTTCACTGCTAAATATAAGCAATTTTTATTGACGTAAATAAGATGTCCAACCGGTTTTACTTGGGCCTATTATCGCTAAGATGACAGATCATCATTCAAAAAAAAAAAAACAAGAGAAGTTTTCATAACCGAATAGCAGTTACGGAAATTATATTACGTGTTTTTTGTTTGATTTAAAGGCATAATTCTCTTTTATCGTGGGTCGGGTATGCAGTTCATTTTATAACAAAAAAACAATAATGAAAATGAAGCATGATTTTATTTGATTAATTTTTCTTAAAATTATTCACTTCTAGCAAGCAAAAAAGTACCTAATTTTAAAAGTGAGAATTAATTCGTATTAACCTCCGAATGTGATCAAATAAGTTTCGGCCTTACAAGTGAAGGTACTTTTGTGGTCGTCATAAGCATAGCTGTACGCGTCGGGGCATCGACTTTTGAAATATTGTGGATAATTTTCAGGCCAGTCGGAAGAGCTACAAGTTTCAGGTCTGCCATAAGCCCCACGACAGCAATACTGATCAGTGTTGAAAGCGTTGCAAGCGGAATTGCACGCAATAACACCGTTGCCATTTCTCACTTTGAGCTTCTCGGGACAGTTATCATTCAGACGAACTTGACAAGCAGATTTCTTGCAACTGTATTGACCACCGTCGCCTGTTGCGCCTATAGGCTCGATCTACGAAAATTTCAAAACTAGGAAAATATTTCAAAGTACTACGAACAGCTTACAGCCGCCATGATGTTAAACCCGTCAACTAGTGAGATGTCGTAATAATCGAGTCCTGCGTGTCCTTTGAGAGTGATTTCTGCCAAGGATGCTGGCGGAACACCGCCGGCGCCGTTACATTTTAATTTGTTGCCGCAGTCTCCGGTGTCGCAATGGTTGTTGTTGGGGTTGCACCAAGTTCTTGCCCAGAAGCGACCGGCCCAGTTAGAAGGGGCCTGTATTACCGTCTAAAACTTGTAGTTAATAAATTGTCGAATAATACGTGTTTCAAAATAACTCACTTTCTGTCCTGGTCGAAGAACAAATCCGCCTTCGTTGAGGTGAGGATGACCAGGGTTTCCTTGGATTCCGACCCATATGTCGCCAATTTCTCTGTTCAAAATTTGAAACTCCACCGCAAAACATGTCGCAAGACATGTGATCAACAAGAAAAGTTTAATAATCATTGCTGTAGTTCTTAGAAACGTTCAACACTTGCTCAATGCCGACTGGCAGCCACGATTAGCTTGATCCTATATATAGGTACCCACTTAGCAGAAATATTTCTCAGGATTTCGTTATTTAAATAAATATTCTACATGTTTTCCCACTTGTTAAATATGCATGTTTTCCTAGATTATCTGCTACAAAAGTCACGAAGCTGTAATTAAAACATATCAATCATATCATGAATTTCATGTAGACTGATTGCGTCTACTGACGTCTTGTCTTGTCAACAACTTATTCGAATTGTTATTTTAAGAACAGGTAGGTATATAAAAA
Source organism: Tenebrio molitor (assembly GCF_963966145.1). Lineage (NCBI taxonomy): Eukaryota > Metazoa > Arthropoda > Insecta > Coleoptera > Tenebrionidae > Tenebrio > Tenebrio molitor. The sequence continues at coordinate 3,049,277 of NC_091052.1, forward strand.
CAACACATTAACATAACTTACCAAGAACAAGTATAATAAAAAAAGAGAGAAACCCGACCACGAATAAAAGACTTTATTCCGTTTTTTTCAAAATAATCTATTAAACTAACAACGTGAACGGTGTATAACTATATTCGAATAATTCGAATATTCAAATAAATATTAAAGTGATTATTCGAATACCAAAATCCAAGAAAGTCGCAACCTTACTCGTATGTCGTGTGTTACTCCTGAGTAAATGAGCAGTGGGCCATCCAATGGTGAAAATCCTGTTGAAATCGGGAAATTTCTTCCCGTAAAAGTTAGGTACAATATTTTTTGTAACGAATGACTCAAAAATACTTAAAAATAAAATTTAAAAAGTAAATAATTTAACATTAGTAACTTTATTACCATTGGGTTGGTAGCACCGTCGGCGCTGGTTACTAGATTGTTAAAATTTAAAGCGTCGGTGGCGGGTGGCGTCTTCTATCTTCTATGGTCTTTCTACGATCACACAACAATATTGAACAAATTCATCCTCTTCATTTGCAAAACAAGAATAATTATTTTCAGGGCCCTGTTACTACTCTCACCTTTTTTTATTTGTTTTATAATAAATTTACTTATTAATTGTGTTGATGAGAATTAATGTTTCATGTTTTAATTGCAAATGTGACGAAACGTCCATTTTGTTTAAAGTGTGTTGACGTTTCCGTCCATAGATTCGTCATGACACAACACATTACCTTTTCTCTTTCGATAGTTGGGTAAAAAAATAGAACATTTAAATGTGGATTCAAATAAGAATGCCTAAATTTACGTGTAAGATATTCTCGACTTTTTACAGATACAGACTTCTCAAACTATATTATTTGTGATTTTTCTCATTGATGTTCCGCTGTTCTTGTTGTTTACAGTTTAAACATTTATCTCAGTAGTCAGCCTCCTCAAATTTTCCGGTTCTAGAGTTCAGCACAATAACGCAGAAAATTGTGCACATACACTTAAAAGTTTGAAAGCGTATCTTTTGCAAAGGAATACGTAAAACACGGACAAAAATTCGATACTTAAATTTAGTCGAAAACTTGTTACGAAATATCTTTTAACTATTATAGTTTATTAAATTTTGTTTACAAGTGCTGGAATTAAGATTTATTGCAAAAATCCAAATTGGTATTTAACCGAAGGTGATGACGTATTTTTCGGCTTGGCAAGTGAAGGTACTCTTGTGGTCATCATAAGCGTAACTGTAAGCATCAGGGCAATTCTGCTTGAAGAAAGCCGGATAGTCGACAGGCCAGTCGGAAGACTTGCAAGTTTCTGGAGTACCGTGATCTCCACGACAACAATACTCATCAGTGTTGAAAGCACCACAAGCGGAGTTACAAGCTACGACGGCCCCTTCGCCGTTGGTAACCTTGAGTTCTTGCGGACAACTATCAAGAAGGTTGACGGCACACTCGCATTTCCTGCAGCTGTACTCGCTACCGTCACCTTGTCCATTAATCGGCTCCAACTACAATAACTGACGATCTTCCCTGACTCAAATAGAAAATACGATACTTACAGATATCCGGATATTGTAACCGTCCACCAAGGAAATATCGTAATAATCGAGGTTGCCCCAACCTTTGAGGGTGATCTCGGCCAGAGACACCGGTGGCACTCCTCCAGCTCCGTTACATTCTAGCACATTTCCACAGTCACCGGTGTCGCAGTGGTTTGTGTCGGGGTTGCACCAAGTTCTAGGCCAGAAACGTCCCGCCCAGTCTTCTTCGGCTTGCAGAGTCACCTACAAATTACAAATTTAACCTGATTTTGCACAAATTACAAAGATATTACACTCTGGCCTTGATTGAGAATAACTCCACCGTTGTTAAGGTTAGTGTGTCCCGGATTTCCCAGAACTCCTAGCCAGACGGGTCCACCTTCATTGTTGATAACTTCGAATTCCACTGCTTGTGCTGCGGCAAGCAGAGCGAAGAGAGTAACGAACGCGAACATTTTCCAATAGATTTGGCGACGAGAACTTCTGAAGATTGTTATATACTGGTTTTTATCTAAGATATTCAACAGATTGAAGTAGCCACTTGTTTTTGTTTATGATTTAACTGATAAATTGTTGCTTAGTGCCATTCAAGAGCCTCTCCGACATGCTGGTGTCATACTTTTTTTCGGCGCCATTTTCGTATCAATAAGCATTAACCATTCCATCAGTATAGAGCAAAATATAAAGCGTATTGGCAGACATAAAATGATTATTTTTGATTTTTATTTTTTTTTATTTGTAATTGATCTGACAGGATATTGGCATTTATTAAATTGGCAACGTTAATTAAAAGAGAAATGTTATAGCCTGTCCGCTTAACTTTGTAGAATTAAATCCTTTCATGCTGGGGTGGCATTTTCAGGCGATTTGCCAAACTCTAATTTAACAAAGGATTTTTACGTTTTTACGTTACGAATGGTACTGTTCAAACGATATGCGTTGACAAGGAAAAAAATTGCACAAAAATAGTAGCAAAATTTCGCCGCTATGTCCAATTTTTACCCTTTTGCGATGACGTCATTATCTAGTAACTTTACGTATGTTTGAGCTAGGATCAGAAACAAATTTGAATTGATCATAAATAACCATAAATGTGTCAAATTTGTTGACAATTGCTTCGAAAGGTTATGTTTGTAATCATTGTAATAAGTGAAAGAAATTAAAAATTGTCAAATTGACAGGAGCATAAAATAACCTCAATAAATAAACGTGCCTTTTTTTTTGTTTTTTTTTCTGTTTCTGTCGTTTCAATAAAGAGAAAGCGAGGAAGGAAATCGTGACGTCACCTCAAAAGGGTAAAAATTGGACTTATAGTGTTTATTTAAACGACAATAATACAAAAAGCTTTTAAATTTAAATGATTTGACATTAGAATATTTTTACCATTTTAATTTTCACATTCTTATAAAAAAAATACCACGCAAATTTGAATCTGAATGAAGCGTCAAATTTATTTTAGGACAAATTTATGACTCCTCCATGGCATCCATCAGTTTTCGCTGACTGTCTCTTATCAAACGTGACAAATGAATTTTTACAATGAAGATGAACATGCATTCTGCAGACTACCCCCGCAATCTTGATTCTTTCGGCGAGATATTTTCGATCACTTGTCAGATAATTTTGTTAGACGACCGCAAGCTCCTTTCGAATTTATGACTCGTAACGTGATCCGGAAAATTTCAGGGATAAACAAGATATTCGTTATGTATCGCAGGCTTAATATTTTATATAGAATGTTTGCCTTGCTTATTATTTTCACTTCTGCTGCTGGAATCGGATCACAGTGGTGATCCCCATGGAATTCTCTATTCCATTCCAATTCCTCCTTCTTAAAATTCATTTGCATGCATTGCGTTCACTTGACGCTACTGAAACTGAGGTTGTCACTCCAGAAAAGGTACAAAATTTAATTATACGTTATTTGACTGGGCTTCACGTATGTCCCGAATACAGAAATTTCAATTATGAAAAGTGTTACAATCGCTCAAAGTGAATTTGTTTTTGTGTTGATAACCTCGAAATATTTTTTAACTATCTTATCTTGAACGCATAAGCATTTTATCACTAAACCAAAACAAGACAAAACATGACAGCTATGGACACATTTTTTCTTTTCATTATTGCATCAAAAAACATTTGTATGAAGATGTTAATTTTGGTGATGATGGTTTCACTAAAATATGTAGGTGTTTGGAGCAGATTGCCTCTCGCAGAAAAACCGCCCTAAGCGCATTTTGATATTTAGCTTTGTACTGTTAAAAGTGTTCACTCAACCGAATTATTAATCAAGATCATATGTTCGTGCTCGAAAGAAAGAAATTGTTATTTGATTAAGTAGATATAGCGAGAATGAATTTTTAAAGTTCCATTTAAGGGATCTAATGGGGTGCACGACATTTGTTTATCATTATATTTCCGCCCTCGAGTAAAATAACTCCAAACGGGCTAAAGTAAATCGTACTTTCCAACTCCAAACATATTCATGAGCAAAATTCGTTTTGCAACACATAATTTTCAACGTAAACAGAAACGTTATCGATTCACGTGGAGGTGTAACCTTTTGGAATAAAAGGTGTACATTGTACATTATTTTGATTGTTCCATAAATAAATGTTGCCGTTTTCGTGGTATTGGTTGACTGACAACGTGATTCCAATAGATTATTGTTCCCGGTATTGTTGCTATACAGCTTAGCTTATCAAGATTTCGTCGCCAACATCTGTGTATGTAATGTACGAGTTAGTAAGTTGCAATTTTTTTCAGGGAAATTCAAGCCGCGTCTGGTGAGTGGATGAACGAGTTCGTGCGAAGGCCCAGCAGGAGACGGGACAACAGGGTTTATGTACCAGCTGCTGACATCATCAAACGAACAATACGACGATCATGGACCATCTCGAGTTAGTAAAATTTCTGACTTATCGACATGCGAATTAAAAAAAATCAAAACTCGAAACATTTGTTTCGTTCTGATAGTGTGCTGGCGGAAAGGTAGCTTCAAAACATTGAAAAACAACAACAAAACAGAACATTGCAGTTTAGTGTCAGGTTTTCAGAGATGCAGAACAAAGGAAAACTGCAATATAGCTAGTTGGAACACATTGCAGCGGCGGATCTGCATTCAACACTTTTTAACTGAATTTTTAATAATATGTAGAAACACCAAACACGGTATTTGTAACAAATACAAATCTCTAAATCCGTTACCATTAACTATAATTGGGTTATATTGTAGTCATGTACAAATAAATTGTGGTGGGTATCAATACAAATAATTATTTTATTCAATTGCATTCGTAAACATGCTGAACGGATTCGTTTAACGAGGGACATTTTTACATGTCGTGGAATTCAATTTATTCGTGGCGGAAGAAATAGATATTAAAATTAAAATTTCGATTAACCTGGAACGACGTCTAGCAATTAAATAAAAATAATATTTTTATATAATTGATTCAAAAAATAGAAATTCACGCATAGTTATCTGTGCATGAAGTGGGTCATTTTCTTACGTGTCTTTCTTTTTACATTGTTAGTAAGATCGAAACCATAGAAACCATACAAAACAGTGTGTGAAATGCAATTTCACGCATACGACTATTTCTGTTTTTCATTTCACGCACTGTTTTTTATTAGTTACCTAGCAACATGGTCACTGCATTGAAACTTCAGAGTTCCTTCAAAAATTTGAATTTTTAATTTCAATTTTTTGAATCAATTATAGAAAAAATATTGTTTATATTTCGTGCGCGAAGATGTTTTTGTGCATTCAAAGGCTTATACTGCCTCGACCTTCGTCTCGGCGTAAAAGACCTTTTCATGCACAAAAAACACTCTCTTCGCGCACTTAATATAAAAATAACTATTGTTTAACAAGGGCTTGTAATGAAAAACAACGACTCTTCTAGAAGATATAAATACAATACAAGTACAGATACAATAAATATGTTGTCACATTTTACGAGTATATACATATATGATTTTATCCATTTTCTATTATTGTTGTTATTACTAGATTGTTGCTAATGCCATTTATAGATTGGTTAGATAAAAATCTTAACCTATTTTTCAAGTACATACGTACAATCAGTGACGCCAGTAGAAATGAAAAACTAGTCGATGCATTTGTCCATAGTTACTGTATTTTAATGTTTAAAAATACATCGGTATTGGTAATCGTGTAGTACCTATCTAGATAATCAAAAAAAAAAAAAATCACAAGATAAATACGAGAAGCGCCAAGAATTACAAAACTAATTTTAAATTTTAAAATGTTTGATAAGAAACATGTATGGAATCAAGCATAAATTAACACTGCAAAGCCGTCGAACAACAATTTTTTCAACAATTTATATAATCAGGTTATCCAGATCAAGAGAGAGTTAATTTTATACCGGGTGTCCACGTAATAAATTTAATCATCAATAGAACTCATTGAATAAACGTTTTTTTTACATATTGACCTTTTTTCAGTCGAATATTTTTTTTTACATTTTTCTGACCGCTAAGTTGACACTTCGCTCATAGGATAATCATCAATTGAAACGAAAGAGTAAGTGAAAATGTTTTGTGCGATAAAAGCTTTACAGTTTTTTAAAGAAAAACCGAATGCTGTTACTAATAGTTTTTATTGTTTTTTATTCGAGTATTTTAATCGAGTAATTTTTTTTTTCGTGCTTCTTTATCAATGGATGTGTAAACATATGAGCGGGTATGAATTTTGTGGTAATCAAATACACACAATCACGCATTCCCATCAGTCTACAAGGTATTGGATCCCTTGAAACAAGCCCTTCTGGAAACTATCATCCATCGCCTGTTCGATAATCTGAATGACCTGGTCCAGGTCTCGATTTGATGTTGAAAAATCGATAGTGAGGACGAGGATTCTCATCGGCAAGGATAATCTTTCTGTCTCCTTTTTCCGGCATTCAGTTTTGAACCTGACGCTCGAGGAAGGACTTTTAGGCCTGTTGATGGATGATTGTCTTTCCTCCAAGGATCCCCAGAAGGCGAACCCGTGATCAACATATGACTCCTCTCAGTCCTCTCTTTCGAGTCTGGGTGAACGAAGATTTTACCTAATCCGGTTTTAGTCAAACCTTCGCTTTGGTGCTTAAAGATGTCTCATAATGGCCAACATGCGTTTCAGCAATTTATGGTTGCCCCTAAATCGAGAGAGGTTGTCTCTGGAAGAATTTCTTCTGATTTTCAATGGGTTGACCCTGTGGATAGCCTGTGAGACCTCTTCCACTTCTGTACACTCTTCGTTGCTCGATTTGGCAGAACGTGCCACCGTACAGTGTGGATAAGCCCTTCCATCTAAAACATTTTTGAGATCCTTTTGGATGTTCTTTGCAGTTCTTACGAGCAACGCGCCAAACTTGACAGAAGTCTGGTGGTCGATTGAAATCGGTTTTTTTGTTGTGTCATCAGCGAATTATCTCACAAGGTTGTCATATCATATAAGTTACGAAGCTTTTCCTGTCAGTCACAAGTATGATGACTGATGAATTTTTCATGTTCATTTTCTGAGAGATATAACCGGGAAAGTGGTATATAACTAAATAAGTATATAAACTTTCCCGGTTATGTACCTTACTTGACATCTGTCAAAGATTCTGTGGATACCCTATGAGACCTCTTCCACTTCTGTACACTCTTCCTTGATCGATTTGGCAGAACGTGCCACCGCAGAGTGTTGATAAGCTCTTCCATCTAAAACATTTTTGAGATCCTTTGGGATGTTCTTTGCAGTTCTTACGAGCAAAGCGCCAAACTTGACGGAAGTTTGGCGGTCTCACAAGGTTATCATATCAATCATATAATGAACTTTTTCCTGTCAGTCACAAGTATGATGACTGATGAATTTTTCATGTTCGTTTCCTGAGATATACCCTGACCGGCACAAAAAATCGACTTATTATGATTTCTTTAATAAATGATCTTGAAATTATATTTGTGCTTATTTCTCTTTATCATAGTCAAATTGGGATATTTTCAATGATCGGGAGTGTTATGGTCACCATGGCAACCGAATTGTTTTGTTTAAATAAATTACAGAGTGGCTACGAAAATTGGGAGTCACTTTCTTCATTTTGCCAAAAGATGTCGCTGTTTTCACAAAAAATTTAAGCATGAAAAAAATAAATGGCAACAATTTTGTGCAATTGTCACTATTTAAAAAAAAATAATTGTCAATGTCACTGTCATGAATTTCAGTATTGAGCAACGAATAAACATTATAATGGTATTATCCTTCTAAAGAAGGTCGTTCTGGTAGAACAGCAGTTCTAAGAGTGCAGGATCATTGGCTGCAACCAACATAAAAAAAAACGTAAAAAAAAAATTTTGCCAACAAATGTAGAAAAGTGAATCCAATTTTCGCAGCCACTCTGTATTAGAAAATTTGCGTTACTTCCATATTGTGTTTTTGTCGGTTGATTTACGTGTTAAAAGATTTAATTTGACAATACGAGATACTAATTCCAAATGCTGTTCAAATTTTGGCAATTTTTCATAACGTAAAATTTTTTCTAAAAAATTACTTTTATATTTTTTTCATAAAAATTGTATTTGCGGTGTTTAATGTTTTGTTTGTCGGATATTCTTTGGCAAAGAATAACTTAAATAACACTTATCAATACAACATATCAAAAAAAAAATCTAAGACAATGAATTACTTAATTATATTAATAAAATTCAAAGGGAGTCGTTTTTTGTGCCGGTCAGTGTATAACCGGGAAAGTGGTAGGTATATAACTAAATAAGTATATAAACTTTCCCGGTTATATACCTAACTTGACATCTGTCAAAGATAACCTTAAAATGTACAATAAATCAATATTTTTTAAGACTTTGCCCAAACGAACACGAAAAATGTTATTCAATATTCGTGCGCTGTCAGTTTTCATACGTGAAAAGTGATCTGACAGAGCTACTCATATGAAAGTAACTGGGGGGTCATTATAAATGTTTGTAACAACTAGTGGGCGTAGCGGCGCACTTAAAGCATAGCGCACAGCCACCTACGATGATACAATCATTTATGATGACCCCGTATTAACTCATTATAAAAAAAATTTGAGCATTTTTTATAAATAAAATAATAAAAATAAGATAGTATTTTGTGAACATTTTTGGTTGAAAATTGCTGAACCTTTTTTTCAAGCAAATTTTAATAATATTGCTATCTAGGGAATTTGTAGTCAATGTTGGTCCTAAAAAAGTAACTAAAACAGTGGATGGCCACAGAACAGGAACCAAGATCCACAATATCACCTCACAGAAAAACTGTCTATTCAATCTTAAATAAAGAGTTTTTTGTTTGGTCGTAGAGCATAAATCCCACAAATTCGAGACACATTTTGGAGACCGACCCGAGTGTAATAATAAACAATATCAAGCTCAACGTAACTCGTTAAAGTTTAATGGTCCTTCCTTTGTAACTATTTTACGTTGGATTTAACCTAATGCTAGATTGTTGCATCATTTTTGTTTTTTATTATTATGGCAGGTTATTGCACTATTCTGACACACCTTAATTACGGTTAATTAAATAAGATTAACAACTTATTTTGGTTTCCTAGTTTATGTGGTACAGCCTACGATGGATTATGTAGAGAGAATTAACGGCAAGAACTGTTGACACGCCAAAATGTATGAGTGTCAAGGGTACCACTAAGAAAAATGTAATTTTTAGATCCAACTCCTCGGTGGACGGCGCTGAGGGGTTCTCCGGAGCTGCGGCCGTACAATAGCCTGCCGCGAGGCCAAGACATCAACAATTACCCATCGCTGGCCCTCCACAAAGCCAACAGCGAGCCTCAAGAACGATCCAACGAGCGGAACGTCTCTCCATCGAGATTGCACCCAGCATGTCGTCGCACCCACTCTGAAGACGTTTACAACGAACGACCGAACTCACCCCTTAAATCAAGCACGAACGCCGATCCAACGGATAACGTGACGAAACGACCGGCCCGCGTAAATCCTTTAATGCGTTTAGGCGAGAACAAACAGAGCTCTCAGAAGTCCAGCAAGTCATCGCCCCGTCGAAAATCGCAGCAGACGAAAAATGAAATGCCAGAAAATACGGATAAAGACGGCAAGAGCGAAGGCGAAGATGTGAATAAGAATGTTGCAAAGAAATGCGACAAGGCAAACACTGTGGAAAAGCGTGTCAGTTTTGACAGCAACGTGGCGAACAACTCGAACGAAGAGTCCAAGGGACAGAGGAGAGTTTCTCTAAGTCCCAAATCGAAAAGAGAAGACAACGCCGAGGAAGTTTCCACGCCGGAAGTCCATTTTGCCAAGGAAGAAACAACTCCTGTGGAACTTTGCGATATCGAACCGTTGAGCGGCACAGTATTCCGGAAAGTGACAGTGCGGAGACGACGTCAAGATATGAGGAAAATACCGGCGGTTGATACAGGTGAGTCCTTGCGTCAGATTCATTCATTCTGCTTCCTCTGGGATTGCTGTTTTATTTACTTCGAATACAGAGTAGTTTCCGGACGGAAAATGTATCTGAACATCGGCTCAATACCAACTTTGTAATTATATTCAACGGTGGTGGGGTGTTTGGGGACAATAGCGCTTGCATTGTTGTCTAAGATAAAGCATCGCTTTTCATGTTAACATATACAACGTTTCGCTTTTCGTCTCTGCAGAGTTGTGTGTTATTAACAAAACCTTTTCAATAATCAGATAATCGAATTTGTAATGAATTACCGCGGGTCTGAATAATCATAAAATCGTTTTAGTAACCCTAACAATGGAGAATATTCGCATGTACGCACACGGTACGTGCTCGCTAATATTCCTATAAATTAATTATGATATACACTTATGTGTATCATTTATCTCCTTTCAATTAGCGTGTGACAAGGGCAGATTTTTACCTAGTTATATCCAAATCAGTTTGGCTTGTGAAGTGTCTAGCGATTCATTACCATCTGCAGTGATACATTTCATTCATCATTAATCAATCTCTCTTCTATTTTCTCTTTTTTTACTAACACATTTTAGGCATGTAAATAAATATGAATATGACGTAGACTTAAGAGGTTTTAATTGTGTAACTAAAAAATAGTTGCATAACAAAAATTTCGACAAAGTCGAAGCCAGAACAATGTAGGATTTAATTAATTATTAATGTAGGTATCTATACGTAGAAATGACAAATTCTTCCAAATTTACACTCCTATAATTGCACGTTGTTATAATTTGACTAATTTGCAACATTGAACTAAATATGCGGTTGCGATATTTATGCCTATCAGATGATAAAAATAAATACCATGGAAGTCACCTATGAAAAACACAATTCAGTGTCTTCGATTAATTCGTGCAATTTTTTTGTAAATCTTGTTACAGAGCTGCCATTTGCCCATTACAAAATGGGATTCAATCATAAATTCCTTTATAATCTGAAGTAAAAACCATCTTGTGGAAACTATAAAATACACAATATTATTGTTTAGTGCTTAAAAATTATTAAATGACAGTAATGACATTTCAGATAAGAATTTAGTCAAGATACTGACTTGCGTTTTTCATAGATAGCTTTGGTCATTGTTCACTTTAGCTACTTCTGGATGTTTCCAGTTTTTTCTGGCTAGGCAGCCTCAGGGCGTCCTCCTACATCGTTCTCCACCACTTAAACCTTGTGAAAATGAATTTTCCTTGCCCTTTAGTTATACCTACTAGCGCGACCTTGAAACACAACAAGAGAGAAAAAAGGCATTTGCACAAGGTTTGAATGGTGGGAAACGATCTAGGAGGACGCCCTGAGGCTACCTAGCCAGAGAAAACGCGAAAATTCCAGAAGTAGCTAAAGTGAACAATTACTATAACTTTGATAGTATTTTTTGTTATCATATGGTAAGTACTAATCTGAGATTTTGAAGCAAGAAAGGCTGTTCGAACTTTTGCATATTTAATCGTACTAATTAATTCCTCAATTGCGTTAATAAACTTCTGTATAGAAGTTGTACTTTTTGGCTTTTGAACGTGCAACTACAGAAATACTCTCGAAAATCCTAGAATAAATAAGACCAAAATATGTGTCTTAAGCAAACACCAAAGAATATTTTTACTGGATAACAAAGCGGAAGATATATGTATTTGTGTAAAGAATAACATTTTATTGTTAGTAATTTCTCGGAAGAATATTTCGCAACAACTAAACTTGCGAAACTAGTAAATAAATAGTTTTTTAGTTTTTTAACGAGTATCTGTCAACACTTAAATCTTTTGTTAACTTGACAGAAAAAGTAGGGATAGTTTAAGTATAAAATTAAATTACATACGAAATTCTGCAACAAGCGAGTTTTTCTTTCTCTGATTATGCAACACAAAATACATTCCAATAGAGTTTTATTGATTTATTTGCAAATACCTACATAACGGGCCTTCAAATAAATTTATATTTAGAGCAACCTATGGAAATTCAATTGTTTGCAACATTTTTCCAGCGTAGAAAATGACACAAGAAAAGTCTGACATTTTAACGAAATAAAAATAGGTTAGAAAATATTTTTAATTTTTGTAGTGCATTCTCCCTATTCCCCCTCCACGGAATATGACAATGTGAAATTGGGAAAAAGCTTACTATCTAACCTGAGTAACTCCGAAGAATAATTGGTTATCTACAAAAATTACTTTACACTGTTAAAAGAATTAGAATGTCGCCTACCCCTACTCTAAATATATATTTATTTGAAGGCCCGATATTTGTTTTAGTAGAAAATTATAGCAAATTATACTAATTCAGAAAATAAATTATGAATCGCCAGATTTTATTATAAAACCTTTACATACAATAAGATTAATAAAAACATACATTCAGGGTTCATTTTAATCGATTCTATACGTCAATTATTAAAGTAACATTCCCTTCCCTCCCTTGAATTTTTTAAATATTTTTTGCATAATGTACTCCAATAATGAGATGATATATTTGTCATTGAATCTATTAACGGTTATAATATGTTAGGCGTATTATGTATTTATGTTTCACAATGCATTACGAGTATTGTTTTGAAATTTTCAAATCGAGAAATTCTATGTAAGTCGAGCTGTTTGTAAATAACGATCTATAATATTCTTTTCTCATTAAAAATTCTAACTCTTCGACTTAAACTTCTTATTGTTTTCGTTTTACTTGTTTTACTTTAATAATTGAACATTGTTAAACTTAGGTATTATGTTTCAATTATTACCTTTCTCTCAAAAGAAAATTCCTTGAAAATTCCAGCATTCTTAAAGAAAAAGCTTTTAAGGAGATCTACTATACGCTTATATTCCAGACAGATTGTAAAAGCTAAAAGCTTTTACATATGACAAAAAATAAAAGAAATAATGTAATTTATTTCTTAAAATAGAACGCGTATTATAATATTTACGGCCGCAAGACGCTTCAACTGAAAACTAGTGCGGCGGTGTATAACTGGCTGCATCAATTAATAAGCAAGTTCCACTTTTTTCACGTGATAAATATGTACACGAGTGAAATGAGCCCGGTGGAATTGAAAATACTACCCACAATACATTTCCAAAGTTAACAGCTATTTTTTAAGGTATTGTTTTAAAATGAAATTATGAATCCACGATGGCCTTTTTTCCAATCATTTTTTGTCATAACTGACATTTACGAAAAAGGTAAAACATGGCGATTAAAATGTTTTCCAGCGATGAGAAAACAGACATAATTCTGATTTGTGGCGAATGTAATAAAAATGCTTCTGCCGTTACGCGTTTATGCAGACAAGAGACATTTTACCAAAAACGCTTCGTTTTTTCACAATTTCATTTAGCCAAGCGAATAACGTTTATCTCAAAATTTACGAAACTACACAGCTAACCATGCTTTTTAAATCAAAAAACAAAAATCCACGTTAAGTTTGGAAATGTATTGCGGGTTGCATTATCAATTCCGTCGGCCTCATTATCACTGGTGAAATAGGTACGCTGTATGTACAGTCGTTGACCAAAATAAAATAGGATAAAGTAAATTTCGATTGTGTAATTTGATATTTTTGTGAAATCCATCTCTTAGGAAACAAAAGTGTCAAAAATAAAAAAACAATTCTGATAAGTGTCATCATTCGACGATATTTCAAAAACTCACAATCATTCAATTGAACATAGTGACAGTGACGAGATGACAAGTAAAAAACACAACCTAACTTTTTGTATATCAATCGTCAAGTCAAATCAAGTTGTAATCTGAGACACATACATACTACACAAATCTTTGAATTGTGAAACTGTCTAAGGTAACACTTTGTCCTATTTTATTTTGGTCAACGACGGTACGAGTAGATTTCTTGAGCATTGAGGTTAATAAAAGACAAGCAAATATTTAAAAAAACATCATTTTTTGCGATTTTTATTTATGAAAAATATTAAACCAAAAGAAGTTGATGATCGTTATAATTTAAAATTAAACTACTATTTTTTCCTACGCTTTTTGGGACAAGATCATTATGGGATTTACACATCTTCATGATTCACACGCCTTTTATTATTTTATCTTTTCATTTGTGTATTTGCACCATTTTCTTTGTATTTTACACCAAGAAAAGCTTTCATTGTACTGGTTACGTCCTTTCAACAATTCCGAAACATTATTTAAAATGAAGGAAAAATCGTTGTCCACAGATGTTATTAATTATTACCTACGTATTTTCATTTTCTTGAAACAATGCCTCATAAACCATATGATAAAATCCGTGTCCATTAACGAAACTAATACATTTTGTTTATTATTCTATCTGAAAGCGTTGTATTTTTTTTTAAATGAACTGCATTACTGCATATTTAAGAGTTAGATTGTCTGGAAAGAACACGCAATGGTGGCAACAAAATAAGCATTTTCTTCTTGAAAGGTAGAGTCGAATAACCTTTTCACCGAATCTGTGCGGGGGTGCATGCTCTTTATGTGTAACTCATTTCTCACGATAGCATTGATACTCACATCTCAGCTTCTTGTAATCTAATTGGTGTTGGATGTCTGATGCGCATGCTTAAACAGCGGACCGTTTCTAAACATCTTGGGTAGATGCAATCGGAGGAGGGTACGTAAAAGTAAAAATGTATCAGAATAACATTATGGAGGTGTGCGAGTACTGGCTATCTGCATATGTCCATAACAAGCGCCCATGTGCAAGTGGGCGCTCGATCCGAGCGCTTGTGGTGGAGGCCGCCGACTCTAGACTGTTGAATGTATTCTGAGAGTGTGTATCGTGCTCAGGTTGGCGCAGGGGTCCCGAGACCGAACTCTTCGACATCCTTCTCCCCGAAGGAGACGATTACAAGTTAGTGTTCATAAGTTCCGACAGCTCCTCCAAAGAGGAGGACGTCGACGACAACGACAGCTCCTCCACCGCCTCCAGTTTTCCGATCGACGAGTGCGACTGGGACTACTTCGAGCCGGGCAGTGGCGCCCGACCGGTGTTGAATTGGAGCTCCCCTTTCGGCTCTCCGCGCGTCTACCGGCGCGTCATCGAATCCCCCTTGGGTTCGCCGCTGGTGTACCGCAGGTCCCGCGAGTCGGACACCGGCACCGACGAGGACAACACCCGGCTGGACTCGCCGGCCTCTTCCGATGGCTTCACCCGCTCCCGCGACGACGAGATCCTGGAGCTGCGAAATGAGCGCGTTATGGACGAAGTAGCCTTGCAGTGCGTGCACCAGCCGGACGGAGTCGACGCCCCCCAACGACAACCATGCCAGAGCTGTGGAGCGCCCACGCAGTTCATACCGATACCGGTCCCCGTGCCGATCCCCTTCCCCGTGCCGTGGACGCCCCAGGAAGCCGTCGTGCTCTACGGACCGGACCAGAACGTCAGTCCCAGATTGCGAGTCTTGCCGCGCAATCTGCTGGCGTACATGAGTCAGGCCGCCCTTATCTGGCCTCTGATAAACGCAGGTGAGTCCGGATCGCTGCACTCCGTTCTTCGCGGTGGCGAGTGCGGACCGGAAAGCGATGCCAGTATGCCAACGGTCTCCGAGCGAAGCGACCCGGCCACTCAGCAAACTACCGCCGAGGAAGACCCTCCCGGAGCTGCGGCCGGTGGCGAAGACAAGATCGAACAAGTGAACTGTGCCGAGGTGTGTGAAGGTGAAGTGTCGGGATATGTGGAAGCCGAGACGAGGTGCGCGTCTTCGTCGGCTTCGTCGTGCGAGAGCAGTGACAGCGATGACGGTGACGAAGATGATGATAACCGAAAGCCACGTGTGCATCGGGTGTATACAGTGAACGGGGGTGACAGTCGGGAGAGCGACGACGCTCTGCCCAGCAGCAATGTGACCAGTGATTGCGACGAAGATGACGGTCGCCACTCTCACAGTTCCGTTCGTGAAGATGACATGTCTTCATCGGGCTCGGCTGACACCGACAGCGACGACACAGGAACGGTGGCGGACCAAAAACCTAAACGTTTCTCGCGCACTTTCGTCGTCAACAAAAACCTCTCCTCCTCGTCCAACGAGAGCTCCTCCAGCAGCGACACCGATACATCAGACAACGACACCGACACGGAGATGGACTGTACGGTAATACTGACCAACATTAAACACCTGAGCGAAGATGTAGTCTACGAAGGTAACGGTCAGGCGACCGTCGAAGATCCCGAAATCGAAAAAAAATCTGAAGAAATAACGGACAAAAACAGTTCAATCGGAGATAACGATAACGTATCTAACTGTGATAATCTAAAAATAAACAGCGAGGAACGATCCAAGCCTCCCGATGAATTCACTAGCGAGGTTTCGCAAAGCCTACAGAAGGTGATAGCGATGAAGATCAAAGAAAGCGACTACGTATCGTCGAGCCCGGGCTTGTCGGACGTCAGCGCTGAATCTCTCAACTCCAGCGACGTGGAGCAAGTCCGGAGTTACACCGACGACGGCACGGAGGACGTCGCCGAAGCGGCCAAATCCGACCCGGTGGAAGTAAAATCGGAAGTGTCGCCAGGCAATGACCACACCGTATCGATAGCCGGTGAATGGAAAAGCAGCGCGGGGATCCGGTCTGGCGAACCCGTTAACGTAGTGGGGGAGCCGCTGAACACGCGCGGCGACGGTGAGCGGGCAGGTGCGCTAGTCACTGGAGAACCGGACGTTTGTATATCACGCCATGCCGCTCGTTACACTAGCCTCGTCATGATAACCCAGGAACCTGCCCCTTCCTACCAGCAAGTGAGCGTCGTTACGTCAGACACCACCACCCTCGTCGCCGACAATGACGTCATTGTCAGGCATACCAACTGGCAGGAAAAAGACCACGATTTTAGCGATGGACGACCAGCTGGTAAGCAGTGTTACTAGTAATAGAACCTCCACCTCACATCATCCTCCACTAACATTGCAATCGTAGATCTAACCACTTTGAAAACAAAGAAATCGTCATGCTGGTTAGCAATGCAGTCACGCTTTTGCTTCCAGATAATCAGAGCCAACGTGGAGAGAGCGTTACGGTGATAACTGGAGGCGAGACTCTTTCAGCTTTCGAAGAGGGCCTAGCAGACGATGATTCCTGGGTGGAAAATCTAAGTCACGACGAGGACGACGACTTCGACTCCAACTCGCCAACTGACGACTCCACATCCGGAGAAGAAGTCACTCTGACCTGTTCCGCAGCGATCGATCAAGAAGACGAGTTACGAGGATATCATCGTTCGGCGATAGATTTTACGTTACACACAATAGTCGAAGAAAGCTGCGAAGAAAGCGAAGTAGAACAGTCGTTAACCAATAAAGACCAAAAACCCACTTTAGCCACAGACCTAGAGAAGTACTTTTTCTTCCGACTAGGAGACGGCACGACACAATCGATCACGTCCACGCGGGAAGATGTTTGTTCGGAAACGAGCAGCATATGCAGCGAAGGGTTGGACTCTCTGGGTGGTCCAGAAGAACCACAACAGCAGAATGACGGTTCAGATTTGGCCGAATTGGCGTCTTCCCGCTTGGAAAAGTACTTCCTGCACGGGTTTATGGGTTTTACGGCGGAACGAAGAGATTCCGATGGTAGCGTCGGCAGTGATAGTGAAGGAAGACCTAGTCCGGAACAGCGACGTAAGAGACTTGTTAGAGCCCGCGGTACGGGTAGATCTCATTCCTCCTCGTTAGATAATTTATTAGCGAATCCAGACTTGTCCGGAAACGATCAATCGACTGAAGTACAAAATTCAGAAAACTCGTCGAGTTCCGATTCTGACACGTACGACGAATCGAACAATTTCGAAAAATCAGACGGTCAATTCGACACCGTCAAACGAAAGAAGGGTAAAAAGCAGAAAAGCTCGAATTCGATCGATGAATCGCGGGGTCTAGAAACAACGCAAGAAGTTAACGAATTGGAAAACGGGTCCGACGAAGATGAAGAGGGACATAAAACACCGCAACCGGAAATCTTATCGTTACCATCAAATTTAACAACTAATAAAAATCAACAAAGTAGAGATAGCGGCTTTATCGGCAGCTGCGACGACTTATTAAAAGAGCAACGTGAAAATAGTACTCCTGAACTGCCAAATAACAGTAAACATGAGTTAAAATTAGAACTGGAAAATATTACGGAAGAAAAGAAGATCGACGGAAAATTCACACCCCTGTCGACACCTCCGGCAACGTCTTTGACAAGAAAGGACAGTTTTAACAACTGGAGTTCTGATGAGGAAACGAATTTAATGATGTGCAAAATGAGACAGTTTTTCAAAACAATGGTGGCCAATTCTCAGTGCAACTCGTCTTCCAAACCCACAACCCCGACGTTGAATTCACGCGCTTCACCAAAACCAGTTCCTAGTCCTCGTGTTAAAAATCGGTGTAAACCCCCACAATTAGTGTACTTCGAAAACGAATTAACAAGGCTGATGAAAACTGTTCCTGGTATTCGAGATGATCAAGTTCGCGAGATCGTAGAGTATTTAAGTAGTGAAGACACGTGGAGTGACTCGTACGATTCTTCTGATTATACTAGTTCTGATCTGGAAGGTACTACTACCAAGTCGGCTTTGCAACAGCAGATTTCCGATAGTTGTAAACAGATCATCAACAAGTTTGATAACGGAGTTGATGACGAAGGAGATGAAGGTGATGGAGGAATCGTGGACGAATCGCACGGTTTAAATCGAGAGACTGCGTTCGTTTACCAAAAATTAGTGGCGTCTATTGAGAAGATGGCAACTGGCGATAGCTCCGACAACAAAGTGTCTTACACTCCGCATAACTCACCACCGTTAATTGCCAAGGTCATGCATCATATAGGAAGTAGATTGGTTGCCTTGATGCATGAAGTGTCCAGTGGAGAAAGTCACGCAAGCAACAGTCCGAAGACCCGTCATTACCATCGCCGGTTGCAACAGAAATTGTCTTCGGCGTCGACGACCACCACGGAAGACGACGACAGCACTTCCGATAGTAATTTGCCGGACACGCTGGGCAATCTCGAGGACACTTTGCCTCCTTACAATCTGCTGCCGAGGAGTCGATCCCACGACCTCTTGGTCGGCGAATCGAGAACGCATCATCAATCTAGCAGTGGTGTGTCGGACATCGCCGAAGAACGCGAAATCAGTGACTGTGAACGATTTAGTTGGCGCGGTAGTTTCGAATCGGCCTTGTTGGCGACCGATTCTCGCAATAAACTGTCTCTGCTCGGGGGCGAAGGCTCCGCGTCGGCTTCTGCGTTGGCCATCGCCGCCAAACGCAGATCTGCCGGAGATCTCTTCAGCCAAAAGAGTCTGAGCCGAGAGCAGTTGGACAGGGTGCGGAGTTGCGGCAGCATAGGAGGTGCTAACAGTGAGGACAAACTGTGGGTGGCTTCGGCCACCAGACCCACCAGACGACGCTCGAGCGTTCCGGATGCCACTTGCGGTTCGGGCGGGTCGGCGGACGGCGAGGAGGATGACGAAGACGAAGACATCGAGAGCAGGTCGACTCTGCCGAGGAGTTTGCAAAGCGGCGCCCCCACCACCAACTCTTTACCCCGGCTTCCGACCAACACCCCGTCCACCAGCATGCAAAAAGCACAAAGCATGTACCATTTCCTACCGCCCAATGCCAAAAGTGCCAGGTATAGGCCACCAGGGTTCAGTAGGCTTATCACCACGGTTCCTAAGCGCGCTGTGTCCGCACCTGGACTGCAGCCGACGCACCAGCGCCGCGGTCGACGATCTCAACAACATAATGTTCCTAGTGGTGAGTCAGTTGTTTATGGTTGTACTGTTTTGTCACAGTTTGTGCGTACCTATCCTGCACCAGGTGGAAAGCAGTTTTAGGTCTTTCTCAACTTCACGCTAAACTTCGCCAAGCGAGTTATGGAACGCCAACAATTTTTACCGATCAAATTTTCTCTATCCAAAATTTACCTCAGCTCAAAAGAGAGGAATTCAAGTTATTAAAATCAATTTTTCACGGTTGGTTTCTGTCAATTGTTGAATGAAAGTGTGTTGGCTTTGTTTACAACGCATTCCTCTATAATCAATTCCAATATGACCGTGCCATATACGAGCCCAATTGTTGTACATTAAACCTTATGATTAATTCATTTTCGTATTGACAAAACATAAACTGTCTTACAGCATTGATTATTATTTATGATTTCATCTTCACCTACTTGTTGCATATACTTAAAATACCACACGCACCTCCGCTCACCATTTAGACCGGTGAGTAATTAAATTACGCATGCAAACCAATTCAGGCGCATCCTTGCAAATGAAAACTTACAATACATCAGTCAAATTTAAATCAAATTGAACAGCTTGTTAGAAAACTTCTACTCCGTGTTTGGAATTTTACACCGTGAGTAATTTGATGAAGTCATCTCGAATTGACCTCTGGAAACCGTAGATATTTATCAAAAAACTTGCACATACATAGTTCCAATTATAGTACCGCTTTAATGTCTCTTTATTTTTTTTCTGCCGTATCAAGAGTGATTGACACCATCCTCGTTTTAGCCGACTACAGAAACCTGAACATCTTTTAGAATCGTGCAAATTTTCCGCTGAGTTTTTTGGTACTGCGCCGAAATAACAATACAAGACTGGTTAGAGCATTTCTCAAAGTAATATAACGTAACACGTAGATACAAACAATTAAAACGTGTAACTTCGGGGTCAACGCTTGAAATGTCAAGTTGCTGTAATGTTTTGTGAAAGTACCGTGCTGCTTTATTGGCTGTTTTTATCCACCAGGAATAACCATTCCGTTTCTGTTTTTGGCACCATTACCATTGTCATCCCTTCCTACAACTATTGTAGCAGTTATTAGTCATTTAACATTGGCCATCGTTGTTGACTTTGAATCGTTGGCAGCAGCTGAAGGTCTTGTAACTGCGCCTGCCGAAATAGAGAAGCAAATGTCTCCTGACATCAGGAGGTGTGTCCTGTTGGCATTTTTAATGGGTCAAGTACCCTATCCTACACCTACAGTATCGATCAGATCGAACGTTTAATTGGTTCGTCTGAATTATTCAAAACAAAGCGACGAATTTCTTTCACTTGGAGATTGGTAGTGGATTTCTTCGAAAATTACAGCGGTTGGGTTTTCTTTCCAGTTGAGATTCGCAACGTATTATTAATTTTAGATGTTGAAACAAGCCATAATTGCCACTATTTGGGTTGAAATTGGGCTGTAATCCTTTTTTCGAATGAGTAAAATATCAGGTGTTTCTGTGGCACTACCTAATTTAGTTACAATATTTCGGTAAGGTTCAAGGTTTGTTAATATTTTAACCTTCTTGATGGTTTGTGCTGTGCTGCTATAATTTTAATAAACTACGTACACATGACAGTGAACGTTATGTTAGAAAACCTTGTCCAATCCGTTGTTCTGTTGCCAGATTTGTTCACGTGGGAATATGTGACAAAATAGAGAATGTAATAATGGTAACGTAATCAAAATCGTCCCACTAACTTCAATGTTCGACTTTAATGAAACAAGTTTGAAAATAATACATTTCGTAGAGCAATTATTGCCCATTATACTGGAGCCATTCATAAATGGCCAATTAACCATACGTAATTGCTCCTAGTAAAATGTAATTATGTTATGCTTTTCTCAAATGTTCTACCTTTATGGAGACGTTTACTACTGCTAATAAAGAGTAATGGTTTGTTCTTCTGAACTGGTAAAAAATCAATTTTGAGTAAATTTTTCTTTACTCTGACCGAATCTGCGCTACCTTAACGTGATTTACTACTTCTTTATGTAAAGTGAAACTAATCTGTAAGCAGCTTCAGAAAAGACGTAGACGTCTATACTCAATTTCATATAAATGTGCATCTAAGCAAACCATGAAAATCTAATTTTCTGTTGGTATTAAAGCTAAAGCTAGTGACTTTGATTTTCAAAGTTGCTTGCTCTCTGCAGTTTTTGTCCATTTTAACATTGCTGATTTCAAAAGCAATGTTACGTCTTTTTACTGATTAAATTAAAGTAATTCTTATTTGTTTTTGTCTTTGTATTTTTACCAAATAAAGATTTATTGGACATGACCTTCATAAATGTGACTTTTGTAAAGTAACTAAATTAAAGGTGCTTTTACAAATGCACAGCTCACTTGATGAACATTTATATGAAATCAATTATAAGTGTCAGAAGAAAAATGCTGTTCTATTCTTCTAACTCTTCCGAAAAATTAAACAGTCGTAATCAAGCACAGACTTGGGAACAAATAAAGGAGAACGTTTTCTTCTTCTGGCAAGTGAGGATAATATTCAATTGTTTTACTAACTTGTATTTTCTTTGCCACGTCAATAATTATTTAAGTTGATGGCACATTCCAATATTGCAGTAATGTTTATGTTCTACGTCTACTCTCCAACAAAACTACAGAAACATAATTGTAGTACTGTACCTACTTCAATCAATTATACGAAGATGTAATTATGTAGTTCGATTTTTTTTTAAAGCAGAAAAAGTGGTCATGGATTTTGACCTTGGCAAACACAAGACACTAGACAGCTACTAGTGTTTGGCCGATTATTATCATTGTATATTGCTAATTTAATATCTGTCACTATGGTCATTTTTTGAAACTATTTTTCCTGTTTCTTTACTTTACTAATAATCTAAGAACAGATACACGAATTGCAATGGTGTAATTAGAAAGGCGAGGTAGCGAGTCGAGTAGTGTCTAGCGTATTCCAACTTCTATAGTTATAGGACCAATAGATAAAAAGTTAGATAGATCGCTGGGAGAAAATTCCCAAGAATCATTCATAATTGCCTGACTCGTATCAAACATCAATACTCCGTGTGAAAATGCGGTAGTTTTACTGGTCTAGAAACGGTGGCACGTCGCCACTTCTGTGTCAGTTCTTCGCGTACCAAAACCTACATCAACAATTTTTCATAATCATCAAATTTTAAAGTCCTTGACCCGGATTCGCCTCAATTTTGCACTTTATCTCCGCCGTCCCATAGACAACTTTCACTTCTTTCCACAAGTAATATTTTGCATTGGTTTGATGTTGGATGTGGGAATATAGAGTATGTCATACGAAACACAATCTATGTCTCCCAGACGTACAGGATACGCCCAAAAGGTGTTCCGTAAATTAATAATAACCGTAATTCGAAGTCATTAATTATCAGAGACACGCTAGTGCAACACATTGTACATATTAAGGAGAAAAGAATGTCACTTGAAATAACATGAATGAAAATCTTTTTGTTAGATGTAACACTTTCCGATTCACGCTATAATGATATGTCACAGTTAAATGACTAGATAAAACTAGTTAATTGGCTCATAAACTGAAGGTTTTATTAGGCATTGTCCCAAATTTATTGCGAAATGGAATATCCGTCTATGTTTTCTGTAATCCACGAAGAGTGGCGTGAGATTCCTCCAACGTTTGTTTGCACCTCTGATGGTAAAGTTTGGAACATGTTTAAGCCGAATCGTTATTTCTCCGGCGGTATTGAATCACGCTTTCACCTTTAAAACATTATGTGGGTGATTCTGATAGATACGTTATCGGAATCAGACAGGCGGAATTCTCAGGGTTTGCGAATATGTTCAAGTATTTGTTCGAGGGATGAACCTTTCGTGTTTCAACAAGACATTCTTTTTGTACTCGAAATACAAACCCAAAAATTAACAGTTATTACAACATTAACATCACACGACACGGTTTGCATATATTTCCACTTAAATTACACCAAAATACAGCTACAGGTGTGTCAAAGTGCAATACAACTATTATTTTACACGCAACGTTAGCACGACACAGTAACACAATTCAACGAAAATTAATCTTCGCGTCAGACCGTTATGAAATGTTTTAATTGAGAAATAATATTTTAATACATTTAACAGGCATCTAACCAAGTGAATAAGTGCTACGAAAGTTCTGCTAGTATACAGGAGAAACTGATAAGTTTAATTAAAAATTAATCTTCTAAAACTCACATCCACCAACACTGTTTCGTTGTAATAAAACAGAATTATAGGAGATAGCCTCATAAATAGCACAGTTTGGATGAAAAACAAATGTTATCAGTACTAGCCCCTCGAGGATTCGACAGGAGGTTGAGGTTCAGTATCAAAATACATCGACTAGTTTGTATCGATTACAACAAGTCTCGTTACAAATAAACAAAAATAAAATGTGACGTTGTGCAATTCGATTTATTCCACCATTACAGAATTGTTATCTACCACTGTTAGTGGAGTAAATATCGGCCGATAGCACTTGTGTGTTTACATCGCTTTAGAATCCCTTTGAGATAAAGCGGATATTTATTTAGGAAACAGAGCTGAAATTTTGGCAACGAAAGGTTAAATCCGAAAAACCCTTGAGATTAAATTAATGCAAAAATCATCGATATCATTCCCCCCAGACCGAAAGTGTAGCACATTATAATTTAAAGATGAATGTTTCGATGATATCCGGTAGATTGCTATAGGAAATGGCACCTAATAGAAGCCGCAAGTTTATCACCCAATTAATCTAACCTCATTTTTATTTTCTTCGCTAATACCAACCGACGCAGGATGCATTGGTTGTAATTTACTAATGTCGTGCCATTAGTACGACTTATGTTTCACTTGGCTATCAATTGGGAACACTCCCTGCAATTACTCTCAATTATATAATTCTCAATCAGATAATATGCGACCAATTACGTCCAGCTCCAATTTGAAAATTTCATGACGTGCCACTTGGAAGTAAAAAATATTAAACCGCAGCTTTACCTTTTCTTTTGTTTAAACGTCAATCCAGATGTTATCTCTTCAATTCTGTTGATTAAACGCAAGTGCATGAGAAAAATAGTATTATGCATTCAGTACGCGCTTCATTTTCTGCTCTGATTCAGACTTTTCCTGCGATTATTTATATTTTCAAGAAAATTGCTGGCGAGCAGTTAGGTGTATTAAAATAAATGGAAAGCTCACTCCACTTGCAGGTTTTCACCTGTATAATTATAATTAAACCTGGAACATGAAGCAACCGACGTTTTTCACCTCGTTTCGAATTAATTTATGTTTTAGCCCTCCAATGACCTCGGAATATTTTCTAATTTGTTAATTTTCGTCTTACATGTGAAGCATCAGTGGTTGTAGAACGCTAAGTATGTGGCGCTTATTAATAAACTGTTGACACCCAGATGGTCTTCTGAAATAGTGCAAATGGTTGATTTATGGTTTTTCGAACACAAACTACTGACAAAGCGATCGATCTTGATAATAACAATAACAAAAATTGAATTAACTGTGGGGGAAATGATAAATGGCAGGAAACTTTATTCTCGGAGTCGAAGAAAGGTCCATCTGGCGTTATTTTTATTTGTTAAATGCGTGTTCGAAGGGAGGCATTTGTAGTGTTTCCGTTGCTGGTTAATAATCCAATGAATTACCGCCGTTTCATTGAATTATCGATAGAGACGCTTTCAGGCCGCATTGAAACCTCGTGCTGAGTTATCACCGGAAACTTTACCGGAATTTAGTAATCTGGAGCTTTCTGTCTAATGAACCTAATCAGTCGGTTTTAGTAGCGCTGTTAATTATGTTGGTTACGGATAAGGCTGCGATCATCATTAAAGAAAAACATGGCACGTTTAGTTAGTTACAAGGTGAAAGATGAGTCAACTTATTCGACGTTCGATAATAAGAACTCCAGCAACGCGCAGGAAAAAATTCAAGAAATTAGCGAGAATGAATCGGCCGATAGCGGAAAGAATTGGTTTTGCTGCAATTGCTGGAAACTGTGCGGCTCGCAAGAAACCGTTTCGGACGATATCGAATTCGCGATGGTGAAGTACGCACAGGTATGGACACGTTCGTGGAATCTCTTCAGGTTTCCACCCTCTAAGTACCGTGAAAGTATCGCTTTTGTCGAACTGCACAGGTACCGCTTAATCAAACAGAATTAACTTCTACTCGCACGAACGTTCCCAGTGGGTTTTAATCGCACGTTCGTGATTAAGGTCCACACAAATGGATACATTCTTTGTTACGATTCAGGGCTTGCAAATATCCCAGTCCACTCCCAAAGAAAATCGCAGTGGTTTTTTCGTGTTCGGAAGAAAACAAGCCGTCGAAAGCAAAATGGTCCTCGAATGTTGTAGCACAACCGAGACCACAAGAGCTACAGTCGCGGATGAAAAGGAAACATTGATTTGCCGCAAGGAATGCTCAGATATTTTCATTACAGTGACAGGTACATTTCCCAAAATATTAATTGGATCCGAGTTGTTTTTTTTCTTAAATTAAAAAATTAAATTGAAAGTTTCATTAACCGCTTGCGCTTCTTCAGATCGAGAAGTAAGTATGATGTAATTTTCTATTGCAATTCGGTGCGTGTTCGGTTGTAGTGAAACTGACCAATAAAATGTAGATTTGTACACGTAAACCTTGAGTTTTTACAATGATGACTTCACAAATTAAAATAGATTTAAATTAATACATTATTATTGATTTATAAAGAAAAATTAATAATTTATGTAGCCCATTTGGCCTTGTTGCGATTTTTTACATAAGTACATAATTTATTTCTGCACGCTTAAGCCTTCGTTTAGAACGACCGCCTTGTTGAATCATTTTTACCGAAAACACATTCAAACTTATTGTTATGCAAATAATAAATACATGATGTTTTGCACGACGGAGGTTCAAAAGCCGCGAGTTTGACGGGCTTTCAGTAATAAACTCGGAAAGTCGGTAACGTTTGAACAATATTTCGAATTTTCCACTCACTTGAGCACGTTATTCTCACTCTAAAGAATAACGATTGTACAAATATATAATGTCCAAAATGTTACATTGTAGCCGATGAAGATTATTCACATTTCAATAAATTTAGGAAACCTTGCTTTTCAGCGTTCATTATTACGATATTTAATGGGTGGGTAATTAATTGCCTTCCCATATGGAACAATACCTACCTGACGGTGTTAATAAACTGTTGAAGGCCAAATAAAAAGAAGTACGCACAAACGAAGTGTACGCTATTAAACAAAAACAAAGCATTTTTGAAATGTCAATGCATAATAAATTCTTATTTATAAACTGATAAAATCATGACGAGGTGGTCTAGCGAAAGACGTTTGTTACGATGTACAAAAAGACTGAACAAACTACAAAACTTTATCAATCGTGTGTAATTAGATTAAATTAATCTTAACTTGAACTTCAAGTACGTCACAAACGTAATTGCAACTAGAACTAGGTTTCGCCCAGGCCGCCGCCATTTGCAATTAGATAGCGCGTCTTAGCCCCATTTCGCAACTGTGCTGAAAGTGAACATGTTGAATGCAGTTTCATTAGTCTTCTATTGTACGTCTCCTAATATGATTTATGCTTAAACAAAACGTGAAGTTAGAAACGATTAGGACATGACTGTCATTAAGAATAAAGTAAATGTCGTAATCTGTTGACTTGACCATTCAATGAACAAAAGTTGTTGTAGTGTAATAAATTACTATTTGTTGTTGTTGATTTTTTAACTGTTGAATATGAGTGAAAACTTTACTAGTGTGTCACTACACGTAGGACGCAGACATTAATTATTATAAAACATCTTTTTTTTTAATGAACAGCTCACCACAGTCCGTCATTACCATAATCGCCTTCAATTAAAACATTTCAAGCAATATGACTAAACTTTCTTTGCATTTTATTAACATTAAACATTATGCAGATCCTGACCTATATATAAAATACTTATCTTTTTTTGTAAATGTGATGCAGTCATCGTGAATTTTACATCGTGTTCCATTTTATTATAATGCCTACTAACAATAAGTCCACGCTACATTTTATAGACGGCATCTTTTTAATAATAATAATAATAATAATCTATGGTCGGTACATTTTAGATGTGGATTGTGGACTTGTCGTTAAGTTGGCACTATCAGAAAAAGTAACTAGGCGCGCTTATAAGATATTTTGTTTGGAATTTATGACAGATTTCTCCCTAAAGTACAGTTCAATCTTAAATTTTAAGCGACCTCGAGTTTGACAATCCACATCTAAAACGTTTTTACTATAGATAAATACCTACATGTTTCTAAATCTAAAATCGGTGCCACGTGACCGAGAATATTACCTAACTATTGTGCGTAATGAGTCATGAGTGCAAATATAAAAAGGAGTAAAATATTACTGGGTCAAAAATAAAATGAAAGTTATCTATAGAATAAAAATAAAATGAGTAAATACGATAAATTGTTTGACGTTGCGTTGATAAACTGAAAACTAAAATGGAGGTCGAAACTTTTCGAACTACATATATGCGAGAGTGGTAGATTTGCTAACAGCAAACGGAAAATTAAACAACAATGTTAGTGCCCAGAGATATGTCTCAAAATGGGTATCCATTTCGTGGAATAGCCAATTACATTAATTGAACAAGATGTATTACGTACTGTTTGCTTTGTACGACCCCTTGGAGGGGGTAAACTCGACACTGCACTGTCGGTTGGATATTTTTTAATACAAGATAACGAAGGCATTCGCTGAAAGTTTCATAACGATAAATCAGCAAATGTTAACGTTGTTATATAAACAGAAGACATAAGCAGTTAAAACGTCAATCCACCTATATATTGTGAATTATATCGATTTCTAGATCATGACTCCAACTGTACTGTTATTAAATCGGAGGTACAATAGTTCACGGAGTTCTCAGAGCGTTTCTGGTGCGGAAAACAAAGAACCGTACTCACTTTCTCCAGAAGTAACGATAGCTATTGTAACGCTCCGTCCTTCGTTCTGGCGGCGGATTTCGTGGGTGGTTCGGAAAAAAATCTGGAAAGATCTGCATAATACGACGATGTTACACAACGCCATTTTACGTTACGCAGGAGATTTTTATTCTTGACACTCGCATTCATTGCGGATTTTTGTATATTCTAGATCGATAATCTATATTGTTAGTGCAGCATTCAAATTTACATAACTCGTTTAGCACCGGCAATTTTATTGGCTTATTAAATGTCGCTCCGCATATTCACAATAGACAACCTTTCTACCTGTTTTTTCCTGCTGTCGAGAGTGATTGCTGTTATTTAAATTTATCTTAAACGTATCACCTGTCCACCTTTTCACCGTAATAACTGTTATTATCCCTATTAGCCGTAATTTTACATACTCATGTTGCAGATGATGTCAGTATATCAGAGGCACACTCATCACCCATGCTCGCTTCGCGGAATGGGAGCAAGAGCGCTACTCCTAGTCCCGTTGCTCCCAGTTCCAGGAGAGGAACCGCATCCGTTCCCAGCCAGGATTGGCCCAACGTTAACGCAGACGATGACATAGATAGGCTCGTCGTGATGCACCAAACACGCAGCAGCCTCTCGAGTCTTGGAGTAAGCATCCCCTTTTTCACTCGGGTAGTTTTTTGCTAAACCGTTTACTTGTCTGTACCGTTTTTGCTGTGTACGTTACAATTTTAAATTGAGGATGGAATAGACTCTGTTTTTGTGGGGCTTCTTTTCAATTTTACAAACCATTTATAGCGGAAGACGTAAAATATCGAAAACTATTTAGGTTCAAGACATGCTAATACTAATAAAAATGATTGTTATTTGTCGCAGTTGAGGTCAGATTCCATGGCCAGCGTGTACTCCGGGGCGGGCGAAGGAAGATACGGCACCGTTGCCGTCCGAGGCCAGGTGGAATTCGGTCTTCAGTACAATTACAAAGCCAGAGCTCTGGAGATCCACATCAAGCAGTGCAAGGATTTGGCGCCGGTCGACGCAAAACGAAATCGCTCCGATCCCTACGTTAAAGTGTATTTACTGCCCGACAAATCGAAAAGCGGAAAACGAAAAACGAAAGTCAAGAAACACACCCTGAATCCCGTCTTCGACGAGACCCTCAAGTTCCACATTTCGTTGAACGGGTTGGAAACGCGGACGTTGTGGTTGACGGTCTGGCACTCGGACATGTTCGGTCGAAACGACTTCTTGGGAGAGGTCATGATGACTTTAGAAAATAAAGTTTTTGATGATCCTACTCCCGTGTGGTATAATCTTCAGGAGAGGGTGCGTGATTGCTTCGGGAGCTCTAGTGTATGTTAACGATTTCAGTTTCAGACCGAGCCTTTCGACGACATGTTATCATTCAAAGGTGATATCATTGTGTGTCTGAAATTTGTGCCTCCAGATATGACGGTTCACAAGAAAGGAAAGCGCTCGCGAGGCACTCTGCACGTTCTGGTCAAGGAGGCGAAGAGTTTGACGGCGGTCAAAGCAAACGGAACGTCGGATCCCTTCTGCAAAAGGTACAAAGCCCAAGAACGAACAGTTCGCATACATTTAAATAAATTTTCAAAAACGAGATAACCGGTATTCTAACGAATTATTTTACAGTTATCTTCTGCCTGATAAAGGACGAAGTTCCAAGCAGAAAACTCCGGTGGCGAAAAGAACTGTTAATCCAGTTTGGAATTACACATTTATCTACGATGATGTCACACTTCAGGAATTGGCCGAACGGTGTTTGGAACTGACGGTGTGGGATCACGATCGATTAGCGAGTAACGAGTTCCTAGGTGGTGTACGATTTTCGTTGGGCACAGGTAGTGGCAACGGAACAAATCGAGATCAAAATTACATTCTGTTTTTTTTCTCTTAGGTAAACATTACGGCAAATCCGTCGACTGGATGGATGCGACCGGAAAAGAGCTTACTTTGTGGAAGAGTATGCTAGAGAGGCCAAATTTTTGGGTGGAAGGGTGTCTATCGCTCAGACCAAGTTTGGATACTCGTACATCATAACAAAATACTCAATAACACTGACATATCTAGGGTTTTTGTAACAAAGCGTTTTTCTTTATTTAGTTTTTTCCAAATTTGTACATGGGTTTAAAATGTTTAATCATTTTTATGATGTAAGTAAATTTTTTACTAGTTATTTAATGTATACCTTAATATAGGTAACCAATTCTAACAAACTGATATATTTTCATATTACATAAATAAATAGATGTTTTGTACCGTGATGTCATTTTTTTTGCCTAAACGTCTGAAACTGGGAAAAAATTAACCACAAAAAACGACCGTAGTGAGCTCCGAGTACGCAGAGAGCCTCGAACTGTTACAACAATGCAGAAACCTGTCTTGATACATTACTGTGAAGTGGACATTTAGGACAGTACTAACCTATCTTACTATGACTTAATACACTGTAAAAACTCTCCAAAAGGTGTAAAAACTGACGTCTTAACTTGTATACTCGTACATATTCATGTATTTTAAAAATAAAGTAATTCCTACAAAATATTTTAGTATAAAATATGATCTTTTTGTAATTTTACAAACACATAAGTAGCTATGTGTTTTTAATACATAACAAAAATACTCTTACAACACAAATGAATTACATAATAGGTGAACTATATCTACATGATGAAATGGATATTGAATTATCTAGATTCGGGCTTGTTTTTCGGAGGTTTGAACATCTTGATCTTTTTGCTCGCCTTTGTCTTCTTGGATTTAGAATTGGCTTGAAACGACTGCCAACTTTCAACTCTGTTTTGCCGCGATTCCTGCAATTAAATTTGCTTGTAATTCAGATCACAACAAGAGCAAATCTAATAATACCTCGAAATTTTTCTGCCATTCTCTTTGCGCTTTGATGTTTTCCTCTTCTTCAATTTCTTGTTCCCTTTTCCTTTTTCTTTCTTCTTGATCTCTTTCTGCTAAGTCACGTCGTTTCCTTTCCATATCTGCAAATAGTTTCATTGTGAGAACATAAACGGCATGTTTGTATTTATCAGGATCATCCTCTGGGATTCTGTCCTTTCCTTCTTTTTTACATTTCTTTCGCTTCTCGGCAAGCTACAAACATTTTCAATACAAAATTGTCTCATCTTAATAACGCAAATTAGAAAGTAAACGCTAAAGCCTAGCCAACTGTACTACAAATTTTGCAAAAATGCTCACCATCAAGTCTGTTCTACCCTTAGCTTCTTCAATAATATCCAAGCACTTTTTCCTGGTCTCATCACTCTCCAGAGTTTTCCAGGCTTTATTAACTGCCTCAAATGCTTGTTGAGCTCTATCAGCATCATTTTGATTTTTGTCAGGGTGCACCAGAAATGACAGTCTGCGGTACTGTTTCTTTATATCCTCAATAGTAGTTTCTGGTTCTACTTGTAACACTTCAAAGGGATTTAAATTGAAATATGTCGAACCCGGACGCAATAATCTGTCTATTTGTTGTTTTGGAGTAAGGACTGAATCTCGTTTTTCTATTTCTTTCACCTAAAAAGTGGGCCAAATGAAGTCAGTTGCATACACATTCACATAATGACACTCACCTCTGTGTAAAATTCATTAAATTTTGAATCGGTTTCAGGCGGCGTGTGTGCCATTTTTTCGAGGAAAATTGCGATTCTGTTCTATTATTGGGTTTGTTGTTATTTTTATGATGGAGGAATATGTCCTTTTTGACGCATTTTAGGTGATATTCCGTCTATGATTGTTTTCTAGAACCAATTGACAGTTGTAAAAAAAGCGATTTCTACATTACCGACGCATTGTTGCACTGCAGATTTCATTTTGTCAGGTGTTCAAGTAATTCCCCGGACTAGCAGATGTCGCCAACATCGAATTTTGTCCAAAAGCGGGTAAATTCAAAAATCACAATTTCGAAAATCACGGTTGCAATAATGTGTTGTTTAAATTATTAATAATACAAGTTTTCGGATGGTACAAAACTTCATAAAACCGATACTGTTGCTGGAATTGTTAATAAATTTTATTTATACTCCCATATTACAATGTGGATATTCTGATAAGGTCGATAACAGTTGATATCTATAATACACTCAACAATATTAATGTAACTTTAGAGTTGTCGAAAACGCACTTTTATATTTTTCTTTCGATTAATTATGTAAAACCGGCTATATTTTGCAACATTTAATGGCTCGATGCATTTTTGTTATGCTTGAAACACTAGTGGGATAGGTCAAACAAGGTTTTTGTGAGTGCAACAATTTTATCTGTACGTCAATCAGTGTTAATATCAAAGTGCATGTTTGCAATGAAGATAAATTAAGTAATCCCCATCGCCACAGGACAATTTTCTCGACAACCCTAAATATAAACTTTACTGTTATTAGGGAAAATAAACGTTTTATTTGGGCAATGTGGTTTTATTTTGTCATGAGAAAAGTTATTAGTGAAAACGAGACAAAGGACCGTTTCCTCGGCAGATTTATCAATTCGATTAATGCCAAATCTCAAACCTAGAGTCGTTAAACACAAAAATTATTTAGCCAGGATCTGACAGTGTTATTCAATTATAAAAGCAAACTCGAATGTACAAGTATTTTTTTATGCGGTGAGTAGCCAATTACTGGTAAATCAGGTAATGTGGAACGTTCGCCTATCAAGCTAGAATCATCAAGAAAGATCTTGTCGTATTATGGTAACAGCGATTTTGCCAATGCGTTGATGCTTACGCAACAGTATGATGTACCGGGTGTATCTCCTTGCCCTCCCAACTTTTTCTAACTTGTGCAACGCAAGAAACCAGAAATCGTAAATAAATTTGGCAGAGATGGGTCGAGTTTAGCGATAAGTGCCAAAAATAATTTAACAAAATCATTAAGAGGTAATCGGTGTTCGTGTCGTTCATGATCATTACGAATTACTCAATGTGAATATTAGAAGAGTCATAATTTTAAAACAAGGAAGTTCGCGAAACGTGAAATTTAATCATGCGTGCGTTTAATTTTAGACGTGGCCTTACACATTTTCTGTTGCCAGAGGCATTATGTAGAATATAGCCTTGAAATGTGAAGGTTGTTCGTTTGAGAATCTCTTTCCACCTACGAATAACTGTTTTAATTACCTACTTGGAAGTTTTAACCTGCGATTGTGTCAGATAAAATAACTGCATCGATTCCTCTTCGCAAACGGGATTAAAAATTTAGTTCAAGGCAGAAAAGATTCGCGTTTAAAGAGGGCAGCAAGAGATGCGGTTTAGTTTTGTCGATGGATAACGGTGTTAATGCACCGAACGAGATCGGATTCTTAGTGATAAGAGCAAGGTGACGTCCAATTAAAACAGTAATTCATGGAAATTTGACACATAAGTACAGAAAACTGTTTTTAGGTCTAGTACGATGATCTTAATCAGGGTTTTGTGTTCCACCTAATACGGCTTATTTGCGATAACCAAAGCCGACAAAGCACCGTTATCGAAGTTTTCCACTGAATTGTCTTTGTCTCAAATACTCCTACCTACCATTTGTCCTTAAAATCTGATAATTTTTTAAATACTCATAAGTAACGTGCGATTAATTAAAAAAAAATCGAGTTAC
Source organism: Tenebrio molitor (assembly GCF_963966145.1). Taxonomy (NCBI): domain Eukaryota; kingdom Metazoa; phylum Arthropoda; class Insecta; order Coleoptera; family Tenebrionidae; genus Tenebrio; species Tenebrio molitor. Next base: position 3,083,621 of record NC_091052.1, read on the forward strand.
CTGGATTGTGCTATTCTGATGCTTTGATTGGTTCAAACCACCATTTTCGCCTACTCTGATTTTTTTTTTATTTGATCGCACGGTACTATTCCGGACACTGAATCTTGGCCAACATTTTTTTGACATTTCAAAAAAAAAAAGATGTAAACCAATCATTAGCGTCATTAATAAATGACAATTATTAAAAATCACTTTGAAGTTTTTATTCTGACATAAAAAAAGCAAGGAAATGGCATTATCGAGTCAAAAGTTGGGTTATATTCAATAAAGGCCAGTTCACACATATTTGTCAGTTAAATGTCAGTTATGGCCACCATTCCGTGTCCGGAATAGTACATACAATCGTTGCACCTTTTCAGGAGTCCATCTGATTTGTCTTGTTTTCCAAATTTAAAATGAAATACTTTTGCGAATTAAAAATGTATACCAGCGTTTTAAAAACTCGTTCAAGGTTTTTGTTCTGTTTTTATTTATTAAAATAAATGTCTGTCTTCCTTCACTTAGGGACATCAAGCCTTCCAACTGCTTTTGCAAGTGCGTACACTCCAGGGACCTAGACTTAACTCATTATAAATGAATAAATGTGCATCTTAGGCGGCTCTGGAAAGCTGATTTTAGTTTGGCAACCCTGGCTAAAGACCCGTATCAAGTGTTTTGTTTTGTTATGGTTGCAAAGACGCTATAACAATTCATATTTTCCGTGGAATTTATCAACAATAAACAAATTTTGAGCAAAAATGTATCATTTTAAGGTTAGAAACTGGGGCCGGTCGCCCGGACTCGTGTCATTGCTGTCATTTGTCAACGGCTGGTGAGAAAGCGAAAGGGCCATTCACACTTCCAAAGCAAATCAAGTCGAGTGATTTTTATATTATTTCTCATGATTCAAAAGTTAATCTATATGTAATAATTACATTAACACCTGTATGATCCTTTCTGATATAAAATTGTAGGACACGATAAGATCCTTTTACTTGAAAGATGGTGCGATAAAGTCATGGTATTATCTATAAATAGGTTAATAAGTTCACCTATTGCGTTCAAAGATAAAAACATTCTCTTTCGCATTTGTTCACGGGATCACTAACCAATAGACCATTACAATATGTACGAATTTGATATTTTCTGCGCTTTTAAGTAACCATGACATTTGTTCTCTTATAATTTGAATAATTTATAAATATGTGTCTCGAATTGTTAACATATGTATCATTGCTATTGTTGACATACGTATACATATCTGATAGTGTAGAGACCATCAGTAGGAAATTAAAAAAAAAATCGACTTGTAGATAAGGAAGTGTGGTGTAGAAATAGTAGATTATTTAATAATTTTTATTGTCCATTATTTAATTACATACATATTATGATATGTAGACATTACAATTATAAAAAAAAAATGCAAGGTAAATACATGAAGCAATACCACTTTTACGACAATGTCTGTGACGTTTATAATATGCAAAGTTTTATAGGTATATCGAGGTTTAGTTGTTCAAACTGACCTTAAAGAGCAGACTTTGATAGCTTATCATACCATTCTAAACCTTACCGTGCTTTGTGTTTTTATTTTATTGTTATTAAACATGACCCTGCTACATATAGCTGTCCACAAATGTGGTAATCACATCACTTTCGAAATCTCTAAGCTCGCATCTCCGCCGTTATGATTACCATAAGTCATATCTTTGATAATATCACCTCGTACAGAAGTGTTAAGAATGATCACGTGGTTCGGCTTGCTTGTTTAATTAACGACCTGTATTTAATCGCGTTAATCATCAAAGTATACTTTTTACTTTGGGGAATGTCTATTAGTCAGTCTCTGGATTCCTGGCTAATAAAAAATGAAACCGTGAACATCCAGGGCCATGGCCACTTGCCAGGAAGACGCGGCGATGGATTTTTTAAGAAAATCGTCATAAAGAAGTCGTCAGTTTTATTTTGGAAGAGGTTGGATTTCAATTCGAAAAGCGACAGTGATAAATCTTCCTATTAACACAAAATTTGTTAATTCGAACAAGAGTGGATTTATTAATATGAAGCAAAACACGAAACTTCAACACTTGAGCGGTGCAAAACGAGAAGATCATAGGCGGAGCTACGATTTACGTTGTACTCGCGTGAGCTCGGCGTCGCTTACCGTGTCCTTCTCGTTTTGATTTTGACTTCTTTTGAATTGTGTTAATATTATTATGGCACGTGTCGCAAATAGGTACGTGTCTGGTAGCTTGATAACATGAAAACGACATGAGGAAGATAGTGATTCGAGGTTAATGATGCACTTTGGCTAAACTGTTATGGGATGTCCCAAACCGATCAATTTTGCAAGAGGAGAACACAATTGGCAGTAAGTGTGGTAGGGCCTATTCTTTTTGTAAAATGTTGGGTCGTAAGAATCCTCGAAGGGCGGACCTGTGAAGATTCGTCTTTCGTAAATCGTGTAGAACTGTCGAATCCTCAAATTAAAGGTATAACCGGGTCCTCCGTTCAAGATTAACAGGAGTCAAGTGCTGCTTCACACGATGTGTTAACCCTTAGCATGGTGTGAAAGCTATTAGCAACTCCCGCCCCTGGCGGATCCGATCGCTAAATCCACTCGACACAAATTGGCCCGTAAATTGAATACCGGAGACAATAAATCAGTTGTAGAATCGTAACGCACTCTCTGCCGCTTTTTGTGTGAGTTATGTTTAAGTGGATTTATTTTATGGATTAGGTTTTTGTGCTAATGAATTAAGCGATGTAATTCTGCTCGTCTGACGATGGAAATTGAGGTATCGACGTGTAAAAAGGCATCGTTCCAATTAAAGATAAGGTTTATCACATTGGAGATCAATAAACATCGTTGTCAAGCAGCGAAACTTCAGCAGAAAATTGTGCCACCTTCGTCGAACAGGTTCGATAACGAAGAAGGTTGACTAAAAATAAAATCGCCACACTATTCAATACAACATGCAGTGCGGCAATATGTGATCGGCTTTTTATCGTTCATTATAACTTATCAAATGAGGTCAAATTGTACAATCAGTACTTAACTCCACTGCAAACAAACTCTGAGCAAGAGTAATTAAAATTAATACTTAATACATATATTGGTAAAATCGTTTCTGCGCAAATCCTTCTCGTAAAACAAGTTCTCACGACAATTCTTTTAATTGAGCAATTAATGGTACCTCTGAAAATTGGAGGCTTCGGAATAGTTGAGCCGAGTCACAAAAAGAGGAATTAATGATTAGTAGGTGCAATAAACATAATGCAATATTAATATGGCTTTTGGCTACCAGAGCGAAATTCTTAATTATGACAGTTATATTTTCACTTTATAGATCTCTACGTTTCTATATGCTCGAACAGTAAGAAAGTTTCGGGTTTAGATAGCTAGTGCTGAAACTTAAGCTATAACTTTATTTCAATCTTGGACATAAATGAAGATGTATTGTGGATGAACCCATTACTGGAATTCCCTTCCAAGCGACTTCGGATTGTTTCAAGTATTTTATCTAAATAGCTACCTCGCTGATCGTGGAGGGCTACTTCGAAAATCCGTAACTACCTTGTCAGGGCACTACTTCTTGTACAAGAGATCTACCGAGTGCTCTTTCCTTATTGAATGGCTTGGAATACTAGAAACGGGGTAGTTATTGACGGAATCTATTGTTAATTGCTTTTTAGATAACCAACAGGAAAAACTGGTATTGACAGGTAATTTTATGCAATCTAATCAAAAATAATATAATTGATTAATATAGTAACACGTCAATGATATATCTTAGTTGCATAAATTAACGTAGATACTGAAAACAACCAATTCAAATGCGGCGTAAATCACTAAATATTGAAGTAACGTTATTCAATTGAATATTTAAAATTAATCTGTAGTACATAGTTTTATATTTTGGAGAATTACTTAGTGGATTAATAACCGAATTCTCTATAAAAATTATGAAATTTAAGGAATAAAGAAATGAATCCCAGCAATGGTGACCCTCTCATGGAACAAGATTAAAAATTCCCGTTGATGATGCGTTTTCAGAACTTGACAGCGTTGTAATAAGGTTAAGGTTGACGCACATTTGCAAAATGTAGGTTTAAAAAATGATTACTACATATAAAGGTAAATTCCTAATATACGTGTATTAGTTTTATTCTTGAGGTTTACGACTGTTGTGGTTAATTTTTTCGGTCATTTGTTGTCACAAATATCTTGATATACCAGATGAATCAAAAAATATTATGCGGTAAATTTTGTTAAAATCGCGTCGTAAAGCGACCCCCGTTTTTTTTATATGACTTCAATAAACAGATTTTAAGAAATAATAAGGGCTCACACCCAATTTACGAATGCAAATATTGAAAGATATAATTTTAACAATGAATGTTTTTGTCAACATTTCGTCACGTTCTTGCCATTTGTATTAAATTCTGGAAGGCAGTCGTTTGAGTTAGCTGGTCTTCAATATCACCGCGGTCGGTAATGATGTTTGCTGTGGTTGCGTGTTGTGTACAACGATTCTTTCTCATTGTCAGCAAAGGTGCTTTCCCATCGTATTATACCTAACTTGTTACTCGGTGAAGTTCTAAATACTCTACCATCCAGTATTTTTCATTTACAATTTTTCATTCAATATTTCTTTCTGAAAGTGATTACTTTTATATTGCGGCGTATGTGTTAGGTAACAATCTAACAATTGCCAATAGGCAATTTTAACGCAAATTAAATCAGTACCTTTAACCACATAAGAATTTCACAATTGTTTTTTTTTTCTGAAAGGAATTTGACAACAACAGTAAGTATGGGGTAATTACAAAACGACGATTCATACTTACTTTACTTGCGTCAGGTATGGTTCATTTTGGTCGTCAGGCAAAGAATTAAAAATTCCACTTACGAGTATTTTGATCATCAGAATAGTACTTTGTACTTGTGGAAACGGATTTGGGAGTTTTAAGATTGACTGTACCCAGAATTTAACTTGATAACATATGTATATTTAGCAATGTATTGATGCCAATTTAATAGGTACATTATTTAGATAACGAGAAAAAACAGAAATATGTATTGTATATGCATATGTATTTATAACAATTACAAATATTACATAGGTATGTGGTGCGTTTCTGTTTTAAAATCTACCAATATTGCTATATAACAAGGTTGTAGTTGCTATGATATGAAGCTGTTGATTGGTTTGATCCATGAAAAATCAATGTTGTTCAATAACAATGCATATTGTTAAATTTTGAAACAGAAAGAAATTATTAACAAAAAGATTCAGCTATAGGGTTGTTTCACTTGTTCAGGTGATTTCAGGTCAATTAATGCACCGTGTAAAAGCGAAAGTTTCATTAAAAATAATTAATTTTTCGACTAATTAAATTTCGCAAAAACTTTCAGTTATTCAAAAACGTAAAACGTACAGTGGTTGACCAAAATAAAATGGGACAAAATAAATTTCGATTGTGTAATTCGATATTTTTACGAACTCCATCTCTCAGGAAACAAGTGTCACAAATTTAAAAAAAAATCTGTTGGCATTTATTTTAGTTTATTCATGGGTATAAATTTGAGAATAAAACGTTTTAATTTACAATGGCAAATCCACGTTCGATTTCCTACTTTAAAAAACCAAATACAAATGAAAAAGTTTACCGACAGTTTTCAAAAACTCACAATCATTTAATTGAACATAGTGACAAGGTGACAAGTAAAAAAAACATAACCTAACTTTTTGTAGATCAATCGTCAAGTCAAATAAAGTTGTAATCTGAGACACATACGTCCCAGTTACACTACCCAAATCTTTGAATTGTGAAACTGTCTAAGCTAACACTTTGTCCTATTTTATTTTGGTCAACGACTGTACAATTGAGGGTCATTTACCCAAGAACCATCATACCTCCCCCCGTAAAATTACAAAATATTTGGAAAACCATTTCTTCAATATTTTTTTGGCTATTATATTCAATTCATGCACAAGGACACGTTAAAATTTAAATCGTAACAAACGTACACGGTTTAGTGAATTTATTTGAAAATTGTTCTAACGCATCAGAACAATGAAGGGAACTACCTCACCAATTTTTAATATTTTTCATATTTATAGGGGAGGGCAATAAATGTTGGTCGACAATGTCATTTTAAAATTTAGTACATAATATTGTTACAAATTAAAATGTCAATAATAGATACACTGAATCGTCAAGCGCTCTTTTTGAAAATTGTTTAAAATCATAGTTCCAACGTCATATTTTGTAAAGTAAGAATAATTTCATTACATATTTAAGTAATTTTGCTTCAGGATAACTTAAGTTTCATTTCATCAATAAAATTTGACACAAAGAACAAAACGACAATTAATGACATATACCTAATCTAATAAGTTATGATAGTGATAGAAACAGAACATTGCCTACTTTAAATTTATTGGTCGCTACTGTACAGTTGGATAAAATATCTTAAAATGCGATAATTGTTTTATTATATTTATTTTTATAAATACGTGACGATATTTCAATTTTTGAAATTAGCGTTTATCAGTTGTGAATATTTCACACACTATAGCAGTAACTTCTGAAATCTAGAAATTTGAAAGAAGTCTTTTTTAGTTGTTTTTTTTTCTAAATTGAAAGGTTACATTTAAATTTTTACATATGTATCTGCCTACATTAGACCGACGTTAGTTGTCAAATATTTTTTGTTCACTAAGCTTTTTACTAAAACTGCAGAGCTCTCTTAATCTCTTTGGTAAAAAAGTCTTAAAAATTATGCTACTTGCATATTTGTTAAATCAGTGCTGTAAATTTTATGTAATTTTTAAGCAAAATCAAATTTTGTAATTCTAAGGTTCTCATGGACAAGTGAGTAAATAGCAGTAAAATTGACTTTCTATAAAATTTTTACGAGTTCATAACGTTTCTGTTATTGTGAACTGGCATTATAAACTTACTAGAAGCTATGTTCGATCACACCCTTATTACATTTTTCTATTTATAACACAAAATCGCACTTATATTTTTTAAATAAAATACATATGTATTAAGTATTTGGTGTAGTGTCAAGGAGCATAATACATATAAGAACAACTGTTCATTTAAAAAGTTACAGTAAAATTATTATCAAAATGTACTTTACTTTTGTGTTTTCAAGCAGAGAAGCTAAGTGACACACATAGTATACAGGGTGAAATCGATATATGTACATCAGAATATTAAAACCCTAGAATCAAGTTAAACAGCAACATTAAAAAAGTATGTCTGAAATGAGAATTTTAAACTTACTGAAAACGTAGCATCAAAACAGAAGTTTTCAAATAGCAGCCGTCCAGGTTTACTTGTAAGAGTTAGTTACTTTAATTGGGTATGTTGGTAGTAAAAAGTAGTATGTGGTGCGGTTGATGTGACACGACCCTTTCATCTTATTAATTTCTTTCATTTCCGATACGTTTTAGGAATTGCAGGCAAACGTGAATTTCCAGCAAGCCAAAAAAGGCATTACGATGCGGACTTTCCGACCGTGCAACGTAATTCGTGAATCTTGTTTTTGTTTCTTTCGGTGGCGCACATGGTGGACTACTTCTTGCGTCACCGCGACAGCTTATGAAAACAATAATATTCGGCGACGTCTGTAATTTGCGATAATGTTTAATCGCAACGACTGACTTGTTTGGCGGATGTGTAATGATCGATTCGTTACGGGAAAAGTGATCCTGATGGTTTGTGAAAATCTCATGTGGAAATCAGGAGATGAGAATGAAAAATTCCTGTCGGACGGTGCATCCACCGGAGGGAAGCTTTTGCTAATTATTCAGGTATAATGTCACGTGCAGGCTCCGGTGCGTGTGCTACAATTACACAATCAAGTGTGCGTGCGTGGCGCCATTTTGTGCGCATGCCCGAGTGGGCATGTCCTCCACCGGCGCTGCAAGCAGAAACTCTGCAGCCGAACCGAAACACACGCCGTGCGAACCTCGTGGCGAAGATACGTTGACGGCAGCCAAGAGCAAGTTGCGCCTTTGAATACGCGATAAACTGCGCCACATCGCGAAGTGTTTGTATTTCACTCGAGCCGGCCCGTTTATCACCGAGATAAGAGGAGACGGTGGATATGGAAGATCAGCGTTGGTCGCACGGTTTCAGTTAGTGTGATGTGCCGGGTCCACCAGGAGTCGCACGCCGGAGATGACTGAACTGTGATTGTCGTGCTACCGTGTCGTATTGCGCCGCAATTTATATTTAGCCGTTTGCGGCCGTTGTGTAACAGTTGAGGCCGTCGAAGGCCGATCAATTCACCTGACTCTCTCGTGTTGTTGCGACACCCTGTGACATTGGCAGTCGTCAGGATAGGGGGTTTTATGAACTACGATTACAAGATGAACCTCAACATCATGGAGCCGCTCGCCGAACTCGACGGCTTCGAGCCCCAAACCCGCGCGCGCTCGAACACGTGGCCGCTGCCCAGGCCGGAGAACTACGTGGAGCCGGGCGAGGAGACGGCGGGCAACAAGTGCGGCCTGCCCGCTGCCCCGGCGCCCGCCGTCGCCGCCGTCGTGCCCGCCAAAAAGAACTCGAGCCGTCGGAACGCTTGGGGCAACCTCAGCTACGCGGACCTCATCACCCAGGCGATCACCTCTTCGGCCGACAAGAGACTGACGTTGTCGCAGATCTACGAGTGGATGGTCCAGAATGTGCCCTACTTCAAAGATAAGGGCGACAGCAACAGCTCGGCGGGATGGAAGGTGTGTATTCCCCACGATTTTTAAATGTTTACAAGTGTGACGTCGGTGTTTCTATTCGCATTCCGCTAAGAACGCACCACGACTGGCCTTGAGCATTTTACGCTCTCGGGACGGCGAGTTCTCAATCGCTGGCCTTGACTTCCACGTGGAATATGTTTTTATACACAATTATTATTACAACCGGACACCACTGCGGTATTCCGAATTGTTGCCGGTTTTTAGATTGTTGCAGTTCTGTTCTCGTTACACGTCGATTTTATAATAATCGTATAAAAGAAACGGCGACCCGAAATCACGCCGAAAACCGCAATGTAATTTTTAAAAAACCGGTGTGAAATATTCCAATTTTCGTAAAAAAAACTTTGCGCTACTTCCTGGACTTTTCAAAACCGTGACATTTATACAGATTTCATTAATCCCAACGTTAAATTAAATCTCTTTATATAAAATTTCCGTTGAAGGTGTTTTTCCATTTCACCTTTTTTAATTTTCAAGATGTGAATTTTAAAGTTTTTATACCTACATGCTTACACATTCTCGTAAAATTGGAACATTTTAATTATATTTTAATTTTACTACTTTTCAAATCGCTTAAAATCTCTAAAATTAGCTTGACGTTTCGTTTTGACACGTTGTGACATTTATCAAAATCCGTTCACACAGGAGAAAATTCTCAAATTCTGACAGTATCGAACAAAATAGTTATTTATGTATTAAGGGCATAATCAGAAGATTATGGCACCAGGGAATGTTTAAATCCCGAGGAAGGAGGGCTTTTAAATTTCCGAGGGCCATAATCGACAATTATGCCCGTGGTAGATACAACGTTTTATAATTTTATAATTTCTAAAAGATTCAAACAAATATTTAGTATTCCTTAAAAGAAATCAACTAAAAGTTGTGTCCATGCAAATTTAGTTAGCTATTTTGATGTTAGGGTTACTGTGTATAATGTATGATTTTCTTTAATAAAATAATGTTTGATACTATTGTTTGAATAATTAAACCAACCGTTGCTTGACAGATTTTTGACAGATCTGTGCCATAAAGGCCAATTTATGCCTTCATTTGGGGGCGTATAAAGACGATTATTGACTAAAATAGAATAGTAGTATTTTATTTAACGAGTTCGTGTGTAAATTAGGCTTTTTTGGCATGAGTGGGCCAGTTTAAAGGCCCACAAGTGCCAAAAAATGCCCAATTTACACAAAAACGAGTTGAATACAACGGTTTTTTTTTGTTCGACGAGCTCCTTAAAGGCTCTAAATCGCTTAAAATCTTTAAAATTACCTTGACTTACTTTGAGGATAAATTTAAATGAACACCCGACACAACGGGTGTTGTTTTTTTTAAATTTGGCGTTGAAGAGTCGATTGTGAACGCACCACCGGATTACAACTCTGATCATCTGTATATGCCGCGCAATTTTTAATATTGTTAAGTCAACGTGCAATTATAAAAAAAATTAAATGCACGCTTATGAAATGTCATACAATTATCAACTCTACCCCACCCACATAAATTTTCGTATATAGTCGCCATACTTACCCACAATCATTTTGAATCACCCAATACCGAGTGATCTCTAAGAATGACTGAGTCTGTTGGCAATGAAACAATTGAACAATATTGGTGTTTTTTTGTCTTGTAATTGACACTGACCGGGTGTTTTAACTTGACACGACATTAAAAAAAAAGTTAGGTTATTTGGGTTGTTTATGCTATTACAAAAATGAACCTTTGATGGTAAATTTCAAATGTATCTGTCAACACTGTCAAAGCTGACAACCGAAATGCGTGTAGGTTACAGTGGCACCAAAATCATTCAAAATTTCATTGCTGCCAACAGATTCAGTCATTCTTGATCACCCAGTATGTTTCTATTCATTTAACACGTGATTAAAAAAAAAAACATAATACAGTTACCTTGAAAAACAAAATTCAACGTCTTAGCATAATTCATGCAATTTTTATGTAAATATGTGTTATTAGAGAATTGTCACTTGCCCATTGCCAAGTAGGATTCCAGCATAATTTTTTTATGGTCTAAAATAGAAACCATCTTGTGAAAATAGTAAAACACATGTTACTGTTTAGCGCTTAATAAAATACTGGAACGAGAGTAATGACATTTCAGATAAGAATTTAGCCAAGACACTGACTTTTGTTTTTCATGGATAACTTTGATGGCTTTTTTTATTACATATCTATATGAGTATTAGTACTAAATTTTAATTGAATTTAAGGATTAACAAAAATTGCTGCAGTCGATGCATTCTCTAAGCATTTCTGTTATAATCGTAATATGTAATCACAATCGTACCAATTATTATTATTAGAGTGCAATTTTTCTCTGTATTAATTTAAAATACATATGCGTTTAACTTCAATAATATGTTGTAAAAACGAACATACTATCACGCTTCCATTCATAATGTATAATTATGTTAACGTGTGTAATGTATCTGTTATCTTCGAGTATTTAAATTTTCTCTTTGTTTTTTTTTTATTTTTCTAAGCTTTTACTTGTAGAATAAAAAATAGTAGATATAGTGCAAACATAATGACTGTGTTGTTGTCTAGTCGTACAGTGGCCGGCAAAAAAAGTTAGCCATCATTTAAATGTCAGTGTCATTAAAGCATTAATTACACATTTGGATTTTGACGTGACAGAAAAGTGATGGCTAGTTTTTATTGCCGGCTATTGTACATGTATTTTTTTCGAAGATTCGCAAGATGTGTTTGAATGTCTTTAAACGGACGTTAAAATACAGGGAGTTTGTAAAAACTCACGTGTTGTAGTATACAAACGTCAATAAATCTAACAAACCGGAAGCGTAGACATGTTTTTGATTTTTATGCAAATATCAGCACCGTCAAAACAAACATTATTATTGTTTAGAAAACCGTAGTAAACAAGTTGTGAATTTTCACCGCATACCACCACTACTTTATTACACTTCATTCATTCAATGGATGAGTCGCTCTGCATCGAACCGAGAAGACGAACTCCCATTCTTGATCGCATTTCGAACATTTTCGAGTCGATTTTTTTTGGTTGCTTTGAGCCGTCTGATGGGATTTTAGTTCTTCGTCCAGCAAAGAACTAACTCCTTTCTTGATGACTCAGAATAAAACAGGCCAGACTCGACAATTTTCTTGGCGATAAAAGTAATGAGGTTGGATAAAAAATAATATTAATGCAAAGCAGTTCTCATCTAGTTCAACGAAAGTGTGTTTTTTTCGAGAAATTAGACAGTAATAATTCGTTGTGTTTTTGTGATGTGCGACTGCGAGTAGGATAGACTGGCACCACAATTCTCATCACGTGTCTTCCATTATCATGTAGTTTATATGCAAAATAGAGGAAGGTTACACTCTCGCTAGTTTATAAAACTTATTGGCAAATTTAATTTCAACTTGTGCCAACTAAGTACATGTACTCTCGCACGTTCGTTTTTATTTTTCGCGATACGCCGTACTTTAATCTTAATGAAGAAAAATTGAAGAGAGTAATAAATAGTTCGTGACGAAGGCCGTTGTTGATTTACAACAACGCCAGGACAACGCATAACGTAATAAATTGTTCAATTAGTTATCGATAATTTAATAGATGTAAAGTAATTGAATTCAAAGACCCAGTCTTGTCTTACTTAAGAAACGATTCGAGCGAATTTTATTTCCATTCGAATAGTTCAAGTATTTTACGAATTGCAAGAACGCACCATAAACTCCGGTTAATTAAATTCGGTCTCGGTCCGTATCCGCAAAGACAATTTTTTCAATTTGTACCTCTTCAGATTCCAGGCAGTAAATTTCAATATGACACCTCAGGAACACGGATCGAGTGTAACCCTTTTAAACGCCATAAAATCGAAGAGAAGCCTTTTTTATCACAGTCAATTAATTAATGCAAACGAGCTTTGTAATTTTATTGCCTATTCCTGCTTGCTACGTTACAATTTCTGAACGTGCGAGTTTTCCATGGACTTTGGAACAGTGAATGCGTCGGAAATGTGCAATTTCTGTTTATTAAATTCCTGTAAATTGCATATCGAATTTAAATATTCGACAGGCAGTCGGTGGAATGCATGCGGTTAGCTGAAGTTTAAAATTAGGCGGGCCGTATTGAGGACACGGTGACACGTTTCACTTTTAATAATACCACGGACTCGATCTTTCCCGCCGCCCCATAACTTATCGGCGTCTGAAATACTAATGGAGATTAATTTTTTCTAATATTTCTAAAAGTGAGGATCGCCACGGTCGTCAGCTTGTAATTCAAAGCAAGATACTAATTTTGCAAGCACACCGGCACACAAATTGGTAGATTGTAGAAGAATACAATTTCTGTCGGTGAGTAAATGGCGTCCTTCACCTTCCTTCGTTTGTTTGTTTCGGAACCACTTCTAAAGCTTAATTAATTGCTGCCCAGGCTTAATTCAAATTAAAGTCATCTATTATAGATTCAAGTTTAAAATAATTTCTAATCAAATGAAAAATTTGAGCACTGCAAGTCTGTTGTTGCATTTAAATCTTTCAATGTGGGTTTGGGTCAACTTTTCTTTCACAGTAATTGTTTTCTTTTCAAAGCAAAATCGGTTTTATGACCCCTCATTACTTAGGTTGTAAATTTAAGGGACCCTTGTTAGTGATTTATGAGGTCTTTGCGTTATTGGGAACGATTCTTGACCATAAAATGTGTGAGGCATCCGTTCAACAAAGAATTTTTTAAGCAGTCTTGATTTTTGGATGAAGAAATGGGTTGGTTGATTTTCTTTCTCGTGTTGTAGTGAGAATTTCATAAATAATAACACATTTAACGAAATGATAATGTGATAACAGTTTTATTATTGTAAATTGATCGAACACTGTAGACTGTTTTTTTATATAAATAGTACTATTATTTTTATCTGTCTTGTTTGTTTCAAAATTTCGACAAGCCAATTCTGGAAATCGAATTTAGTCATAATCAAATCTTGAGTCAACAAATTAAAAATCTTAATTGCGAAATTACTTAGGTATTGTGTATAGATTAGGGAGATATACGAGTATCTTACCTATTCGAAAAATCCAGCTATCACTTCCAAATTCCAGACGAAATTCGTTTTGTTGTTTTCTGCAGTTTCGACAATTCTAAAAAAGTCGTGGTAAGGAAATGAATGAATCTTTTACGATTGGACTTTTTTTTTGTGTCACAAAACTAGTAAAACGTTCTTAATTTTTGCACATCAAACATGGCAATAGCTATCACATGATTATAAAAGGTTAAGACCTTTATTCCCATTTGCGATTATTTGTTAACATTACATATGTTTTGATGTTCAATTAATGTTACTTGATTGGATATTGCACTATAAAATCGTGGAATTATTCAGTGGGAGATGGAAATTATGTATAAAATTTTGGCCTTCAAGAACGCTGTCATTAAATTTGCCGTGACTTGCAAGTTCGAAACGGTTCAAATAGATATTTTAAGAGCATGTTTAATAATTACTGAACTTGAAACCATATCCTTCCTGGATTTCACGCACGTGTCACGTTTTTCGGATACATTTTTTTCCTTTAGAATTGTCACCTGACGGTATAAAGACACGACAATTATTAGCGAAAGCTTAGTACTAATAAATAAGAGACTTAACACCTTACGAAAAAACATATTTTGAACTGGTATTTTTGAGAATTACGTTGCCTACTAAGAAAGACGCGCGTAAGGTTGTTATTTGTTTACTTTTTAATCTAATCTCAGTCCACAAGTCTGATTTTTGCACGCGAAAATTTATCTTTTATTGTAAATAAACTTTTTTGACCTTGGAATCAGGTGAAATTATGTCGGTGTTGAGAATTTTGACGTGAGATAGGTTCTTGGTGGTTCGAACTGTTGCACAAATTCAAAATTAATTCTCCACGTGCCAATTGAGAAAACATTGCTTCGAAAGACCATCCTTGTCCTTTTTTAAGCTTTTTGCAATGTAAATCGCAGTGTTCCCCAATAATTATGCTAATACTGGCAAAACCAAATCTAATCTCGCAAACAGAACACAATCTGAATTAGACTTTTGTTCAGACTGTCAAGGGATTTTCTCTATTTTGGATTTAAATTGTAGAATGTTATAGTACGTACTTCGTCAACATTACGCAACTAGTTTATTATACAGTGTCTATTATTAAGCAAATTCAATGTCATATTCACCGTCACAACATTTTCATTGCGCATGTCTATCAAGACGAGCCTCCGATTTCTAATTTTAGTTTTTCTTTTTATCAATTAATATTAACTTACAAACATAACCAAATCGTCGGAAATGGTTCCTTCTAGAAAAAAATGCACAACGATGTAGCAAGTTTATTAATAGAGATGTGGGTGAATTTTCAAGATTAAAGAAATCTTACTAGTTCGGCGACTACCCACGAACACCCGTCACCTGTTTTGAATATTTTCCCTGATTGAATAGTATTCGAATCATAAATATTACAGAAATGCTTTTCTGTATTTATGTTAATTACAGTTGCAAGTTTTCATTCAGATAAAAGTCAAGGTAGTTGAGTATTTATGTTATTACGACAAATCGAAATGGGAAACTAGTTTTTCTTTGGTTTTTACACTCGTAAATTAGTTCGTTTAAAAACGCGTGCAGTTACTTGATAACGACACCACTTAATTGGCATGCTAAAATGCGGAAATTTTTTTACACGAGTATTGCATTTAAATTTATTTAAAAAGAAACTAGCCGAATTGACGAAAGCGATATTCTTTAGTTACCATTTTTTGGTTCATAATTGGTGGGAGTGGATTCGAATAATTGGAAACTTGGCATGTGCTGCCACAATTGTCACATCAAAAGAGAACAGTAATCCACATTATTCCTGCTAATTGGCTACAACGTTTCTAAGTGCGAGGCCATTTTTTTTGTTACGTCTTAAAATAGGTTTTCGAATTAGTTTTGTACTAATTGATCTTAACGTCTAATTTAAATGGTTCACTGTGTATATACAGATTGCACTTTGTTTAGTTTATTCAACAAATAATGAGGTAGTTGAACTTGGCTAGACAATTTGTTATTAATCGTTTTTAAGTGCAGACAAACAAACAAAAAAAGCATTTGCATAAATGCTATAAATTAAGCAAACAACATGACACGACATCATTAGTCAAAAATCCAAAATTTTGCAACGACCAGCTTACTTTGAAAAATATTGTAGCGTTGTTAGATCCATTTCAGTTTAATTAAAACACGATTTAAAACTATTACTTTGATGACGTTCGTTAAAGCGTCGGTTAAAAATAAATACCTGTCTGTAGTTTGTATATAATTTTTTTAATTTGGTTGTTGCTGTTGTGTAACTAACTTTAGTAGAGGCTTTTAACCCGCATAGTGAAGATATATACAATGCATTTTACTATTGTTTTTAAATTTTGCTTCGTTATTATCAAGTTAATGAAAACGTGCAAATTATTTCTATTTGTTAAAAATGTTTCAACGGCAACAGTCAAGTTTAACAAAAAAAAAAATATTTTGCAAAATCTGTTAACTAAGGGCCTGATTTCAAGTTGACTTGCGACGGTCGCACTTATTGTTGTCATGGTAGCGTCGCAAGAGAGAAAGATGACGCAAATTGGTAATTAATGTGTAGGACAAAGATAACTATACATTTGCGCTGCACCACCTATTTGCGACCATGACCATGAAATCGGGCCCTTAGTAATTTTTGAATTATAAACCCCATAAATTGTGACTGTAGGAAACAGGAAGAACGCTGTGCAACGTGAGGCTAATGCCAATATCGCATTGTGTTCCAAAAGAATTATAGTTTTGTCGTTTTATATTTATATTTTAATAACATGTACATCAGTCACTTTGACTTAATCTATAAGTGATGGGACATTTGTGTAATTTACTTGTTTTGTTTTTGCGTTTTACTTGAGTGTCGATTCATAAAGGGAGAAACTGTTGCAGATTGAATGAACCGATTAAAAACGATCGTAGTAAAAATAATTAAATCTCTAGGACGTGATTATTCATTCACCTTAGGAGTGGCAAACATTACAAAATTGCCACAGTAAATGTTTAAAACCTCACTCCACGTGTCTTAAGTACGCAGGCAGGTATAATACATTCACCGTGACATTGAATCTTAATTCAATGAAAACTATTAATTTTTTTGCGGAACACTATCGAAAGAAGATGTTTCGCGAATGGTGCGCAATTTAACAAGAATTATGCAAGTTCATGTCCTAAACATTTGGACGAGCACATCGTCGATCATCGCACACATTATCGGCTAATAATGGACAATTAATTTTTGTTCGGTATTGTTGCAGAAAGTAAGAGAATCACTTCCACGAAACAAGTGAAAATATTTTTCTAAACGCCACAATCATTGATTAGTCGGTTAAATCAAATGTGTTATTGGAAATCGCTAATAATAATAAAAGATAGCGTTTTTGTATTTTTGAAAGGTGTTAATTATCTAGTGTGATTATTATTATCAGGCGTTTACTACGCAGCGGATTTTTGAAGTCTTGAAGTCGCGGGTTGGTGTGGCGAGACATTAGGGGAAATCTGTTTTTGGCAGGGGTTCAAAATTCCAAAAACTACAGTCATTTACATTGTAAAAATCGAATTTGGAGTGTTTAGATCAAAGATAAAAAATCTTGTAAAATTGAACGGTAGAGAAACATTTCCTGAGGATTATTTATTAGATAGCGGACATGTTTTTATGAAATTTTTATACTGATAAGTTTTTAGAAAATATCGGGGCTCTAGATAAGTTTAATTTCCCAGATTATTCATGAGATTGTCTCGACAAAACGATAACCGCGCCAGCGTATCCTGTACTGGTCTGGTGTGTATCATTTTTAGCAATCATTGTTTGTTTACTTTGCGTTTAATTGATTAAGTTGGTGCGACTGGCACCGACCAATTTAATTAATAAAATACACTGTTTCACTTTTGTTAAATAGAAAAACATGCAAACCAGAAGCTTAACGCAAATCCTAGCCGTGTAAACAACTAATTAATGTAGAGAATGGGAAAAATCCATCGCGTGTACGTTTTGACAGTTCGTGCGGCGTCGGTTTTCTTTTCGTCGTTCGATGTTTGTTGACGTTTTTAAACTTTGCTCTGTTATTTCGTCTACAACTAAAATGGTGCGTAATATGGCAACACTGTGACGTCACATAATATCATTGGAAGGTCGACGTTTTCGAACGCCGACTTTGCACGGGTTAACACACATGTAAACATAACCAAACTAATTTCCAAGTTGCAGTGGCGCTGCCACGTCTTGGTCCAATTAACATTTCTTGCTGTCGAAATAATTTTGCCTAGTCACTTTAATTGGCAACCAACGTTGACCGTGTTTGGGCGTCTCCCAAAATTTATACGGCCGCATTTTTCACAATATCCAAAAATGCGTTGTATCGGTTTCCGGGAAACGTGTTGTCTGACCTTTTCTGAAAGTTCTCCACGTGCGCAGATAAATCGAATAAATACAATAAATTCGCGCGAATTTTTTACCTCCTATCAGATAAGTTCAGGCATTACTGTGGAATTGTAGACGCATTCAAATGATGTCGGCCGTTTTTTTTTTACACTGGCAGGATCGTTTTACATGACGAAAAGATGACCTCGATTAATATGCTTGTGCAATAACGTATGTAAAAGACGCTGGGAGCAGCGGGAAAACCAAAGTTCGTTTCGATTCTCAGATCGTTTAATTACTTCTGTTAACACTAAAAACCGTGAAATCTTGAAATTTTGTGATTCACCGCACGTGGAGAATGTGAAGAGGAGTGGTGGAGGTGGATGATCCTGGTCAAACCAGAACCGAACATTCTTCTTGTGTTTTTTTTACCATTGAATTAATTGGTTAATTCCGATAGTTATTGCATAAAAACATCAGCTATTTAATACGTACGTATGTGGGTATTTAGGTGGATTTTATAATTGTTCGAAGCGACTCCAGTGACATCTAACTTAAATTAATTAATCCGCTTGATGGCCACCAGTAACGAGAAAAAATCTTTATAAAAGCCATCGTTCAGCTTTTCTCGATAATTATATTTCATGTTAATGCGATCTGATGTCATTTAAGTGAAGGTCGTAGATATGAACACTTCTGATGCTAACCAATAAAACTTCTCCCATAAATCATATTTTAAATTTAATGGATGTAAGTATTAGGAACAGTTTTACATGATAATCTTATTTAATGATGCAGCATCTAATCTCGATGCTCCCTAGTAAGAAAAAGGAATTTCAATAAAGAATAATTTCTTCCTCGTGTTATTGATGAGAGTAGCAGACTCATGGTCTTTTGTTGCCAAAAAGATTCATGATTTTTTATATCAAAAACAGTATGATGTGCTGAATGTGTAATTGTGTAGTTTTGTTCCTGCATAGATGGATGGTGCCTGTTCATTTAAAATGCATACTTTATGTGGAAATGTATTAATTGAGATTGTCTCAGAAAAGAATGCTCAAAAACGGCATTAATCGAACACAAGTTAAGTGCATTCGTACTGTGGTGGAAGTACAGTGACGGTTTTCGTAAATTGATTTTGAAAATAAATCACTGGATCGATTACTCGCTTGATCGATTTTATAAAGTTATAATCGATCCTTAAATCTAGTTGCAGTGACCATCGCGCAGTTAATGGCAGCTCTTATTTCCAGTTTAATAGATATTTTGATTTACGGCCCAAAATTTGCAATTTTAAGTAGCCACTTGTGTTGAATTTTTATATGGGCATCGTAATTTTGGATGTTAAGGATCGTTACAGATTACTTTATGGAAGAAATGAATTTTAAAGGAGTAATGGGCAACGATTTTTAGAAATTGTATACATAATCTTTGCCTGAGACTTCTACTTTTTTTTTCTAACGGCTTACCAGTAAATTATTAAAAGTAACAATGTGTGCTACAAATTGAACAATTCATTTTTACATAATATATAATACATATAATTATCTTCTGAAACTGCGTTCTTCTAAAAACTACTTTTCTTATAATGTATGTATGCAAAGAACGTATTTTAAAGGTTTCTGTGTAGTATACCTAATGCAGTTCTAATCTATGGTAAATGTGACATTTACAATGATATTCTAAGTTGAAATGTATTTACGTCAGAAATAATACTGGTTATTATTTATTAAAAAAAAGTGGCGTATTAAATTTCGTTCCTTTAATTCTGTATTTCAGTTAGTCTTGCCCAAATAGTTTAATTCTTTGGTGCAATAATAATAATAATTTGCATTTATATAACATGTTTTGACACTGTGAATTAGTTAATGATTTGGGTGTATTTTTTGATGTTAATTTTAACCACTATGTCAGTGAAATAATGTCAGCGTCTTCCCCCTTGGATTTTATAATCCTAACTTTACACCAACTCTATACTAGCTGTAAATTATATTTGTTAATATAATAAAAATTTTATATAATTTATTTATTGTTTATTTTATCAAAACTTAAGTATCCTTTCCTAATTTGGTTTTAAGGGAACTTAAAATTTCTATGGTTTAAAATTTATAGGGTTCACACGCCACGTGGTTTTGATCATATAGTGTTACTAAATTCTTATTCAATTACTTCGTCATTAGTGGTATTGTTACCAAAGTAGTAAGGAGCAAATAGATAATTACGTGAAGCAATGACAACCCCCCAAATCCCAGTCCAGCTTGAGCACAAGCCACGCTTCTGCTGTTTCTCAAATAATATTAATTGTTACTGTCAAATTGTCCAAGAGGCTCGAGACCAGTCCCTAAGAACTGTTCGAACTAAAATGCGAAATTGTACGCAGAACATTCAATATAGGAATTAGTTCTGCATATTGAATCGGGTTTGATGGTCTGGTACAAATCAGTGACGCAAACATTGAAAAACCGTCCAATGATGTGATTTCTTACGATTGTACTACCCGAAGGTAAGCCACTTGCTTCATCCGCTTCTTGGAGAACTGTAAAATACCTCGCCCATGATTCCACAGTTTTTTTTGCAAAACAAAGTCAATTTGATACAACTGAAAATGTTAATTTTTCACAGATTTTAGAAATGTTACTTTGATATTTGTCGATGAAAATAATTTCGAATAAAATTATGGGTATAGGTACTACGTACTTAGTGAAACAAATTCGGCACACGATACCCTAATGCGTTATTCAAAGTCTGAGTTTATTTCTCTATTTGATTATTCGTTGTTTTTGCCTATAGCTACTAGGAACGAAGTACATTTTTGAAATACTGCTTGTTTTTTTCTTATTATTGAAAAAAGAAGCATTATTTATTTTATTTTGCTAGACACCCACATTTTACACGACATCCACGTCGGACTTTTGTTCATATTATGACATTGAGGATTACGGACAAAGCTGAAATGAAGTAATGAAGCTATGAAGTATTGAAGGGAACGCGGCCTCCTTGACGATCACCCATGCAAACACCGACCGCGTCCTACACTGCCTAACTCTATTAATTACACTTATTATTAACAAATGTAAGGAGAAAATGAAAAGAATACTTTTTTTAACGTCGTCAAAAAAAGTGCAAGTTTTTTCATTCGTTTGCATTCATAAAATATGTGATTTTTGAATCGGTTAAAAAGCGTTAAAAAAAGTGCCATAGCGATTCATTTTTGCCTGCATTTTGCGTTGAAAAAAGTGCCGTAGCGTGTCATTTTTTAACGCAATTATAAATTTTTTTTGTTCGACACTGTCAGAATTTGAGAATTTTCTCCTCTGTGAACGGATTTTGATAAATGTCACAACTTGTCAAAACGAAACGTCAAGCTAATTTTAAAGATTCACACAGGAGAAAATTTTCAAATTTTGAGTGTCGAAAAAAATTGTTATCTAATCTTACGGGCGCCACAAAAAAATTTGTATGCAACTCGTTAGTAAAGTGTCTTTTTTTTACTCGGCGGATTTGCGCACTCGCTTCGCTCGAGCGGCAAATTTTCCTTCTCGTAAAAAAAGTATTACTTTACAACTTGTTGCATAAATAACTATGTATTTGTCTTTTAGACTACCCCAAGAAATTTACAATTACACATTTTTAAAAGTCCTAAGATTAATGTATACTACAAAAGGATCGCATAATGATAAAACAACACTTAATGTTCAGCAAAAGGTTGTTTTACTATTGAAATGCCGGATAACCTCAATAAGGAATTCGTTAGGTTGGCTGGTTCTGGCGTCATCTTATAAAATCACATTATCACTATTAAATTGTTTTATCGTTGTTTTACGACTTTCATCAAAAATACCGAAATTAAACGGTTATTATATTTAAATCGTAAAATTTTCGTGCATATTAATGGACTTCATTTAGTGATTGTTTTACGACAGGAATTTAAATACGCTAAAACTACTTGGCTTTAGCACATCCTGGTTGATCTCGAAAAATCCCCGGAATGTTAAATTGTTAACAGTTTGTTTTAATGATTTCCTCTTCGGAAATAGTTGACGATCGATAGAAACAATCATTAACAACATTTGGGTAAAAAGTACATCGTACGAAAGGCAACGTTGGTGAAAAATTAGTGTTAATTATGATATAGCGCAGTGAACTCTTTAACCACACCATTTGTAAATTAGCCCATCATTCTCTCCATGGCAGTTAATAAAGTGCAGCGTGTTTAAATGCAGTAATGATGTTTATATACCCGGTTTTATGGTTGGACTCGCCTTTATAGGTTAAAACGCAATACAGACCTTAATTGTGACATTTTCATGTCGAATTTAAGATTATAGAGGAGTTCTACTTTGTTTTTTCAAATCCACCATATGGTGTTTCCTTGAAATTCACTTAGATCCAGCGGCGAATTATGTAAAGTTTGTTTGCTGGGCAACTTGAGTTATTCTTCCTTCACATTCCCATGTAAGACTCGATGCAGTCGGCTGCCTGCTATAGCTCAAACTTGAAATGAACCAATATGTCATCCTTTATATATATGGGGGACCCAACCATGTTCGATATATTGCGTCCGCATTTCACCTTATTATTATGACCAATAAGCCGGATCAAGTTTTATTAACTTCTACGTAAAGATATAAGAGTTCTCGTATCAAGCGAAAAACTTTGCACTTGGTCAGTTGTGCACTTTGATAATGCAGGAAATTAACACATACATTTTCCATAACATCAGCAGTTTTTATTGCATATCAGCTTTTATTGAACTTGGCAAATTATGGTGCATCCACTAGTTGGCTGCACAAAAGCGTCAACTGAGAATAATAAGTGGTAATGTGTTTGAATTAATCGGACGCGGTTTTATCGCATCATGTTTTTAAAAATGTGTATTAATACATCATTTCAAAATAAAGTCAGATGTTAAAGTTCAAGAAGCTTCAGATTATTTGCCATTGGCTTTGAAAATCCGCTGGTTTTGTCTTGTTGAAAAATACTACTTATTGGAAAAAGACGTTCGTGTTTTTATTGATGATTAATCTTTCCTGAAATTGCTTCTGTTAATGCCATCAGGAAATCATTTTATTGCCAAGAAGTGTGTCATTTTACAACTTTGACGTTTCCTTATTATCAGTTTTTTTTAATCTTATTAAAAAACAGACGGCATCTAAACCTGAATATTTTAGTATCGACAAATTTACATTTTCCAGCCATGTCATTCATATGTGACGTGTACGGTTCTCTAGGCTCTCATTTTTGATTCACTAAAGTTTTTATACTTGTACCTTTTCCTGGTTGTGATGTACTTACAGCAAAATAGGTTAGGAAAATACAAATACAAAACGCTAAATGAACTTACAAAAAAGTAAGACGTATTTATTATTACTATATACTGTTTAGTATGATTAATTAATAAAAATTGACTAGTTGACTAATTCACTTTTTGATCAGTTTGTATAGATAGATACGGAATGAAATGATGCTGTGCCGCACAAGTGGCAATTTTATAATATCACAGAGAACTGCTCTTGTCATGACAATTGGAATTCCTACGTCTGGCGATTAAAACGTCCATTGATCTCAGTATTGGAAATTATGCGAGCGCAATTGTCGGTAATTCAAAAATTTTATGTCGAGCAAAGTCGTTTATAGGATTTACAGCGTTTGTCTGGAGCAACCAAAGTAGAAGTGACCTAAAATTAGCGAAACCAGTTGAAAATACTTATGAATTAGTCTCTCATAAAACGTTCATTATTTTGGTGTCTTTTCTTGTTTTTTTTTTCAGTTTGAGGCCAACTAATATTTTTAGCTTGTGTTATGCACGGGTGCGAATGTGAGGAATTATTGCTAATCCAGCTTTTTCGAAATGACTAATCTGATGTTTGCCGCACACGTGCAGTTGCAAAAAAATTCGAAATTGCAATTAGTGTGCCAATTGTGGTGGGCGTGCACTACCTAATTCTTTTTTGTCGTAAATGCGAAAATCCCATTAGTCTAAAAGTGAATTTTTTTTAAAGCTTTTGGTAGCTGAATATTTTTGTTTAGGCTAAAATTTGCGTATTTGAGATGGTTCGTATGTTATTGATTGGGTGGTATTATATGTGTAAGAAAGACTTGTAACGGAGAATGAAGAATGTTGGGGATGAAAATTATGTACACGTGTATTGGAAACCGGTATTGTCATATATTTACAAACACAGTCTTATGCCACAATTACGTAGCATACAAAACTCTTGTTTACCAACAAACCGCGAAGCTTTATTTATTAATGAACCCACATTCTGCCGTGATTTCAAATGCGCATTTTTCTGGTTGACGATCTGAAAATAATAATGCATTTGCGTCTTTCCTCGATAAAATATTTGTTAATTGTTTTTAAATGCGTGTTAGGTTTATATTATTTTTCAATGAATTTTATCGACCATTTATTTAAACGATAACTTTTTTAGTAGTAGGCAATAGGTGAATAATTCTCGTCATTAGCGATACTTAAAAGTTTTATTTGAGTTACTACTAAAGACATCAAACCGTAAAAATGTTTTTTTTTTTCTAATTTCATAAAATATTTATAATTTTAAATTTGATCTATGTAATTTGAAAAATACTTCAATCTTATCTATTTTATTGAACCAAATAGGATTATTTCAATTTATGAAATCATGTTTATTTGAATTTTCACAGATTTTAACAGTTTGAAGAAACTTTGGAACAGTGTACCTAGGTCACATGTATATTTTTGTTGCTAATTATTGTCATTATATTCATTATTAATTCTTTCAGTGTATAACTAGTTATTAAATGTAATTACGAATTTTTTCTGGTATGCATTAATTTTGCAGCGAATAAATAAAGTGCCGCTGATCCACTTTTTTATCATTTCGTTGATTATTATTTTTATACTTTGTTTTACATGTCACGTATACTTTTTTAATTAAATTATCAATTCAATTATTGTTATTTATAAATGAAGTAAATTTTATTCTTACCGTTAACTACATATTAATATTTTTTAAATACATATTCACGTGAATGTGTTTCAATAGCAGTTCAAATGAAATTCTGGGCTGAGTAGGCGTTGAAAAAATTAAACCGTTTAGTTGTAAAGTTTAAATTTTCCGCCGTTTGACACGAATGACATTTGTTGATGTTTAATCGGGACATAATTGCACATGGTTCTTTTCAGCAAAGGGTGGCGTTAAATATTTGCTTCGAGCATAGGAATCGTTTAGTTATTCTATTTTTAATGGAAAACATTGCAAAGAAAGAAAAAAAGAAAGATTTTTTTTCTCTAAATTTTAGGTTAGGTGTCAACATGCTCCAATTAATCTACGCTCTAAAAAAGCACACCAATTGACGGTTTCCAACGCCTTCGCAGCCCAGGATTTCATTTCATGTTTTGATAAAAGTGAGAAACTTTATTTTACAGACTGGAAAGCAACTTATAAATATTGCAGGAGACTTAGTTTTGAATGATCGTGTATTTCCAAATGGTTTAAAAAAGGTAACTTACTAACATCAGACTATACTTCTTGAATAATAAGTGGTTAGGTCATACACATCAGTCATACAATTCCCATAGTTTGATGAAGGAAGTGTGTGACCCACAGTATTATCATTTTCTTATGCCCAAGTTCATTATGTTTTCATTAATTGAAGGTTGCAAGAGAACAGGTATCATTAAATAAAATATTAAATTAATTATTTAAATACTCTTGTATAATATGATGTAGTAATAGATGTTTAAATTAGAATATGAATTCGTCATCTAACAATTCTCCTATTAGATCGATGTTAATTGCTTAAAGACGTAAGTGGTAATTACAATTGTAATTACACTCCATATTGGATTTGTTTCTGCTGTTGAACGTAAAAAAAACTTGGAATGAAGTCAATGTTTTTTATAATTTTATCGTACTTCGACTTTAATACTTACAGTGGAGAGGTCCTCTGGTTTTACAAAATTGGAGTGCGTACTTTGGACGGAACAATTAGAATCGTACTCAAAGAGTAAATATGAAGATAATTTTTACGACTAGATTATAATATCATTCACTATCTGATAGGAGCTTAGTCCTTTCAGGTATAACAATAAAAAAAAAGTATTTGGAATATTCCATTTTGATATGAATGGTTTAACAGATAATTACAAAGTCAAATGGCCCAATCTGAATAATCCAGAATAAAAACATTCGGCTCGGTAGTGTTTTTATTGTGTGACTAACATTGTGCTTCCAAATGAGTTGCTGATTGTATGTCTCATTATTCAGCTAAATCGGTTAATTTTGTGTCTCGAAAGATACATTTTAACTGTGACGCCATAAATGTTAACTTATACACCGTTTCGAATTGAATTGATTAGTAGTTAAACGGGTTAAATAATTTGAACTTGTCTTATAAATATACAAAACGGGTTTCTGTGCGACCAGTATGTCGTCTTTTTTGAGGTGTATATTGTGCAGTTCTCTATTACTTATCTTATCACGCAGTGTTGAAACTGAAGGGTTATCTTCCAATCACATGCCTCCTACGTTGCCAAGTCGCTTCGCCGATTATGACACACAACGCTCTCTATGCTTTATTGCTGGTGATTTGCTCTTTGCCCCCGGAGGAGTTCCAAAGCTATCCGACCTACAAATGTGGCAACATACTTATTTTTTGTTGTTCATGATTTTGCATTTAACACTCCGTTCTGGTATTAATTAGCTTTTCTTATTTTTCAACTTGCTAATCGTGCGGTAAGAGGTAAAAGTATATTTTATAGTTCTTAATGCATTTATGCATTCACCAATTTTATGTAATTAATCCGTTTTAAGAACATTTTGTCGCTGTCACTTCGGCCTTACCTGTTTAAAGAATTCCATGACGCAATTTATTTTCTAATTTCATGTCATAAATGTCTATGAAAATAATTTTAACACACATTGCGTTTCTCGTCGGGTTCTCTCTTATGTAAGAGAAAATGCCAGAGTTCAAGTAATTACTCGGATTGGGATCGTCTTACCGCTTTTCCAAGGACACGATTTTCCTTTTAGGTATACATGGCGACCAGTAAAAGTAGAGAAGAGGCTTCACGATTAACAACACATGTTTCTCAGAGTCAACTGCTTAAAAGTATATGATCACAAAATACATTTTTGGGGAAAATTACATTATTACATGTCATGCTAACTTCCTGTGTGGGTATTTTGTTAACTCTATTGTCTATGGGAACCTGTAATTGAATTAAATTAAAGATTATAATACAGATTTTTGAGAAGCTTTTTATAAACTTGAAAGTAGATCGCTGTCATATCCGTATATAAAAACGATTTTAATTTTTAACACCTTTAAAATTTATGTGCCACAATTGAGATTTTGGTCACTTTTTTTGTTTCCGTTGAAGCTCCTTTCACAAAGTCCTGTAATTTTTTGAATTCCGCCAAGATTCTCTGAATTGAATGTTAAGTTAAAAAATTACCTCTTGTGTTTAAACAAACGGTTTTGTACTAATTTAATTTAAATATTAATATTGAAAGTTGCACTGTATAATTAACTTAAGTAACTTAAGTAGCAAGAAAACCGTTTCACTACTTAAATTTAGACGTACATGAAACTGGAATTATCGATTTTCTGAATACGTAGCTAGAATTGCAGAGAAATAGAAATCTTTGATTGTATAACCCCACGAAGTATCGAGAAAATGTTAGCAAGCGAGGAAACGATTAAAATTAGAGCTGATAATGCCGGCGAAAAATATTTTTAGCATCAGTGACAGCCTCTTGTTAAATCTTGGTATCTTTTGACAGCACTAATAGCCGAGGTTACTTTCTATAAATACCAACATTTTCAGTTTGAGAATTTATTTCAGGGATTTGTCGTTAATAATTTTTTATGACAGCTCATTTCGAAGCTAATTCCGGTAGCTAGCACGATATTTTTAGCTTTAGTTGTGGCGAGATCGATCTTTCATTTTGCCGTTTGGCCGCAAGGTGTTCGTACTTCAATTTTTGGAAGAAGCGTCCAAGAATACCACCCCCGTCCGTTTTTCCGCAACCGATAGTTTATAAAGTGCGTCATTGCTTGCGTAACCGTGGAGTTATTTCGAGTCGTTTCTCTTATAATTTGAGATTGTCAGGGTTTTCAATTATTTATCGTGAGGAATATGTGTCGAGGCGAAGCTTTATACAAGCAGTTGCCGGGGATACCTGATTGCTGTCAGTCCTTTCCCAGTTCTGCTCGTCTCTTTGCGGCTTCGTAACCTGCCGCATAATAAACCACCAACTACATTGTTACATGTTACAGACTTGCATCGTACTTTTGTACGTCCCCGTTGCCACGTTAATAAAAGTTGGCCATCGCGGGTCAGTCTATTGCAAAATGAAAAGAAGGTAATTGCGTCTGATCCGGTATTTTTAGACCGTCTTATACACATATAGGTCATCCACTAATAAAACATCAGCTGCTGTAGAATATACAGGGTGATACTCTATTACGGAGTCTCCACTCGCGATAACAAGAGTATAGATGAAAATAGCAAATCTCGCATTATTACACAAATTGTAAATATAGGTTATGTAGAAATTTCTTTTTTTTGC
Organism: Tenebrio molitor; assembly: GCF_963966145.1. Classification (NCBI taxonomy): domain Eukaryota; kingdom Metazoa; phylum Arthropoda; class Insecta; order Coleoptera; family Tenebrionidae; genus Tenebrio; species Tenebrio molitor. The sequence goes on from NC_091052.1 coordinate 3,112,344, forward strand.
GCATTAAAAACCAAAAAAGTTCAGGATGTACGATTAAGCATTCTGTAGATTTAAAATTTTGCGTATGCAGAGGAATGAATGATTTATAAAACATGTTGTATGTGATTTCTAATTTTTTCTGTCAATATGTTTCAAACCAATGACGTTATTAGGTTTTTTAGTACTGACCCAAGTTTTTTTAATGACACAGTTGTATACTTCCTGTTCTTTTTTATTCACTGTTCCTGATTTCCAAGTTTTCTTCTCCGGAATTTTTTTGAAAGTTTGAAGCTTTTCATGTGCATTCGCACGATGTTTTTTTCCTCTCTTCTCTGTTGTGGAGATGCATTTTAGACATCAAAATCTGCGTAGTTGTTAATCTGATAATTTTGTTTCAGGTATGAGTCAAACGGTGTAGCGGTTATAGACAAAACATGCCGTCTAGTAGGTGAGGTTGGGCTGTTTATGTTATTATTTATATTTAAGCGTTGAACCTTGATGGTGGTGTCACATGTTCGTGTTTGTTTTTATTTTATTGTGAACCCGCTAAAAATAGTGGGACTTGTATATAGTCGGGTCTGTTCCGTGCGATAGATACCTATCATCAGTCAAACAACTTAACAGGGTTAACTTTTGGCAAACGTAAAACGAAGGAGGTACTGCCATGTGCTTATACTAAGCTTTATTAATAGATATGAAAATAAACTTAGGCCACCTTCCTGCCAGATTCCAGACATTTGCATACTCCGTACCGTTGTGCATGACTGCCAAGTTTTAAAGACACTTATAAGTTGTGTGAAATTTTTCACGTTGCAGTAACTTTTTAAAAAAGTCGTGACGAATGTTTTCGTGGAAATGTTAATTTTACTTTGTTTCTCAGGACAATGTCAAACGATTAAATTAAGATCGCGTTCGGATCGTTTTAGCACTTTGATTCACTGTTGATGACGTCCGTCGACGTTTTGCGGGTTCGAGGAAATATTTTCGGATAGGTTGTATTAGCCCACGTATTGCATTTTTTGAAAATTATGGATTCGCGGATGCCATATATTACGGTTTTAAGTGTGTTTTCGAATCTTTTGAATTTAATCGGTATTTGGACGGAGCGATTGGTTACTAAAATTAGAAATATCCCACCGTTCGATTGCAAATTAGTTCCCATTTTTTATATCTGTTTAGCTTATTAAGTCCTCTATAACAACTGTTATTATAAATTAATAATAGAGTAGCTACTTATTTTCTAACTCGCGAGGCTTCTAATTTGTATAATTTGACAAGATGTGTCGAATACTTGCGTCTCAAAGACCAACCAAAGTGGGAAGCTCACACAAGTTCAAGTTTGCACACAGTTTACACAGTAAAAAGCAAGGAAAACAAACTTAGCAAAAACGGATTTGAGAAGTTGTTCAGTAAAAATGAGTCATGTCAATTCATCCCATAAAAGTGTTACTACCTATAATCAAAATTGTATTAACTAATCAGAATGCAGCCAGATTGCGTTTTATTGGTCCGCATTGTATTTCTATACCCAATTCCATAATGAGATGTATTTAGGTGAACATTTATAGCCGTGCACTTTGACGGGCTTCGGATTCAGCCTACGGGAGATTCTAAACATTGTGTCGAAGCGTGAAGTAATCAGCACCTTCGTCTTGTCCACGTTTTACGTAACAGCGAATAAAATGTCAACGGCGACGACGATCCCGGTACGTCGAACGAAAAAGCCGTCTGCGTCGAAAGCGCTAATTATACAGCAAATCGGTAGTAAGCTTAATTGGTCGACAAGTCGAAAATATGAGACCCTATTATCCTGCAGGTCCTGTCTAAAGTTGTGCTGTTGGGGTGGGGCCACCCACCTGTTGCCCGGGGCTTTGAATCGTCCTTGCGCTTGTCCGCCCGTCGAGCCGTGAAACCGCTCCTTGCTCTCATCGCAATAACTACTTTATACTCGTGATATGTCAGGAAAGTAAATCCACGGCACTTACGTGATTGTCAACCGGAGATAAATCATCATTGACACTGATTCATAAAATCGGAGGGTAGAGTAACGGTCAGAATAATTGGCACAATAGCCTCCTACATTTCGTCGTTGCAAAGGTCCACTTCATTGTTTATATTACTTTCGAGAGTGTAAGTCATCAGTTCAATAATTTTACAACTACATAGCAAATTAGAGTATGAGTAGTACAGCAATACTTTAAGGCTTTGCTTTCAAATTTATTGTCTAGCAAGTTTATAATGGTTGTTGCCAAGAGATTTATTAAGTTGTTAATTTCAAAACATAAAGATGAAAGATATTATTTTGACAAAACTGTGACATTTATAGGAATTTAAATCAAAAAGGTTCAGATAAATGTTTGGAATGGCCCACTCAAAACTGTCAGTCACAGTTTAGTAAACCAATAGGTATATTTTACACAAAAACCTATTTAATCCTTAATTTTATAAACAAATTTTCTATTTTTCTTAAATTCTGTATTGACATTTATTTTTCTTCGCCCTAAATGATTATAAAAAACGTTCATAAAATGTATGGTCTGATAGGCCGTGTTTTCTATCTTTATAATCGCGGGTCTTCTTTTTAGATAGTATGCTTTGACATTTCTTTTACATATGTATAACCTCACTTTGATCACCTTTTTATTGTAAGTTAAATGATTAATTTAAAGTAAAAGTGATAACGTAGCAGTAACAAAACCAGGAAAACTGGAAGAATAGTAATTTATATACACCACTCGTGTCTGATCGCTGAATAAATGACATTTGACATCTATGATTCGTCAGCTGATCAAGCTACGCCATACGTTAACGGAAACAGAAGCAATCATTAGGGCAGTGTGCGATACAAAGTATTTTAAATTTTTATCTGAGTATTATTTGAAATACAGTTCTAGTGACAAACAAGGAATTTTCGAAATGAAATTTAACAATTTAATATTCTAAACTGAATTGTGCAAGAATTGTATCCATTGACATCGTATTGTGGGATGAAGTCATTAATTACATAATAGATTTAACTTCGTGAAGGTTTTTTTTTTCAGTCGCGAGTTTATGTTAATAATTTATTGCCATCCGACATTAAACATACGTATATCCTTGAGGTTTTCAAGTATAATTCGTATGTGTTGCTTGAATTGCTTTAATTTCGGTAATTTTCCATTATTATGTAAATTCCGAGCTATTCTTCGAAATTGAAAGAAATTGCGTCAACTTCGACATTTGCAAAGTAATAAAGTCAATCTAATGCGTTGAGAATGAAAGATAGAATTGACTCTGGACTGTGAAGAAGAGCGGATAAATAAAATGACTTGAAACGTGTTGTCCTTGTGGTGAACACAGACAGAATTCTATTAATTATTTTCACTCGAATTTTGGAGACGATTAATTACTATTCATTGTGAAATAGGTTAATTCTTTTTGCTTAATTGATGATGATTGATTGTTGTAACAACTTGATCGCCAAATGAAAATGTCTGGAATATAAAATCTATAATGTCAGGGTTAAATTGGCATTTTATTTAAGGAATCTTATGGTCCAACCATAAAATAAAATTAATGAAAATAATAAAACTATGACATAAACGCTCATGTAAATGGCAATTTTTTACATGATAAGTTAGTAAAACTAGGAAACGATTTTTGATACGTCATTTTTTTCGAAACGAGAAGGTATGTTGAATCATAAATTTTTGTGGGCCAAGTTGATGACCACATTATCTAAATTTTTTACTTTGATTTGTTGAAATAGCTTGATGATGTATCTTTGATGTAAATTGCAAATCTTCGGCTGAAAAGGTACCAGTAGAAAAAATATTTCAAATGAAACATTTCAGGAACGCAAATTAAAACGTTATTTAAATTTTCAAAACAAATGCACATGTGTTTACGGTCACGTGTAAAAGTGTATCCATATTCGTATTATACGTGGTGATAAATTTTTTATTTATTTACCAATTTGCACGAAATTTATAAACTTGCAACGAAAGGTTAAGGTTATTCATAAAAGCAAAATATTTATTACGCGTTAAATATTTCTTATAATTAGATTGAGAAAACCAAAAAAGGATACGTTGTAGTCTAAATTTTGCCATAATGAATGGTAGATCTACATTAGGTGCAGTGGTTGTTTTCTTTTTTATTTTATTACAACGAAAATTGAGAAATGTTTTAAGTGTTTTTACGAACGTGGCTAAACAGATGGCTTGATAGGCATGTAAGTTAGCAAGTTTTATTGCCGTTTTATGCCGAACAGAGATTGTTTTATTATTGTTAGAGCTAATTAAATTATCTCGAAATAATTTGATTAAGTTTTGACTTCATTAAACCCAGTGTTACATAATATGTAGTTTAACTAATACATTTTAAAAATTGTCAAGACCCAGGACGATAATTTGTAAACAGATGTTTACGCAGATAATTTTACAAAAAGTAAGTCGTCAGCCCACCGCGGAAATACAAATGGGTTAAATTTTAACACTTCAAAAATGTAAAGAAAAATGTGACACTTTTGTTGGCTTGTGTAAATTTGTTCTTTTTATTTGCACTTGAAATTATGAAATCATAATCTGTGGTGTTAATTTTTCGCGATCACTGTAGTAAGGTGCTTCTTTATCAAATTACATCATCATAATTGATTCTAGAAGGTTTGTGTTCCGTTTGCAAAAAGTGACGATTCATTTTCATAATCGTAAAACGAGTTTTATATTATTAGAATGGATTGACCACTTTCATGGATTATCAACTTTTATTTGATATGTCGAAACGAGAAAATTATTTTGATATGTGTTTGATGCAGCGAAATTTAGAAAAGAGAACAGATCGTGATTATTGTACATGATAATCTATTAATGCAACGCGGATAGTTTTATTAATAGACATTATATTGGCGAAGAGTATGAATAATCCGTTATTAAACTGCACCGGTTGCCTGAAGCATTTACATAGTTTCACGGTGTTGAACCAGGCGTTGTCAGAGTTGGTGCCAGGATTTTATTATTAAAATTTCTCACAACAAAATAATCTAGAATTCCCGGTATTAGTCTAATCTAATCCTCCCGACTATTGAAAACAAGCTAGAATAAGCTAATTTGCATGTATGTGCGGAATCAGAAAGGTTATTAGCGTACAGTGTGAGTTAAATATAGCTCGAAAATGTTCGGAAAAAATCTAAAGAATGTATGTTGTAGTAGTGTGCTCAGTTATTCAAGAACAGCGAATCTTGGCGGCAATTATTTTAAGGACGATTCGTCCTGCAATGAAAAATTCACGTTCAAAGTGAATTGACTGTAGATCAAAATTAAGGTGATCCGATTTAGTACCGATGCGGGTAACTTTTGACCCGATTTAATTGATGTTGGTCATTCATTACTTAAGGACCCCCGTCTCGGTTAATTATTACGATTCTTTATTAAATCACGCCGCTTTTAGAATCGTTCCGATGGTATTGTGCTATTACAGCCCAGCCGTATCTTCTCGGTGATCGTTGTTGTGAAAATTTTGGAAAAGATAATTTTCGAATGTGATCGCGGAAATTATGTAACGAGTGAAAAATGTAAAACCAACGCCGCTAGTTGTTGACGAGATTATTAAAAGTGGTCGGTGGTAATGACGCCCTTGTTCGAAATTTTTGAAACAGTCGGTGGAATTTGCAAGAGTAATTAATGAGTGATGTCGCGACGGGGTAGCAGCTCACAGACGTGACGACCCCGAATCTAATTAAACACAAGCCTATCTAATTGACAGTTTGATTACATCACATGTGACCACAACGTTCTGTCTGTCTCTGCCTCCCATCGTTCTCTACAGGTTGCTAAATACCGAATCTTTGATGTCGAGGCTTTCTATTTCGACGTCCAGTTTTATGGTTTAGCATCAGGTGTAATGAAACTCCCCCAAAAACATCATCAGTGACTAGCACAGATACGTCTAGCCACTGCAAATCAACTTTAATTATCGTCGTCGCATTTGAAGGGTTGATCGAGAAGTAACTAATTCTGGATTACCGTTGAAATCTATGCACGGATATGAACAGACACGCTCGATTACAGCTAACGATCTTCTATTTAAATAATTAATAACGTGAAATAAAGCAAATTAGTCCAGGAAGCGGATAATTGTACCGAAATGCTTATTAAATATAGGCGTAATCCATTAATTTCCGTTAATTAACAAAGACTACGCGTAATTCCTATGGCTTCAATTACTACAGTACCCTAAACAAGGGACATTTAATTTGGCTCGAGATACATCTACCTACTGGTGTACATTTTAATGATCATCATTACAAACTGAGTGAGTTGGACAAAAATGCTCATAAATCGTAATGGACCCTATTGCGCACTTGTGTTTAAAAATCTACATTTGAGAACCATTCAAAACAGTCAACCAAATATTTTTTTTGTAAATGAATTCCAAAGTATGTAATTTTTTGTTTTCATATTTCTTCTCTTGCTTAACAAAATTTGTTTGTTGTATAAAAAAATCAAATGTAATATTTGTGTAAATTTTGGAAAAAAATGTGGGCAGTTGCAGAGATCTTTTTTCCAGTTTTTTTCAGAAACAAAGGCACGCTCTTAACTGTGAGATCATCAATTTTAAAAATATCTTTTATTTAATATTCAGTTTAAGTGGTAATAAAATGGCACTAGACTGTTAATCTAAAGCAATGAACATATTTCATCCGTTATTATAGTTTATTCAATTGTAAGTTATAGGTAATATTTTTAAGTGCCATTTCGCATTAAATAATGCTGTGTATATTGTAGCAGAAGCCTTGAAAGAGTAAACAATCGTGAGTTTTCGAAATTATCTCTTTGAACTATTGTTCAACCATCTTCTTAATTAAATTACAAAACGTGCAAGTTGAAGTCAAAAAACGCAAACAGTTGAAAACATTTTTGGAACCCCCTGTATATCACCTGGTGAAATCCGAATAGAATTTGCGACGAACCGTATTCAATAAATAAAAACTTTCTATTAATTCGCGGAATCCGTCTTGCCGCCGCTGCAGGAACACGGATGGTATTGACAGATTTTTTTAAGATTGCTTCATTGTTAGGTAATCCGACACATTCCTTGTCTTTTAACGATCCGTCCGTGAATTTATTATATCCTCTTGAAAGGTCTCGATTAAAAGATAATATTGAGTTGTAAGGAAGTTGTAAAATTCGATCGCGTTCCGTTGGGCATTTAGTTCATCGGAATTTTGCGGTTGCATCTTGCGTGTGCACCAAAACCGCAGATTGAATAATTATAATGTCAGAGAGGCTACCAGCATTGGTTCTGCAGTATTCGGCAGGATATTTTCATGAAATCGTAATTTAAGTGCACGGTGCACTTGCGGTAACGGCGATGAGGACTCGCGGCGCAAGATAAGAAATCGTTCGCTGTTGAGGTCGAATTTCTCGGTCTGGTAAGCGCTGAAGGTCGTGTCGAAGATGGACAACGAAAATAAAAGACGCTGGTGAACCGTTACCTTATTACGAACGACTCGCAACATTGTCCAGGAGATTGGTTTTAAATTGTTTTTGTTGTAATTTATGCGTGCAATAATTTCGATGTATTAATTATTATGCGTGTGTCACAAGGCTTAAGTTACCGTTTTGCCTAATTTTCAATTCATCGTTCGACGACTTTGATCACTTTGTTAGTAATCTTTTATCTATATCTTTCTCACATTATATTACAATCGATCGACATTTCCATTTGATTGAAAACGTACTTAAAAGCTCATATTAGAAATTGTTGATCATTATCATGTCAATCAATTGCTTTTCCATTGGGCACTGGCGCCCATTAATAATACTCGCCCATAATGTATTTTTTTATACTGTTTGTGTTGTATTTCAAAAACTGATAACTAGAGTTCCACTTCTTTTGACAAATTATACGAATATAGAACTACTTTGTTGAGCAAATAAAAGTGGCTAAGGGTTGGTTTTTATAACGACCATCCAGGTACTATTAGAAGTTTTTTTTAATAGACTAGATTGATAACATAAGTACACTTCTACCCTTGTTTCTTTTATCAGTTCTTTTGAAAAATTGCCAAAAAGTAAATACTTTCTGTAGAGTTGCACGTCTGCTACAAAATGTAAAAGATCGGTATGTGGATTTAGAAAGTGCTCCACACGCCGGTGAAATGAGTAGATCGAGAAGCCTTTGGGTATTAAGAAGTCTTGATGGTCCAGGAAGTGACCGCGGCCGCCACAGGTGATGATGTATCGGGCCCCAGCGGCCCTAATTAACCTGCTCTTGCATAGTCATTAGCGCACTATTTCCCACTACTCCGATCTGCTTCTGAAGAACATATTCGGAACTTTTACCGTATTGACGTGAGTGGTTTAATCAATATGATTATAAAATCTAACATGTTCATTAATGACAGCTGTTCAAGTTGCAGCCGTTTAATTCAATTATTATCGGTTTAAGTATTCCACCCATTCATCTGTCACATTTTCGTACAATAATTTGCCTAATTTTTTTCACCATTAAAAAAATCGGTTTTATTTGATTTTGGTCATACCAAACTTAAATGAATAATTTTTATGTATGTATGTAGTAATTGACTTTGGGGTAATGCCTGTTGCCAATGCAATGTGATGTTGTGGCATAAAATATTTCACAATTAAAATGCTGAAAACTTCGATTAAATGTAATTGATTGTCATGTCTTTCCGAGGCGATGTAAAATTGTACATATTACCATTATTTATTCAAATATGATGAATTAAACATTCCTAGTATTTGTTTAAAGCTGAAGCTTGAAAATTAGCTGAGGGTTGTTTGTATAAAAACTAAAATGGGCCGAAATAAAATAATTTTGCGGTGATCGTGCGATCATGCGATTACGTAGGTGCATCTGGTGTAAAGCATAATCAAATTCGGTTCAATTTTTTCCCAAAAGCTCTTTAGAAACAAAAGTTTTCATTCAGTCTACCAAATAACGTTGGTGAGATGGTGGTGAAGCCCGCCCGGTATTTGGCGCGATCAATCAATATTTTCGTATAGACCGCCCGCCCGTATTGAAATTATTTTAATCCACAAAATAAGACAGAAATAATGGTAATATAACACAGTTACATGGCCAACTGGGATAATTCCCGACTGACAATGAGATAATCTGCGTCGCGGAAATCCGATCAGGCAGTCGTTAATTAACCCAGCCGGTGATTGCTGGATTAAGAGCAGTTCACTTTAGCTTGTTAATTAGACGAGATCCCCTACAAGGTGCAACTAATACAAGTGCGTTAACGTAAAGAGGGTTGAGGAATCGGTTGTATTACCAAGTTAGACTTTACCTGGCGCGAGTTTCCGTCCTACAAAGATAACACCCACCTTGTTCCGGATAATAGAATTAAATTAATTACCGATTTCGTGTGCTCATTGAAGTTTGGATTGGCTGTGTCTATTTACGACCGTTAATGAGACGAAAGTATGTTTTTTTGTAAATCAATGAGATGCAACAAACAGAAGAGGATCCTTGTCGGGACTGTCCACCGGAAAAGGAAAACAGTTACGTTTGAATAAATACCCATTAGGAATAGATTAAGATGAGTTTATGCTCATTTCGTTATCGGAAATAAGACCGTTTAATTGCCGAGAAACCTCCGAATTGCTCGAAAATATTCAATTTAATCGGAGGATGCGGAATATTATCTTGGACAGGTGCTATTTATCACACGTCGTTGAAAACAATCTGTTTCAAACCTCTCGTCTAATTTATTAAAAGGACACGGACTCGCTACGAAATCTATTGCACACTTTTGTGCCGTTAATTGTATGCGATAAATACCTGTCCCGAAGCTTTTATAAGAATTTTTATATTTTCGTTGGTACGTTTTATTTTTACTTTTGTTGACTTAACAATTTAATGAGGACTCTTCTTAGACAATTTGGAAAAGTATGAAATAATCGATTCGTTCAGTTAATAAACCCAACCCGGAATAAGTATGTAAAAGTTTGCTTCGACAAATGCAGTAAAGATAATCAAAAAATATCATAACGTATTCAATTCAAACATTACCTACACTTGTGATTAAGCATGCACCAACTTCTACATTTTTTTTATTGTACGTAAACAAATTTCAGAGTTTAGAAATTAGAAAAGAATTTGTAACGTGTTGTTAAATTGTTGCCAAAGTTATTTAAAGGTTGTTATTATTTTCTCTTATCAATTATAAAGGTTTTTTACGGGGAAATAAAAATTCAAGCATCACTGAAAAGTAAAATTACAAACATTTTATTCGATATTCGCCTCATTTATAGATATTGTAAGAAAGAGTCAAGAAATTGAAGTGATAGCTTTTAGTGGTACGAGACAATGAGGGAAAGATAAATTTTTGGGATAACGTTTTGTAATTTTTGCCAGCTATAGTTATCTTTGTAATCGAAAGAACAACCTCGTCAATACATACGAGTATCGTGTTTAAACTGCATTCGTAGTAAATAGAGTAATTTGGGCATTGAGTAAATATGGAAGTTATCAGATTTAAATACGTTTATCTTCAATCCTGCAACAAGGTTCAAAAGTACTTACGTCAGATAAAATAATTTATCATAAAATAAATGTGTAAATAATGATAAAATTAGTAAACGTAGATCTCAATAAACATAACTACGGTTTGATAATAAAATATCATCCATCACAATCGTAAACCTTTCGGTAAACACATGTAAAGGAAATGGAAATTTTCGAAAACGGGAAGCATCAATAATGAATTCTAATAACTAGTAAGTTAGGTGAGAGAAATGTAATAACGTTTCAAATTAAATTTTTTAATAAACATTTTTATGTCGATAGCATACCCTGGAATTCTTACATTTCTGATAAGGGAGATAAGAATGAAGCAATAGTGTATCGAGACTTCAACACAGAACACTTTTTCTTGGTGTATCTTTGTGCAGCTCGATGTTTATTTGTCGGTAGTAGTTTCATTATAGTAATTTTGAGTCTTTAGACAGAAAATAACAAGCAGTTGTTAATTTTTCTGACTACAGCGTATTTTTGAAACTAGATACTTAATCAATAAATATAATTTCTAATAAAAAAAAAGAACCACCAGTTTTTTAAATTTTTCTTTCTAGAGAGTGTTTACAATAGTTATAAAATGAAACTAACGACACAACTATTTAATATCCACAAACTCTTGTGACGGATACAAAAGTGTATTGAATTCATCTTACATTCAGGAAAGGAATTGCTTAATGTTCTGTAGCCTAGACACTGTAAATTGTATTGAATGGCAAAATAATAATTTCACTTTGTCTTTGTGCAAGTTATAAGGTTTTATTGTGAAGACTGATGAAATAATATTCCCTTTTCTTCTTAGGCGACAACATAAAATCTCTAATATGACATAGTGCTTTATTTGACATAATAATGGTTCTTTTTAGGACATAATCTTTGATGTATGGATTTGGTACTTTTAAAATGAATTCAGCCAACTTTGTATACGTCCTCGGTTTTTGTTGGCCTGAAATAAATAAAGTACTTTTATTATAATGCAAGTTAAAAGCATTAACGATCGCGAAGTTGACTGAAAGCTTTAAAAAATTCTTCCCCTAGCGAGTAGGAAAAGCGCAGGTAGTGCAATGCTTATCACATCGCTTGAGATTTCCGGCCCGGACGCTGGCGCCAGTTCCAAGTAATGGATCGTTCGGGATCACAGCTCTTAATCCGATTTACGAATTGTCTCTTCGCCTGGAATCTGTTTCTTGTAATGGCTAATGTAAAGTCTGTACTACGTTGATGTATGGTCCTTAGCTTGCAGTTTAACCACATTTCCGTATTTTCTTCGCCCAGTTTTATACCACACATATGCACACAACTTTTTCACAATTTTTACAGAAGGACGTGAGACATTACACACTAATATATATTTAATGAGTAATTTTTTAAATTATAATTCATTATTTATATAATTTGGTTGTTTCTCATGGACAACTGTTTTTCACATAAATGCGCGTGTTCAAAAATTTTCCAGCCAGACAAAATATGTAAAAAACACTCCATATTTTGATAACGTATCCTACGTCATGAATGGTCTTGATTATGATTACAGAGACTATTTAACAGGAAGGCCACTGCATGAATTTCGCAAACCCATAGATAAGAGGAGATTAAGAAAAATTCCACTTTTACGGGAATCTTTAAAATCATCATATTTCACAAAGTCGATAAATATGGAATGACGTTATGTGGCCTTCTTCGACTCGATACAATCAGATTTTCAAAACGTTAGTTTGTTAATGGAACTGTCCAATCCATGTGGTTTTCTAAAAACTTGATTTTTTTTCAAACAGTTGTAATTTGATAGCGATTATGTGATTTCCTCGTTCAAATGATCCACTTAATTCAATGACGCAATGATCGAGATTTCCCGTAATACGCGTACAATTAACGTGTATTATGTTGGATCCTTATTGCAGGGTTTATAATGACAATGATTAATTAAAGACGGTTGTTAGCAGAGGGTTAATTGGCCACTGATGAGCTTGCGTACGACAAACGGTGTATTTCACCCGGTCCGGGATGAAGAGTCTCTGTTTTGTGGAGTCTTTCACCCGGAGCTAATGTATTAATTTCGCATCACACAGCCAGCACAGTCCGGAGAGCGGCAAATTGCTTCCGACGGCGCTCCGGGTAGTGGCGCCAGGTATCCTTGGAGACGTCGACCGC